>NC_135267.1:6747849-7422349 GCF_051311805.1 Agelaius phoeniceus | reverse complement strand
AGTCCCACCAGAAAACAGAGCAAGCTGCTTGTCTGCAGCTCTCCAATGCCCCACTCCTACCAGTGCCCCTGCCGCACCCCTCTGCTGCAGCGCTGCACGCTATTCCCCAGCTAGGAGCTCCCACGGAACGGGCTATGTTTTTACTATTCTCCTTTTTTCCTACATACAACACGAAAGGAAGGCTGACACGAGCCGAGCCGCTCCTGACAACGCCGCCTCCGAGGGGCCCAAGGGCGGGCCCGCTCCCTGGCAAGGGCAGCTGAGGGGGCTAAGCTCTGCCCCTCATCCCCGCGGGCGAGCCCCTCGCTGCCGGGGCTCCTGCCAGGCGCCGCGGCCCCCGGGAGCCCCTTGGCGGGGCCAAAGTGAAAGTGAAGCGACTCCCGAAACCCTTCTGGGGGTGGCGGCAGGGGCGGCCATGTGACAGCCGGGAAGCGGAGCCCGGCCGCACGGGGGGCGAACAGCGGGGCCGGGGGTGTGTGTGGATGATTCCTGAGGGCTGCGGTGCCCCCTCCCCGCCCGCCACGGCAGGGGCGCCCCGCGCCGCCTCCCCTCCCTTCCCCGCATCCCGCACCGCCCGCATCTCCCTCCGCAGCCGCACTCGAGCCCTCCCTGGAGCCCGGGCAGGGCCGGGCCGGGCCGGGCCGGGCCGGGCAGGGCGGGCGGCTCCCCCTCCACCCCTCCCCTCCCTCCGCCGCGTCCCCCTCAGGCAGGGCAGGGCAGGGCAGGAGCGCGCCCCGCAGCGCTGCCCCCGGGAGGAGGGACTCGCCTCCCCAGCATGGTCACGGCGGCTCGTTAGGGTGGTCGTCTCTCCACCTCTTTTTTTTTTTTTCCCCTTGCAACTATTTTTTTTTCCCCCAATTTGCCTGCTCGCCGCTGCTGTCAGCGCTCTCACCGCTGCTCTTAGCGCCGCGCCTCCCGGGGCCGCCCCTTTGTGCCCGGCGCGATGCTGCGGGGGCCCGGGGCAGCCGCAGGTAAGCGGGGCGGCGGCGAGGGGCTGGCGGGGCACGGCCGGGGCAGGAGGCGCCGCTGAGGAGGGCGCGGAGCCGCCCGCCCCCGGAGCAGCCCCGCTTCTCGCCCGTGCCTCTGCGCCCGGCCGGGTTTGTGCCTTCCTTTGTTTTATTTAGGTGGTCTGTAAAAAGCTGTTATCACCGCCACCCGAAAGGACACTCCCTCCCTTCCCCCCATCCCCAGTCGGGACCTCGGGGGTGTCAGACCCTGCCCGCGTTGGCCCTTGCTTTGAGTCTCCCTGTAAGCGCCGCGTATTAAACCTGTCTCCAGCTGCGAATCATCCCTCTCTCCAACCTACCTACCCCGCTGCCCCCCGGAGTCCCCCACTCCAACCTTTCTGCCTATTTTGATTTTATTTCCTCCTCCCGCCTCTCCTTGGTTTCTAAGGGACTCCCCTCCAACCTGTCTGTAGGTATGTTTGTGTAACCAGACACTGAGAGTAGCTGTCTGCCGAGGAATTAACTCGGCAACCCCCAAAGCTTAGTTTGCATTCAATAGAGGTGTTTGTTTTTCAGGTTTAAATCTCCAGACGGGTTGAAGAAGTCGCCCAAAAGGAACCACTTCGCAAATTTTGTTTCCTCCCTTGAAATCCCACTGGACGTGGAACAGGTGGGGGATCGGGAGGGGAAACTTTTGGGGTGGAAGGGCGTGATGGGATGGAGAGCGATCAGGGGCTGAGCGGGGGGGGGAAAGCGCTTTAAAGTTGGGAGAGTGGAGCTGCACTTTCCCCCTTCCCCTCCTCAGCGGAGGATAACTCAAGGCTCTTGCTCTCGTTCGTTAAAAATAAATACTACAGAAGTTGGCAATTTTTGTAGTTTTAGAGAAGTGGATTCTCTCCAGGATTAACGTAAAAAATGTTGATGTTTGAGGAACTGCTCTTGCTCAACCCGTAAATAAAGTGGAGATGTTGACAGTTTGTCTAGTCTCTGGTAAATGAGAACAAAAAAATATTTCATTTCTTGAAGGGCATCAATAATTGCGAGGGTGGGAGGGAGAGGAAGGAGTTTAACTATTAACCTTTATCTGGGCTCATAAATGAGTTGAAACTCGTGTTTCTGAAGCTTCTTTTATGCGTTTGCTTTCCTGTTTCCCCCCCCTCTTCTTTCCTTCAATTGAGATGGTGAAAGGTAAATGAAAATAATGATGCTCGCATTAATTGGACAGGCAGGCGATTTTATGGCTCACCAGTAAAAAATAAACGCCACGGGAAAGTTGCTGTTTGCAATGCAAGCGGTGGGAAAGTGGTCTGGAGGGCGTGGGGGGGCGGGGGGCACGGCAGAGAAGTGTGGCTGGCTGCTGCTTGCACTCTTACTTTAGGAGGTTTGGGTTTGTGTTTCCAGATCTTCACTTGCCGACGGCGAAGGACAGTTTGTGGAAGGTAAGAGAGCCTCTTCCCCAGCGCTTACATCCTGCCCACGTGTGCTGAGAGTACCTGGGTGTTTGCTCCGGCCCGCAGAGCCAGCACGGCCGTGCTGGGAAGTGACGAACAGGAGACTGTGGAGCTGTTGCTGGACACGGTGTGCATATTGGGGAGCACAGGATTTTTTAGCAGAGAGATTAGCTGCTTTTACACGCTGAGATGCTTCTTAAGCTAATGAATTCTTCCCCTCCAAAAATGGGATAGCCTTTCTTTTCTTAATCAGAAAACAGCAGATGAAGACTGCAGTGAAAAAGTTTCTGTTCTGACGCTTTTCTGCAGTGGAAGTAGTATGCCTAACTTAACATGTAGGTTGTTTCCATCAAAGATGTTAGTATGTGTTTTGGTATGAACTGGGGGTAAAATTATCCCTGTATTCTTAATTGCATCTTTTCCAAATGTGGTGGGGTTATTTTGTGGCATGGTTCTTGCCAGAAGTGAAATAAAGTTACTCTTACTAGTTTTGGAGATAAACTACGTCCAGCCACCAGAGGTTTTCTCCTTCCTACAGGCTTAATGAAGTGAAAGCAAGAGATCCTGTGGAGGAGGCAAGGGTGGGAGAGATATGGGATCATAAAATTTGGCAGAGCAAGTGATTGAGTGCAGTGTCTTTGTTAGTTTGTCAGCATCGCAGTTACAAGTAAAATATACTTGTAAAATGCAAATTCAAGTAATTTTAAATGAAAATTGAAAAAAAATGCTTTCTCCCTTTTTCTTTTTTTTTTTCCTAGTAAGAATAGTCTTTCACTTATTTGTCACTGTTTTGTCGTTCTCTTGTGTGGGAATCAAAAATACAAAGACTGAGTAATGCTGTTTATTCTCTTGAATTTTTGTAGAAATCTGTACAGCATACTCAGTTTGGAGGGAGTTCCTCATCTCCCCCCTAAAATGAGTCCTTGTCAGCAACAAGTGTGTTGATATAGGGATCTGAAGGACTTGGGCACGAAGCCAGCTCAAGCAATTTAAATGACATGGTTAATAGTGTCTCTACGGTCCTTATCACACAGTAGTTGTCTTTAATAAATTCAGAGGCTTCCAAGTGATAATCACAGATGACAAATTAAGTGGAATCCTAGCTCCCGTGTTCAGATGAACTCTCTTTTGCACCAGTTGGTAAATATGAAATTCTAGTTCCAGATGGAATTTAAAAATTCATAAAATATACCTTTTTCCTCTAAATATGTGATTTCTTTAAGGCAAATAGAAGCCAAATAGATTATCTGAAAGTATTTCTAAACTTGAAGTGTTCTCATGGATTCTATTGCTAGCAGTGTAATTTTTAAAAAGTTTTTCTGTAGTAATAAATGTATGTGGGACACTGCATCCTTCAAATGAATATCAAACATTTCAAAAGAGGGAACAGTTTTACATAAATTAGGTAAGCCAGTACAGCAAAGATAACAAACTAAAACACTCTGTAACTCTCATAAAGCATTTAGGATTGAAGTGAAAAAGATCATACCATCACTTTCAGTTTGAAATAAGTAACCTTTAAAGAGCAGCAAATATGATTTCAGAAATACTCTCACTGATACACAGCTGTTTCACCATGGGAATTTTAAAGTTCTTTGAGCACCTCTGGTGATCATAACAACTTTTCCCCTTGTCAAATTAAAAGACAACAGCATAATATGTAACTACATAAGAAGAGGCAGAGTAGTGCATTTGACAGTTTTACTGCAAGTTGCATGTATGATTGCTTAGTTTATGACTTTTTTTTTTTTTTTTTGGAAAGGTTTGATCCTAAAAATATCGTGTCCGGGTCTCATTTTCCTGATTTTCAAGCCTGCTAGATCTTGCCAATAGTTGTAGAAATGCTCCTGTTCTCAGCAGCTCTTAAGAGTTTGCTAAAGCACCTAATAATAATGTGGTTTAGATCTTGTGACTGTGATGGAAATACAGTGCTGTGTGTTTAACCGATGAGCTTGGAAATGTTCTTCTTAATGGTCAAGATTGTGTTTTTGAAAATTAACACATGAATGCAAATTGTTATTACAGATTTTGTTTCTTGTGGCTCTGTTTGCAAAATTCATTCCTTTGAGACTAGTGAAAACTGACAAGATACTAGCTATGTCTTAAAAGTAACAATAGATAAATAATAGTACTTCCCTAAAAGTTGTACAAAGAAGAAGTCTAACAGATTTTTTGTTAACTTTGTGTCTCAAATCATATCACAATCACACCAAAATTTATTAAAGTGTTAGCTTTTGTCAAAGTGAATGACTCAACCTGAGGTAGTAATGAAATGTTACCATAAAAAGTCCGTGGCCCAGAGAAAGGGGCAAAGAAGGGAATGTGCCTTTATGTATAAATTCACTGTATAACAAATACATTAATATTTGCCACTCCTCGGCAATTTAGATCTTCTCTATTCATTAAAACTAAATACTTGTTAGTTCCAAGTAATACGTGGAAACATACTGTGCCTTCACACCATCAAGTATTCCTAGAGGTACTTTTTAATTGAGTTGATAGGTCACTCCTCTTTTTGGATGCTCTGAAATTCACTTCAGGATGTGAAGTTGGAAGTGATCTTCATTGTTAAGAATTATAACTTACTGCCTCTTTTTCCCCTGGAGCCCTCCTCAAACCTGATAGCATTTCAGTTCCACAGCTGACCCACTTTTCTTTTTAATTTGAAGGCTGGGCAGAAATCTTGTCAGGGTCTGCAGTTGTACTGCTCTGTGTAGGGCTGGGTGTCCATGCTTGAAGCCATATGGGTGTTACTCTTCCGGAAGTGTTGCCACCGTTCCCAATTCCACTCTTTTATTAAACCCCGTAATCCCAAGGATTTCTTCATTAATAATGTATCACAGTAGAAACCACACACTAAGCATCATGTACTTGAAAAATTACAAGCCTCAAAGGGTTGGGTTTTTCTGGGTGGGGTTTTTGTTGGGTTTGTTTGTTTGTTTGTTTGTTTGGGTTTTGTTGGTTTTGGTTTGTTGGGTTTTTTTTGGTTGGGTTAGTTTGGGTATTTTTGTGAAAACTAGGCACAGTTTTCATTAAATGCACAGAAAAAGTGTTCAGGGTCAGAAAACTTTGCAAATGTAGTGCATCTGAAGCATTTCTCTATAAAATATCTTTGTCTTTTACCCTCTCTTGCTTGCCATGTTCATCACAAGACCCGAAATTATCAGCATGCATAATAAGCACAGTCTTACTGCTGTGAGGAATGCCACTGAAGTAATTGCAATAATTTTTGGTAAAGCAGTGCCCTGTGTTTGCAGAATGGACCTTGTCTTTTAAGCTCTGCAGGGAAGGGAATTGTCCTCAAAGTATTTTCTATGAAGTGCCTGGTATGTCTGTATGTGCCAAAAAATGGTAAATAATAACAAACAGTAGTTGACAATTTATGCAGACATCTTTTTTTTTTTAAATTATTATTATTATGATTTTGGAATTTGCCTATGGGGTGCTTTCTAGCAAAAAGAAAAATGCCAGAGTGGCTTCCAGCTGGGGCAAGATGTGCTGTGATGGCGAGAGAAGCTTTTAATCGGAATAGAGCCCACGATTAATCGATAGTATCTTCTGTGAAGCCATCGGGTCAAAACATCAACTGGCGTAAATCAGCGAATCTCCACTGAAGTCTGCAGAGGCACGGCTGACTTACACCAGATGATGTGAGTGTCCTTTTTGGCTTTAACAGTTTTCCTTTAATCTTCCTGCTGCTTAAACTTTTACTATGATCTGCCCACATTCCAGAAGCATGGATGGACGATGGGATAAGGTTTCCTTACTTTCCTTCTCCTTTCAAGCTTTTGAAGGCTTTTCTTTTGCGTGATGGTGTATATGCTTCATTAGTTATGTATGCTCTATGTCCTCTGCAAGCCAGTGAAGATAGCTGCCTTTCTCAAAATCACACCTGCAATTATATTCTGAAAACCTCCATCCTGTCCTCCAGTCCTGTCTAGCTTGCCAGAAGCAAGTGTATTGCAAATTGCATCCAGATCATGCTGTATTTGTAATTAAAGGTTTCTAATACTGTTGTTAGTAAAAGTTATTAACAATTTGTGTCACGTGAAGTAGTTTTAAAACCTTGCCCCCCACGTCTATTTCCCAGAATAATTTTATTTTGTCTGCTAAGGGTCATAATAGCTTTAGTTACTAAACTGCATCATCCATACAAAATAATTGAAAATGCTGAGTTTGTCTTGTATGGTGGGTTGACTCCTATAATACTTGTGCAGTAAAGAGGAGAAATAAACTTCTTTTCTCTTTTTTACAAGCCACTAATAAATGTTCTTGAAAGCAATGTTACTAAACTAATTCTTGTTAGACATGGGAGATCTGTTTGATTAGAGATAGGAAATCTGATTGATTTTCAAATGTTCAAGCCAAATCTTGTTTCCCATTGAAGTATAATGCCATTTTTAGAATTTCAGCATAAATATTTGTAACAAAACTTGCTTTGTTAAGTAATGTAGAAAAGCAATCAAGTTTCTTAGGTGCCTGCCCAAAATTGATGGTTTTGAAGAAGGATTTGAGATACTTGTGTGTGTGAGATTTGAAACAACAGAGAAATCATAATTCCTAAAACACAGGGACACGGGCATGTTCTGAGGAGAATTATATGAACTGCTTAACCATACATTTTTTTTTCTCAAACTTCTCACCTCATGTCCAGTTTTTCATGATCTTTATAAATTAATAATACCTTCACTGAAAAAGAAAGTAGTAAGAGGAAAGTTGTGCCCAGATGCTGTACTGCAGAAGGTGGCACAGAAATGTCTGTAGAGCCTGATGGAGAGTGGATTCTGCAAGTGGAAATGACCATACTCCATTTCCTTTGAATTGATTGGAAAGTTTCTTTCCTCTTTCCTCTTTCCACTTGTCAGTTCTTTCAGAGCTATAAAGGACCACCGTAACCAAACCTTTCACCAACATTTTATGAAAGCAGGAAATATATGTAATTACAACATTTCAAGTGACTCAATAGAGATACATAGAAAACCAATAATGTATGCAATAATTTTAGTTTTTTACAGGCACTTGGATGTCTGTGTACTTTTTTTTTCATAGTTAGGAAAAATTTTGGATAGAAATGGAACTGGAAAAGGTCCAGAGTTGATGCCAAAAAAAGTAAAGCGCATTTCAGAACTTGGCTTGATTTTATTTTCTATTGGTGATGCTGTCTTTGCAGAAAGTGAAAATATTCCAGTGAAACTCTTAACTGGACTGAAAAGCTGTAAGAGTGAGCTACTTTCAAAAATGTGCTTCTTCAATATATTTCCATGTTGTAGAAGAAGACATGTTTTCACTCTTGGTTTTGTATCTATGTTACTGTCAGAAACACTTTGCTGGTCTGAAATTAGTCCTAGTGGGACATCAGCTCCAGCTGAGATATGACAGTTCATGGCAGCTGAGTATCTGATAGAATTCTAACTAAAGAACCTGATCCTGCTAATATAACATTGTTAGATTTCATAGGTAGCATGTTACGTAAGGAAAACAAACTTCTAAACACTTATACTAGAATTCCTTAAAAATATGAATTTATATTCATATATAAAGATTATTTCATATTAGAGGGAAGTCCTGTTATTTCACAGGTTTTAGTGGTTTTCCTAAAGTTCTCTATGGTATTTACAAACTGCAGCTAATGACGAAGAATGAAATGCTGTAAACTTGCATCATAGATTGTTATGTCTAAAGATGTTTTTAGGGATGAAAATACTTTACTGGTATTTCATCTATAGCAATAAAATAATTTCTCAGTTCAGATTTCTGTTTCATATTTTCAAGGGTTTTTTTCCCCCCCACCTTTTTTAAGAAATTACAGAAGTATATAAAATACAAGAGGTGGGTGTTGTGATTTAGAGAAAGTAAAAAAATTTCCTAAGTGAAAATCAGTAATGCTAGAAATTATTTGTTTTGTATAAGATCCTTTTTCCTAAAGATCCAAACCCCAAAAAGTAGGGTTTTTTTTCCTTCAAAAGTTTTAGAAATATTTTAAAACTGTGGAAGAACTTTATATATTGTGTATTGCTTTTATCTCGTAGCAAGAGGTTTTTTTAAGGCTAGATCTCTGAGGATTTTATATACCAACCTAAATGATTCTATAATTCTGTATGGACTACAGACCCCTCCCAGCCACCCACAAAAAGTCTGCGTGGTGATGACTCATGTAAGGTTTTTGTTTATAAGTAATTAGAGTAATATAATGGACACGCTACGTTGGATAGCAGAACACCGAAAAGTTTGTGGATCGGGAGTTTAATCCTTCCAGCCTCACTCTGCAGTTGGCTTTGGGCAAGTTAAGTGTCCAGTTATGTGAATCTGCAGCGGGAGGGGAACACATGGGAGGGCTCAGACAGAAAGTTGTTTGTGAGGGAGTGTTTGCAGGATCAGAGCCTTGTACTGTGAGTTGGCTCTCATGATTTCAAAATGAAAGCATTTTAACTTATGAGCTTAAAAGTAGTTACTCTTAATTTAAATACACATTGACAGACTCCTGAGGTCTCCTAAGTGCTTTTCTGCTGTGACTTTGTATGCTGAGTTATCTATTTGAGAATGAAATCATCTATCACAGCGAAATTAAAAACCAAAATCTGATCAAAGCAATTGTTAGAAATTACACTATTTGATAAGATCATCTGCTGAAAATAAAGGGGGAAATGAGATCTGACAGAGGTAAAACCAGGTAAATAGCTTTCAGCTCTGCTTTTGTTATTCAAGAAGAAAGAGAAACAATAGGTGCTGTTTAGAGTCAGGAGCTGCCCTTCTAACCTCTGCTGCTCTTAAAATGCCTGAAGGTTATTGCATGGTTCATGGTGGCTTTTATGTTTGCAGTTCAACTTTTAATTTTCTAACAAAAGGAGATGTGGTACCAGCCTGCTGATAAACACTGTACCGAACAATCAGAGAAAAGAATGGAGAAATTCCCTCACGTTTTCTCCCTCCATTCCAGTTACTGAATTATGCTGTCGTATTTTTAACAGAAGAAGAGCACGTCTCCTTATGTTAAGCTGCCAAAGTTTGGGACTGATTTTTTCTAAAAGTGGGGACATTATGAGGATGGGATGTGCTCTTGCATTCAATAACCGCAGCCCAAACAGATGATTCGTTGCATGCTGTTATGGGAAGTGATCTGAACATCCACAGGGGCTGAATGTATTTCAATAAGATTTTTAGTTCTTGCCGCACTGGTAAAACAGAGCCGAGTTTGCCTCAAATCCAGCCTTCTCTGCATCAAAACTCCAGCTGTCTGGTGCAGGAGTGTTCCCTGAATGAGAGAAGCAGCCTTTCTGTGCAAGCTGTAAAGTGGTGCACGGTGTAAGGAACACAGAGAAACTCCAGTCACTGCTCTGGCCCTGTCCTTACACGAGCTGCTCGAATTTGTTGGCGTGATCATTGCCGCTGTTTGGAATACCGTGCTTGCTGTGATGCTTTGTACTCGGATACCAGTGCCATCAGAGGAGAGAAGGGGTCAACTTCTGAAGGTATTGTTTTCAAGCACAGCTGAAAGTAATGGAATGTAACAGTTTTAGGAATGTACACCTGTGAGTATATAATAGGAGAGTATCTGTTTGTGTATTTTCACCGCTGACATTCAGATCAAAGGTCCCCTAGGTGGTGGTGGTGTAAGAAAAAGGGAAAGGGGCCACATGTCTCAGCAACTCTGACCTGTCCTCCTGTTTGTTGTTTGCAAGTTTTCACTAGAAAATCAGTCACGAGCCTGTTTTGATGAGGTGGCTTGCTTTCAGTTGCTACATACAAATATGCAGTTCAAAAAGCTGGCAGTGAACAGAAGAAAAAATACTGTTAGCAAGTGCTGCCTCTTAAATACCAAAACTAATGTCCTGTCTTGCATTGGACTGCACTGGGATATTGTCACAAGCCCTTAAAAAAACCCATTGTGTTTTGGGGCAGAGACCTCTGGATGACCGATGCCAAAAAGGCTGACAAGTAAACTGAGAAACATCTTCAAGCCTTTACAAACACATACCAGCTAAAATAAAAAGCCAAGGAAGCATCTGTCTCTTGCCCTTCAGCTTGCTTAAAGCTAAAAGAAATCTATCCCAAAAGGAGGAGAATCCTCCAGGCTCTTGAAGTTGTTTAATTAATCATCAATTTCATCCTTCTCATTAAATGGCTTTTCTTTTCTCACATGGGCATATTAAAAAGATGATTACACCTGGGAGAAACAATGACACCTGTTAAATTTTCCCCTGTTGCTGAGCATGGTTAGAAAAAATTAGATTTAATTTTAGATATGCAGAATAAGTAGATTTATGCTTGGTTTCTTTTTATGCGGGTTATGTGGATGTGTGCTGGTACATATTTGTGTCATAATAATGTATGCTATTGCTCCTGGCAGTAATTCTCATCTTCTATAACTGAACTTGCTGAAAAACTAGCTTTTTGAAAAATTTATTAAGGTAGAGAAACTTTTACCATCAATTTTTATCTTGCTTCTGTGACACATCTGACTTAGATGTGTAACAAAGATGTTTTACATGAGAGTCCTGGTTTTTTTTTTCATGTTGCTTCAGTGCTGGCACCTTGTTAGCTATGGGGAACTTCAGGCAGAATTTTCCATTGACTCAAGGAAGCCAGAAGACACACCACTGTTAGACTTTTTCACGGATATCTGTATGTAGATAGGGCATGAAGGAAACTGCTTATGATTTTGGGTGCATGTTTGGTAAGAAGAAGTAAGCCAGGGCTGTTGGGTAACTGTGGTCATCAAGAGCTTAGTTTGGTGTCTGTTCTCAATGTGCATAAGACCTCTTGGAATCATTTTCTAACATGTTGTGGAAAGTTACCAGTGCTTTGATGATACACATTTTTCTCTTTCCTGGTGAGCTCTGCAGCTCCAGTTTGCTCTGGATGAATTCCTGGGGCACATGGTTTGCTTTCTGGACTCAGGCCTGGGAAATCTGTACCTTACTAGGTGATAAAGAGAGTTGTTTAGACAGTTTGATTTAAGGTATTATTTCTGAGATAGAGATTGAGATTGAGTCCTTATTTTGCTTTACCCAGATTTATTCCAGAGAAAATCATAAGCTGGGTATGATTTGCAAATGTTTTCTTTAGTTGCAAAGTTTTCACAGTGTGTTCTCCCAGTCGAAGGGTGGGGAAAATATGCAAGAAGGCCTGTGACAGCGTTTTACACAACCCTTGGCCACATGGTTTTGTTTTATTTTTGTTTTCTATTGGCAGGCACTAAAGGGGGTGTTAATTCGTGGCCTGCTGATTTTGCTTGGAGGTCTGTTCAGCCAGCAGCACAAAAAAAGGGTTGCCAGCCTTGCTGCTGCCTGTGGCAGCTGTGGCGCAAGAGCAGCAAGTGCTGCTCAGATCCATCTCAAGGCTGGACTGTTGAAGTTTACCCACAGTAAAACCTTCAGCCCAGCTCCTCTTGGCTTGCCCACTGCATCTTTGGAGAGCAGCAGTGTGCCTTCAGCTGGTGCTACCATGTGCTCACTGCATCACCCCTTTGGTTTTTTGGGTTGCCAAGCTGTGTGAAGTGGTGACTGAACTTTAAGGTGGTAGTTCTGCTGTATGCATTTCCAAGCTACGTGGTAGGACCTAGTTACCTTAAAGATTGCTTCCTGAAGCTTCAGCCTGAAGAATGTTTGCCTTCAGATGTAAGCCCTTTAATCTTCCCACCATTATATTGACTATGAGTAGAGGTGATGAGATGTTTACCTCCTGGACCCTGCCTCAGGCCTTCAGTTGTATCTTTGGTCCCTCTTCAGTCATTTGGCCAAAGTGTCATTGTTCAGAAGGTGTAGGTCCACAACAGCTTGAAGTCCCTCTTTCCTTGCAGTTCCTGCCCCCTCCCTTGCTCTAGAGCTGGCTCACAGCTGATCCCACAACAACCACCATACAGACCCCAACCTGCAAACTAAACCACAGAAAATCAAGGTTTCTGCAGGGTTATCTCCCCAAACTGGCTTTTCACAGCAGTGGACTTGTTCTGCCACCAGCAGCAAAGATGTGGTGATGGGAGCAGAGAGCCTGGACAAGGGGGAATGATAGCGAAGCCTGAGCACCAACACAATTTAGTTGTTACCTTTTAAATATTGTGAAAATGCAGCTCTTTCCTAACACTGCAATATGGTTATTGCCCATATTTCTAAGCAAGAAAACCTTTCAATTGCTTTATCACATGCCTGGACATATGAGAGAGCAAGATAAAAGCCTGAGACATGGTTAGGTATCACTGTTAGAGAGGCTGGGGGGGTGTCTCTTAAATGTTATCAAAATCCTTGTTGTTGCCAGTGCTGAGAGCTAGTCTGTAATGTCATGTTATTTTTCTTTATAGTTCAAGATAATATATCAGCATAGCAGACTGGGAAACTATAACACTGAAACCCAAGGAACAAGGGCACAGTCTGTCTAGCTCTTTGCATCTCTAGTTCCTGCTTTCTTATAAAAAAACCTAATACCATAGCAGGCATTTTTGGCTGAGGAAAGGGGTCTATTTACAGTATTTACGTAAATATTTTTTTTTCTGGAGGAAATGCCAGTCATTGCACTTCATGCTTTAGGTGATTAGCCAGTGTTGCTGTTTAGCTTGCTAAAGACAATGAAACACATTCTTCTTATGTTTTTCCCTTTCAAATATGAGATTTTTAAAATCTTTTTTCCCTAAAAAAAGGCTAAAAAACTAAAATAGGAGCTGTCTGAGACTGAAATTGGTAATGATAAATATTGTATAAAATTTATTTTCATATTTCGGTAATCAGCTGGAATGTTGAATAAATCAAAACACCAAAACCTGAATGTGCTACATGTATAACTTAAAAAAAGAACAAGAGAAATTTGATTAAAATACCTTGCCCTGACAGTTGCTGAAGTTTTCATCTCTTGATGTATGAAATGTTAAAAGCCAGCAAAAATATCTAGTGAGACAGAGAGGAGGAAAGAAAAAAAGCTAAACAAGAGAGACAAGTGGGTTTTGATGCAAAAATAAAGGCAGCAACAAGTGTAATACCGTCTGTCTTCAGAATAATGTTGAAATTAGTATAAATTCCATCCTTGGAAGAGCTTTGTCATGTTGGAGTGATGCACAGGATAAAGTGATTTTTATATCTTTTTTGCTTATGTTTAAGTGGGATTTCTCTCAGACAAACAAAGTAAGGCACACTCAAAGACTTTCTGCCTCATTTAAACACCCCACCTTATCAAAACTCCATTTCCCTGAGTGATGGATCTCTGGCTCTGGATGGGAGAATGAAGTATTCAATTACCTTATTTTCATGTGCTAATGAAGCAGAATGTGGCTTTAGGGGTTTTCTTTTCAGCAAGGTAGCCTGTTTGGTTATGCACATGCCGCCTTCTTATGTTTCCTTCCGTGTCCCTGCCTACAGTGGAGCGGTGCCTTAATGGGCAGCGGGGGCTAATCCGTCTGTCCGTCTGTCCGTCTGCCTGACAGCGAGCCTTGGCCTTCTGCAGCCCAGCGGGAGCAGCCCTGGCCTGTAATTAGCGGAGCCATCAACCCAAACTCTCTGGCTCGAAATTATTTCTTTTGGCACCTCTTGCAACAGCTTTATATACTGGAAATCCCTGCCGGGTGGCTGTTTTGGAGTTTTTCCCCTCAATTTTTTCCCCTGCATCGCTGAGTGCTGATGTGAGCTCGCAATTCCTCAGCCAGCTCTGATAAGTCTGCCGGTCCCCAGATGGGAAATGTACAGCTTTTAAGGGTTTGCCATGGTTTGTTCAACTGAGTTTAAAAGTGCAGGTACGTTTGTACTGAGAGTCAGATGGTAAAGGGTGTTTTTTATAGAAGTGTAGGAAAGGCACGTGTTCAGCTCACAGGCTTCTCAGTACTGGCACAGCTCCTCTGGCATCCTCAGCTTTGCCTCCATGAGGGATACTGGGTGAATGGGTAGGATGACTCGAACCCTTGATGTTAAGCTTTTACTTAGCTTGGATGAAATAGAAAATAAGCATTCCATGCTGTACACAATAGCTCCTTAGCTGCAGTTGCACATCCTTTTAGCACCATATAATGAAAATAAACACATTTGGATTTTTTTTTTCTAGCAACTGTATGCTAGGAATTACTGTGTCAGCTTCACCCCAATGGATGATGGAGAAAAATAGCCATACAGGAATTAAGAGTTACTCATTGTCAGTTATGAAGATGAGGAATTGGAAAAACGCAACAAATTTCCCCTTATTTCTTCCCCCAAAAATGAAATAAAAGAACTTCGCAAAGTACATTGAAACATATGCGAAGCAGGGATTTGTGTGTATGTGTGGAGACTTCTGAAGGAAGCAAAGAATGACTTAAATGGTTGTGGTAGGTGTAAGAATAGTCACCTCAATTCCCCTAGAAGGTAAAAGGAGGAAGTGTAGTAGACACTGAGGATTTTGTAAGGTGCACCATGCTGCTTGGCATTCTGGTTTCTCCTGAAGAGGGAAAGAAAGTGTGAAGACAAAAATTGGAGATGTTTTTGATATGCTCTTTCACAAAGGGACCAAAGTTAATGGTTTAGTGGTTTAGTCTGGTCAGGAATTGCAGGTGAAAAAGTTAGGTGGTGAAGGATAACAGCCCTCAGCTGTTGAATCCTATTTAAATGGAGCTTTAAAAAAGTAATATTTAAAAGTAATATTGCAAGCAGTGTGTGTTAAAGGCAGATGAAGAAGCAGCCCTGATCATTGAGGATTCCTGGCCACTAGTTTGAAATCATATATTTTAAGGCTGCTGGGGGAAGATGACTGGAAAAATGTGCAAGAAAATGAGGTAACCTAATAAGACACAATGTGTCTGAAGTGCATCACAAGCCAGATGTGATCAATGCAGTGACATTACCAATTTCCTTTCATGCAGGTGAGGCCAATACCATGTTCTGCTGTAGATGGTCAGTATGGTTTGTGTGCAAAGATCCCAGCCAGTGCTGCTTCCAGGAAATTCACCCTGTGTGAAGGAAATTCCCTGCATGCCTCCCCCCTTCCAGCCTTCCTCTGCTTGGAGGGGAATTTCCATGCCTCTCCCTTATCTCTTGCCTATCCCATCTCCAGAGTGTGCTGGGGAAAAACAAGGGGTATTTGGAGCTCTGCAGAGTACTAGCTGCCTTTGGCAACCAGAGATGCAAACTGTGGTCTGGCCAAAGTCACAGCAGCTCTTTCATCCCTCAGATTCGGGGAAACAGCTCTGTGCTCTTCAGCTAGAGCTGTGTAGAGGAGGTTTTCATGACAAATAACATTGCCAATACGTGCTGCTGTGGAAAGCAAAGCAATTAACTTGGTTGGTTATGAATTCAGTTTGTTGTTCTGGTTAAGAGTTGGAGAGTTTTCAGCTGAAACTTTTTTAAGCTTTTAATTTCATTAATCATTCTCAAAGTGTAGTATCTCAGAGCGTCCCTTTTGAAATAAAACACATATTTTCAAAAAATACTCAGACTTTCTTTGGGAACACTTGAGAGGTTTTTTTTTTTCACACTGCTTAACATTATTCATTCATCCCAAAACAAAATTTTTACAACATGCAGAAAACCCCCCACCTCCTGCCTCCTTAACTGGTTTTAAGACAATTCTCCTTCTTCCTTCCACTTCCTTTTCTATGTCTCTCTCTTGGATTTGAGTGAATAGAGTGTCTGGTATCTCAGTGTGTCTTGAATTTACTGAAGCAAACTTTCCAGAGTTTTGGAAAAAATAAAGGGAAGCAATGTAGCAGAATGTCACTTGAAAAAGTAAACTTATTATTAGCTTTGCACTTGGCAATTGCACTGTGCATTCAGAGCTGGTAGTAGCAAATTAAAATTAGTAATAAACAACATGCCTGTTTTGCAAAACTATTTCTTAGAATCAAAATAAGTTTCTTATTTCTTTAGTTACCCAGGTTTTGGCTTATTTCCCATGAATTTGTCAGCTGAAAACTTCCCACTAAAGTTACTCTTTTTAGCTCACTTTCTGATTCTCATACCTCAGTACCCTGCTGAACCATTAAAGCTGGAAACAGTGCATAGGTCTTTCTTTCCATGGGCATGCTTACTAAATTCTTTAGAAATTGGTAAGCTGGTGTGTTTTGGAAAACTCCTCTCAGAAAAACTAGATTTTTTTCACTGCATTGCGTTTTAGATTGATGATTACAGGAAATAGAAAAAATAAAACCATTTTATGGTGGTAGAGGTAATACCTTCTACATTATTTTATATTGGGAAATATTTTGAGTTTGTTTTAGAGTGATGTGTTTTGCACTGTGATATAGCTTTGTGTATTTATATATACCTAATTCCTGGGCATGAATTTTTTATGGGAAGCAGTTATCTTATTGAATCTCATCTCATTCAGGAGGGAAATGTGAAAGTTGTATGACCATGCAGTGTAACTTTTGTATATAATAGGTATGTACAGCATAACCACCATATTTGGAGTACTGAATTGCAGTATTCAGTGCCTAACAGTTTATAAAACAGTTCTATTATTACTTCAGAGATTCACAGACTAGCAGTCCTCTTCCTGCCTGGTTATATTTAGTAAAAAATGTATCTCTCTGAAGAAATATAAAGCCAACAGTGTCAAAATCCAAGCAAATCCAGGAAGAATTGATAGTGCAAAAACCATCAATTGATAGCAAAAGTCATCTCAGGAAGAGAAGCCTTCCCAGTGAAATGATTACAAGTCTAAGATTAGCATTCAGACAATGTTGCTTCTTGCATATCAATGAATTTATGCAGACCGAGGGGACCATGGAGTTACACTGTGGCAGGGTAGGCAGCCCTGTCATGGGGAAACTGAAAGCACTCACAGCTAAACCCTTATCACTGCATTAAGTTCAACCTGCTGTTGTGCATAAGTGATCATAGAGCCACCCTTGGGCTGCCCTGTGTGTTTGATTTCACTTCAGCTTCTGTGTAATCTTAAGGACCCTGAGCAAGTAAAGCCATGACAGTAGCCCGCTCTTGAGGTGACCAAAATATGGTAAATGTCAGAAATCCACATCTGAAATAAGAGGTCACACGCTCTTTACCAAGCAGAGATGAAGAAAAAAGGCTCTTTGATGTGGCTCTAGTGTAGTATCAGCTTTGTCTGTAGCAAGACCTTTGCGCTCCGCGCTCGATCTGCGTATGAAAGGCTGTACTGTAGGGTGGAAGGGCTGGTGCAGGCTTATCCTTCCTGTGCTCTCCACCCCCACCCGCCTTCTGCACCTCTCGGGGCATCTCTGTTTTGGCTGGCTTGTGTCTCAGCCAGCGAGTCCTCATCCCAGCCCAGTCACCTAAACCCCCAGATAATCCCATTCCAGTGCATAAACCAGAGCAGCCATAACAGCAGTAAACAATTGCATAGCAGCTGCTTGTTGCAGACAGAGCCCCACTGGAGAAACTGATGGACATCAAATGCTGCTGCCCAGAGAGCAGCACCTCAGGTGGCAAGGTGGCCTCGGTGTCTCCCTCTGATTCCCAGCACACATAGCAGTTTCCATACCTACAGAATTTATACTTTGCTGAATATGTACCCCTTCTTAATATTAGCATTGCCCTTCACGCCACTGCTGCTCATACCTGTTTCTGTGCCTGGGGCAAGACCTACATTGGACATAAGGACCCCTCTTTCATGCCTTTCTCCTTCACAGTCCTCATTTGCCCTGGCATTTTCTCACTGTAAAGCAGTTTGTTTTGTTACACCTGATCTGACAGCATAAGACAAGACAGTGCCCCTCTTTGAGTCATAATTATTGACAAATTAGATTTCTATCCCTGGATATGTAAGCATGGTAAATCTTTCCATGCTGTATTTATTGTAGGATGTGGTAGGAAAATGGTAAAGGATGACATAACTAAGTGGAGCATGTTAGCCTTATGTTATAGCCTTTCTACTGTACTTTTTTCACACTATCACTGTCTTCGAAGTGCCTTTAAGTTTTGTAAAAAATGGGTTGGGCGTTCTGCTAGGTAAGAAACATCCTTCCCATCACATTGCTGTAATTAATCTGCTGCATGGATCATTGGTCCTCATTCTTCAGCCATGAAATGCTGTTGGCTGGTTTGATGAGAAGTCCTCAGCTCCTGCATGGGTACTGCACATATTAGAGTTTCAGGGATATATATGATTAGGGTGTTCACTTCCTCCAGAATTCAGGCCATTCATGAAGATGGCAGAAGGGGGGATTTTGCAGTTGGTTAAGGACATGCTCCACTTGATTTTTGAAAGGTAAAGGAGTCCCACACATTATCACAGCAGAATAGTCACTCTTGTGGTGTCTGGCATGTTTTCTCAGTGCAGACTTGAGGTGCAGGGACAGAAGGGTTGCCCTGAGAACTTTGTATTCCCTGGTCCTCACTGCACCAGAAGCCAGAGCAGAGCAAAATGAGACATAAAGTTTGTACTGGAAAAGCACTTTCAAAGCCTGGGCTTCCAGTTAGGTTGTAATGGCATTTCAACTGCCTAGTTAGTCATGCATGGCACAGGTGAACTGGTGGTGACAGCTACTTCTGCTGTCCCACTTCCTACCTCTCCATCCCAGAAAACACTGATATTCCCAACTTGTTAGTGACTGGCTATGTAGTGTAACTACTTGCATGGCTGTGGTTGGTGGAAATGAATATATCTGGACTTGAGGAAGAAGACAGAGCACCAAGGTGCCTGTTACGTTTTTGGTGTGGGGAAGTATAAGAGTGAGGAGCCATGGGTGAGCTGTGCCTGGAGACCCCTCCTCCCATTCCATGGACTCATGGGACAGAGCTAGAGTGCCAGGTAGGGCACTCTGCTCCTGGGCTGGAATGCTATCACCTTTTATTAACCTTCTCATATTTTTCAAAACATATGCAGAGTATTTACCAGGCCATAAAAAATACACTATGAGGAGTTGCCATATGTAAGTGCAGCTGCCAGAATAAAAAAAGCTGTCTTTGTGAAGCTGGTGATAGTGTATTTAGAGGGGAATGAGTTGCTTTGGGTTTTGATGTGGTGTTTACACACTACCTTACAAATCTCAGTGCAATGCTTGAGCTCCCAGCGTTAAGGAGTAAAAATTCCACTCTCTCAGGAGAGCATTCAGACAGGGCTGTGTGAGTCAGAGCTGCTGACTTGCAATGTTGCCCAGACTCCATCCCTCTGCGTGGCTGTGAGCAGAGGAACACAGCCCTCCCCCTGTCATTTGCTCGGCAAATGGAGGAAAAAGATGCCAGTGGGAAAGGCAACCAGTGTGGTTCTTGCTCTGGCATCTGGGCAGCAGGTGTGCTCCCAGGGACTGCCTGCCTGCAGCTGTGAGCTGTTACAGATACTGAAACAGCACGGCAGAAGGGTTTCAGAAAGCACTTTCTTTATTTGTGTCCCCCAGACTCCACCTATCCCTGATAAGGTCTCTGTTAAGGAAAACAGGGCTGTTTATCAGGTCTCAGGTGTTACTTGCCGGCCAAGCATCTGGGTTTTCACAGATATTCCTCAGCAACAGGTAGTGTACAGTGAAGGACTTTGTTTGTACTTAAATAAGGCCATTAAGGCCATTATTAATTATAAAAGAGGTGTTAAAGCAGGGTCGTATCTCCTGGCAAATTAATCTACCATGTAATCCATTACTTTTAGTTTTATGGTTTAATATCTTTGTGTGGTAAGGCATTAGCTGCATCACTTGTTCATGCTGAAAATCAGTTTGGTCAGTTTGAGACCTGCTGTATAGGCACTCCAGATCACAGTTCACATGAAGGACTGCCTCTCTAGGTCAGGAACAGAAGAGGAGCTGATAGAAGTCGCTCATCACCGTTAGCCATGAAACAGCCATGACCTTGTTTGTTTTGAGCTAATTTTCGGATGAAGAAAGCATTGACATTTCTTTCCCCTCCTTTTAGATTGATGGGTGGAAGCAGTCCTTGGGATTTGGCTATTTTCAAAACAAAATATTTGACCTGTAATATTTATAGCAGGCAGCTAATAGAGAACATACTTGCCCTCTCTGTGTGTCTCTTGTGTATGTGTGTGCGGGCACTTTGGGTTCCCTCCTGGGCCTGACCTCTGCCGCGCTCAGTGCAGCTTCATTGACTTCACCTTCTCTTCCCTTCTCCTGATAAATGAACCACTGGAAGCAGAGGGGCTCGGTATGCAGGGGAAGCAGGGTGCAGGAAGTTCATGGCAGTCCCGTGCCATTCTGATCCTCTGCAAATGTCCCTTCCTGCCGGAGTGATGGATGGTGTGGGGCTTCTGCGTCCGTCACTTGTGAACTCTGAAGGTCACCCGGGACAGCCTATTCTCCCTTTGGAAAGAGACCCTGCAGGGATGTTGATTTAGTGACATCTAGCAAGGACTGACCCTGTCAGTCAGTGCAGTAATGCTGGGAGTGGGGAATGGTGTTAGCATTGGGTCACTGGATCTAAAGCAGGAGGAAATGATAGCTGGCCTCTATAAAAGCCCTCCTCTGGGCTGCTGATTGGACCTGGCAGGTGGGAAGGGGCTATTTTGGAAGAGGTGTCTGGCTGAATGAGCAACTGCAGTCACAGCTCTCTCGCAGCAGCAAGTGCTTTGCCTTTAAGTGAGGGCTGGGGAGTCCTCATCTGCTTGCAAACAGGCACTTTCTGGTTTTTTTCTTCAAGGTAAAAATATCAGGGGGGCAGTGGGTCTCTATGGAGCTTAAAAATGTCTATGTCATTAGAAGTCATGCCTGCAGCTTTTTGGGCTCATGTGAAGTTTGGATTTGAACAAATCTAATTTTCTCATGTTTGAACCCCTGTGCATGTCAATAAATCCATCATTGCTCAGGGAGGATTTGCTGTGATGAGGTGTGGCTCAGTGGGATTCAAGGTGAGCATGGGACAGGCAGAGAGGTGCCTATGCCATTAAAATGAATAATGAGCAGAAGCAAACCAGTTGCAAAAGCAGCATTTGGAGTGAGGTGGGAACAACCTGGGCTGAGCCAAATAGAGTTCTGGTCTCCCTTTTCAGCCTCTACCGGAGATGCAGTGCTGGTGGCCTATTTATCATCAAGGCATTTCTTATACTCTAGTCTGGCCATAGCTGCAGACTTCACCACATATTTGAAAACACATTCTATTTTTTCCAGTCAAAATTGCTGATACACCAAACAGCAGTGACTTCACAACAGCTGGAGACCCAACACAAAAATTCTGCATTCCACAAACATCGCAAAGTTCCAGATTTTGGTTCAGCCATCATGAGTTCAGAAATAGAGATCATACTCTAAGCAAGTTGGAATTTGAGTGAATTTGAGCTGACTATTTATTAAAGCTCTATTTAGACTGAGCTGTGATGAGGGTGAATTGCAGAGCTACAGCCTCTGATCAACACTCAGCAGGAGGTTATTTAGATTAAATACCAACTGTCTTGGAATGGTGGGAAAAGTTTCAGACAAAAGTTTTATTTACTGGGTTTTTGGACAAAGCTGTGGGATTGCGGTAATATTTTAGGAATTCTGCTGGACAGACATTTTTCCTTCTTGAAGAAATGTTCCTTTTGCATTGCAGTGTTCTTGAATTCAGCTACTCTCTTACGTATCCTCTGATGAATACAGCTCATATCCAATTTGCTCCTGTCCTTTATCTCCTTACTGTGAGAATGTAATCATCCTTTTGCTTTCTTTCAGTGTACTTTTTTTTTTCTGCCAAGAGAAAAACAAGACAAGGAGAAGCTTTTTTTTTTTTTTTTTTGGGGGGGGGGAGGAGGGAGGGATAAGCATCACGATTTTCTCATTTTTCTTGAGATTTTTCTCTCTTTTCCCACTTTACTTTTCCATTTTTCATGCTGACCTTCCTTCTCACCTTTCCTTTTCCTGTGTTCTCTCTAAAGGGTGGGCTGGCTCCTCCCTTCTCATCTACTCTTTTATTTTTGAAAATAAGAATCATGACTGACTGATTGTTTTTTCCTCTCATCACTTATCTACTTGTCCACACCTGTTTCTTTCACTTTGGTTTCCTTCAAGTTTCAGCATGCATTTTCTCTTGTTCTGCTATTTGCTTTTCATTTCTCCTCTGTGATTATGCCAGATCCCCTGGTCCCCTGGTCCCCCCCTCTCCTCCTTTCCTCCTGCCCAGCCCCAGCAGAGGACTTTGCAGCTCAGCTGAGCAGCCCCTGCTGCTGCTGCAGTGCCAGGGACAGACTCTGCCTTTCCCTTCTGCTTCTCCCAGCACAGTGGCATTCGGCTTGAGTGCTAATGTGATTTGCATCGTTTTATTTTGGGGTCAGCTCTTTCAAAAACTAATGCATGTAGGAAGCACCATAATGACTATGTTGCAATGTTAGGCTTGAACTGCATAAAAGAGGGTCCACTGACTTACTTTCAGAATGATTGCACAGTGTATAAAAATTACAGAGAGGAAAAATGATACTTATGCAGTTAATGTCCCTGTAAACAGAATGAGTGATTCTGTAAACAAATGTGGCAAGCAACTCCCTGAAATTAGGAAAAATGCATGTTTCCTGTAATACTGCTTCATGTTTATACAGGGTGTCTTGTCTTTTTTTGGCTCCACAGAGCAAGCAATACAAAATACTGGAAATTATAGTTAGACTATTGAAGGTTTCCAGCCTTTCTCACTTATGCAAGTGTGAGATTTCCTGTTTCTCATTGTCACCTGACTGCCATGATGGAGATATTTGGTACAATTGTTAATTTTATCTAGAAGTTATTTCTTCCTTCTTCTTTTTCTTTTTTTCCTCTAAGGCTTTCTCAACTGCCACAAAATTTTCCTGAAATTTGTTTTACTAATTAGTGTATTCCTCTTGCCTCAGTTACTTTACTTTGCATTGGAGCTTGGAGGTTCCAGGTGAGATGAAGCCTACCAAGAGTCTCAGTGAAGCTATGCAGTCCTTGTCACACAGCAGTGTGAAACAGGTCACAAAGGGCCTTCCTTGGCTGTGATGAGCTAGAAGCAAGTGTCCTCCAAAAACTACTGTCACAGGTGTGCACTGTACATTAGCAGGGGAGTCATTGGAAGGTGGAGGCCTTGCAGGCACCAGCTCATCAAAAAGAGTCAAATGCTAGGGCAAAACAAACTGGCCACATGGCCAGTGCTTAGCAGATGGGTTGGAGGGAGATACAGAGTCTGAAATATTTTTATCTGTAGAGGTGCAGTCTGAAAGGCTGATGTGTGAAGTGTGTCACTGTGTTAGGCAAAGAAAATTATGAAGACTTTGTACAATGGAGGTACTTTACATTACTAACTTAACTAAAATTCAGCAATATAAAAATTATAAGCTTCCTTAAAATAAAACTGAAAATACTGAGAGCCTTTGATCAGAATTTACTCAAGCTTGAACTGAAACTCTTACTTGATTTTCCAATGTCACAGTGAAACCAAACACTCATTAAATCACTGTAACAGGATTTAATATCCTTAAGTAGTCTGCAGAAATTTTTGTTTTCAGAAAATAATTTCACCAAAGTTACATTTCTCATCTGAATTTTGCTAGGTAGGTTAATCAAATTGTAATTTAGTATCTGAACCACAAACACCTTGCAGAGCTCTCTGGTTTCGGGTCTTACATACTAGCTATTCTATTTCCATCCTGCCTAGCATAGAAATAATACTTTAAAGGTTATAGGTTTTAGCTAGAAACCATAGGTGAACAATCTCAAGACATGTAGCATACTTTATATGGTGTCTCCTGCAGACCCTTGTAGTGCTTAGACACAGACTATTTCTTCCTGCACCTGTCTCATACAAGCTTTTGGGGAGGCTCCCATATGTAGGCATTTCATCTTTGCACCCTAATGATGAAGAAACTGAAAATACCCCTTCTGTTTGGTTTAAAAATATGCCAACAGGCATTGGTAAATTATTATTAAAAGGGACAAAATATGAGTGGGCAAAAAAAAAAAAAAAAAAAAAGCTTCACAGGTCCTCAGCTCATGCAGCGCTCCAGTATCACAAGTGGTGGAAGTGCAAAATAGATATCAGTGGGCTTCTCATGAGTTGTTTTCTGCAGGGTGGAGAGAGTGACTGAGCCTTAGCTGATGTGCATGGACTTACACAGCTTCCTCTTTCCAAGGTGTGATCAAATTGCAAACTTTCTCAGACAGTGCTAGATTAGTGATTGAGGAATGATGCCTGGTGTTGGCAGAGCAGTAGCCACCACAGGAATGTGTACCATGGCAGCTCTGGCTTCTGAGCAGTTGAATCCACATTTTCAGGACATCCCTTCAGAAGTGCAGTTAGTGCATCTCAGTTTGAAAATGTTTAAATAAAACTTTAAAGTAGTTTGGGATTTTTTGGTCACAGGCTCTGTGAGCACTCCTCCATGTGTCCCATCAAAACTCCTGGTGAGGAAGGCTCATTAGCATGTGTGCTCTTCTACTGTTGTAAGATCTCTGTGTTCCAGAGAATTCAGATTAAAACTATATTTAATGTGATTATTGAAGCAGACAAGCAGCATCTCAAAATTCAAGCACACAGCTCAGTTGCTAAAATGATTGCACATCAGCAATAAAAAAAAAAAATCGTATACAATCAATTTATTTGTCTTTGCTAATCTAAAGAGAAACACACTTGTTCTTCATATAAACAAGCAACTACATTTACCTTCCTATTTTGGATTTCATCAGTACATCACACATTTTATTTTCCAAAATCCAATAAAACAGATGGGAAAATTTCTTTGAAACTCATTAAATGAACTCTAATATATATAATTTAAAATGTGGTTTCCTTGTTTCTACAAGCTGTTTGCATGTCATGCTTTACTACTGGTCTAGCATCTCCTAGATGAGGAAAAAGTGATGAATAACAAAGCTGCAGTTTTCCCCAGTGTAGGGGTGACTGCCCAAGCCCAGATTTCTAACAGACCAAAGAGAATTCCTGAGAAGGGGTAAGACAATTATTTACTGTGGTAGCTTTTAAGTCTAAGTAATAACTCTTCTAATTGAATGTAGGGGTCCCAAATCAGCTTAATAGCAGTTCCCAGGAGGATATTTTACATCTCAGCTGAAAATAAAATATCAAGATTTTCTTTTATGTGAGTGATGTATTCAGGTTGTGTCTGCATCTTCTCTTAAAAATTTGGTCTTATGTTCTGACTCTGAAAAAATGGCAAAATTGAAATTGGGAAAAGAACAACTTGGCCATGTATTGAGATAATGGATTTTATTTTCACTCATGAAATTTTGAGGTCATGAATTTTAAGATCATTAATTAATGTAAATTTTTTAAGCCATCAGCAATTTCACAGCACATACAAAAATCACAAAAATTTCATTTATAGCTTATCAATTGCAACAGTATCAGGAAGATATTATATGGGCCTGAATTTGTTTGGTGCACTCACAGTAGCTCTGAACAACAGCCTCCAACATTAAGGTCATAAAAATAAGAAGATACACATTTCTCTGTCACTTTTAATTCGATACTGAACTATGAGAGATTTATGAAAGAAGCTATGTGTGGAAATCATTATTTCTAGAAAAGGTAGTGCAGGAAATATCTGTGAAATGCTGTGGGGTTAGCACACTCAGGACAAAAGGAAAACCTATGGGTTCAATTGCACATATAAAGTATTATTTTCTTCTTCTTTTTTTTTTTTTTTTTCCCATCTAGATGACTATATTGTGTTTAGATGATGGGAGATATAAGTAAGGCTCCAGTACTGCAAACCCTCAGTAGGATTCCCCATGGCAGCAAAGCAAAGGGTACTCATTTGTCAGGCAATTTAGAGAGATAGTAGGATTCATAACCCAGTGTTTTGTTTGTTGACTTGCTCCTAAATGGTTTATTTTGGGCTGATTTTAGGTTGGCTCTGTGCAGAGGGCATCAAGCCATGTTCTGAGGCAATTCTGCTTTGTTACATTTGGAAAAAAAATGGGTTGGATTATGTTTTTTTCTCAAATTATTAGCAGGAAAAATGGTGTTTGATTTATCTTGCTTTTCTTTTGCATAATGATTAATGATAGGGCAGTTCCTGAATTAGCTTGGAAATCACACAACTGTTTTGAATTGACCTGATTTCTATATTTGGATAAGCTTCCTTTTCCTGCATGTAAATATCCATAAAAATATGTTGAAAATTTCAGGTCTCACCTAGTTATTCCCCTTGTTGTGGCTGCTGCTATCTTTATGAGTTTGATTCTCAAACTCTTACGTACCAGTGCTCCACTTGATGGCTTGTTAACACACATTGTTCAAATAAAACCCCTTCTTTTTCATCTGATTTAATGTAATATTCTTCTTGGAGAATCACAGAAATAAGAGATAGAAAAGTAAACTTGTGCAAATTTGTCACTTGTGTAAGATTTTCCTCTGATTCCTGACTCTCATCCAATGTTTATTGATTGCCAGTCGTCTGTTAGCTAATAGATGGCCTGCCACCACACCTTATTTAGGCAGAAGGCCTTCTATGCCTCTGAAGCTCAGGCAGTTAGTCATGTTATCATCATCCACAGAACACTGTTTTTCCTATGGAAAGACTGGTAGCTGCACTGTTTATAAGCTGGCTACTAAGAAGGCGTAAAACCCCATTCAGTTCTGACTGTTCCTCTACGTGGAAAGTACAAAATAATTTAAGAACTGTGTTTCTCTTTTTTACTCAGGCAATGTTCCGAGTAAGATTTCAGCAGAATTGCTTTTGTGATGCAGCAAAAAAACCCCCCAAACCTGTCTAAGGACTTCATTGTCTGTTTTCTTTCTCTGTCTTTCTCTTTTTTTACATCTTGCAAGCAGACATTGCCGTTACCCAAATTAACCTCTTCTGAGTTTTTCTTTTTTCCCCCTGGTATTTGGATCAGGCTTCTCTCTGGGTGGGGCGAAAAGTGAACTCTCCTAACATACAGTACAAATTAGGTCTTTCTAAAAACAAAGACTTCTCTTAAGAATAGCTGTATTTTATTTCTGACAAAAGAAGGGAAAACACAAGTGTGCTCAGTAAATCAAGAAGTCAAATGTGTGTAATCTGATGCCAAGTGTAAACATGTATGGACTTTACAAGGCTTGCCGACACTAGATGCTCTGATTTTCTTTCATTTGAAAAAGTGCTTTTGAGTATTCACAGTAGTGCTTGCAAGAGGCAGTCAAAGTCACAGAGTGAATAAGAGCAGGTCCATGCAACAGCTTTTGCTGAATTGAGACACTTTTAGATTTTTATGAACACACTAATTTCTGCTTGGAGTAGCTAATGTAAATGTGGTAAGTCTAGCTAGCTGCATATGCAGTGGGACCTTTTGGCCTGGCTTTTTGGCAGAAAGTTTGTTAATTGAATACTATAAAAAGCTGCTAAAGAATCAAAATATAGTCCCTCACATATTAGCAAAACAGTTTGATTTCAATGGATGTTAAATACATAACTGCCTGAGGATATTGGGCATAAAGACCACCTGAATACTCTTCCAGCACTGAAGGGCCTGAATTCCTTTCTGTGTCCCCAGAAGGAAAAACAGAGTGCAGAAGTTAGTGCTTTAATTAATAAAGATGTTGTCATGTCTTCATTGCTATTCTATCAGGCTGCTGCTGTAACAAATCATGGTATTACTCCATCTGTGCAGGAGTACTGCTGTAAAACTAAAATTTTCAGGCTGCTTAACATTTGTACTGAATGTTTCAAGCTGTGTTAATTATATATCTGTAAACCCTCTGACACTGGTGTTAGTTGGTAGATCCCAGAGGTCTACCAAGAATTTTTTCTCATAATTTTAATATTAACAGTATTTTTGTAGCTGGGTATTTATTTTAAACGTATCACAAGGGTTTCTGAGCACTAAAAAAATTGTGTTTGCAGCCAGTGAGTGGGACTTCTGTTCTTCAGCCATATCTCTAATTACACCCCATGACTGGGAGAACATGTGTTTAATTTTTGCTTCTTCATGTTTTAGAGCAGTTACCAGATTGCAGGGAAGGGAAGGGAAGGGAAGGGAAGGGAAGGGAAGGGAAGGGAAGGGAAGGGAAGGGAAGGGAAGGGAAGGGAAGGGAAGGGAAGGGAAGGGAAGGGAAGGGAAGGGAAGGGAAGGGAAGGGAAGGGAAGGGAAGGGAAGGTGTGCTGCCGTCTGCCTTGCCTGTGACATGAAATCTGAGGGACACATTCCAAAGAAGAGTCTAGAAATGCCTAGATGGATTCATACAGTGCTTTTCATTCCCTCCCATCCTCTGCCAAGTTTTTTTCCATGTAAAATAAGAGAACTGGCTCCTCAAAGTCACTTGGATGAATATAAACTCTCAAAAGTGTCACGTAGCCCTTGGAATAATTCCAAAAGAATCCCAGCTTATTTGGAAAAAACTGTTCCTTGAAAGAAATGCACAAACATTGGTCTGGTTCCAAAGCCATGAAATCAACAGAGAGACTCTCATTACAGAGGGCTTTGGATCTGACTGACCCACTGGTGGCTATGACCAGAACAATGATCTGTTACAAGAAATAATTTTTGGATTCATGTTATCCTGATGCCTGCAAAGTTTTGGTAAGAGTAGAAAGAAAAGAACAACCTTCCAGTGAAATCTCCTTATCTTTTCCAAGCTCTTTGAAACTAGAGTTTATGACTGTTATTGTTCTGTTTTGAATGCAGTACCTTTTCTTCTCTCTTTTTACAAAAATTAGAGATATATGTAACCATTTAGAATGAAGAGTGAATTAGCCGGGCCAAGGACTTGCTTTTAATTTCCTTTTCTGTTTGTTTTTCTTAACTGCTCAGTTCTTTTGATTATCTGGATCCATAGGTCATCCTAAGTACTTAAAATACCTATCAGACACCAGAGACACAGCAAACAGCAGGGACTCAAAAAAATTCAAAAATATTCCTAATATTCTCTATCTTGAGTTCTTCAGTGTGCTTTTGCATAGCAGAAGCTTGAAACTGCATATTTGCTAGTGTCATTTGCTTTGCATTCATTTTTTTTTTTATCATTTGGGTTTGGGTTTTTTACCGTTAACAGCAGACACTGCACTTGCTTTGTCAGAAAACCACAGCCTTCACTGCTAAATGCAGTGGAGAGAAAAGCATTGGTCTAGAGGTTGGAGAAAGGAGTTTATTATGTCTTGAGGTATTATGACAAAATATTTTACCTACAAAAAAAGCCAAGAGAAAATTTAAATCAGTTCAGAGAATATGGGGGATTTAGATTATCACCTGTAATATTATCAAACCCTAGCTTTCAAGAACTGTAAGTCACATCATGAAGTTGCCTTAAAATCACAGGTTATGAAAATAGTATTTTGAGTTCTGGGCTTGGTGCTAATCTATTTCAGTTTCAGGTTTTTCTTTGTCACCAAGACTAGACAGCTAACTTCTTTCTTTCACAACAACTGAGATTCCCACAAATCACTTTTTATTTCAAATACAAAGCTTTAAGAAAAACCTATCTTGTAAGATTCACATTTGAATTCCAAAGAGCTCACAGCACTGGTCTTGCATGAAGTACAAGCTGATGGAAATAAGCAGGTTTTCCAGACTTACTCTAATAAATACGTTCTGTTCCTCAGCTGGTATGGACACATACCATCTTAACATCCTTAAATATTGTGCCCAGAAATACCTACGGAGCACCTGCTACCCTTAACTGTGCAGAATGGTCTCTACTGCGCCTGCAGCAGCAGAGGGTCTCCATTTCCTTGGTCAGATTGGCAGCTCTGGGTGTGTCCTCTTCTCTCCTTTGTACTGGGAAAGGAGAAAGCAGGGGGCGAGAGGGTGCAAAGTGGCCCTGTCTGTCTCTCTAATTAGCGATGTTAATTAGTTGCCTTTTCCCGGAAGCCATGCAGATCGTAGAGAGGTGACAGTGGTAATAGGTTTTCCTATTGCCAAGTCTGGAAATTTAATAGGTACTCAACTTTTTCATGGGCAGTAGTACATCTGAGAAATTGATGCACTGGCAGAGAAGAAGCACTGGATGCTCTAGTAGTCTTCACTGACTGACCTGCTGAGATTAGAAGTATGGCTGTATGATTTTGAAGTGTTTCAGAGTGATGAATCAAAGTGCACTCTTCTTTTAGATCCACAGTGAAGACGTAATGTTCTGGAGAAGTAATGTTCTGGAAACAGGACCACATTCACAAATAAGCTCTAAAGTCTTCAAATTTAGTCCAATCTTTGGGACTTGTGATAGCAGGATCTCACAAATGGGCTCTGCTTGCTCATTCTGGAGGAACTAAGACGACAGAAGAGAAAATGTGACCTATGTTTCTGCCCTTAACTTTGAAAAGGGATGACTGTTTCAAGGAGAAAAGAGTTATAGCTGGGGCTGGGATATCTGAGATTGGATGAGGTTGTCTTACTGAGTCCCAAGTGAAGGAGGTTTGGCAGTCCTGTGGAAGACACACAGAGGTGACCTGAATGGTGGGGCCATGCACTCCTTCATCCATCAGTTTTTGTAGCTGGAGCAGGACAGTAGCACAGCCCTGTGCAAAGGGCACATACTAATTCCTAATTTTGCTCATTAATGCACTTTAACAGCTCCTTTTTCTGAGTACATGAGGCAGAATGATCAAAAAGTCCCCAAGATGGGGACTGATGTATGGGAAGTAAAAAGATTCTTAGTACCCTTTGACTGAGAAAATCCATACTTGGCCCCACTTGTGTAAGTTACTGCCTCTGGTTTGGGGAAAAAACAACACATTTGAAGCACTGTGCTTTGGTTTGGTTTGGTTGATTTTGGCTTGTTTTTTTGTTTTCTTAATTTTTTTTTTTTTGGGTGGGTGTTTACACTTTTGGCAAGGCCCTTTTAATGCTGAATGTCTGGGGTCTACATGCTGTCATACACAAAAGCTTGTGGACTCTTTAATACTGTAAATTCCTGAAAATACATAATTATTCACTTTCTGACTTTGTAATGGAGCAGTATTTTGTGTGTGTATATATATATGTGTGTGTGTGTGTATATATATGTGTGTGTGTATGTGTATATATATGTGTGTGTGTGTGTATATATACATGTGTGTGTGTGTGTGTGTGTGTGTGTGTGTTTAGAGTCTTCACTTACAGTAAATGTGGAAATAGGGAAGACCTGAGGAGGATAAACAGAGAGTCAAAGTGAATCTCAGAGGAGATAAGTGGTGAAAATGGGTAAACAGAAAACTGCACTTCTGTGGGAAAACATGGAGGAGCTAAACCACAAACAGGAGAGGAAACATCCAAATCTAAACAAGGAATTCAGCAGCAAGCTGCAGCAAATGTGATTTTAAAGAACAGAGTGTTCACAACAGACATGCGTCACCGCTGAAGATGAAGTATGTGAGCCCTGCTTTCCTGCTTCCCCATCCCCAGTACCTCCTCAGAAAGCTCAGCCTCTCCTGTCCACCTTATTTGTTCAGTAGTGGACTTCATAGGATTGATTCAGTTCTCATTAAACTGATTTACTGGGCTCGCTGGCTCTGCTCAGCTTCAGTTTATTCCTACTTTGTTTAAAATTCGGGAAGTGCTGGGGGAGGGGACAGGACACTAATGGCCGTTCTCGTGTGAGTGGAGTGGTAGCTGATTTATTGCAAAGGTTATAAAGGAAAAGTATTAAGTGTGTTCCATTCTACTTGGCAAAGCCATCCTGCACAATGTCCAACAAAACCCTGAGAGCGCTGGTTTGTACCAAAAAAAAAAAAAAAAAAAAAGGGGAAAAAAAAAAAAAAGGAAGGAGGGCTCTGTGTGTCTGTGTGTATGTGTGTGGAAGGGGGATGCTCCACCAAGATGTTCTCTTCTTCTTTGAGAGGATTAATTAAGACTGTAAATCACGAGCAACATGAAACAACTGTATTTGATGGAACATGGACAGTTCTGGAGTTGTGCTGTGCTTGCGCCATCAGTTTGAATACCTACACTGAGACACTAATGGGAGAGCAAACTTCAAAGAGAAATTCTGGCATGGAGGAGCAGGCTGCAAGGATCATTACATGGATAAAGTTGTAAAATAGACTCCTCCGTGCAAACTAGGAAGGAGGTGGAATGAAAGTTTGAAAGGTTTATAGGAACTCAGGCTTGTTTTCCTTTCATGCACAAAGTCAGTCCCACATTAATCTGGTAAAATAAGCTTGTGTATTAGTGTTTTGAATAAAAGGGGAGATAGGAGAGTGACAGCAGGAAAAAAATTGTACTTGAATAATGAAAAACTCTTTAGAGCTAATTTTCCTTTCCTAATTAATAGTTGAGGGAGTTTTTTTGTCACATCATGAGTAGTGGTGGGTTGCATTCTCCATACTTAGAGAATTTAAAGCCTAAATTTGTTACAGTCACATAGTTTTATCTTCAGCAGAGAAGATATTTCTCTTCTATTCTATCAGTAATAGAAATTCACCCAGTAATTCCTGCACAGTTGTCATACCCTAAATGAATGTGCTTATATTTAGGAAGCCATTTAATCTTGTTTTAAAGGCATTAAGTAACATAGACAACCCCCTGTGTCAGACTGTTCACTTTATTATTTGTTTAAAATGAAATTTAGTATTTAAAATTTATTTCTCTTTGATTTAATCTAGTTTCTTGCTGTTGTGTCTGTACTGGGCTGCAGTGGAGTGGCTCTGCTGTAGCTGAGATGATTTTCATCCATCGTGGCATATAGTCCATTTGTTCCTCATTTTCCTTTGGTGTAAAGGACTGGATGCAAGTAACATTTTGAAGAAAAATGGTCTATCCTTCATAGTTAATTCACAAGCAACTTATTTCCCAGCACAACATTTTTATGTAATTATAAGTAGACCTCTGTCCAACTACTTGTCCAGGATTACTCAAAGTTTTTAGTTTGCCAAATGTGGTTTGAGATGCAATTAATAATGTGGTGGATTCCAGAATTGCTGATGAGGGTAATTTTCCTTCTTGTAGAATATGATACTGTAATAGAGATGTTCTCTATAGATGCATGAGATGGAAAAAATTGTATATAATAACTTAGGGAAAAAAATTATCTGGTGTTATTTATATTTAGGAATCAGGAGCCCTGTTTGCAGCAACAGCTTCCATGCCTACCACAAAGCTACCTCTTCCACTGATCCTATTAATTTTATGAAGGATAACCCTCTGATGTTATGATACTATTTTGGAGACTATTCATTAATATAGACACTTTATTTCTATATTTACATGTAGTATAAATGCCTGTGCAATAAGTAGGGAAAAGGAATTTGTTATATTACAGGAATGTGCATGCTAGAGGGTTTATGGAATGAGAATTCGAGTGCCTTAAACCAAAGGTAGCGTTCAGTCATTGAACTTGTCATAACTTGCAGAAAGAGACAAATTACCTGTATGCTACTTGGGTTGTAAAGGAAAGTACTTTATGTTCAGCACAGTGTATCCACTATTTGCCACTGTACTGGTACTTCAGAACAGTACCTCTCCTTTCCCTAAGGACAGAAAAAACCACATTAACTGACTTTCTATGGCATTTAAGACAGCATCTTTATTCTTCATTGGGAAGCAGGTTTGTGCTGCCTTAGCCTGCAGTGCCTTTCAGAGGCACTCAGATGGTCTTGGACATGAATAAATGTCTGCTCTTTGCCAAGAAGGGTTGCACCATAGCGTGGTCGTGTTTGGAAAGGCTAACACTTGCATGTCCAAGTGTAAATAAAAGGTGAACAGTCTTGAACTGTACCTATGCTAAAAAAAAGAAGTCTTGTCAGAAACTCTGGGATAACAGTAAACTCTTCTTTTACTTCCCCACTGTTCTCCTGTTCTCTATCAACCAAAAAAAAACCAACCAAAAACAAAAACCAAAAACCAAAAAACTCAAACAAACAAACAAAAAAACCCAACGCTACGGCATAAATGAACCTGAACCCTATGTTAATAAATTTTTTAAAAGAAAGATATTTCAGTGTTATTATAGAATTTCATACAAAAGGCATAATTTGCCACTGATTTCCATGGACCTAAACCATGTTTCTTACACCCAGCCAGAGCAGCTGCCTTCAGTTGCTAAGGATATTGTGTGCAGCCACTACACAAAGTTGTATTTTCCTTACTCCATTGTCTTTCGTGCACTGCTGTGGCTGGTTCAGATTGGCTGTGACTAAATAGGTGGTCACAGGAAAACTATGCATTGAAAACTTCTGGCCTGAAATGATTGGCAGATGTGAAGGATCTGTCCCAGGCTCTTTAGAACAAGCACACTATAACCCTGGTTCCCTAGTTGTCCTGGTGTATGTAATCAATTCTTTGATCATCTGGGAAGACTCCCCAGCTCAGGGTAGTTTAATTTTCATTCATAGATAATTTCTATGTATGGGAAACAGTCAAACAGTTTTGAATGAGAGCTGATAAAGGGAAGCAGAACCAAGCGAGATGCTTTTCCATTTCTGATTGACATCAGATCAAGATCCAGTGTGTTCCTGGGAAATACACTCCATACAAATGAGGTCCTTGGAGTTGCCAGCCAAGTGAAACACAGGCTAGTGCTGTGTAAATGGATGAGCTTTCTGCCTGTGCTGGCTGAATCTGTGGTAGCAGCATAGCTGAGCAAATGCCCTTCAACACCATTTGCTAGCAAAGTGGCTGCTGTTGCACAGTCTGTACACCCAGGTAAGCATGCTTTGGGTCTCATCTTGTGCAGGCACATTTACCTGGAAGAGAGAATATCCAAACTAAATTTCATGGCTGGTGTTTGCCTCCAGCATGGGCAGGAAGCGGGGGTGGCATATTTTTCACCCATCTTCACATGCCAGAGTTTGAGTCAGTTTTCTCAGAGCTTCCTTTACATTTATCAATCTCTTTCAGACATCAGCAACAGAGAAGTTTACATTTGGTCAGATGGAACTGACAGTTAGCACCAGGCTTTTGAAGCGTGTTGGGATAGATGTCTGATGATGCAGAAGGATACACAGTGGGTATGTCAAAAGATGGTGAAGATCACTCCAGGCTGTTCTTTTTCCCTGAGGAGACAAAACACCTTTAACAATCAGTCTCTGAGCTGCTGGGCTAGTGATGCTGGTCTGCTGGGCACAGGAGCCTTGGGTGTTGGATATCTACACTGCACTGGTGGGGAGGGTTGCCAGCAGCTGTGGTCTGACTCATCCAGCATTCTTTTGGATGATACCTGGACACAGTTGGGGTGTTAAAGCTAGACTAGGTGTCGTTGCCATTGCTGTAGGTAACTTGCATGACATTGCTGTGAAAGAGTTTGATGCTGGTACATGTGACATGGGCCCTCCTGGGTGAGTAGTCTGAAGTGCCATGGAATGGTTGCAGTCGTGTCTGTAGCCTGTGTGTCCCTGCTCCTTGTTTATTAAATGACAGCCACAGTATTCCCTGGCTCAAAATAGTTTATAAGCCTAAGTTAAAACTTGGGGAAGAGTTCCCAGACAGGGTAGTTTACAGCCAGAGTAGTTCCTTAGTCCATTTTGAACAAATCCTGGTGTCTTTATCACTGGAGATGACTGGTTTGGGAGAAGGTAAATACGTCAGCTGGTAGAAAGAGAGAGGTGGCAGCAACTGCTTTAAACCAGCATTGCTGCCAGAAACTTGTTCTTCAAATGACCCCCTGTCGACTTACCTGACAATCCATGGTCGTTTGAATAGTTCACTATATTGGCTTCAGGGAGCCCCAGAACAAAGACTTTCCTTAAAAAACTCAGACCTTACTCAGATAAAACTCCCACTCATGCCCCAGGGAGTTCTGCATGACGCAGGATTACAGGATGGTGTCTCAGCTTTGTTGTGTGTACTGCCTGTAGCTGCTTTTTAGTTCTGTGGATGAATAAAGGCTGTGCCCATTTACAAGAAAACTTTATTTCTGTTTGCTCATGATCAGTTTACTAAAAGCTTTATCATCCCCTTTATAAGCTAGAGATGGGACTTTTAAGGAACTTACAAGTGAGGAGGAAGAGCACCCACCTGAAGGAGGTGCCTTGGGAGAATGTGGAGAAGGACAAGGCTTCAAGGATCTTAGCAGGCAGGCAGTGGCATCTGAGATTTTTAATTTGCCCACACTCTTTCCCAAGGTTTCTGAGGTGAGGAGTTGCTCAGGACTGCTGGTAAACCCAAGCTCAGCTCATGAGTCTGTTCAGTGTTTGGGGATCCTGAGGTGTTTTTTTCCCCTCCTCCTGTGTGACAGGTATGCTGCATCATGCCTTTAGTTTCTCTGATTCTATGATTACTCACTGTTATTTTGTGTGAGCAAAGCCAGCAGGTGTTACAATACCTCCCCCGTCAGCATGTCCTGCAGTTTCTGTTTCCTTGGATGAGACAGGAAAGCAGTCACTTCAGGGCCAGAGAACTGGGCCTCATTTCATCAGCTGGAAGGTGACTAGTTAAAATCTAACTAGCAGTCTCACACCCAGTGCCTGACAAGAACAGTCCCTGAAGACTATTAAGAAAATAAAAATTCCCTGCTCTGTCATATAATGGAAATGAGAATACTTCAACAGCCATCCCCTCTAATCTGTTAGCCAGCCCTTAGCAGCTTACCAAGCCTGTATTTAACCTATTTCCCTAATGGCAATTAAGAAATGTTTTCATTTCCCAGGGAGAGGATTGCCAATGAAATCCCCCTCTCCCCCCAACCCCCATCCTGTGGCTCCGTTCTCTCCCTCCTCTTCCCCACACCCCAGCCCCTTCTTCCTTAGCCCAAGGCATCCAAAGCATTCCCCGTGTGTTTGGGTAGCATGCAGTGAGGAAGAAATGATTAAGCAGCTGAATGTTTGAAATCCAGCTAAATGCACCGATTATTATCTGCTTAGGGCTTTCTTATCTCGAACTGTGTGGTGCTTAATGGCAGGCCCATTGTTTTCAGCTCAAAGGTATTAATGAAGGAATCAGGGCAGCAGGCTGATGTCATAGGTGGCTGAAAGGTGACTTGTGCACTGATTTCCCTTACTCCACCCCTTCACAAGTCCCTTCCAACTAGTTCAGAAGAAGGGTTAGTATTTTTAGAATGGAGGGGAAAAAAAAAAACCGCAAGCAGCTGAGGTTGCATTTGTGTGTCTGGTAAAAGGATTGCAGAGGCTCCTAAATATCCTGCTTAAAAGATGTACTCTCTGAGCTTCTGCTCTACTTTCTCACTTCATAAAGACTCTGAAGTGTTGGCGCAGGTCTCAGTGTGAAAGCGAGCAGCTGGCCCTTGTTCACACCTGCCCTAGGCACTGACCAGCCCACCACACTTGATGTCCTGACCTATATCCAAGGTGAGGTTTCCACTTAGTGGCTTCCACGGGAAGAAAGAGCTGTGTAAGTAGCTGCCACCAAGGATGGCTCCTTGAGGTGGATGAAGCCCTCAAGATGATGCACAATTTAAGGAAGTGCTTTTGTAGTCAAGTTATCAGCTGTGCTTTTTGTCACTCTTGGGAGTTAAATCCTTTTCTCTTTTTTTCAAATGTACATAGGTATTAGATGCAAAGTGGTGGATGTTGTGTGAGGAGAGACTCTTCTCTCTGGGCTGAGGTATCCTGAGTGTATTCAGTTTTCTATTACACAACACAAGCAGGGAAAGAGTAAACACTTAGAATAGATTTGATTTCATTGTCATTGTTTGTACTTTAATCATACGATTATTTCTGTAATTCTTTTTTGACAGATTTAATTTGGCATTCCTTCCCTTTTTGTCATCGACATGAAAAACATTATTCTTTCTTTGACTTAAAGTACTGCTCTATGTGGTAGGACTTGGGCATCACACTCCTGTAAAAATGCTAAAATTTCTTCAAGTTTTTTTTTTTTTAATGGACCCAGCTAAGAATTCAAGGAAAAGTGTGCTACCAGAAACTGACCTGTGGAGCTTTTTGTGATTTTGGGGACAATAAAAGAAAAACAGCTTTTAAATAGCAATGTCATAAGGTAGCAAGTAAAGAGTTGTTGCGTCTGTACATGTCCAAGCAGGTCTCAGACTGGAATAAAAAATAATGCACTTTCTTTTTTCATTTTAATGAGACAATATTTTTTGTGGAATATGTAAGTTAATCAGAGTCTTTGTGATTACAGTTCTAATGTCTTTGCTGGCACAGGGTTCATAAGATAGGATTTCTGTCTTACCTAGACAAATGAGTGAAGAGCTTAATCCTTTCAAATTTTCAATCGGTTTTGTTTGCTTTTCTTAATTTCAGTTTAGTTTTGCTTTGATGAACGTGCAGTAGCTTTCACTGTTGGCTGGAGTACTCTGTGCCTGTTGAAGGAGATATCTAAATAGTCCACGAGCAGAGACTAGAAAGTCGAAGAGAAAGCAGAGAAGAAAGAGTGGCAGTGAATACCCATAAATGCATCAAAGCCAGCTGCTGTCTTGAATAAGATTTACTTAACAGGAAACCATCAAACACCAAAACGCTCCCTTCAATATTTTTTTCCGGGGAGAAAAATAACTGCATAGCACTGAATTGACTTTGGTTTTTTCTTTTTTTGTTTTTTTTGGGTTTTTTTTCATTTTGACCTATTAGTTCATGACTGAGATTGGTTTGTGTAGGGTGTTTTTGGTTTGTTTGGGGTTTTTTGGGAAGGGTTGAGTGAACTGACTGGCACTTCCAGTCCTGTCCCCCTCCCTGTTTCTGTAGGTTCAGCAGTAAAAACCTATTGAAATGTGAGATTACCAAACTGAAGCAATCAGTCTGAAATGATTAAGGAAGATGACTATTCTTTTCTTCAGATGACCAAAAGTCATCTTGTCCAGAGTTCCTTATCTTCAAGGTGCTATTTCACAACAGTTTCTTTCTAAGTATGTATTTCCTGTTAAAATCTGAAGACTTTACATTGTAGGTAAGCTTGTATGTACAAACTATTACCAACAGTAACAAAAATTGGTATCTGTCTTTCTTTTGAAATTATGTTGATTTTTTTAAAGGAAAAAGTGTTTATTTATTTCTTTAGTAATTTAGGAGATTATGTGTCAAGCCTAGGGTGAAATTTTGTTTGCTGAACTTATCTTAAACCTCAGGAGGGGAGGAAGGTTCCGTTTAAAGGTCAAAGCATTTCAAGATTTCAATTCAGTGTATTTTTTACCTTTAAAGTTTTCCCTCACCCCATCCAGACCTCGGACCTTAGAAGCTTTTCAGATGCCTTACACATGTTCATCTTGTATTGAAATTTTTTAAATAACTCCACATTAAATGCCACAATAGTTGAATATTCATGCCCATATTACTATCATCTACTGTGCACCAACACTCCTGTGGCAAGAAATTCAGTGTTTGAGCTTGGAGGAGAGTGCTGGAGCTGACAAAATTCAGATGCTTATGATAATTAATTTATATAGTGGCAAAGATAGGTGCACTGCCAGGTGCTTTACAGGCAGATAAGATCTGGTTTCTGCTTCAGTGAGTTTACAATCTGAGGCCCCGGTTTTGCAAATACTTATGCACATGAGTTATGCCACCGGGTGCAGTGACACTACTCATGCATGTGAAGTTACTCACCTGTAGTGAGCTCTCTGTGTACAGTTTCAACTGCATTAGCTTTTCAATTGATTGTGCAGTGAGTCAGAAATTATTCAGGCTGATAATTGCAGTTATTTAACAAGCTCTGCCAGTCAGAAATTAAACAAAAAATACAGGAGTCACCTTTCCACAAGGGAATTGAAAGCTCGTGTTTTCCTGGGAAGTTTTCCAGGAAGCAAACAGTCCATGTTAGATCTGGCATTTTCATGTCACACTGGTTTAAATTATGTCTATTTGCGTACAAATCACAGAGGAGAAAAAAATCACCTGATAATTGGAAGGGAAAAGTGTTATTCCCGTTCCTCATTTGTCCTGATGCTGATCTTGGGGCCATGGTAAGAGTGTTTCCAGTGAAATTACTTTCAAGTCTGGGAAAAAGCAATCAGCAGAGGCCTTGGTAGCTGTAAATTTGTGGCAGCAGTCCCTAATTCATCTTGTAATTCTATGACAGGCTCTGAATTGCCCGTATTTGGCCAGGGATCACCTCAGTGGACAGTTAATGAAAGAGCAGAGGGAACTTGAAGGTCAGTCACACTGAATTCTTTTTTCTTCCTGGCTATGTCTTTTTTATTGCATCCTATCTTTCTTTATATAATTTATTAAAGAAAACCTTTTGTTTTGTTTGTTTCTGGCAAAGGCAAATCTTTGCCTCTTTATTTATCTGCTTTTTTTTTTGCCTGAAGCATTTATAAAACAGCTTAAAATGCCTAAAAATAGATGTTTCTGTTGAAATCAAGTGACAGAATTACACTTTAGCCAATTTCTATTTCTTGTCTGAGTGTGGTCATGAGAATAAAACAGCAACAGATGCTGCAACCAGGTATGGTTTTGAGAATGGAATTTGTACATTGACATGTGAATCTAATCTAAGTACAATGAGAAGACTTTACTTATTGGCTCATGCTCAGAATAAATGAATTTGAACTTCAGAAAGCCATGAGACTAATTAAAATAACACCAGAAAATGCATTTGTGTCTGCTGGAGTCAGACTAACCAGCAGATAAGCTGTAATAGCATTTGTTTGTTGAAACACTGTAGTAAATGGGAGCTGACTTAACCAGAACACAAGATTTTTTGTGACATGTGTAGCAGAACAGACATATTGAAAAAAAAATTTAAAAATTAAAACAAAGACGAGTCATGGATTAAAAATTAAAAATGCCCTTTTTCTTTTTCCCTCATTCTTGTTTTATAAGATAATTTCTTGTCATCACTGTTTTCTCTTTTTCAGAATGTTTTCTTTCTTTGGAGGACATCAGTCTTCTCTCTTGTTTTATCTCATTCAGTCTGCCTCTCAGAATACCTTGTGTCTTAATCTTCTCTCTCTAGCTTATGCCTTCAATCTTTTTGCCTCCTTTTTCTGTCCTTTTCCTGTCCTTTTCATAGTGTTGTTTTTATCTCTCCTTTATTTCGACTTTCATTCCAAATACAGTATCTTCCCACCTCAGAGTTCCCTTCCCCTATTCAGCCTTTGTCAGAAAAAAATTCATAGGGCTCACCATCATTTGACTCTTCCAGATAAAGTATTTTGAATGACCACTCTGGCTGCAGGGAAAAAGGAAGTGTTGGTGGATGAAGTAGTGTTTTTTTCACTCTCTGAACTCCTTTCAGTCACAACAAGGTGACTGCTGCTTCCTCTCAGGTTGAATTCAAATCCTTTGCAATTCATTGGAAGCTTCATTTGCTATTAAACTAAACGTACAAAGTAGGGAGAAAAGGGAGATTAAAAAAAAAACAGTAGGTAGAGAAGTTCACTTTCTGCCTGCTATACAAGGGAAAATTAAAAAATAATTAGAGGTGAGTTTATTTTTCAAACTACATTCAATTTAAACTAGTGGTAAGAATTAACTGCATTATAATGGTTATCATGTAGTCAAGGCTGCCCTTACTATAAACAGAGTACATTGAGCTTTTCTATTTGTGAACTTGGGATCCCATGTCACTTTTCAATAGGCTTCTGCAGCACACGTCCCTTTGTGATAGAGCAGGGGTCACTCCTAGCTGCAGGCCCTGCTGCTTGGCTGTGCCTCTCTTGGCTGGTGGGATGTCTCCTGTGGACTGTGGCCACTTGTGACTGTGCCTGTGGCCATTTGTCACTTACCAGCACCAGGGGATTTCCAGCCCCAAAGCTTTTGCTGATCCCAGACAAGCAGATCCCAGATGTGCTGTGGAAAGTAAGGTGATGCCTTCATCTGTACAGATAAAAGGGGGGTTTGTGCATACATAACCCTTTGAAAATTATGCAAATACAATCTTAGTCAAGTCTAGTGGAACAAAAATGATCTTGGTTCTTGCACAAGCCAACACAGGAAACAAGGAAGCCTCTCATAGGTTTAGCAACCTCTCATTTCTACACATGCAGAGTTTCCAATATTTGTACAAGAAGCTGCTCTGTGAAGGTTGATTGGAAGTGATCGGGATTGTTTTGTGTCTCAATTTTTCATATTTCTGTTTAAATCAGATTAAGTCACCGTATTTGAAATGCTGGATTTGGCAGAAACAAAATTGGTTGAAGGAGAGGACATGAAAATCTTCTCTTTGTGTGTAGAAGACTATTATTAATTTAATATAACAGGGTGTCAAAACCCATCATATGCTAAGTGTTTATAAAGTGCTTTTATTAATGGTGTAAAAAATCCAACAACAACCCAAGAAACTTCTCATTATGAGAAGAGAAAACATTAGTGCTTTTCCTGACAGTGTTCCTTTTCATGAGGGATTCCTCTGTGGAACACTAATCAAGTCCATTCAGAAAGATCTTAATTAATTTAATTAAAATCTGTCAGATCAAACTGATTAGCCTGACATCCAGCCTGGCGGGAGGAAGGAGGCTGGTGCAAGCATTGTAAGTGTGTTGAGGTGGGCTTGCTGCTTGCAATCAGAGATGTGTGGCTGCTGTGGGGATCAAAGCTGTCTTTCATTGTTGTCAGAATAAATGTTATGGCTCCTCCGGGCAAGTGATCCAGTTTCTTTTTGTTAGAAAATATTTTATACCTCCACAACCCTGGCAGCTCAGCAGGGGACAGCAGGTACCTGGTTCTGTGCCAGGTGACCTTTCCTACCCTCCTGACAACAGGGAATACAGATTAGGCATTTCTCATCTCTTCACCATCCTCTGCCTCAGGTGTTGGCCATGGGCAGGAGAGAGTGGCCATGGTGACAGGGGTGACACTGCATTTTGATGCTGAGCATGGTGCTGCTGTAACAGAGTCTTCCAAGGGGTGTTGTGTCCACATGGGCATCTTCCTTTTGCTGCCACCTCCCACTGAACTGAGGTGGGAGCTGAGAGACTGCACTCTCTGCTACCTGGCTGTGCTTGTCCAAAATATGAGGAGCTACCTCAGCCACGTAAGCTTCTCAGTTCTGCAGCTGCTAATAATGATGTGTGGTTTCCATGGCAAACATCAGGGCAGCCAGTGCCAATCTCTATCTCCAGGTCCTTCCACTTCCCCTACCCCACACATGTACTTATGGAGTACCTCTCATCTTCAAAGATTTTAATAACCACTTTTATCCATCGGTATAGTGGGAGGGATCCATCAAAAGGGTAATAGCTAGTAAATACTCAATTTTTCAGGCCCCAATCCTGCAAGTGCTTAGGCATATGTTTTAGCTTTATGTGCCATAATTCAGGTTTCAGTGGAACCATTCACAGTACGTGAGGCTAAGCATATGTGTAAGTTAGGAATTGTAAAGATTAAATAGCATTCCTGTTAGCTGGAAATCAAAAGGTAGATGAAAACAGAGACTCCAACTACAGAGGAAATGCAGTTCCTGAAGGAAGAGCAGCAGCAGCAGCTGACATGAAAGACTTGCCAACAGAAGACCTGTCAGTGACACGTGTTTAGTCTTTATTTGTGAGAGGGACTCTTCTCACATCGGCAAAATGCCAATGGGACAGCTTCTCCAAGGGTGGAACTCATCTGGAGCATTGAGTTCCATTTGCATGGGCACACACCCAGTGAAAGCATCTTTCTACAGTTTAGAAGCATGTATTTGATTTCAGTGCTTGGGCTTCACCAGACTTTTTGCCAGGAAATGATAGATTGTTGGAAGAAATAGGACATAAGTTTCATCTGCAGATGCTTTTCCTGACTTACACCTTCCCAGTACTTTCTGGCCATGTCAGTGGAATTGATACCAATATCCTTGAAACAGGCAAGGCAGCTTTAATTTGAACAGTGAGCCTGCAATAAAAAGTGTATGTTTGGTCAGTTTAGGATCTTACAGCTGGAGGAAGATGCTTTATGGAATGATTCATGGTGATAAGGACAGGGCAGACAAATAGGTAGAAATAAGGCACTAGCCACATTAGCCAATATATTTGTTCTTTTTTTAAAAAATAAAATTGTAATCATATTTTGCCTTCTCCACTATCTAAGCCTCAGCTTAGATATTTAGAATTATTTTTCTCTACCTGACATGGGCTTCTTTGATCCTGATCTTGTATTATCTCCACACTGGCCCAAGGATCCACCCACGATGAGGCCTTTTAACAAGAAAATGTATTATACAGTGTACATGTAATAAATGTGGTCTCTGTTGATGGTGACTAACTCAGGCCATTCTTCTGCTGGAGTACCAGAGTCTATAGTTTTTTTCTCCTTTTTTTTACTATGGAGTCTTTCCCTGGCATCTTCCCAACTTCTCCATTAATTTTCTCTTAAGATAATGCAAAACTGAATTCTATTCAACTGTACTTATTAAATTGGATTCTGCTCTAAATTTTATTTTTTTACTAAATGTCAGGTAACTAACTTGAAAAACTTCAAGGTTCCAGTCATGGAACTGAGACTGAGTGATAGGATCAACACATTGCCATAAGGCATATTTGTAGATATAAATGGGAAACAAGAAGGAATTTTTGAAGATACCTTTTTAGTAAGATTTTATAGAATTGGTCTCTTCCAATGCAGCAGCTATATTAGCTGTAGGTACCACTTGAATCAAAGTGATTTTTATTTTTTCTTCGTCTTTTGCAGTCAGCTAACCTAATATTTTGAGGAAATAACACTGGACATTATTGATCTATTTTTTCTTTTCTTCCTGGCTCCTAGGTCACAGTTTAGGCCCTAGTTCAGCAAAGTACTTAAGAAGAGGCTTATCTTTAAGCACATGTTCAAGTCTCAGCAGAGTAAATGAGAATTAAGCAAATACTTAAGTACTTTACTGAATAGGGATAGAATTAAGCATGTAGTTGAATGTTTTGCTGAATCAGGGCCTTAAAATTAAAAATTAATCTTATTTGTGCTACGAAGATTGGAAAGCTACGCGCTAGATTTGGATCTTGAATTAATATAAACCAGGAACAGGGTAGCACCAACTGTCACAAGGAGAGGGGTGTATAGGTGTAAAAAGGGGGTAAAGCTGGGGTTGCTAAAATCGTGGGCAGGACATAGGAGAGATGTGCATTCTGTTCCTATGTCAGTTTCAGGCTAAATTACTGGAGACTGACATTCCTTTGTGCTTCAGTCCGGCTGCTGGTGAACCCTGGCATGCATAAAAAGTTCCATTATAGCTGCCATGCTAAGTCTGAAGTTGCAGGAGAAGGGGCTTAATCTTTCTAAGCCTCAACACACACTCTGTCTTGTGAAGGGAAGGTGATGCCACTTCCCTTCTTTCAAACTCTTTGAGCTGGTGAGGTTTCTTTCTGCACGTTATCATCATGGCTGGCACAGTGCTCTTGTTTGTGCTTTCTAGAAGTTTTGTAATAAAAGTCCATAATAATAAATCCTGTGCTTTGGGCATGACAAAATGATTTGTGTGACATGGTAGAGTATTGTTGCAGCTGAAGTTTTTGTCAAGATTTAGGTTGATATAAACTAATGGCAGCATTAAGTAGCTTTCTGACCAGCATCATTGTGAGACTTGCACAACTTGTGAGACTCTAGGAAAAAAATATTTGAAGTGTGGTAGCTTTCCATTATTTTTTAGGAAGACAGCTGCTGCTGTCAGCCTGTAGGGTTGAGCAGGTTATGGATGAATGTAGGGGAATGTTTGCATGGAATTGGTTTTATGGATGTCTGTTAAATCTGCAAACATTTAGAGTTTTTAGTGCCTGTGAATTCCTTCTGAGCAGTTTTTGGTATTGGCAATAAACATTTGAGTGGTTTAAGTGAGGCATTTCAAAACTATCATTTCTGCAAACATGGAATTGGTGCCTGGAGCTGGCTCAGTGTTCATCATGATGTTCTGTGCTGCCGTTACCCTGTAGCAATGCTCAGAGAAGATTGATTGACCCAAGTGCTTCTCTTCAACTAAACTTCTTATGAGGATAGCTCAGCAGGTAGGGCTGTGAGTGTAATATGAGCTGCATGGGTACTAGCTAATGGTTAACTGGCTCTGCTGAACCTGTGCTCCTTGAACAAACGCTATCAGTGTGGGATGAGTTGTCTTATATCTGCAGACAACCTACTTCAGGTTGGAGACTAAAGCTTTACTCTTAGGAGTAGAAGGCAGCAGGAGGGCTTTCACTGCCTGCTCAAACAGGGACGGGAAGGGAAGGAAGGCATCACATCATGAGAGCTGCTGTTTTCCACTGGAAACAGGAGGGATGAGGCTAGTAGGGTGTCTGAGTATGTTCTGAAGTGTGTCGGGTGGCTGACCTCCACTCAGCTGTTATTTTGACTTTTTAACCGACTGAGGGCTGAACAGGTGCTTGACACAGTGTGAAGCTTCTCAGGATAGCTGGCGTAACTTTGTGCCAAGGCTTTGAGAAAGGGGAGAGAAGCAGGCAAGATCATGCTTTACACAGGAGGTTACAGTGTGGAGATACTCTGTATGGAGAATGAAGGGACAAGATAGTGCTGAAACTTTGAGCTTTCTGTACAAGGCAGAAAATTAATAGATAAGGTGAGTCAAAACTGTGGATCTTGTATACTGGGGGCTTTGAAAACTTTGTGGAAACTGCTTGTTATTAGGCATATGGGATAACCATCTTGTTTTCTGAAATTCCATAAGGGCATAAGTTAACATTTTGTGTATGTGAGAGATCTCTCAAGCACAGTTCTTGCAATGATAGCATTGTATGATCATCTGGATTAATCATCTTGGCTTATAAAATGGGTTATTATCTTAAATCTGAACTGTTTAAAAACACTAGCTCTAGATGAGTTATAATAATATGGGTTTGTTTGGGGTTTCATTTTTGTTTTTTTAATGGCAAATACAAATTCCCCTCTATGCATTTGAAATACAAAAACTAGGGGGGTTTTTGATAATAAACAAATTACTTGTTCCTACAGGTAGAAATCCAGAACTCAGGATTGAGGGCTTTGAAAGCATATCTAGAGCAAAACCAGTGGGTTTCACTTTTTCAGTTATGGGTAGAGTAAGTTGGTAATTCATTTTTTTGATCCTGACTAGTAGGAGATAGATTAATTACATCAGAAATTATCTCTTTGTGGTTATTTTTTGAGACTAACTTTTCCTCCCTTGATGAATGAAGTGACCCACATCTAAAAACAAGCTAGCTTTGTATAAAGTGATGGATTTTAACTGTATAGCATTTATTGCTTACAGTAGAAGCCTCTGTTCAGAACAGAAGTTTACAATTTGATGCATTTAAAGTGGTTTTTTTGACCAGATAAAAATTCTTTGTTAAAATATTGTTGGGTACTCAGTTCCCTCTTCATTTACGTTACCCTTGCGCCAGTGTAATTCAACTGAGCTCCCTGTGACTAAAGCATTAAACATGTGACGAGAAACAAAATTCTGAGAGGTTTAAAAGGCAACTCTTTTTCTTCTAGTTTTGTGTTATTTATTAACAGTATACTTCATTTGACTTCAGTTGCACAAAAGCTCTGTCAACTAAGTTAATAGTAAATGCCACTTCCTAGTCAGCATGACATGAAATTCTCTGGCATACAGAATGATTCTTTTAAGAATCTTGCATTCACAGAATAAAATACATACCTGTATTTTTTTAATTAGTCTTTTACAATTACTATCAATGTACAAAACCTTAATTTGATATCTTGTTTAAACAATCTTCTCTTGAAAGAGTATGGTTTGATATGATAAATGAATTTATTTATTATACAGAACGAAAGAGAGATTAGCGTATTTTAGACAGATCAATGAAATATTGACAGGCCTGGAACATAAGTGATTTTGATTTGTGAATTCTCCGGTCACTTTTTTCTTTGGCAGAAAAGTTGCACCATTTCTAGGAGTTATTCTGTTAATGGCAAAATGATTAAACTTATAATTCAAAATTTTTGAAGCAAATCAGAAATTAGGAACCTGGAACAAGAGGCAGCTTTTGAACTCCAGGTTTGCTAAACAAAAATGCATTCGATATTTTGCTGGGAAACTCCTCTTTCAAGCACAGCAAAGTTCTAAATTTTTATCTCCTTAATACCTTCTTGGCTTAAAGTGATAAAGTCTAAAAAGACTTTATGAATACAAGTTTCGGGAGATTTTTTTGTTTTGTTTCACTAACATCCATTTTATGGAGACTTTATGAGTTCCTGTGCATCCTCCAAATATTGACACTGTTGGGGCTGGATGGAAAGTTCAGACCAAATCTTGAACCTCCTCTTGTTGGTTCTACAGACTGTCTGGAGTCCAAAGGTTACAAACTGCTTGTAAACTATCTCCAGAATAAAAGCCTGTGTGCCAGGACATCAGTGCTAGTATTGTGTCCTCTATTCTTTTCCTAATTTGCAGTTTCTCCCCACCCTGCCCCCGTGGATTGTCAATGGCCTGAATTGTTTCAGTCTGTTTAATTCAGCGAGGCTGTGCTAATCGGTGTCGCCTGAAAGCCTGTCCTGAGACCCCGAGACTTCAGAGATGTTAATTCGCTTAGTATTACAAAACTAAAAGAAAAAAAAAAAAAAAAAAGAAGAAGAAAACAAAAAACCACCAGAGTAGTTCTTCATTGTCTGCTCTAGCGGCACAGACATTAAACCCTTGGATTCTGCAACAGTCAGTACACAACTTTTAATAGGACGGTTTTTAATCCACACTGATTTAACAGAACTATTTTCTTTAATATTAAGCATTCAAATTGCTCTGTACAGGATTTACCCAGTAACTAAAAGTCAACAGAAATCTTCCTGTGAACCCAAATTTAAAGAGTTTGCTTTGCTTAGCTGTGCCAGATGTGCACGTTCAACCAAATAAGACCATTTATGTCCTTAAACCTGAGGCAGTAACAACGCTGAACCTAGAGCTTTCCCAGAGTGGATGTGGACCCTTCGGGTGCGTACCTGGAGGAGAATCTAAGAGCTTGAGTTACTGCTGAGGCTCCCTGGGTGGCTCAGTGTGAGAACACAGCACTCAGGAGAGGAATCCCAGGAGCCACCAAGTTCAGCCAGCAGCATCCTGAGTTTAGTTCCAATGACTTGTGCATTTTTGCGAAGTGGAGGATAGGGTATAGTCCAACCACATCCTTCCTCAGTAAACCAAATTGTCTGTTCTTTGGATATCCTTTGGGGATCCTGGCTCAACCTCTTAGGAAAAAAGTGTAAAATAGTAGATTTCTTCAATGTTATTAAAAAACTTGTTCTAAATGAACATTTCTGCCTACAGCTATTTTCCAAAGAAATACTATTGCTAGAGAGACGGGGAGCAATCACTTACAGCTTTCCACAGGCAAACACTACATGTATTTTTACTCCCAACTGTGATAAATTTACCTTGGGTTTAGTTCATTAAGAAAACTTCATCAGGGAAATGCAATTTCTCCTCACTGTCTAAACTTAACAAATAGTACTTATCTCCTTTGGCTAGTTGTTTTTCAGACATGAAATTCCTGTCAAATGCATCTTATTAATACAAACATTTTTAAAAGCCACACATTCTTTTCCACTGCATTGGTGTGTGATTTTTAGATGGTAACACAATATGTACTATCAGTGGTTTATCACAGTGATTGAAAGTCCAGTGAAGGCAACTTACATGAGTCTTTAACTATGAATTGATCCTCAGTGATCAAATTTAATTTGTTGCTTTCTTTTCAGGAATAAAATTATTGTGGGGGGTTTTTGTTTGTTTTATGTAAAATAGCTTTTACCAAAAATTTGGGTTTGTATAATGATTTTTAAATGTTTTTGTGGCATATGCCTCATGAATATTCTCTAAATACTCCTCACAGCCAGCAGTAATCTTAATGATAAATCATTTTGCAACGTTTCAAATGTTCTTAACTCTCGATGAGATAATTCCAAATTCAGTATGTTAAATATTTTCAAGCAGTAGGCTTGCTGACTTTTAATCTGCAGGTCTGTTTTGTGCCACATGCAGTTTCCAGGTACCCTGTATCTCTGGTGCTGCGTAACCCCGTCTCGCGTGCGCGGCTATCTAATCTTGCGGCAGGTGAGAAGCTGTAGTTTGTGGGGCTCCTTATCGAAATGCAGAAAACTGATGTGGAAAGAATGGCAACCAAGCTGTATTTTGCCCTCACAGTATTAATTTTGGTTTGTTGTTTTTTTTTAAAGGTGTAACTGAATGTATAAATCTGCAGAGCTGTTAAAACATAGCAGGTTGAGTGGTTCAAAGGCAAACCCTGCAGAGTTGAGCTGCGTGGGGCACCAGCGCCCTTCACTCCCCAAGAGCCCAGCGTCCCCCATGCTCACCGGGATCTGATTGTCCAGTGATGCAAGAGTTTGCTAATTAAACAGTTCACAGAAGTGTTTGGGGCAGAACCTGTGGACATTTAACCAATTGAACAATTTATTGCTGTAATTGAAGGGGTTAGCTGGTGTTTATTAACTAGCCTTCCTGTCACGTTCCAATGGCTGGACTAACCCTTGGTCCCTGATTTGTTTTCAAGTGTCCCACCGGTGGTGTTGGCGCTGCGGTGTCACTCTTCAGGCTGCCACTTCAAGGCCACAGCTTCACTTATCGGCCTTTTGCAAATTCAGCCACATTACTGGATTTTTTTTTTCCCTTGCTGGGGCAGCAAGTGTTTTATTACAAAGTCTGTCGCTTTAGAGCAAAACCAAGATGAAAAATAAGTTTGGATTATTAAGAAATTTCAGCAAACCGCTTCTGGCTTGAAAACATTTTCTTCCTTTGTAATCTCAGCATAGCACTAGTTTATTTTCCTTCTATGTTTATGGTCACCTCTGCCGTCTCCATCATCATTAAAGCGGGTTTGGGGCTGGGATAAAGGCGTCATTGCAGCGGCGTGCAGCGGGGCTCCCAGTCAGACCGCTGAGGCACGCGCAGTTTGGGACACAAATCCATTCAGGGGAACAATGAGTCCTGATGGTGATAACAGGCTGCTTCTCCCTCTTACCCATGAAAGCTTCTATAACTAGAACTAATTGGCCGTTCTTAAAGTGCAATTAGCAGGGATATTAATCTAGGCCTGACAGGTGTGAAAATGTGTTTCTTTGAGTTCATTCAATAGGCAGCCTCTCTGATCACCCGTAGGAGGGGTCTGAAGCAATTGTACCTATAAACTTGCAAGCCTTTAGTTTGCTGGAACCGAACAGCCCACTTTTAATAATCGCATTTGAGTCAGATGACATTAACTCGACAGAAATGGATGGGAGGAAGTTCACTTAATACTGACATAATAGTTGGTATCACTTCCATCATGGGGAAAGGAAATGACTGCTTTCGCCTTCGTTTGGGTATGTGAAGAAAAGGGAAGACTTTAAAAATACATATTTTAATGAGAAAGTTAGGACTGAATTATTTTGCATTAAGAATAATTAGGTGTCCTCCTTCGGTTTGCCTCTTGTGCAGTTTGATAATTTCCATTTACAATGTTTGCTGCTTTCCTCATTTTTGTTCTTCATCCCAATAGGCACAGCATAGAGCAGAGACATTAAAAGGCATTGCTAACAAGAGTGGTATTATGGTATTATCATCAGCTCTGCAGCTTTTAAATAGTGATAATGTAACTGTTTAACTCCAATTGGAGATGGAGTTTCAGGACTCAGGATGGATACAGCACTGCTAGTTCAGCTTTGCTACAGCTGGTGTACAAGGGCACAGCTCAGTGGAGCTGCATTGGTCTATACATGTCCAAAGATCCTTAATTTAAGCAGCAGACTTATTGTGGGATGCTGAAAGGGTTCCAGCTGAATCTGCAGATGGCTGCTTATGCTAGTGGGCTTCAGGCTTGGAACTAAATGAGGAAATTTGTATTTCCCGTTTTAATTAAAAGGGGTATTCACAATTTAAGACTAAAAGACAAAAGCCTACCCCAAAGACATGCATCTGTTTTACATAAGATAAATGTGTTATAAGAGTGAGAAATTGCTTGAAGATGGTCTTGATACTGAAAATAGTGTGAGTTCATGGGCATGCACATGCATGTATACTGCTCAGTCAGCTAGAATTTTTTCCAAAGATGGAAAACTTATTATGTATGGTCTGCATACATAAAAAAATATCTGCATAATGCTTTACTAATTCTCCCTTCTGGAAGTATCTGAATGTCTAGACCACTGTGATATTTCTTAGAAATACCTTAAAGATTTGTTAGAAATGATGAGTCTAGGTCTTTCTCAGCCACTCAGCAGAGTCTTCTGATAAAAAAGGCAATTTAATTTAAAAAATTGTTCTACTAAGGTAGGAGACCCATCTTACCAAGTCTGGCCTTTTTTTTGCCTCACTGCTGTGATGGAAAAACCCCTCTTAGACTAGAGAAATTCTTGTCTGAAGTTGCTTGAGAGAATTTTGTTCTTCAGGAAAATCCTTAGCTGAAAAATCTCAAAAAATAGATCCTTGCTGTTTACTTCATGTGCTCTGAGCACATCCTTTCCCGACCTTGGCAAGCCAGAAAGCAAGAAAGATCATTCTTGCATAATGAAACCAGGTTCAGCAGCCTCCAGGAGTAAGAGCAGTGATTGCAGTAGCCTTAGAAACTGTGTGAGTACGTCCCTGAACCCGAATTTGTGTGCCCTTCTGAGATGTAAAGCTTATGAACTTAGCAGGTACTGGATCTGTGTTGATGCATCTCTTGATGCCCTGATACCCCTCAGGACACTGCAGTTTTCCACAGCCAGTGGGGCTTGGAGCTGGCTCTGCAGGCTTTGCAACAGAGCATGCTGCATGGTTAGACGTGCTCTCTTGCATCTTTTCTAAGAAAGGCTCTGCATTTTCTAACCTAATGCAATCAAATTGATCTTGATTCAACACAGATGACCAGCAGAGGAAACAACACTCTGCTTCTGGAGCAATAGCAAGGTTTGTCATGCCTTTGGAACCCATTGCCTTCTTCCTGGTTTAGGAGGGCAAGGCAATCTTTTTCTTGATTACCCTAAATAGTGCAAAACATCCAAGGGGAAGGAGGGTCTTGTGATTGAGACAAAGGGCTGTGATTCAGGACTCGTGGGTACAGCTCCTATCCCTGCTGTCTGCTTTCAGTTAAACCTTAGGGAAGTCATTAGATCTCTTCCTCTTACACAAAATCCCAGACTCCTTCTGTCTTTTCCATTGAGCTGAGAGGTTTTGTCACCAGCTGCACATTTGTATGCATTCCTCACCATTGTTATCCACTAAGGCAAGCTAGAGAGCCTGCCTTCTCATATTTGGGGAGGAAAGTTGAGGTATAAGTGTTTTGGGGGCTGTTCTTAGAATGGTGAACACGATCCTATGCCCAAATCTGCTACCAGGACTCCTGCTTGCCTTTTCATCTCCCACGCTAATTCTTTCCCCTCAAAACAGCTCCATTTCTCCCCTGTTCTTCCTGAACGACTGAGAAGTGGAGAGGAAGAGAAGAGGTAGAGCTTCCCCCTCCCTACTGTGAAACCAAAATATATTATTATCTGTCTTCTCTTAACCAGACGTGGCAACAAGATTACTCAAATTCATGTCAATTGAATACAAGCTATGAAGTTTTGCAAGTTGATGACTAAAATTATTGGAATTACCCAGAGCTAAATGGTTTGTTATAGCTGGAAATTGGAAAATCTCATGGTGCTTGCACCATTGTTTGTCATGGAAGCGTCAGTCCTGCTGCTTCATGTCTTCACCCTTTTTATAGACAAAAAGGGTACACAATGAAGAGGTTTGTTCATACTTGCTTAAATTCAAATGGTTTGGACAGTTACTTTCTTCATACCTCAGTTATATTTTCATTCCTATTCAGAGTTTTCATTAGCAAGTTATTTTGTGGTTACCCAGAGTGGCATTTAGTCATTCCACTGAGATATTTCTTTCTTAAATTTCTTAGCTGTAATAATGCAGTAAACCCTGCTTTTGCTCAAGAAATACCTGAGAAAAAAATTCAGTGATTAAAAGAATGCCTAAATAACAACTGCTATGGTATTCATTGATGGGAAGTTGCAGCTCTTAGCTGCAAGGCTGGTAAGAAACAAGAGAATGAATAATAGCTACCAGTGTCCCAGGTTTGAAAAGCCAGAGGAAATGGCTGCAAGAAAAAGCGAATGAAGATGGATGAAATCCAAGGAGGGTGAAGGGAGATTGCAGGGAGTCCTCCATGCTGGACAGGGCTGAGTGTCTGACTCCTGGCTCACCTCAGCTGCTGCCTTTTGCAGTGGTATTTTGAAAGGCACTGTTTGGGAGAAGTGCTTCCTGGCCGCCACCGCCGCACACCACTTGCAGATGCTGCCTGTGGGTCAGTGAGAGGTCACCTCCAGTTAACTCAACACCCTCAGTGAGGAGAAAGCTCTTGGGGATAAACTTTCTTACTATCACTGTCTAACCAGCACTGAGAGAACTTGCAGATGCTTAACTTGCTCTTTTGCCTTGTCCTGAAGTAGTTTTCATGGCATCATTAGCAGTGCCAGCTATAACCTCTCCACTTGTCCAGTACAGCAGGTTCAGAGCACCAGTCTCTACAGCCTGGTGGTTGGGTTTTCTCCAGGCAGGTCTCCCTCCCTGTGCTGTGTTATGCTGTGGCCAGGGCCCAGCTGCCCTCCAGTGCCTCACCAGCACCTTGGCAGAGTTGCCAAGGACCAAGAGAGACCTTGGGGTCTGCAGAGGGAACAGCATCCCATGTGCACTTGTGTGCCCCAGAGCACATGTGGGTGCCTCCCAGGCTTGCTGTGCATGACAGGATGTGGCTTCTGGTCCGATGGAACCTAAACCAGGGCACTCACAGCTCCATGGTTCAGTGCCAAAGGGAAGACGCAGCTCTTACACCTCTGCCTGTAGTTTGAATGTTGTCAGCGACGACGTCAAGGGTGGCATCAGGAGGGGATGGACTGAATGTGAAGGTGGATGGTGTTTGCTTAGGAAATGTAAAGTCTGAGTATGTTTAGCAAACTGTTCAAGTCCTGTAGCTCCAGAAGCAGAGCAGTCGCATTTAAGTAATTGTGTTCTGAAAAACATCAAAGATGCAAATAAATGGCACAAGTCATGCAGGAGCCCGCTTTACATATATGCATAGAGATACATGGGAAATCAATGTATTTTACACTGCTCCCACATTTTTACTTGTGACAGCAGTTACAGAGCCCTGCTCACAGGTGAGTCTGGGTGCAGGCGCTCCCTGGTTGTTACTGCCCTGGTGGGGCTTTCTCACGTATCCGTGCAGATTCGGGGCAAAAGTCTGGGAAAGGTAAAATGATGACTGAAGTCTGAAAAACCTCTTTAGGTTTCAGACTGTTCTGTTCTTGTCCATAAAAGAATTTAGTAGGCATATATTTTATGTGTGTGGGTACATCAGTAGATGCATAAAAATATATACGTCTGTTTTCAATAAAAGTGTTCCATGATCTAAACATCTTCCAGATAACATCTTAAAAATCTTAGGCTTCACATTTTCTCAAACAGGCTTGTTCAGGGAAACGAAAGAGAGTGCTTGACAAGATTATGGTGTTGCTTCTATACATTTCCTTTATTCTTGTGGCTAAAAGGAAATTACAATGTGTTGTTAAGTCAAAGCGTGGTCTGTGGAGCTGAACCAAAAAACCTTTAAATGGACTAAAATTCCCCTTCTGATAAAAGGGAAAACTACACAGCAGAGAGACAGGATATCTTTAATTTAAATAGTGGGTTTAGGTATATTAATTTGAGTTCAAAGCATCTTTCAAAGGGTATGATGCCCACATTTTTAATTTTACCTAATACTGAGCATCTGGTGTGGACTGGTTTGTGGTACTGAGAGCAAAAGGAAATACATTACTCATAGATGAAAGGAGTGAGGGAGAATCACTGTCCTGACTAAAAATAGCCTTTTTTTCCACCAGTTAATATCAGCTGGAGGTTTTATTAAATAGTAATTGTCTAGAAAAAGACAATAATTGAGTGTGACTGTTTCCTTTCAGGGGCCAGGCCCAGGTGGTGAAAGTTAAGTATTGTCCTTCAGATAAGGTCCTGAAAGCAGTTTTCCTGAATGTCCACTGAGCCCTCCTGCAAAATGTCCTTTCTGGGTGCTGAGCTGCAGACAGACAAAATCCAGGCCTTTTTGCAGGGCAGCAGCAGTTTTCAGGGATGTAGCACCAGAGGATTTTATGGCTGCTTTGCAAATACAAAGCTGGCTCACCTCTTTGGCTGGAACTCTAACCCAGAGGCGCAGAGATCACAAGAGACAAATGTCTTGAATTAAGAAATGGAGTTGACATCTATAAAAGTCAGAGCACATCTAGTAGGCAACATGTGTAATAAGACTATAACATTATATCTAATAGGAAGATTGGAAAGCTGTCTGAAAAAAATGCAGCTTCCGTTCGGATCCGCACATTCAAAAACAAAATACACCAGATTAATGGGGTTTTTTGTTCCTGCACCCCCCCTTCCCCTATACTAACTGATCTGAATCCTTATGCTCTTTTCCTAAAAGTCAGTCCAGTTGTTTTCAGTACAAGGTTAGTGACAATCCTGGTAACAACTGTGCCTATCTTTATTGGAGTCCATAGTGAAAAAATGTGTATTTCTGTGAGGTTAACAAAATTAACATTGTTGCTATAAGGTTGTTCTCTTTGAATGGCAGTTTTATGCATCATAATGTTAGCACCATTTGTCTGGGGCTTAATGTATCACAAATATCTAAACATTTTTAATTAACCTTTGCAAGTGTCCAATGAGTCAGAGAACCATGAGACAGAGCCAGACAGGAAGTGCTTTTTCTGCCCTCCAAAAGTTTTCAAATTGCTACTTATTCTGAGTTGAATGGACTCAAAACTTTGGGGGAGTTTTCATGGAGGAGAAGTGGAGGACGAGAGAGCGTGAGAGACACAGTGGTTTGCTGCAAAATGGCCAAAAGTTCCAGAGTGCTCCCAGGGGAAGGGGAAAGCTGTCATTTCAGCCCTTTGTCCTGCATGGTGAAGTTTTGGAACTTTGGCCTTACGCCTCCACATGCTGAATTAGGAGTGCAATGGCTGAGCCAGAGTCAGGCCAGCTCTGCTGGGTGGTCTGCAGAAAAGCTCTGGGAGAGAAGGTCACCATGGCCTTCTAGTGACAGCTGCTCCCAAAAGCTTTCCTGGCTGTAGCTTGGACCATCTTTTCTTTTGCATTCCACTTAAGTGGTCTCACTGTGAGGTGAGGCTGAGCTCTTATCCAGACAGAAACACCACTTCCCCAGAAAGCAGCACATATGTTCTACTGGGAAGCCTGGGTTTTGGCCATTCAGCATTTCCCAGGGGAAGCTGACCCCTTGGGTCCTTAAGGGTAGTTGCTTCAAAGACTGCAGAAATTGATACCATATTCAGTTTGAGAAGTCAGACATCTTGATTCGATGGTTTAAACCCTTGGACCACACTTTTTCTGAAATAGGTAGGAATATTTGCATTTTTATATAGGGAAACTGAGGCACAGAAAGGGTCTGAGGTTTGCCAGAAGCCACGTACTAGGCCTGTGGAAAAGCTAAGAATAGAACCCAGGTTTCCTGATACCAGCACAAATGATTCAGCCACAGCACACTGTGAGGGCAGGACAGGAAGGAGCAAAGAGATAAAAAATTAATTTATTCTGAAAGTGAATATTCATGCTTCAAGTAGTGTTTTCTATTATACCCAAATAATTTCTACATCCCTGTAATCTAATTTTTCTTTACCATTTGGGTTTAACAGTGAATATTGCATTGACACCCACCCCTGGAAACTCCTGGCCTTCTGCTAACCACAGATTGGTGGGCTAAAATGAGAGACTGCCCATTGAGAATATAATCCTGGTCTGCAGGGGGCACAGAGATTTCTTCACCTCTGGGAAGCAGCCAGGTTTACAGTTACCCATGCCTGAAACTCCACTTTTTAACTGGGGCCTGAAGCTCCACGTTTAGTTTAACTCCACACTGGAAGTTAACATGAACCTTTTAAAGTGGGGGACAGAGGCCTTTAGCTGATGAGAAGAGTTATGACTTTGCTTGTGGCAGTTTTAAATATGTAGAAAATATGTATGAAATTTTAAAGGGTATGTTACCCACAAGTTCAGGAAGCCAGATATTGTCATGTCTTCCTTCATTTAAAATATAGTGGAAACCCAATACAATTCTGTTCACATTTATCAATGTGTTTTAACAGAAAAAAAAAAAAATGGGGTCAATAAGTCCTCTGAAAACAGGCTAAAATGAAGGCAGATAGAGTTCATCACTTCCATATTTTGAGCCTGTGACTTCCAAAATCAAAGGCTTGGTAATCCTAATGGATTGACTTCCAAATTTCCTTGGATTTGTATTGCTGGACTTGTCTCTCTCCAGGGCTTAGCTGGATCCCTGCAGATAGGTTTTTAGGTTTATATGGTGTAATTCCACTTAGTCCAGCTGTAAACTTGTGGTGGCTGAATTAATACATTACAAGGAGAAAAAAAGAAAAAGAAAAGAGTATACCTACAAACCCCCTGGTTTGTATATCAAATCCTGAGGGGGAAAAAACTGGGCATTTCAATTAGTTGGTTGTGTGGCCTGATTGAAGAACAGCCCCATGGCTAACAAAGCTTTGTCTGTAGTATCAGCTTGCTCCTCATCCACCAGGACAAATAGAGTGGTTGGTCATTAACGGGCTAGCCATCGGGTAGGGGTTTTGTTCTTAAATGGGGGCTTTGTCTTATCCCTGCTGTTTAAGCCCTCTCCAAGCACTCCTCACCTGTCATATCTGTCATACATTTAATTCATCACGCTCTCTGGTCAAAAGCTACACTGATAGTATCAAAAGAAGAGGAGGGGGCTTCTTATAACTTTAGCGATCAAAGGAGATTACAAAGCAAATAAGATTTTAATGAAGACGGCAGGTTTGGAAAGGAGAATTTACTGCACTGCGAATCGCTAACACATAAATGTTCGTTTTATCTGTATAGTATTTGAGAGTGGAATCCCAAGCTATTACAGAAGGAAGGATGGATACATGTGTTGGTTCATGGTTTTAATTAAAAACACAGAGGGAGGAGATGTGGCAGGAAAAAGGAGGTCTTTTATTTCACTTTAAAGGTCATATTTTTATTCTGTAAATATGATAAGCAGACTGTGTTTAAACACAAGTTTGTTTTAATACTGACAAATACATCAAGCAATTTGCCACAGAACTGATATTATCAGGCCAATGTTCTCTGTTATTTGACCTAAGTCTCAAAATATCCATCACAATACTAAAATACACTTGGCCTCACTGTATCCACTAAAGGGGTAAAGCAGGTAGGCATTTTCAGACATAGTCATGAAAATCCACATGTCCCCAGGATCATACATGATGGGGCCAGAGCTGCAGAAATGCACCTTTTGTGTCAGTGGGTGTTTCACAGGAAGGCAGCTCTGTGCCAGTGGTGTGGGGAAAACTGCCTGCCTTACCTTACAGGGAAGCCTTCCCTCACTGAGAAGCACATGCTGCCCTGGGGCACTTTGTCATGGAATGCAAGCCTGAAGCATACACATCTTAATTCACAGAATATTCTGGATTGGAAGGGACCCACAAGGATCATCTCTTCAGTGAATGGCCTGTAGAGGAATCAAATCCATATCCTTGGCATTGTTAGCACCATGCTCTAACCAACTGAGCTACTCTCAGTGGCTCATTCACTCATTCACCTTTCATTAAACTTGCAGTCTTTCCACAGAGGAATTTTTCCCATTTGGGACTGTCAGTCCAGAGTACACGCCCTGTTTTCTGATAAAATGGAAACAACTGATGGGGAATTATCTGTTACAGTTCCTAATGGTACTAGTGTACAGTACTCAAATTTTGCATGGCCAGTCATCTGGAGATTCAGTTAGCAGCAAACACACTCCACTGGAAACATAAAGGTTTTGGAGCAGATGATCTTGACACAAAAAAAACCCCAAAAAACAAACAGAGGATCAGGCTCAGCCAGTGTGGATTTATGAATGAGGTGCTGTTTGACTAACCTGGTCTCCTTATGACCAGATGACCCACTTAGGGGATGAGGGAAAGGCTGTGGATGTTGTTTACCTGGACTTCAGTAAAGCCATTGATACTGTCTCCCACAGCAATCTCCTGGCTGTTTATGGCTTGGGCAGGGGCACTCCTCACTGGGTAAAAACCTGTCTGGATGGCCAGGCCCAGAGAATGGTGGTGAATGGGGTGACATCCAGCTGGTCACCAGTGGTGTTCCCCAGGGTTCAGTACTGGGGCCAGATTTGTTTAATGTCTTCATCAAGTACCTGGACAAGGGGTTCACCCTCAGTCAATTCACAGATTGCCAAGTTGGGCAGGAGTGCAGATTTGCTGGAGGGTAGGAAGGCTCTACAGGGAGATCTGGACAGGATAGGCTGGATCAATGGGCCAAGGCCAATTGTTTGAGATCCAACAAGGTGAAATGCCAGCTCCTGCAGCTGGTTCACAAGAACCTTATGTAGCACTACAGGCTGGGGGAAGAGTGTCTGGGAAACTGCCCAGCAGAAAAGGACTCGAGGTTGCCAGTCGTCAGTGGGTGAACATGAGCCAGCCTGTGCCCAGGTGGCCAAGAAATCCAGCAGCATCCCAGCCTGGATCAGCAACAGTGTGGCCAGCAGGACCTGGCCAGTGACCAGGACCCTCTACTAAGCACTGGTGAGGTTGTACCTCAAACACTGTGTCCAGCTCTGGGCCTCTCACTACAAGAAAGACATTGAGGTGCTAGACTGAGTCCAGACAAAGGCAGCAAACCTGGTGAAGGATCTGGAGCAAAAGTCTTATGAGGAACAGCTGAGGGAGCTGGAGTGGTTTAGCCAGGAGAAAAGGAGGCTCAGTGAGGAGTTGTTGTCCTCTATGACAAGAGGAAACAGCCTCTGGCATAAAGGGCAGTTCTGATTGGATATATTAGAAAAAATTCTTCACTGAAAGGGTTGTCAAGCAGTGAAACAGGCTGCCCCGAGAAGTGGTGGAGTGACCATCCTAGGAGGAGGTATTTAAAAGCCATGTAGCTGGGGAACTTGGAAACATGGCTTTGCAGTGGACTTGGCAGTGCTGGACTCATGGTTGGAATGATCTTTAAGGTCTATATGATCCTAAGGGTCTTTTGTAACTGAAACAATTCTATGAATTTATAAAGCAGTGCTCTGGGCACTGGCTGGCATCTGTGCAGTGTACAGAGCCAAACCCGCCCTGTTAGTAGCAGAACCAGGCAGCTTTACTTTGCAGTTTTTCTTTGTGATGAAAAGAAAGCCTTTGCAATTGCTGAAGCCTTTGATAAAAGAAGGGGTAGTTTGTATTATTAGCACGGATGTTAACATCTTTACTTCAAAGACAGGGGGGAAGTGGCTGCCTAGCTTTCTTTAAATTGAATTAAAAACGTGGGGTCCAGGAAGGAGCTCACAAAACCATGTCTGAACTTGTCAGCCTTTACAGGTTTAGGTGGAAAACTCCAGTTCTCACTTTCCGCTGAGTAATACTGAGAGCTCATTATTTGTGTGGTTTTCAACCTGGCTATGAATTATGAATGATTTACTTAAGAAGTGATAAACTATAGGTCAGCCCTTAAGCTAAGAGGAGGTCCCTCCAGCTGAGGTGTTTTAGGTTCAGCAAGGAGATGGTGCTCAGCACCCTTACTGACATTGGAATTAATATCTTGTATTTTAATCTGAGGGCTACTATCCATCCCTTAAGTTGCTTTTTGCAGCCCACAGGATCTCCTGATATGCGAGTAAAACATGAACTAGTTTTACTGAAAGAGAGATGAAAGTTCACATGTGATCTGTCATCTGGTGGCATGAACTAGCTGAACTGAAGTCAGACCCAGATTTTTTTGCAAGTGAAGATGGGATAAAGATACAGCCAGTACTGTAGTTCAGAAACTCTGCTTGAGTCTTGCTTTGAGTAAGCATGTCAGCAAGGAGCTTCTAAACTGATTTGCTTTAATCGATAGCAATAAAAACTGTGAGTGAATAGGGTCTGTATTTATCTGATACTGTGATGAGCTGCAGAGGCAGCTGTAGCAGGGCTCTTCCAATGCTCACAGTTCAGTGAATGGCACTGGGAGTCCATCTGCAAGACTCTGCCCTGTAAACAGGGTTGGCACACGTGCCAGACACAAACATTTGCATATACTGTTGGTTTAAGGACTTCCATGCTTTTATTAATCTGGAAACTGTGGGGTTTTTCCCTTTTCTTTTTTTCTTTTCCTTGCCTAAATTAAGGTGGCAGAGGCTAACTTAAAGCATAGCATTTCCTTTCACAAATCAGAAATCCTGAGGAGGTGCTCAAGTTACTTGAGGTTTAGACCAGCCACCTCTACTAACATGTTCTGGTTATAGATCTTAATAGGTTTTTGCAAGACCAAAGTACTTAGGTAAAGAAGTGTTTTTTAAAATAACCTAAATCCACGTGACAGCATATAAAAGTCAAATGACAGAGCAATTAATGGGTTATTGTTACAAAACGAACCTTTCAAACAAGTTCCTAAAATGCTCTGTGGTTGAAGTTTCACTTATGGAATTTACTTTTAAGCCACTTTCTCCAAGCTTAAATCTTCCTACAGAAAACTTCAGAAAGTTTTTTATGTTGTTGTTGCTGTTAGGAAAAGAGAGAAAGAAAAATAGCATGCTCTTTTTTTCTGTGTTAAAGTAAATGCTTTTAAAATGTATCACCCCATACCTGACTGGAATTAAAAAAAAATAAATGCAAACCTTCAGAAACTGGGCACCGGTTTTCTTCGACAGCACAAAAGCCACCGTGCCAACATTTGGAACTGCAACACATCAACTGCTCTTATAGCTCATACTTTATTCTCTGCATCAAAGCTCTGGTGGGGGGGAGTAAAAACAGAGAGTGAGAGAGCGAAAGAGTCAAGCTCTTCAGAGCCTCTAATGACGCGTGCCAAACACGTGGAAGGTAAATCCCCTAATTCAGTCTATTCTTTCAGCATTCCCTGGCGGGCAGCCAAGCTAAATATTTCTGCTGGATAAAAAATGCACCCTCCTATGCGGCACTTTCTTAACAGGATGGCTCTCCAGCTTTAGCAGAGGGGGCTTCTCTGGGGGAAAGCCAACATGTGTGTTCTCTTATCTATTTATTTATTTTATTAAAAAGGGGCTTTATGGGCTGTGATTGGATTAACTTAGTGAACCCTGGAGGAAGAGGAAAAACAAATTGGGAAGCTGGTTTAGCACCCCCACCTTTTTGTCATCTTCTTTTGGGATTTCCTGGCTGGCTGCCACCTTGAGCCTGTTGAATGTTCTTTAGATCAATCAATTAAAAAGGCTTTAATATTTGGGTGATTGGAACGCAACATATGGGCTGCTGGTGCGGATGTCATGTGGTGCGTGGAGTTAATTGAAATGATTAATAGAGGTGTTAGTTTCTTCAAGACTAATTGAAGAAAGAATATAATTGGAAGCATAGACTAACCATTATTGTTGACTTTTTTAAAACATATTGCGTCCCTTAAACACTTGTACATGTTTATAAACATGCAGATGGACTTTGTTTAGATGTCTTCGACGTGGTGATTTGCAAAATCCCATCAACTCTACAAAAGTCAAATTTATTTTTATGTAAATTAATCAGAAAAAATATTTCCTTGTGCCTTGCCTGTTTTCAGTAACCAGTATGTACACTGTATTTCTGGTACCTATTTGTCTTTACTTCCTTGCCAGACTTAAACCAATTGATTCTTCCTCATCATTATCTGTGGAGTCAGAGCATCCATCCACAGAAACTTATCAGGAGCCTGTGAAGGTCTGGTAGTGGTCTCTTCTCTCTGCACTGTGAGTTGTGATAGCACAGTGTAAATGTGCCGGGTATTTCAGGGAATAGCATCACTATTGTACTGCCCCACACCTTGTCAGCTTGACCATATTTCAAAGGGATGAATATATAAAGGTCTGTCAGCAGCCTGGATTTGACAGTCAGAAAGAAATGTCAAATTAGAGAAACTCAGAAGATTTAACTGAGATCAGCTCTTTTGGCCTCTCCACCTTCTGTAAGAATAATAACTTTTTTTTTCAGGAGTAGTAGCCTGGGAATTTTTATTAAAAATTCTAAGCTGTTGTGACATACAAAATGAAAGCAATGAACTGGCTGCAGAGGACATCTGGCAGCAAGGAGAGGGTCTGAAGGATGCATCTCTGAAAGTCATCCTGCTGCACAGGCCGGCTCTCAGGGTAGACATGGGGGAACAGCAAACATGACAATCTCTGGTCTGTAGTGGGTAAGCACGGGCTGGCTGCCCGAGCGCTGCGCGAGGAGGAGCAGCAGCATCGCGTCCTGTCGCTGCCGGGCTGTGGTTACAAGTGCCGTAGCAAACTTTCAGATGGGGATTTCTTAAAACTGAACACAATGGCTTAAGTGACTTATGAATCTGCTAGAGGGCAAGTGTTCACTTGTGGAAGAAGAAAATCAGGCGAGATGGCAATGAAGTGTTGATCTAAAAGGTAAGTCAGTTTGGATTTAGGACAGATAAGCTACATTTGGAAATGCACTTTTTTCACACTAGCTTTCTTTTTCCCTGCTTCTTGTAATAGGGGAAACGCTTGTGCATAATTCTAATGTTCTGGAAAAGAGCTGTCTTCCTGGAAGGGACATACATATTTTCTCTATTTGTTTTCCTTTGCACATGTGGTGCAGCTTATGCATTTGTGTCTCTTTTTCAGTAGTCAGAAAGTTTATTCTGCAGCACAGAATAAACTGAGCAGAGAAGTGATAGATAAGTTTAGAGGCGGTTTGTTGCTGGCTTAGAAGAAAAGAGTATAGGATGGTTTTAATATTTTAAGAGTCTTCCCACACAGATTTCCAGTGATGCTTTGAAGGCAACTGTGTGTCTGCAAAGACTTTGAGCCTCCCCGGAAGATGTGGCCTGTCTTGCGTACAGATCTGAGCAAAGCATTTGTAGAAAGGAAGTGGCTGTCCTGTACTGGGGGCTGAGAGGAAGGGAAGACATTAGGTCTGATTGCAAGCTTCCCTTACACCCCGTTGCCTGATTTGTGTGCACGTAGTGCTAGTAGTTTTAAATGAGAGGGATATGCTGAGACAGACTGGTGCAAGTTTATTCTTTCAAAAAGATTTTCTATTATTATTATTCAGTGATGAGATTAGTCATTTAAGGATCTGGGTTTTTTACAGCAAGCTACTGCAATTACTTAGTCACTTGTTTATTTTTCTAACCTTAACAGTGATGAAAATTAGGAGTTTCAGCATTCCATTGTCTGCATTTCCCATTAAGATTTAGTATAACAAAAGGAGAAAATTATATAAACTTACAGGAATAGGAACATCCTCTCTGTCTCTATCAAATTTTGCCATGTTGTATAAGTAATAAAATTCTAGTGCATTGGCCTGGGACACTGAAAGAGGAACAGCAGACCAAGGAAAAAGGGCTTAAATCTATGCATGTGCTTTGTATGTAGCTTGTGACTGATGGAAATATTCTCATACAAAGGAGAGTTTTCAATAACATGCCCCTAAAATAAATCTCAGGGAACTATATCAAGCACCATGCTAGCATCACCTATTGCTAAGACAGACAGACAATTTGCATTTGGAGATCTCACTTTAAGGTTCTCATAAATCTACCAAACTCTTAATGTGTGCCTCAGGTGTTTATTGCATTTTATTTTCCTATGGATGCATTTCCCCCCAAAATCTGTTCTGTCATTTCCAAGAATTTGGCTATGACAAAAATTGTATTGCTAACATTAGGAGTATGATGACCTTTCTGTTGAAAAGTAATCGCCACCATGGCAGCCCCCATTTTTTGGAACAAAGTTTGAATGACAGGTTCAGTGGCTTGGGGAAGGGCAGCATATGTGGCAGGGGAGGGTGGTGACTGTCATTGTCTGAGATGCTCAAATGCCATCCCCTCTGTCAGGAGCACTTCCCAGTTCTTGGATCTCCACATGTGCTTCATTTGCATTGGGTCTCTCTCAAAGCAAGACCAGAACACATTCTGGTAATGTCCTCACCTTTTTCTCTGACTCCCACATCCCGGAGAATTGCTTTTGAGCTAGAAGCCACCCTGGAGGATTGGCAGAGCAGCCCTCCCAGGAGCTGCAGAAGGGCATCACAGCTCCCTTCAGTGGGCAAACACTCCTGGGTCTAGAATGGAACACTGGAACTGAGAGCAGAGGAGTTCGTGTTCAGCATGTGCTCATTGCAAACCGTCGCGAGGCCAGAGAGTCATCAGAAGGAACTGTTTTCAAAAGCCTATGGACAAGAGCTGAACCTGGAGGGGATTATGAAGGAGGAGAGACTATGCCTGGAGATCAGCAGTGTCAGGGAAGAGGGAAACTGAGAGTAAGGTTAGTACAAGACCAGGGGATTTATCTTTATGGTTTATTGTAGACGAAGACGAGCAGGCTCGGTGTTAAAAGCGGGCGGGATGTAAGCCAGCTCTGATCCAAAAGCTGCCTGGCTGCATTAGCACAGTGCTAAGCCCAAGCTAATATATCCGGCTTCTCACCAGGGCTTATTAGCTCGGGCTCAGTGCCATTCTAACATAGTCACAGGAGTTCCAGTTGGCCTGACACCATGTCTGCTCAACATGGTGTGAACTGAGCTCAGGGCTACGTGCCTGCACAGGAGCACCAGGAGATGCCTGCAGACTTGGCTGCACCACACTGATGAGGAGGCTGTGGAGGCCAGGCCTGCTGGTCAGCAGGGCAGCAGGGGCACATGGGGATGGACAGCATGTCATGTTTGCCTAAAGTGGGACAGGAAAGAAGTGCAGTGCAAACGAGGAACCAGGAGGGACTGAAACTGGCTTGATGAGAAGACTTGGTGCACAGGAGCCTGGGTGTGGGAGTGGTAGATGTGAGTGACTGGAAAGGGAAACTACAAGAGGGGTCAGGAGGAACAAGCTGAGGACTTGCTGGGCAATGAAACCAATCAGAAGTCTGAGTCGAGCCCTGGAAGAGGAAGAACAAACTCCTCACCACACCTGGCATGAAATCAAGATGCCTGAAAGCAGTCATTCCTCTGCTGCCAGCCTATCACCTGATGAAACCCATCAACAGAACTGTCCTATCCTTACAATGCTTGTGCCGACCTTGCCAAAAACAACCGTATGGTTGCTCTGAGCCAGGTCTGCCAGTGTCCCTACTGAGGTCTGCCTGTGGCAGATCAGAATACCTCAGCTTTTTTCTTGATCTGTGTAGGCATCAGAGTAGTGCTAGGTCATGAGCTCTCTGCTTTTTCTATTTGCAGTTTCAAAAATCAGCATAAAAACTGTAGAAAAACATTACTAAAATTGCAAATTCAAGTTCTCCAGAGTTTAGGGTTGTTTGCCTAACTCCAATTTGATCCTCTTATGCATTATGATACAGTCTTTAATTACTCATTTAATTACTGTTAGCTGGCTATGTGCCTCATTCAGGCATAAGACAAGCTTGCTAGGGGAGATGAATTGGGGTGGTGTAATAAAATGTTATCTTTAAGACACCTCTTCCCGCCATCTCATTTGCTGCTGCATAAGGAAGTAAGATGGCCATGGCAGGAAGAAGTGCTGCTCTCCTCAGAGCAGGGGAGCTCTGCTCTGAAGAACTATGTATTATTCCTACCTGTGATTCAGAATAAGATTCAGGCCAATCCACCTCAGTAAAGCCTTTTGCAGGTGTGCAAAAATTTTGACATTTTCCTGGGTGCCTGATGTGAAACCCTGCAAAACACAGAGCCATCACAGAAAAGATGCCAGGAAGAGAAATGCTTTGAACATATAAAATAATGCACTGTATTGAGTAAATCAGCTGCTCTGCATCCCAAAAGTAATGTATGCTTTTGATGTTAATGTCATTGTGTCTCCATACCCCTTCTGCAGAGCGAGAGTAGCAATAATACCTTCATCAACATATGGGGGAGGTATTGTGAAAATCAGATTAGTCATTATTTGATGTTTGTGAAGCGTTCAAGTGCTGCTGTTCTGATGAGCAAAGTGGAAAAATACAAGACAAAATTGGTTGTCTTCATTTGAACAGTCTGTGGTTAAAGTAAAGCACTGGGCCTTTATAGGAGAAAGGAGAGAGAAAGAATTCTGGAAAAATGGCTCCTCTAGTCAGCACTCCTCTTTCTAAACACTGAATGAGGTGGAGGAGAAGATGGTGTGTCCTATGCCAAGACGGCAGAACTGAGTTTCTGTACACAATCTTAGATCTCCTGGTATCTCCTACCAATTGAAAGAATGCCTGAGTTTGCACCATAATAGGTCTCCTGTTTACTGATATTTTGGAGTGTTTGTCTCACTGTAAAGCTTGGGGTTTTTAATGTGAGTCTGTTCTTGCAAATCTGATGGTTGTCTGAAGGTTTTTACAGAACTTTGACTCAGCTTCAGGGAAGGAGGAATGAAGAAGCAGAAGAGTGAACTTCTGAAACCCTCCTTTCCCTGGGTTTGAGCAATCTGTGCTGTTATGAAACCTTTTGAAATCTCATTTGCTGATGTCTTCCTGACCCCCCAAATTATTCTTGTGTAAATGTTGACACCCAGCAGAGATGAAATCATTCACTTGGGGAAACACAACGAGCTTATCAGAAACTGCACGATTCCAACAATATACCAGCAACACCAGCCTTCTTTTTTCTTTCTTTGTCTTTTTTAAAAAAATTGCTTGTGGTTAGTTGGCAGATGGTATTGTGAATCAGACTGTACGTAACTGAGGGAACAGAATGATTTTTCAGTTCACATGAACCCAAATCCCTGTCACATATTATACCAGTTTTATTTTCAGGTCTTCTGTGTGCTTATGATTTTAATATGTTTACTCATTTCATGTTGATAGTTTTAATGACAAACTCATAGACTGTATAAGCAGAACAAGAACTAGATATGTTTTCCAACTGAATTCAGGCTGTCTGTAAATTTTCTCTGCGTGTTGTACCCATAGCTCACTGAAATCAAAGAACATCAAAGTTTCTCCACTGACCACCTGAAATCAGTTAGTCCTCAATTGGGTCTTTTTATGATTCTGACACTAAAGTTATGTGATTTGCTTGCTGAAGGAAAGTGGTTTAAAAGTGGACAGAGAAACCATCAGAAAAATGTTGAGGCTTTGGTCTCCTGTATCATGCCATTAGACACCAGGCAGGGCAAAAGGAACAGCTGCAATCTGTTTATTCATGGACAATTGTAAAGCCAGAAGATGCATTAAAACTTGATTTGACACCTTGAATGTTTAGGATCACAAAGTAGCTCCATAAAAAAAAATCTTTCTAAGGAGTTTGCTGTGCAAAGGAGAAGGGAGCTGCCCTCTAGCAAACTAGAAAAAAAATCAAAATAGTCTTGTTGGTTCAAAAGCATTAATTTTGAGTTCTGCTGTTCAGATGTGAGTTTTGGTGTTTTATATTTTAAATTAAAGGCGTGGCTGAATGTTCATTATCCCTATGATAAAAGCAGTAGAAATAGGTGCAAAATGACCCTTGTGCAATGCTGTAATTTACCTTTATTTTAAACTGGCTTACACATCTTAATACATTATGACAATCAGAATTATCAGGCCACCAGGCGGAGAGGAGTTTGTTTTGTTAATTGTTCTTGTTAAGCCTAATTACAGAACGGGGTGGAGTGGATGTGAGGGGAGGGAGGAATCTGCTAGCAAGAGGAAATTCTAAAATCCTCGGAGCAGTTCCAGGCAGCGTGTGTTGGGGAGCAAGAGCGCGGGTGTGGGGTGGAGTGCGTGAGCATGCGTGCGTGTGTGTAAGAGTGTGAGAGCGAATGACAGACTTTCCATATGGACTAAAATCCTGAGATGCATAAGCTGGAGGTGGGGAACCTGTGCCGTGTGGACACATAAAGGTACAGCTGAACAAAGAACCGTGCTGTAGTTTTCTTTATGAACTAACCCTTTTTTTTATTTGGAGGGGGATGGCGGGGAGGGGGGGATGCAGAGACTTACTTTGCCATTAATCTTTGAGGTTTGCATTAGATTGAGTGTTAAAATGGTTCGCTGATATGCTGCACTATTCTTTGATATTACAGGTTGCCACGTAGCTGTGGGTTGGTATCCTAAAGCCCTTTGAAATGTTTTCCTTCTTCCCAGTGATTGTAGCAAGATGTGCCGTGCACAGACTGTGTTATTTGTTTATACTTTCCAATGGAAAGCATACATCCAAAGAGCCCTTCTGCCCTGCATTATTCCAGTTTGTTTATGTGCCCCACATTACGCTGTTGGCGAATTACTGTGCCTGACCTGCATTGTCAGCCCCCTCCATTGCCTCGGGAGCCTCCGGCACAGAAGTTTCTGATAAGGCAGTTTTGAACAAGCCAGACGCCAAGTGAATGATTCTGTAACAAATCTGTGCTCTTCTCCGGGGTATGTTACCTGACTTGTTTGCTGCCAAGGTGGTTTTATTGGTTTGGCTACTGGGTGGAGGGAGGAGACTAGAACAGCACACGAGTCACGCTTTTGTTTTGCTTAATTATAATGTACACTTTTAATAAAACCTTTTAGTGCCATGAATTAAATGTCATTGCAATCCTGCACAAGAAGAAAAATGCTACTGCTGCTGTAGCTGACAGCTGAGTAGTTAGACAGCCAGCATGAGTCTGAGGCTCAGAAGCCTTTTCTTTGCTGGCTAGAGATACTGCTGGGTAAATGTGTTTACTTTTTCCTTAGTATTTATACTAGTTAATGTGTCGCACTAGATAAATCTACTTCCTGAATCCATCTTTCAGCTTGCTCTCTTCCCTCCCAATTGACAAATGGTTTGAGTTTGACACCGTTTTATCAGTTGAGCCCCTGCTGGGTGCTGCATGCCTGCTTGTTCCTGCTTTATCGTGAAAAGTGAATTATCTGCAATATTTTGCTACCATCTCACTAGCAGTTGGCAGGCTTTTCTATATGAACTGATTTAGATTTCAGCAAGGGGAGGCTGTTGTCTTTCTCTGCAAAGCCGTGTTGTTGCTCTCCAGGAAAACAAAAGATCCCAGAGCTTTCTGCACCGCAATCTGCTGCTGTCCCACTTTCAAGGAGGTGTTTTGTTTGTTGCGGCAGCTTCCTATCTTAAAATGATAAATTGAGCGGACATGTGTGCTGTTTTAAACTGCTGTCTCCAGGGCTTTGTGTTCACTTAGGATAAAATACATTATTTTGTGGTAGGCTCTGGTGTGATTTAAACTTGGTTTAGAGATTACAGAGCAAAAGGGAAAGCATCAACATCTTCAGCAGTGGTAGTTTGATGAGGAATAGCTGTCAGGAGAACTCTACTGACTTAACCTCAAGTGAGTTGCAAATGCATTAGGGATTCATTAATATTAATAGTAGAATAGACATTTCCTGCTTTCGTTTGACATCTTCCAAGCTCTTTTTTTTTTTTTTTAAGAGCAACTTGAAGTGCAGTTTTAACACTTATTCAAGTTACTACAAGGATGATAAGCTAAAGTTAAACAGAAGGAGACCTCTGAGTGTGTGGGGTTGGTCTCTAGGAGTCCTGGAATTTGGTGCTGTGCTTTAGCAGAGCACAATCTTGAGAAAGATTGTGGTAAACTCTCGGGTGAGAGTTTCAGGGCAGTTTTTAAAATGGGTCTGTTAGGTGTGACTGCAAGCAGAATAAACTGTTGTCACAAGAAATTGTTCTATGAGGGTGACAGGAAGCTCACTTTCGAAATTACATGTAAAGGATAATAACTGTGTAGATTTCTAAGGTGGGCACAGTAGCGGGTAGTTCATAAGTTTAGGGGTGAAAAAAAACAAATCCAAACCCTTCTTGAGTTTCCAAATACTCTGTGGGGTTGGCTGAACAGTTCTGTTTGAAAAATAAATAGATCCAAAGTAATTTTTACTTGGTTTCAATCTTCTAAATCCAGTGATGCATTTTCATGCCTCTGCTCTGTCGCCAGCAGGCTTACAAGATTTATTCAATGAAAAAAAATAAAAAAGAAATTTGACAAAATCACCAAATATCTTTGAGACATAAAATAAACCCAAGAATTCTGTTAGGACCAGGAGGGAACATGTAATTGCAATGATCATTTTTCAGCATCCTGCATATCACAATTTCACCCACTGAGCCCTTTAAGTAAGAGAACTTGTGGCAGTGGAATGAGGCAAGGGCTTTGCTTTTTATAGAAAACACAGCTAAGAGTCTCAGTTCATAAAATACCAAAAGAAAACAGGTAAGCCCCCCCAAAGCACCTAGTCTGGCAAGTGTAGTGATGCAGCAGCTACAAATGCAGAAGTGCACATGAGTTTGGCAGCTCTTACTGATAGGGCAATTTGAATTGTCAGTGTGCGTCTGCTCTACTTGTTGAGCCTAATGAAAAGTACAGTTTAATCACTGGTGTGCCAAATTGACCATGATTAGCTGTTATTGCAGATTAGTGCATTGTCTGGGGCTCCAGAATTATTGATCCGGGTGCTGTGCTCTGGTGTTTTCTGTGCCCTCTATCGTAACCTCTTCTTAATGCTTAGGGCAGAGAAGCAGGAAAGGAGAGTAGGAGGGAAGAAGTCCAGATGGGAAGAAAACAGGTCCTGAAAAGACCACATAGGAACTAGGTCAGGTACTCTGGAGATTAAAGAAGCATGCTTCATCCCTGGACGCAGGAGGCAGGGACAAGTAGCATACAATTACGAGGAATTAGAACGGCAACAAGTAGTGCAGATTTATCAGCTTTAATTGTCTATTGTCAGGACAGAGCCCTTCTTGTAGATCAGGCACTGCCAATGCTTTAATACCTCTAATGGACTCTCTATTGTGGGATTATCTCTCCTAAGGACAATGTATTTCTTAAAACTAGTTGTTTTGGGAGAGGGAGGGGAAAAAAAAGAAGAAAAAAAGAGAAGAAGTGGCTGCAGCCCTCAGTTGTTTTGGGTTTTTTCCCCCTCTCAGGTTTGTCACATTTGCAGGAAGTTGCTGAGAGCCCACTGTTGCTCTTCTGTCAGCAGCACTATTCCTTCAGGGGAACTGATAGATACCTATTGAACATTAACCCCCTTTGCTCCACCTTCCCCAACGAGCTCCTCCAGAAACAATAGCTGGTTGATAAAGAGCAGATAAGCAAGGACACCCGGCTTAAGAATCTCTCTGCTATCTTTATTTTAAAAGCTTTCCTGGGTTTTGCAAAGTAAACATTACAACATTTAAAGAAGGATAAGGTGTCAACTATTTAATGAGAAGTTGTGTTTAATAGCAGAGGAATTCTTCCCTCCCCCAGCCAACACACAGGTATGAAAAGACTGTTATTTCACCACCCTGGGGTAGGAGAGGTGGAGAAATGACAACTGTACTCTTAGAAGCTTAAAAAGTGGTACTACAGACCAACCCTTCCAGATTCCCTAATCAACTCTAAACATACAGTCACTATTTTGAATTATTTGGTCCTCAATGCACGGTAGTCACACTGCTGGATGTGTGATAATCTGTGGGTAAATATTTTCATTTCCACCACATGCACTTTGTCATGGTGTGTAGCTGTTGTTTTTGTTAATCTGTTTTGAAATGCGCTCTGTGGCCAGCTCTTTGTCAGAAAAGTGGCATGGTTCCACCCATGGATCTTGCCCTCCTTCTGCTGTGTTCATCAGCTCCAGGAGATTGGGCAGCCCAGAGAGTGTCTGACATGAAAACTGAACTGTGCAGGAGCACAGTCTGAAGTTTCACCATTGTTCATATCACTGTGTCTTACAGTGATATGAGGGAGGAGAGAATACCCCAAAAAGTGTCATGACTGCCAACTTGGGAAGAGACGTGAAAGTTGAAATAGTACAATTAATTCTGAGGTGACTTCATTATTTCAGCTTGTTGTGAGCTTGTTATGAGGCTGATGTCTGAAGTATTCACAAGAGTGAGCCTTCTAATGTATGCATACCATCTCATCCCTCCTCCATGACAGTCTGGAAGTCAGCCTATTTTAAATGAAAATTTTCCAAAGCACACTCTTTTTTTCAGTCCTCTTGTCACCAGTAAAGTTGGAAAGTAATTAAAGTAGTTGGAATGGGTTGGCCAGTTGTCATTATTTTTTCCTCAGATTCAGTTACAATAGACAGAATATTCAAAACTCCAAGGTTGGGACGTGAAAGATAGAATTTGTACTCAGCTCTTCTTGTCCAGTATAAACTTGTGTTGGTAGAAACACACAAAGACAATAAAACTGTTCTTATATGGGCTTTTGACTATCATCCCTGCCTTTCCCAAGACCACTATTGCTCAGAGGTGTGATGGGAAGGCTGATGGTAACCAAGAAGGGCACATCTGTGGTCCACCCTCTCACAAAGCCTTCTTGCCCTCCTAACAGCAGGGCCAGACAGCTTCAGCTCCTTCTTCTCAAACTGAACCCTCAACAAGAGGAAAAGGCTGAAGCTTAATTCTTGTCCCTGTCTGCTGTGAGAATGTTTTTATTCCATTGGAGGAGAATTGTTTTGGCTTATTTATACGTCATCTGAGCAGTATTTTAATAAGGCCTAGTGGGAAACAAAAAGGGATATGGTATTTTAGTTTGATTCCTTTTTTCTCTTTTTAAGGAAAATTCTTGAGAGGATAAAACAACAGAAACCAAAAGTGATGTTAAGGCTTGCACTAGGCAGTAGCTGACAGTGCAGCCAAAAGATCTGCTCTTGGTATTGCACAGCCCAGACAAAAATAAACGTTTGGCATTTGGAAGTGCTACGAGGCAATGACCAGGGTGCTCTGTAATTAAAGGCAGTCCCTGAAAGCTGCATGTGTTAATTCAAAAGCCTCCTGGCTATAGCACACACCACCCCAAATGCCCTTGCAAAAAGCTTCTTGTAGATTCAAGTGCAATTTTAATTTCTCTCCTTGTAGGCAATACCAGCTGAAGTTGTCTAGGGCATACAAAGCCTCTGAGATCATATCTGAAGCCCATAGGCAGGTTTTGAAAAGGTCAGGCCAGTCTGAAGAGAAGGCAGCTTCTCTTTTACAACAAAGTATAACTTTTCCTGTTGCACAGTCACTAAAGTGTGCTGGGTCTCTCTCTTTCCCTTGAATCTGACAGCAACCATGTTTTCAAAAATGTGGCCCCAAAACATGAGTGCATATCAGAACTTGAAAGCCAGTTCTTCTTAGAGTTTGATTTCTCAGTTGGCTTTTAAAAGATGTGCAGTCGTGCAACTACATCATGTACCTTCTCCAATAATGACCACAACTGGTCCCCAAATGTTTACCAGCACAAGGATGCCTACATGCAGGAAGTGGGAAATGGGGGTGGGTCTGGTAGTTACTCTTGATGTGGTCAATCTGCCACTGACCTTGTTTGGGGAAGGGGAGGATGTGAAAATGAGACTCTCCTTTAATCTCTTGTGTGCATTTTATCTCCCCTCCAACTTTTTAAAGAAATTTCATCTATTAGAGTCAGTTCCCTTCCCTCCTTCTTCCCTTTACAATTACAGCAGGCGCAGGGAAAACAGCAGCAGTGGCAGCTGAGGCTGAGTTGCACAGGCTTGTTGTTGAGCTGAAGTGGTGATAGCATCAAAGGAAATGGATGGGGATTTCTGAGATCAGAGCTGTTAGGGCCATTCATGATTTGTTGCCAGGCTGAAAGCTGCTGCAGAGAGAGCTGCCTGAGAAATGCTGATTAATACAGTAATTGAGGTTTTCTATGAGTGAGAAGGAAAAAATTATAATATTACTAAAACTGTTCTTTTTGAAATGAGCAACATTTTGAGATTGCACATTCCAGACAATAGCAGCTACTGGTGCAAACGATTTCTGTAAAAGAGCAGATAACTTCTGGTTGAACACGGAGTCTTTTTATGTTTCTCTCTTAAGGAGGAAGGTCAGAAGGTCAGTCTATATATTTCTTTAATGGCAGAGCTTCCTCTGTGATTCTTACTTTAGTACACATTCTTAACAATTTGTTTCTGTCTCTTTTTCTTGATAAACTTAGTTTTATTCCAGATCAGGCGTTGCTAGGTTGGATCTGCAAATCAGCAATACCCCTTCTCCTGCACTAAGATAGTTCTGGGCTCAGCTTCACTGGGACACCTGGAGCTAATTTTGGGATAGCCTCAGAGCATGCCACAGAGTTATTTGAAGTCCATAGGCTTCATAGGCTGTACTCACCTCTGCAGGCTCCAGGGATAGAGCCGCACTGACCTGGGATATTGGCATCCTCCTGATGAATATTTCACTTCATCTGATGTGATCTAATCTAATCTAATCTAATCTCAGCTTCCTCTTGTTTTCCAGCCCAAAAGCATACTCAGTTCCTTGAAAAGCAGATTTGCTTTTTTCCCCTGCTCTCCTTCACATTAAGATCAGTCCCTAAAGGAAACACATCAACCCTTTCTTCTTGTCTCTCCCCCCCCCCCCCCGCCTTTTTTTGTTTTTCTTGCAAGCTAACAGGGAAGTGAAAAGCTCTGAAACAGCTGCCTCTCGGAGTGAGACTATTTTTCGGTAAAATAATCACCTTCAGTATGACTACATTGTTTTTCTGTTCTATGCAGTGTGACTCAGCATCAGTTAATTAACCCAATCAAGTAGGCCGGATTTCTCTCCTTTAATGAATGGTTCTTCCTACTTCAGAGCCTTCCTAGACCTCATTTTGGATGTGCCTCGGTTTTACAGGGTATATCCAATTACATTTCTATCCTCCAGCCCCAGTGCTCGGGCCACCTCTCCTGTGGAATTATGCTGTGGTGGCAGTGAAGCCAGGACACTCACTTGCGAGCAGTTGCCCTACTTAGGTCTGCTGCCACGAGCCCTGCCGCGTTAGCACACACACACACACACACGGAAGGTCTTTACACAGATGTGCTATTCTCAGCATCGCAGGCCCAAAATGGCAAGTAATCCTTTCCACACATCTTTTTATCAGTGGGAGGAGGAGCAGGTCAAGGGAAAGGGGTTTGTGTACGCCTGTCAGAGAGACAGACAGGTACCCGACTGCATAAACCTGCTTTCCGCCCCCCCCCTTCTCCTTTTCTCCTGTGAAGAAATTCACCGAGATCATCCTAGAATATAAGTGCATGTATGTTTAGAAGGAGAATGTGAAACTAGCTGTCGCGTAAAGTGCCAGGCAAGTGACGAGAAACATGCTTGCAGACGTGTGAGAAGGAAAAGTAGTAGAGTTGCCTCACAGTGAAGCAGCTTGCATTTGTACTGGGCTGTGGATGGCTATAAATGGAATTGTGCATCACCGTTCCTCTGAGCCCGAGGATGCCTTGCTGAAGGGACAGGACCACTGAAGGAAGTAAGGCATCTGGTTGTTTTGTAATGAGAAGCAGGAATGCTCTTAATAATAAACAAACAGGACATTGTATGCCATCATCACAGGATGTCCTTCCTTCAGCCAGCATGCTGACTTGGATCGGAGGAAAAAAAAATTGGGTGCCGGGATCTGTTGATTGCTCTACCAACCCTCCTTCCCTCGGCAGTGTGCTCCCGACGGCCGCTCGCACATCGCCCCGTGCGAGACCCGTGCTCGTTTTCTTACCGCGCTGCGAAAGGGAATCGGGCTCGGAAACGCTGCGTGCCGTGTCCTGCTGCTGTGAGCTTCCCTGCTGTTACCAAGGGAAAGGGGGAAGGTTTTGTTTAAGGGAAGAAACAGAAATGTTTTCCGCAGTTCCTCTTACAGACACTGATTAGAGACTCTGGAAAGGGATAAAATCAAAACTCTGAAACTCCCAAATTTGTCATCTCAAGTAAAGTACTATAATTGTTGAGGTTTGGGAGCAAGCACTTTGAATCGAGTTTTAATCAGTAAACCAGTAAATTAATTTTAGTTGGTATTTTTTATAAAGTGCTATCAAGTCAAACTGCGCAAGAACGAAAGCGGGCACGTGTTAAACTCCGGAGCTTAAAAATAGCACGGAAAACAGATTTCTAGTAAAAGCTGCCTCAGGTGCGCTCTCCGCGAAACGCCGCGGTGCCCGCCCACCCGGCAGATCCCGGCGGCGGGGCAGCGCCGCGGCTCTCCCAGCTGACGCACGGGGCCGAAAGGAAGGGGGGGAAAAAAAGTAAAATAATAACAGTGATGTAGAAAACCCAACGCGGGTGGGCTGGGCGGGGCAGGGTCCGCAGGTAGGGCCCCACCTCCCGCGCTGTGAGAGGGGCCGGCGGAGGGAAGGCGGGGCGGGCCGGGCCGGGGCGAGCGGAGCGGAGAGGAGCGGAGAGCAGAGCGCGGCTGTGGCAGGCGGCCCCCCAGCGTTCCCCAGCGGCAAGAGCAGCAGCACCTGTGACAGCCGGGGGAGGGAGGAGCGGGAGGGGAGCGGCGGCTGGAGGTGTGAGTCAGTCTCCCGGGGACCCGGCCGCTGGAAGGAAGGAGAAATGTTTACTCTGTAGAAATGAGCCAGGTTTGCCGCCGCCGGTGGGCTTCGGTGTGGAAACGCGCGCGGACTCTGCCCCGGTAAGGAGCGCGATGCCGTCCCCTCTTCCAGCCCCGTCTCCACCTCCCCGGCTCTTGCTTCTCGCCCGTCCCGGCGCCCGCGGGACGGAGGAAAAGTTTCCTCGTCGCCTCTCCCGGATCGGGAGCGCTCCTCTGATCGGCATTAACCCTTTCGCTCCGCTGAGCAGCTGTCATAGCCCTGGCCCGAATTTCGCTGTTCATCCCCTCTTCCCCTCCAACGCCGAGGGTCCGGCACTGTCGCACTGCTCGCCTCGACCGCGGTCAGGACGGGGCACGGGGCCGGTCCGGAGGCGGCGGCGGCCGCGGGGGGGCTGTGTATTGCCGCGACCCCCGCCTCAGCCTCTTCGGGCTGTGCCTCCCGGGGGAGCCCGTCTCGGGGGTCTCCCCCGAACCCACAGTCAGTCAGCCCTTAACCTCTTTCTCGGAAAATCGTGCGCTTTCAGTCTTCGTGTTTCGTTTTTCCCGGAGTAGGGGTGTGAATTTCATAGTAGCTGCGCATCCAAAAAGGAAAAATGAAGGGATTTTACGCCGGATTGAGCCTTATTCTCAGCCACCGGCGAAGGCACAGATTTTGGTTCCTCGTGAACCTTATGGAAAGAGCCCGACCATAATATATGTCCGAGGATAGGTTAGATAACAGTGCTTCTGTCCTCAACAGACAGAGGGGCTGAAGGACTTGCTGAAACTATTCTGCTAGGCTCATATCCACTGTTTTGGGATACTAATTCTAGGACGTACCATCGAAATCAAAAGGGATAGAATAAATTTTTAAAAAATATTTATTTTATTTATTTCCCATGCTCCTTTTCTGCTTTGACCCCCAGGAACATGTTGTAGTGCTTTGTACAGGGCTGCTGCTGCTACAGTGATGCTGGCAGGATGTCGGCTTTCTCAGCCTTCCATGCCAAAGGATAAGGGGACGTCAGGAGGAGGCGGGGGGGGGGGGGGGGCAGGTTGTTTTGAAAGTTGTTTGTGTGTTGAAAGCCGGTGGGAAAGTTCAGGCTTCCCCATTTGGAAGAGGCAAGGCTGGGTTCCGCTCTTCCAACATGCGCTTTCCATTTTTAGCTTCATTCAGACGCAGACAGCAGTTCCTTTCCTCTTCCTCTCCTTGTTTGTGTGACACTTTTCTGAGGCAGCTTTTCCACAGGCGACTAAGTGGTCTCACGGCCATGACCCCACATTTTCTTCAGCACAGAATATTATTTTCTCTCTGAAGCATTAAGGAAAGGGTCTGAAAAAGGTAAAGTGGTTGTCACAGCCTAGGGATTTTCTCCTCTTTGTTTTTGTTCCCTCATTACTACCGAGACTGGCATTTTAAAGTGCTGCTTCAGTCAGAGCAGCTTCGTTTACACTGCTTTTTGGCTATTACTCAACTGTACCAACTATCCTGCATACGCTTTTAAAGTGTCACAGACTACTGTATTAGTCACACTGTATCAACGGAAACCACAACACTGAAGGACAATGAGGATTAAAGGCTGTTTTCTTTTTTTCCAGGCTGCTACACAGTGTAGCTCGGACGCTGTGAGTTTCAAGAATCTGGTGAAAGGGAGAGAGTGGACAATGAAAATGGACATGGAGGATGCTGACATGACTCTGTGGACAGAGGCTGATTTTGAAGAGAAGTGCACATATATTGTAAATGATCATCCGCTGGATCCCAGTGCCGATGGAGGCACCCTAACTCAGGCAGAGGCTTCCTTGCCAAGGAACTTGACTTTCAAATATGCATCTAACTGCAAAGAGGTAAGCGGCAGTGCTCTGGGGAAGGTTGGAGTCAGACAAGCCAAATCACAGCGCTTTGGAAAGTGTGTGCTCACCCTGTCTTTGATTCTTTAGCATACACACACACACACACCCTACCAACAACAACAAATGCTGCCCGCTAGCCTTTCATATGCGACCCTAATAACTCTTTTAAGAAACTGTGTGTTGGTCATCTGTTGTGTAATATTTTCACTGAAAATTGTAGCCAACCTATCCCTGAAACTGGTTCTGTACCAATTCGCAAACAGTTAAATTTTCACACAATTTGAACAGCATCTGAATAAGCATATTTAAACTGTGGGGTAGTTCTTTGTGCCAATTTCTAGGCTGCTGTTTGCCAGGACCATTCATTGCCTCTGGCTCAGAGATTAAAGTGCCTCGGTTGTCCAATAAATAGCTTTAAAAAAGTAAAGGGAAAAAAAAAAAAACAAATTCCTGGAAATGTGTTTAATTATTTCTTTTTGTTTTCCCTTTGGTTATGAAATTGCTTTATTCTTTTCGTGAGGTTGTTCTATTCCCAACTTCCTAAATTCTTAAAAACTCTGGCATGTCGGTTAAGGAAGTAATGGTAGAACTGTAGTGAGCTTGACAGAAGTGTGGTCGTAGCTTAAATTAACTTTTGTTTATCTGGGACAGTATCTTCACCGGTAGCTAGCCGTGCGAGTCTGTTCCATCCTTGTCCCTGGAGTGGGTACATTCTTTGTTGTTGTTTCAGAAGGGCTGGAAAGAAACAAGCCTGGATGAGCAATTTGGTTTTGTGTTTACTCCTTCGTATAGAGTAGCTATTATAGCTAGGTGTGATGTTCAGTAGCGTAACAACCCAGGGGACAACCCTTCATTTCTCCCTGTGCTGAGACTTGTGGTATAGCAACTATTACCTGTGCTTCTGCTTGGGCTAAACATACTGACCACAGAGCTGAAAAGAAGAGGTACACTCATCCATGCCTATCAAATATTTCCTTCCAGAGCAGGTACTTGTTTAATCCTGTGTATAGAAATAGGGCCAGACCCCCAGCTGAAGGGTGTTGACACTGTGGAATTTAGCTTGGCAGTGCCTAATAGAGTGCCAAGCTCATTTGGTAAGAGGTTAAAGCTAAATTCTCCTTAAAATCACTCTTCTCTTCCCATCTTGCCCTGCCCTGCCCTGCAGAACCTTGGCAGAGAAAGGTCATGCTCCAGAAAAAAGTGTGAAACCTGGTTTTGTGTTATCGCATTGCTAGATAGGTCTTAGTTTGGTGTGAAGAGGGAAATAAAGGTGAGACTCTGCCATGGGTTACAGGAGGATTTCTGATTGAAGGATGCATTGCAGTGTGACAGCTCGGGTCGGTCCTTGGCCGCCGGCTGATGACTGATTGGCTGCTGAGGCTGCTTGCTCCCTCTGCCCCTGTAGAGTCCTGCTGCTGTGGCTGGAGACATCCAGAGAGCTTTCAAAATTCCCAACACTGTGTTTGGAAACACCAAGGTGTAATTTCCTTATGCCCTGGCTCAGGTCAGTGAATCAGGAGGATTGCTGCCATCTCTGTATAAGAGGTGGGGGGAGAGAGAAGTTGTTGAAAGATTGCTGGTTCTTTCTTGTAAAATGTGACCCGTGCAGCTCCCTGCTAGTGGGAGTCTGAATATAGGACATCCTCCTTTTGTTCTCCAAAGCTCCCCCCGGTCTTTCTTCTGTGCTGAATTGCACCTACCCTAAGGAGCAATAGGAGCTTTTAAGCCCTGACTATCTTTAAGGTAGCTCTGCAAGGAAGGGCCGATATGATTGGGCTCTTTTGCCCACCTTCTGTGAAGGCTGCATTCTGGAGAATGTACAGACAGGTCTCATTTGCTACTCGTCTGCAGGGTGAAGTAGTTGTAAATGGCATAATCTGCTTGTGTGCTAGGAACTTCTGACATGCAACACTATATTCTTCTTCTGTCTGCCTTCCAAGTTTGATTTTGTTTAGTGAGGTCAGGACTGGCTACATGTGTTGCTTTTGCGTGTTGGTGTTTGTGGGTCAGTGAGGGAGCCTGATTCTGGTTTTGACCTCATGGAAAACCACTGGAGTCCTGACAGCTCAGGAGAGTGGGTTTTTTTCACTTGCAAAAGGATGAGGTAAGACTTTGAGGGATGCATACGTGCGTGTTTGCCAGTGGGTTTCAGATGTGAGCTGTCTTCATTGTTAACTTTGGGGAAAGCTATGGTTTCATCTGGTTGAGAGTCTAAAATGCTGAGTCAGTTTATTGTCAAAAAAGCATTTATAATATATTGCTTGTGAAATGCTGATACTGTCATGATTAGATCATTAAATCCTAGTTCTGTCATGATTGGTATTGTATCTCTGGCTGGAGCAGGAAAAGTACTGCATGCCTGCTTAGGGAGGGAGGAAGTACGGCCGCTGCTGTTAGGGGAGGGCTGCTTTTTCTATATCTTCTCCTTGCATGCTTTGTGGAGCTCCTCTTTAAAGGTTTATGCAATTTGCAAGGGAGCCCATGACACGTCATCATACTCTTGTTTATTCTTGGATCTTGATCAGGGACTTTTCTGAAGAACACATTTTTTGCTGTGAGTTCACAGAATGTGTCAGCCTTTAAAAAAATGAATTACTACTGCTCATAATATTTTAGGCTGTTAGATTTATATGAAGTCATTTATTTATTTATTTGTATGTGAATTATTTATCCTTTCCCCCAGTTTGGGCAATTGTCAAAAAATGATGAAATGTGGTGTCGGGCTTATGCTCTGGAAGGCCATATGTGAATGATTTTTTCATGCAGACATTTAAAAAAATTTTTTTCAATAATCTTCCCTTTGGTCTTGGTGCTTAAAGCCCAAACAGCCTTTCTTGATATAAAATGAGTTACTCTGCTATCTTGAATATTACTAGTATCTCATCCTGGTGTGTGAGTTTTGACAGAGGAAAACATATCTTGGCAAACCACCCATTACTGTTGCATATCTCTGATAAGGCCATTTCTTAGAGACAGACCCTGAATCAGTGATTTTGGTGAAAGGAATGATTTGGAGCTGTAATGAACTGTGCCTCACTGACCTCAGACACTTGCTCTCCCCTATTGCTTTTATTTATTTTTATGTGGTTGCCGAGGAAGCCATCTGAAAGCATTCTATTTTGTGGCATAAGTTTTAGAAAACTGGTCACTGAACAAAGGGGTAAAAAATACATAACTATAGAACTAGTAGCTAAAAAAAAATTAAAATCAGTATTAATTCAGGACACATAACGGCCTGCCCTGTTTGCGTGTGGAGAATGCTGCTGTTTCAGTGAAGCCAATGAGAGTTTTGTTTGGTGTTTTGGTTTTTTAAAGCAGTTTAGTGGTCCTATTGCAAAATACCATCCCCTTGCAGAATGAGCAGGAGTCGTTGTTGTACTTCAGTGCCCTCTCCCCAAACAAAGATGCAAGGAGCGCTGATCTTCCAAAGCGCCATCTCAGATCAGATTTGGGACCGGAGCGCAGCCGCCTCACGACCGGGGGCCGCGGGCAGGCCGGGATGTGCTGAGCGGGCCGGGCGGGCCCCCGGCGCCGCATTAGGACCCTGGTCAGTTCCAGGGCCGCGGTCGGTCCCGGGCTGCCGCCGGCCCCGGCCTCCCCCCGCCGGGCCGGGCCGCGCCGCCGCGCCCGGGCGCCGCTCGCAGCCGGCCCGCTCGGGCAAGCGGGCTCCGGCTGAGGCCGGGCTGCACCTTCCTGCTGGAAATGCTGTTGTACTAGGGAGAGGAGGGACGCGGCGGAGCGCTGGGAGCTCTGAAGGGAGAAGGGGTAAGGGCGTGTGGAGAGGAACGAGGGGGGAAGCAGCCGTGAGGCGAGGTGCGGACCCGGCAGCGCCCGGGCGGCGGCTGAAGGGCTGAAGGGCTCCGCCGCTCCTGGGGAGCGCCCGCGCCCCGCGGCTCCCGGGAAGGGCTCCCCGGCGGGCGGAGCGGCGCGCTGGAGGACACCTGGCGGACACAGCTCCGAAGTGCCGCTCTGGCACAGCCTCCGGCAGCCCGGGGGCCGCTCAGCCCCGGCTCCGCACCCGGAGCTGCGCCGCTGTCCTGTCTGCCAGCCCTCGGCAGCTCCCGGCTTCCTGGCCTCTTCTTAAGCCGCACCCGCTGAGCTGCGGCGGGGCAGGAGCCCCTTCTGGCTGCGGCACGGGGGCTGCCTTAGCGGCCTTCTCCTGCAGGGTGGCCCTCATCGATCCTAGCAGCTGAGCTTGGGAGGGAACAGTGGAGTCCGAGAATTGCTGACCTGAGAGCCACCGTCAGCTAAAAGTCATCTGGACAGCTTTAAAGCCCGGTTTAGCAAAACTTCAGTGTTGGCACAGGCAGATGTGCGGAACCTTCTGCCAAGTTCTGATGGGTACAGGCTGAGAAATCATCTTTGCTTCTCCCCTGGCACAGCTGAACACTAGCGCTGTCTATAAAGTGGATATCAAAAAGTATCTGCTGTGTCAGAGAGTGTTTCAAGTTGACTGGTTCAAGGAGTGATTTCTAGAGATTCTGAGAATTTCATTAAAGTCGTTTTAATTAAGGCCAAGATATTTTTAAAACCATGAAAAATCTCAAGCTATCATGCAGTAAAACTGGTAGGGTGTGCTTGTAGCTTGGTTGTGAACTTTGCTTGAGAGGGCAGATGGATGTAAATTAAGATATATAGGGAAAATGAGAAGAACATCTGCCTTTTTCAGCTCTCTATGAGACATGTACAAGCAAGACAAAAATAAAACTGAGCCACTGAGCTTGTTTCAGCATATGGTAGGTGTAAGAAAATTTCTGGAAGTCCCTCTTCTCTCTCTTCAGTCCAGATGCACAGATCAATAGATCATTTAACTACCTCTGCTGTTGATGTTTTAATTTTTTTTTCTTTGTAGTGTGCTGAAAACACATGTTAAAATGCAAACGAGTACAAACAGCCACCACGAACACCCAGCAATCTGTTTCCAGGTGATTCCTTGAATCCATGGCTGTTATTTGGCCCCTTTATTTTGACATTTAACAGGAAATTATGCTAGGTGTTCATTTTTTGCTGGGATTTTTAATCTTGACCAGTATACAGGCAAGGATTCCTCTGTCTGCCTCTCACTTATGCATTAAGGATCACAAAATGTAAGAAAATGTAGCATGAGAAAATCAGAAGGCTTAGCTAATTTGTGAAGCACTGTCTACATATAGTCCAGGGTTTTTACCATCCTTTGCTGAGAAGGACTGTTAAAAGAAATAGAAAAGCTCACTGAAGTGAGCTATCTGTAGGGTCTGAGGAGTGCTAATCTGCTTTGGTAAGGACATTGATTCCTTGTGGGGTACAGACAGCAGTAATCCCAGTTCTCAGTCTTCCTCAACTACTTCTGGTGTTTCTGTCTTGTTCTGAAATCCTGGTGAGCAGAAAGACAAGTAGCAAGATGTGTGGCAAGACAAGTGGAAAGATGTTTAATACATTTTCCTATGAGAGTTTATAATATATTTGGTTTTAATACCAAATTAATGGGCTTTTTACCTTCCTTTTTTTCTACTATCTGAGCAGCAAGATCAATCTTGCAAAGGCTTGGGGTTTTTGGTTTACAAAATTGTTGGTTTTCTAACATTGTTTAGATACATTAAATTTAAGAAGATTGGTGAGAAACAGAGAGACAAAACCAATAACTCAGCAGTGTTTTGCAAAGGGTTACTCCAAGGCACGTTCTTCTGAATAATGATGAATTGCTTCCTGATTTGTGGTCAGTGACTTTTTTTGGTATAATTACTGTCAAGAAGGAAGCTGAACAACCAGAGTACATTTCTTAGACCTAGCATAGTGGAGCATTTTCTTCAAAATCCTTACACCTTTTCTGACCAAACCCACTTAAAATATATGTTACCAGAACTGATGATTCCTTTTTGTACAAGAAAGTGACCTGTGAGTACATGTCCCAGAGCCATTTCATATTCTGTTTTGTATGCCACTGTATGCTCGTAAGAGAACTGAGGGTTGTCTTTTTTTTTGTGTGTTCTCCTTTTAGCTATCAGGGCGGGTATAGACCAAAGAATGGAGGGGGGTGGAGGGTGGTTTCATTTTGATCTGGAAGAGCAGTCATTCCAGTTCCTAACTTATTAGAAAAGCAAGCTCTGTAGCAGTGAAGTGATTGATAGATATTGCATATTTTTGTTTGCTGGAACTAGACTTTTAGGGGTTGCCTTTGATAGGGAAGAATAACTTCTGAAGATATTTGACAGTCTCTGTACATTTTGCTTACTGTTTCTTCTTGTATTTCCAAAAAGCACATTTTTAAGGTGGTATTCATCATCAGCTTCCATATGTCTTAGGAAAATGCTAGTACCTAAAAAACCTGTTCATATTGTAACCAACACGATTGTTCATTTATTCATTTCTGTTTTGCTGACCTGTCACAGAAAATTCGCTGCATTGTTTGCTTTACCTTGTTACATTTGGGGGACAGGGGAGAAGAGGGAGACTTCTCATTTTCTCCTGGCAATGGACTGATCCTGTGCTGCTCTTCTTGTAGGTCACTGGAGTGATAAGCAAAGAGTACATCCCAAAAGGAACACGCTTTGGACCCCTGGTGGGAGAGATCTATACCAGTGATACGGTTCCCAAGAATGCAAACAGAAAATACTTTTGGCGGGTAAGTAGGAAAAAACAGCACCCCGTTGTTGCAGTGAGCAGATCACTAAATGAGTATGGCTGAGAAGCTGGGTCACTTCCTGCTGTGTGATGCAGGGGACAGCCTCTCTATGTGGCCAGGCACAAACAGGGCCAGTGGGTGAATTAAGCTGAGTTAAAAGCCTGGCTGTCTTGGATGTAGGAACTGTGTGGGTGGAGAGAGCAGTGGAGATGCACAGCCCTTCCTGGCTCGTTCTTCCAAAATGTATCTGTGCTGATTCTGTAGAGAAATAGTTCTGCTGCTTGCTGTAGGGCAGGTTATTTTGCATTTCTTCACAGTGGAAAGTGATTCTGATTTATGCAAGTATCACATCCTTGATTTTTCCCACCACGAAGAAGCTGTTAAAGTACTGCATAAACTTTCACTCTGGAATTATGATACATTTTCTGACATTTCTTCCTGCTTCTTGTATAGAGCTGCCATAACACAGTGGTGGTAGTCTTCAGCATGTATCATTCAATTCATAAATCTTTCTAGGCCTCCTCAGAATTGTTAAAAAACCAGCTCATGAATCTCAGCAAAGGGAAAAGAGACAAACACCAGAGGTGGTGCCTAATTTGTACTCCATAGTATAAGCTGGAAGAAAGCAGCAGCCAATGTGTTTTGGTGTGGGCAGTCTGTGCTGTGGAATATGCTTCCAGTTTATCAGTTGACATAATCCTCATTTTCCTTACAGACACATTATTAATTGTTAGAGAACATTCCTTCAGCCCCATCTCATTCCATGGATTTGTTTTGCTGCCTTCTAGCCATGTAGGTTGTGTCTAAATCCGTGGATTTGGGACTGTGTCCAAGCCTCTGCACTCAGGTGCCTGCCTGCCTTAGTAATATCCCAACCTCATATCCAGGTGAAACCCAGGGCATGCACCAGCATTCCCCACACCCCTTTCTTCCTACCTAATTGAATCATTTTGGTTTTCTCAGATCGTCCTTGTACGATGTAATACAGCATTGCACAGGCAGTTATTTGCATGAGTGTTTTTACCGAGCAGGCAACTGTTTTCACATTAACAAGGCCACAAAATGTTTCTTTTCGTTGAACTTTTTGGGAGCTTGTGTCCAGTCTAGGAAGAGATCAGGAGGCTGACACAGGGAAGAGGGGCTGATAGCTATCTTGCAGGACTTCATTCCTATATTGCACTGAGAAACGTGACATCATTCTTATGATGTGATTTTAAGCCTTAATGTGGAGGGATCCTCAGAAATAATATCCTGGGAGCCACCTAGGCATCATCAAAGTCCCTGTTACAATCTCTTGATTCGTTCAAGGCAGACTGCTGCACTGAAAATGAATTCCTTCCTAGGGGTCTGACACAGCCTTGCATATGCAAAGGAAATTGTGGGAGATAACTTCCCACATGTTATTAAAGGCATCCTGGGCTCGCTGGCAGGAGCGGGAACATCTGCTGGGCGCCCGGGGCCGCTGCCCGCGCCAGGGGAGCGGGGCCGGCCGGGCCCGCGTCACTTCTGGGAAGCGCTCCGTGACTCAGCACATCTGGGCGCGCCTTCCCCAGAATAGGTGGGAGCTGGGGGCTGCCTCTGCCGGGGAGCCGGGGCTGTGGCCCCGACGTGGGAGCGGTGGAGAGCTGGTTTGGGAAGTGGTGGCAGGCGTCAAGCGCCAGAGCCCCGCGTTCCTGGAAGTTTGCGAGCCGGGGTGAGCAGAGAAACGCGGAGGCTCCTCTTGATGCAGCACAACTCGCCCGGCTCCCTTCCATTTTCTCATAACAAACACACCGCAAAATCTCTCGCAAGCTGCTTTGATGAGGCCACATGTATTTCCCCCTTCTCAGTTTACAGGAAGTTACTCTTAAAGAAAGTGATTCTGGTGTTTACGGCCCGCGTTAAAGGGCCAGGCCGCCTCCCTTCTCTGCCCGCCGGGCTCTGGGGACACGGGAGGGTCCCGGCTGGCCGGAGAGGTGCGGAGACAGTGCTGGGGGCACACGGGCAGGAACACCCCGCGGAGGGTTTTCTCCGCCAGATAAGCTCTGTCTCCCCTTTGGAAAGGCATTTCCTGCTCAGCGAGGTGCGTTGCTGGTGCGAGCTGCTCCCACTTCAAGGTCTGGCTTTTGCCTGGTCATCTGTTTTCAGAAAACCAGGAACCCCATTTCATCCAGCATGGAGCTAGCTCCCCTTGAGAGTAAGCAGTGTGTTTTTACAAGCATGTTTCCTGGATTTCTCTTGATTTTTTCCCTTTTTTTAAATAATTCTCTTATTATTTCAAGAGAAAGTAGCTTCTGTCAGTGATGGGAACTTCTTTCCCCTGAAACTGCTGAGCAGTTTTCAGATTCACGTTTTCTTGCCCCTCTGTGGACAAGTCAGAACATGTCCCTTGGTAGGAAAAATGACATCTCATGGGCTAACCCCTGGTCAGGTCTTCCTTCAGTTATGGCAGGTGAATTTCATCTTTGCCTCGCCCAGCCTGCCTACAAAAGGGTTACAGTTCAACTATGAGCAAGTGTTGCTTTAGGACTCTGGGGGGTGGAGAATGTTTGCATAGTTTAAACCTTTGGGTGGAGGTGGTAGGAAACTGCAAGTACAGAGGCCATAGAAAGAGGCGAGAACTCTGACATAGCACAGCCAGTCAGTCTTATACACAGGTGACTCAAAGCATTAATGCAAGCATGCACTCAGACCTGCCCTCATCAGCATCACCTACTTGTTGATCAGAGCACCAGGAAAAGGGCTCTAAGGTAGACTGTTCACACAGAGAGAGTACTCTGCATTTCAGATTTTGGGTCTTGTTTTCCAAAACTAGCTAAGATTAAATGGAAAAGGTGACTGTGGACTTGCCTTTAAAGACCTTCTTAACTCAGAGGATGTCATTGTTGGAAAGGCAGGAACACAGCTTGAACTCTTACTTCGTCTTAAAAAAAAAAAAAAAGGGAGCTTATCACTTTTCCCCTCTGGACTCTGTGCCTACATGTTGCATATTGTGCCTATATATATGTATATATATTCACAAGCACTTCCTCTCTATTCCAGATCTATTCAAGTGGTGAACTTCACCACTTCATTGATGGATTTAACGAGGACAAGAGCAACTGGATGCGTTATGTAAACCCTGGCTACTCTGTTCAGGAGCAGAACTTGGCTGCTTGTCAGAATGGAATGAACATCTACTTCTATACCATCAAGCCCATCCCTGCCAACCAAGAGCTGCTTGTGTGGTATTGCCGAGACTTTGCAGAGAGGCTGCACTATCCCCCCTCCAGAGAGCTGACAATGATGAACCTCAGTAAGTGGATTACAGTATAAACAAGGAATGCTAGTAATGTCTCTTCTGCCTATACAATCTAATAATAAGTTGTATAATTACACAGCTGCATCATCTGTTGTGTCACAGGAGGTAGCTTGGAGTGGAAAAGGGGAATTAAAAAACCCAACACAAGAGAATGAGTTCCCTGTGCCTGTTCAAATGGAAAGAGATTATAAAATCTGAGTAGTTGTTTGTTTACAATCTGAGTCTTATCTGGTGAAATTCTGGACAGACAACCTGACCTCTGTCTTCCTAACCATCGCTGTTGGCTCTCTCTCAGACTGTGCAATTTCAGATCTCACGGTGTGTTGAGCAAAAGTCTGCTTTGGTAGCATATACTAAAGGCTGTCCACTCATGCTCCCAAAGGGCTGCCCTCACTGTACCAGGAAGTGGCAATGTGCCATGACTCTGTCTAGGTGTCTGACAAAATACGTGTTTACTGCATAATGCACTTTGAGCCTTGCATCTACCCTTACTTATCTTGTGGGAGCAAACCTCCTGTGGTCTTCTCATCTGGTTACTTGTGTTTTGAGCTCAGTGTACTTTGTCCCCATTTCTTGACTTTTTATTGCAGCTTTCATTTTCTGTTCAAAAATACTAGCATTGGTAGCAGAGGGAAGAGGTGTTTCCAGGAGTTTGTGTTCCTCTGTGGTTTCTGATTATTTCCAGCCTTGGTGCTTTACTTCTCGCTTAATCACTGCCTGACACCTCACCCAGAGCCCCTTCTAGAGAAGAAAAGATTCTTGCTGACTTCTCAGTGGACTTTTAGGCTACTTCCCCTGCTGCTGCTCTTAAAGCAGAGTATTCTTTTGTCCTTCTGCCAGCGACTACATTGAAACTTGAAGGAAAAACTGCAAGCAGTTTTGTTGTTTGTTTGGTTGGTTTTTTTTAATAAAAAGAACTATTTACAGTTATTTGGCAACAAGGAATGGGTTATAAAATAGCAATGTTACTTGAGGATCATTAGAACTGTCATCCCATATTATAAAACTTGTATCACACATTCAGATTAATCAAAAGTACATCTATACTCTGTGGGTGTCACCCTTTCACTAGCTTTTTGTCCTTCCCTACAAATTAACAGAAGAAAACTTGTCTCCTAATGACAGAGGGAAGAGAGGGAGGGAATGTCTTATGCAGCTATATTCTCTATTCAGAAACTGTCTCACTGAGTCTGTCATCTTTGCACATATGTCATTTCACCACTCTCTGTGCAGTTTTATTTCCTGATATAATGAGCTGTTGGCTTTTCAGTGGGACCTGCAGGTGAGATGAGAGAGCAGCATGTAGGGCTCTGGTGGATGAGGAGTTTGCTAAAATCTAGTCAGGCACATTTGGTCACTAGCTAGGAGGATACACAAACACGGGTTCAGTTTCCTGCATCTGCTGGCACCTTGGGCTTCCTTGCAGAAGTAGCAGTTAATGTATTTGTAAAGTGTTTCTTACTGTGTCTGGTTACTCTTAATCAGGTCAAAACTAGGAGTGTCTGGACTTGGCAGAATAACTGATTTCAGTAAAAGTAGTAGGCTCAGTATAAGGATTTAAAGAAATGGAAACCTGAGCCACAATTTTGTAGTTCAGCCTTAATGTTTGCAGTATTTCCAGCTACTGAGTTTGAATAGACATTTTTCCCTTTTTTAAGATAATTACATTTAAACCATTTAGAAATTTTATGTTAGTTCCTTCCACCTAAAGAAAATAGCAATTCAGAAAATGAGAAAAACTTTTCACTTTTTTTTTCTTCTCCCCTCATTCTTGTGAGCAACACAATCAGGCCTAAAGCCTGCAGATGGGCCAAAAACCCTACAGGTACCATAAGGATTGAGGTTTTCTAAAGTTAGCCTTTTGAAAAGTGTGGAGGAAAAATCCAAAAGTCTCCCAAAGATCTTTATTTGCCAAAGTCCCTGTAGCAATGGTGCAAGCAGGGGTGGTTTTTCCAGCATTAGTACTGGAACCAGATGAGTTTACTGTGAATGCCAGCACTGTTTAGCTTTCTTCTGCTCCTTTCTCCCAGGCCACTTGTTAAATCTAAAATTAGAGAGCATCGTGCTGCCTCTCCAGCCTCTCTCTGTCACAAAGGCTGGCCAAGGTACCCTGGCACTGCATTCATCCATGAGTAAAGTGCAGGAGTTTGTCCCCAGTTCTCTGGCACCCCGTACCTGCTACAGATGTGGGACTTTGGCTTAGCAAGACATCTGAACACAGCCTTGCTTGAGGGGGACCCCCTCCTCCCCCCCAACCTGCTAGGAAGTCAGGAAAGTCCTCTCCAGCCAAACGGATTGCTAATAATTTGGTGTTTGAAGTGGTATGGCTTCCCTCAGAAGAGCAGGGGTGCATCACCACCTCTCCCAGCCTGTGGCTGCTGGTTTTGGCACCCACTGAGAAGGAGGGAGGGAAAGTTGGGGTACAGGTCCCAAGAGGCAAGCTGAAGTCAGGGTCTCCTCCCATGGGATACATGCTGGTGTGGGCAGGAGGCAGCCAGTGGCCATGGTGTGTTGCACCCAGATCTCTCCCTTAGCTGTGTCTTGGTGTGCAGTGCACACTGGTGCCTGTGGGAGGCTTTGGAAGAGTCTTACGTTGGCTGGCTGCCCAGCACAGGAGAGGCCAGCTGGGACACACACCTACAGAGACCTTCCAGTCTTGCCAACTTAAAATACAGGCAGCTGCTTTAAGTGCCTCAAGGGTTTGGGGATCACAGCCTTAGAGTTCAGCACCTTAGCTCCTCTTTAAGCACCAGAGCAGGATGGGCCTCCGGGGAAAAATGTATCAGGGAATTTCTCTGGCTTTATTTCCTGTAATTAGTGGCCTCAAAAATGAGAGAACTACCACTTTAGAGCATAAGTGTATTTACACACCCACATGTAACATCTACTTGCCTGTGTAACAGCAAACTTTCAAATTAAAGGTAACTTCCCCAGCATTAGCTCATTTGTGCCGCAGAAGGAAAGCATCCAGATGCAAGACAGCAATTAGGCATGTACTTAGTTGTGGGTTTAACCCTGTCCTCTGTGTTTTCCTGAACTGGGGCCTTTGACCCAGTCCTTCAGACGCTGGAGCACACACCTACCTTCACAGCCATGATTAGCTCCAAGTGGAGCTACGTAACTTCAAATGGATGTTGAAGTGCCTGCAAGGAATTGCACAATAGTGGTAGAGGTGAGACTCCACATTATCCCAGTGCTGGAAACTCAAATGTCATTCCCTTCCTGTCTCTTTTGAGGTCTCTAATGTTTTCTGTCAGGATTGGAGATGTCACCTTCAGATGGTGCCATTGTCCAGTAAATAGTTTTAAGTATGGTGGCACAAGATTTCTGTATTCTGCTAAAAATAAATTTTCAGTAATTTGTTAAATGTGCCTAAGCTCATTCAACTGCTCCTTCAGATTGTCTTTTAGTCTGTGATATTTTATTTAGCAAACACTGAGGAAATTTGCTTTGGTGGTTCCAAATGGTTTAGAATTTCATTCTTACCTCAACATGGGAGGATTATTTTAGGATGAAGGGGTGGAGAGGGTAACAGTAAAAAAAAAAACCAAACCAAAACCAAACAAGAAAAACCCAACAAAATCCAAACAATTGCATTGACTCAGGACATGACTATTTGATAATAATGTTCATATATTGCAATCATATGATGCAACTTCCTGCTGCTCATGTCATGTTTGTCTCCTCAGTCAAGTACAGGCAGGTGACATCTTTTGGTCAAGCTTTAGAAAAAAGTTCAAGCTGGGGGAAGATAATTTGCATATTTACAAAATATTTGGCAATCTTTTTGTTTTGTTAACAGGTTCAAAAAGACATTATTTAAAATGTTTCCAGTTCTATGAAGATTAACTTTGTAATGCTTTTTTCTTAAATGCGATTTATTCTTCTCTTCTTCCTGCTGGCCCTGACATGCTGGCCGTTAGCTCAGCCCTGTCGCTCGCTTTCCCTTTTGTTTATGGACAGTTTCACTTTCTGGTTTTGAAGCTTTTCTGTTTGGGTTGAGAGGAAACATCTGCACTTGCTTAAAAAAATGCCTCCTGGAATGTTCAAAAGGGCTCAGGAAAATGATTTTTAAATGATATGAGAAGTTGTCTTCACAAAATCAGAATTTGAGGACTGAAGTTGTCTTAATATTGAGAATTATTTGAAGGCTCCCAGAAAGACCTTCTCTGAGCAAAAGGTTTTCAAAGGCATGTCACACTGCCATGGACACATTTAGAAAACAGATGATCAAATTTTGTACTTCTGAATGTTGGTCTCTGTTCTCATTTTGAGTGGAAACAGTCTTTGTTTTGCCAGCTTCACAACTTCGAGGTTCTCTTTCTACTAGCAAAAGAAGTGCTTAATTTAGATCGAAAATGTGAATCGGCATAATTAAGCTCTACCACTCGAAGTGTTCAGTACCATCTTACTCCTGAAATTACTGTTGCAATTACTGTCTGCCTACAACCGTTTTTCAAGTTTTTAGAAAAGAACAGATCATTGTTTTTATGAAATGTTTCTCAGGCTACAGCTCAGAGCACAGGAACTGAGAGCAAAGTCTATAGCTCTGCAGCAGTCTGTAGCTGGAACACCCACACTGGAGTAACTTCAGGCAACTCCTTCACCCAAGTTTTATCAATACTTAAAAGTAACAGGAGTTTTGTCCCTTTTCCTCTTGCATGCACTCACTGCTCTCAGATCTGAGCAAATAATCTGTTGACCTCAGTTAGACGTGTCAGGATCCTCAAGAGGCATGTCTGGGGTTTTTTCCTTTCTTCCACCCCCCACCATCACCCTCAGATCAGTAACTTAGAAATGCAGCTGCTTCATTCTTGTTTTGTTGTGAATCTCTTTTCTGTGTGTCCCTCTGACCACAGAAACTAGACAGATCTTGGAGGAGTATGTGCCTATATTTACTGTATATGTATGTGTGTGTATATGGGGGTGGGGGGGAGAAATGCATTTCAAGAGTGAATGGGAGACATTCTGATTGGTAAAAACTTAAATTGAAGATCACAAGTTCAAAAAAAAAATTCCATTTATAAGAAATATATCTCTTTAACTTTGAAGTATGGCTCCTTTAAGAGCAGCAAGAAGGGTTGTAAACCTCTCAATCAGTTTCAGCCCTGGTTTAAATACACCTTCAGTATAAAACTGAAGAACCTCTCCTTGGCCCTGGACATTACCTTCTCTTATTTTACACAGTGCTGACACACTTGTTTATGTTTTGGTCTCTCTGGTGTTCCCACATGTCCCGTGTGCTCAGGTAATAAGGGAAAAAGCCAAGAGGGGATTTATGGACCAAAGATAGCTTGCAAACTAAAGAGAGCTGTCACAGTTAGACTTGAAAAAATATCTTTAAATATCATAACTTCTGTCTACACATGGAAATTAGTAGGAGGGACAGCTTTACTGGGAAAATTCAGAAGGGAAGAAAAGAGCAATTATCTGTAGTCAGTCAAGAGAGAGCATGGGATTGTTGCACAAAGAAAGTTACGATCTCTGCATGAGCTTCCTTTCTGTCACTCCTGGGCTTGCTCCTGCACATAAGGCACGTACATCCCCACCCTCATGTTTAACCTTGTGACAGTGGGAGCTCTTTCTCCAGCTGAAGAGGCCCCAGTTTCTCTATCACTTTTCCAGCACCACCAGCATTTCTCCTTCCTCTTCCCCTCCCCCTGGGTTTTTTTCTTTAAAAGAGAAAAGTGTCAATTTGAACTTCCTGCTTGACAGACCCCACTGAGAAACTGATACGGGCCTGATAAGGTGGTATTTATTTATTTTTCCTGCTGCAAGGCTTCACAAGTCCTGCCTCCCACCCCCCTGTCCAGGTTTCAGTACTGCCTGGTCTTGATACTTCCCGATGCTGATAGTGTCACCAGGAATGTTTGCTCTGAAACACTGCTGTGGTGAAAGGCAGCTGATAAGAAGATAGAGATAATATTACTTACAGTGCCATTTTGAAGCTTCTTGAACCTAGTAGGACCTCTGTGCTATGCCCCAAAATCTGGCTGACGTTTAGAAAATGAGTTATCAGTCCAGGAGTACAGACAAAATTGCCAAAGAAAGTAAATGTTTTTTAAAACTGGAAAACACAACATGTTATTACTTTATTTTTGATACAGCTCTGCATTAAACTTTGGACACTAAGAGAAGTAATTGGGAAGCTATCTGTGTGCTTATGTGTGCATATGCTTGCTGTACAACACTTTAAAGTTTTATGATAAATATTTTAATTGAACCTAACTGTGTTCAATTGCATTTCATTGGAGCTTGAAAATATCCAAACTACTCAAAAATCTCAAACTAAATTTGCTTGTTACTAGTCTAATGCCATTTCAAAACGGATGCTACTGTAAAGTGGGTTGTTGTAAGTAGGAGCATGTTTTGCAGGCAGCTGTTTTCTTGGATAAGTTTAATAAATGGCTTTCTTTGCCTTATAGGGTAATGTTGCCAAATGATAGATTCCATCAGGGTAGTGAATAGTGAAGCAAAGAATCTGTGTTCAAAGCAGCGTGGTCATTGCCTGTTCTCATGTTCCTCACTTGGTTCAGATGATCCTCCAAAAATCAGAAATAACTGTTTCTCACCTCAGACAGTGAAGTAAGAACAGTCAGTCACAGGAGCAGAAACGTTTCTAAAGGACTGCAGTGTTCTTGAGTCACGTGCCTACTGGTGTTGGCTTGTACCTCCTGATGGAAAGCCTTGCACTAACTATGATTATGAAACCTTCTTAGTTCCCCCCCCCAATAATAAAATATCTTACAAGTAATCAAGATTATGTAACAAAGGTAAAGGCAGATTTGTTTTTTTACTGAAGTCATCTTCAGTGTGCTGTTAAGGTTGTATTATGTCCAGATAGCAAGGTCTTTGAATACAAATAAATAGAGTATGTGCTGACCTGAGATGAATGTATGCTAGCTTCTATGTCCTTCTAAATACATATTTCTTTCCCCTTTTTTTTTTTTAAAGCACATTTCAACTTAAGCTGGAGCCAACCAGTCTTGCTTTCTTTTGCTTTGCTTCAGCATTTTTTTTATAAAATACAGCTGTAAGCAGAGGAGTTTTGCATAGACTGAATGCCACAGAAATCTGCAGTAAATAGTCTGCTTTGTTGTAGATGTTCCTAAGCAGTATATTTAATGAGTAATGATCTGTTTACTGATGGAGAATACCTTCTCTTTGAAGAAGGCTTTCATCCTAGCCAGCCATGGTTTTTTTGGTACTGTAAGTAATTGAACTGGCTGGTGAAGTGACTGCTGCGGTTTGGCAAAACCCGATTTGTCATGCCTTGTTATTTTACTGAGGAACATTTCTGGGAGCTTGTGTTCTGCAAAGTCCTTCAGTTAAACCTGTATTGTGAACAAATGCTCATTACCACATTTATTAGAAATACTGCTTAAAGAGACATTCAACAGCAAAGCTAGGCAAATTCAAGGGGTAAGAAAGTTGAAATCAGTTTGCAGAGTGGAGGCTGGCACTCTGCAAATGCATCATCATCCAGATCTCTATGTACTGGTTGGTATCCCTTAAATTAACAATGCTTTTTATTAACACTTAATACCAGCAGGCATTTCTTCACACAATTAGTTTTGTGGCAAGTTGAATGATTGCTCATCTCTGAGAGTAGCCCTTCCTTCCCACTAAACTTGTAGGGGTTAGATTCTGTTTTGAAAAGAGATAGCACCAGTGGCATATCTAAATAATCGTTACCTTGTCTTTGTATTTCAGCACAAACCCACGTTAATCCAAAGCAGCACAGCACTGATAAAGATGAGCTTTATCAGAAAAGTGTCCCAAAGAAGGAGCACAGTGTGAAAGAAATCCTGAAAATGGAATCCAATCCTCCTAAAGGAAAAGACTTCTTTCAGACCAACATTTCACCAGTTACTCCAGAAAAAGACTTGGATGATTTACATAAGAACTATAGCCCGGAGAGGTGTTTCTTCCCTCGAGTTGTCTACCCAATCCGACCTCACATTCCTGAAGACTATCTGAAAGCTTCCTTAGCATATGGCATGGACAGACCGAGCTACATCACTCACTCACCCATCCAGGCATCTACTACACCAAGTCCTTCTGGGAGGAGCAGCCCAGACCAAAGTTTAAAAAGTTCAAGCCCTCACAGTAGTCCGGGGGTCACAGTTTCACCTCTGGCACCTACTTCCCAAGAGCACAGAGAGCCATACTCTTACTTGAACGGATCATATGGCTCAGAAGGATTGGGGTCTTATCCTGGATATGCACCTCCTGGCCACCTCTCACCTGCCTTTCTACCGTCCTATAACCCCCATTACCCCAAATTCCTGTTACCTCCATTCAATATGAGCTGTAATAACCTGAGCGCTTTGAACAATATCAATGGCATCAACAATTTCAATCTCTTCCCAAGGATGTACCCTCTTTATGGCAACCTGCTCAGTGGAGGTAGCCTTTCCCACCACATGCTCAACCCCACCACGCTCCCCAGCTCATTGCCCAGTGAAGGAGGCCGTCGACTGCTGCAGCCTGATCATCCAAGAGACTTCCTCATACCAGCACCCAACAGTGCCTTCTCTATCACGGGCGCTGCTGCCAGCATGAAGGACAAGCCATGCAGCCCTACCAGTGGGTCCCCCACCGCTGGTACAGCAGCCAGTTCGGAACACATAATGCAACCTAAACCTACCTCAGTGGTGTTGGCTGCCACCGGCGGTGAAGAAGCCATGAATCTCATTAAAAGTAAGAGGAATGTGACCGGTTACAAAACCCTCCCATACCCACTGAAAAAGCAGAATGGGAAGATCAAGTACGAATGCAATGTTTGCTCCAAGACCTTTGGCCAGCTCTCCAATCTGAAGGTAGGCAGTGGAGAATAAGACAGGAGCCTTCTTTGAAGGCTCAGGTTTCTCCCTGCAGGCTTTCGAGGAAAAGCAGGGTCAGGCCTCCCTTGCTTTGTTAGGCCGTTTATGTGTCTGGGCTTAATACAGTATCCCCCAGCAAGAAAGCGTGGTTGTGTGCTTTAATACTGAGCCACCTAATTAACTAGATAACATTGTATTTTGGCAATGGGACTCTTCCGCTGACTTTAGGAAACATCTGAAAGCACTTTTGTTGTAGCACTGGAAACTGCAAATTGTTAATTGCTTTGTCTCTCCCTAGGTGCACCTCCGAGTACACAGTGGAGAGAGACCATTTAAATGCCAGACTTGCAATAAGGGCTTCACGCAGCTGGCTCACCTCCAGAAGCACTATCTGGTACATACGGGAGAAAAACCCCACGAGTGTCAGGTATGTAACACAGAGAGAGAGGTGATTCCTTCGGAGGCCAAAGGGATGGCAGGGCTTTGCACACCCCCTACAGTGTGCAGGGAGGGCTGAGGGACAAACCCTTGGCTGCTCAGGGCCAGAATCTGTACCACAGCCGGGCCCAGCCCTGGTGCAGCAGCGTCTGTGAGACAGCACGATTGCCTGCAGCCTGCTAGAGCAACACCTGCCTGATAGAGTTTTGCCATCAGCCACACTCAAAATGACATTCAGCAATATTTAAATAAAAAAGGTGGGGATTTTTTTCCCTTTGTGAGAAAGTGTGAAGATATAGAAAGCTGCTGCTTCATCCTGCCGTCTCCTCCTAGGTGTCTGTGATTTAAACCATAAAATCGCCTCCCACTCATTCGCTGTTTCTCTGCCACCCCCCACATTAGGTTTGTCACAAGCGGTTCAGCAGCACCAGCAATCTCAAAACCCACCTGCGGCTCCACTCTGGAGAGAAGCCTTACCAGTGCAAGCTCTGCCCAGCCAAATTCACCCAGTTTGTGCACCTGAAGCTGCACAAGCGTCTCCACACCCGGGAACGCCCCCACAAATGCATCCACTGCCACAAGAGCTACATTCACTTCTGCAGCCTCCAGGTCCACCTGAAGGGCAACTGCCCCGTCGCCCCGGCCTCCGGCCGCTCCATGGAGGACCTGAACCGAATCAACGAGGAGATCGAGAAGTTCGACATCAGTGACAATGCTGACAAGCTGGAAGAAGTGGAGGACAATATCGACTTAACATCGATCGTGGAGAAGGATATACTGACCATGCTCAGGAGGGAAATGGAAGGAGCTAACCTGAAAGTCTCTCTGCAGAGGAACCTGGGAAATGGGCTTATCTCCTCAGGATGCAACCTTTACGAGTCGTCAGATATGTCAGTTATGAAGTTGCCTCACGGTCACCCACTACCTCTGTTACCTGTAAAGGTCAAGCAAGAAACAATTGAACCAATGGACCCTTAAGACTTTTTGGCAAAGTGATTTTTTTTATTTATGACTTGGCAAGTCAGGGTGCCTGTAGCAGTTGCTTGTACATAGTTTCAATGCTGCAAAGCAATCTTGGCTTACAGTAGTTTCCCTACGCTCTTCAGCTGAAAGAAGGAACTCCAAAGTTACTGTTTTCTCAGGGCATAAAAAGGGGCAAAGGACTCTGCATTGCCTCGCCAGTTACTAAGAGACAATCATTTATCCATAATTATTTTTTCAATGATAGTACTTCATAATTTATTATGCAATTAATCATTCTAAAAGCAATAATTAGGAAAATGTTTACAATGACTGGAAAAATTCATTGTAATTTTTACTTTAAATGTTTTTATTTTTTGTTTTATGGGCCATTCTTTGTAGATATTTTTTTTCTGCACATCTGTTTTAAGAACCTAAGATTAGGGTTTCAGTAAATGTGTTTTATGTACCAATGTCTTTTAAACAAATGTGGTTTTTCATATTGCCAAAGTTGGACATGTGACATACAGAATCCTAGATCTGTTGGTTTGAAAAAAAATGCTGTGTACTTTCATGAGCAAATCACCCCACTGGGAATTGAAAAGGAGAAAAAAAAAATAGCAAACCAACAACCCAGAGTAGCAGCAAGCAGGGAAGAAACTTTTTCTCCTGCCTCTCTTCAGGGGAGGAGAAAGATTCTTCTACCTGCAGCTCTCCCTGGAACAGATGTGGCACAGCAAACACCGACCTGCCATGGACAATACCACAGGTTTTTAGAACACAGCTCCAGCCCCACACATTATCATGTAACTTTAAGACCAAAGGAACACATGAGCCTAAAGTGGCTTTTCTAAAATAAAATCTCACTTACATTCTTTTGTTTCCAAAAGCAGTTTAAAAGCAAAGACACAAATATTATTCTGCCTAAAAGGGGCTTTGGGCAGATTTCTTTCTTCTGGTTTTTAGTTTTTTTGGGGGTTTTTTTTGGCCAGAGCCTTCCAGGGATAAAAAAAAAAGATGGTCATATTCCCTGAGAAAGAAGGGATTCAGTTTTACTTGTATTTTTCTCTCCCACTTTGCCTGGGTAGAAGTGGGGAACAAAGTCCTTTCCTGGCACATAAATTTTTTTCCTCCTTCCTGTACGACTCAGATTTTTCTCAGTATTTGTGTTTGTACATTTTGTGGTTAATTTAATTAAAGAAGAAAAGGGCATTGCAAAGTTGTTGAACAACAATTACCTCAGTGCTTGTGTCCAGTGGTGCAGACAATGCTGTTTTACCTAAATGCTTTGCTACTTTAGAGAAGAAACCAAAATGTGCACAGGGAAAGATAGAATGCACATCCTTTTATCTTTTTGTTTTGCTAAGCCCAAAGATGATATGGTGACGTTTGAGGTGTAGCAAAGAATACATGTATATTTATAGATATATTTATACCACTATACGATATATGTATATGTATATATATTTATACCACTTAAGTTGTGAGCCAAACCATGTAATAAAACCTATTTTTCATCTAAGTGTGAAAATCAAATGTTATCCCAGTTCTGCAAATAACCAATGACCTCAAAACCAGAAGGTTGAACCAAGGCATTTATCACTTGCAAATACACACACACAGCTGAAGGTGAAGCTGGAACTTGCAAACACGTGAATGACATCATCATGCATCCACGTGTGGCATCTCAGTGAATTTGGTGGGAATTACCCTGTTTGCAGGCCAGGGCTCCTTCAGTCCCCTGCTCTCCTGGCAGTCTGCACTGGGGGGGAAGGAGGCTGGTGGTCAGTCAACAGCCAGCCAGAAAATGTAACTGAAAGAACTTGAGAAGAAGCCAAATATGACCCGTGCGTGATGTGGTCACAAATCACAGTAAGGGCAGCATGGAAGTCAGGTGGGACAAGGCCCTTGTCTCATTGTGCCCTGCCACTAACGAGTTGCACAGTCAACTCACATGAACATTATTAGCATTATTACACACCTCCCCACATGTATCCCTTTTTGTCTGGTTATGTTCTTAAAAAAAATTTTTAGAAGTCCACCTCAACAATTCAGGATTCGGTGGTCTTTTTTTTTTCAGCAAACTTCATTTTAATGCCTTCTGTTAAAAAAAAACAAACAATCCTGAAATACAAATCTCCAAACACAGCTTTTGAAGGACTCCAGTTCATTACATTTCCACTCCTGCAAATTGTGAGGCTGACATCTTTTAAATGTAGCAATAGTTCATAAATATAGTACTTAATTGTAGGATAAACCAAAGTATCACTACTCTGTCACTGGACACACACTTTTCCTATTATTGCCTGTAGTGCTTTCTTGTATTTGATACAAAATTTACAAGAATTTATATGCATCAGCTTTAAGAATTGTTACTTCTCTTTACTGTTTCCCCCTCCCCTTAGACGTTTTACATGTGAATGTAGCAACAATCAACAGTGTTTTTGGGGGTTTTTTTGTCTCTCCTAAGAAAGACTCTGACCAAAGTTAACAGGCTTTTTACTTTGCTAGAACAACAAACTATTATATGTTTACGTATTGGTTTACATCATTATTTATGTGCAAATTGTCAAATGTAAATTAAAAATAAGTGTTCATTGCTTTACTGATGCTTCCCTTGTCTTCAATCTCTCTGCACCAGCTGGGTGGTTGTGGCCCCAGCACTGGTACACTGAGGGTGATGGTGTCTTCAGCAATGCTGTCCCTGCCTTTGTGGGTTCTGATTTTCCTTCACAGAAAGGTGCAAACATCGATCCCAGAGCTGAATACGCTGGCTTCGTTTTGTACAGAGGTTTCCTCAATTTCAGCCAGTACCTTTTTTTAGAAAAAAAAAGCCAAGAATTTTCAGTGTTTCAATGGAAATGCTTGAATGCTATCTGCCTCAGAGATACATGACCAGGGTTCTCATTTACATTTTTCCAAATGATTGTCATTTCTGGCCTGAAACCCTAACCACCGGGACCACAATGACACACTCAAAATGTCAGTGTGAGACCACTTAGTCCTGTCTCAGCATGGTGGGAGCTGCATTCAAAACAAATGTGGATCTGTTGTAAGTGCTCACAAAGGACATGTGAACACTGCACTAAATCCAGGGGAAGGTCAAGTGTCCTCCCCTCCTTCTCCACCTCAGCCCAAGAGTAACAGCAGGCCAGGATGCCCCAGAAAGCTAATTCAACATTTGCTACTTCCATCATTTACCGTGAGATCTAAACCAGAGAGGCCATGTGCTGCCCTGCCCTACCTGAATGTTAAAGAAATAACGTTCCTGCACATATTGAGACACTCAGCGCCGTATGATGTTTTAAAAGTATTTCACTGTCCTCTTAAAAAAATTCATTTAAACATCTGTCTCAAGAATTTGAAATACTGCCAACACCGAACTGTGGAGTTAAGAAAACCAGAGCACTGTTGTCATAAACGTGCCAAATGCAGCATGTTATATTCCTATATTCGACAGAGCTATTGCTGTAATAATTTTTTTAAAAAAACATAGGATAACCATTACCACCATAAATCATACTTCATTACTTGGCAAAGCGTTACGTTGTGCTGGAGAGTTATGTCCTGGGGACACTTGTAAGCTTTAGAAGATGTTTAATAAAACACATTACATAAAAAGACAATGCACGTTATAGATCACAGCCGAGCGCGGCCGAGCACGGCAGCTGCTGCCTTGGTTCCTGGCAGCCCCCAAGCCGCTGGGAGCCGCTGAGGGCTTGGGGGCTCCGAGCAGCGCTACAGTGGGATTCAGCCATGGCAACACCACCACCACCAGGTCAGACAACCACAACAGCCTTAGCAAGGGGCTCGGGAGGGCGGGGAAGCTCATCAATTCGGGAGCTGCCACAAACGCGGCCCCGTGAGACCGCGTGCCCCGGCACAGGGCCGCCGGCTGCCTCTGGGCAGGCAGGCCTGATGCCCATCCTGCTGTGTCAGTGTGAAAATGCTGAGGGGCTGAACGTGTTGGGCAGTGTGGCCTTGCCAGCTGAGCTGCTTCGCCACAGGACAAGGTGAATTACAGCAGAGATAGACTTAAGCACGGATTTAGGGAGGATGCTGCTGCCCCTCTGGCTGGTTTATAAAGCCCAGTGCTTCTCGGCTGGGTACTGGGGAGACACCGCTAATTCCCAGTGTGGGCAATTATGGCCTTGAGGTCGAAAATGAAAAATGTGACTCACTGAGGGGGTATGAGCCCTTTGGGTTCAAATCAGTGTCTGCCAGCGCACGGCCGCGTCTCAACACGTGCTGGGACCGTGTGGGATGCAGCCCAGAACCTTTGCTGTCATTCAGAGGTGTTACATTAGAGTGAGGGAAATAGTTGTGGCTGTAATTAAAGGCAGCCAGGAAACACTTGTCTAATTACTGCATGAGCCGGAGCTGAGTGGATGCAGTGCGGCTGAGGAATGTGACCATCATGGGGCAGGTATCTGCAAAACACAGGCTGTCACAGTGGCTAGAGAAAAACTCACTGACAGCATCAAAGCAGCCGCCCTGGCTCTGAGAGGGAGGTTTCCCTCCTCTGTGCAGGGTTGGGGTAGGCTGGCAGGGAAAAGGCAGCTGCCTGGCCTGGGATGTGGGGAGTACAGGTTGATATTTGGGTAACATCAGCACAGTCTCACCTGAACAGCAGAAAAACAAGAGCTTTTGTTAAAGATGTGGCACTTCCCAAAATCACAAGTGTTTAATTTTTCATGAGATGCTGAAACAGACTCATCCTGCAACCAGCATGTCTGCTGCCCTTCCCATTCTCCTGAGAAGCACATGGAAGAGCTGGCAAAGAGCACATTTGCACACCAGTGAAGGCCACCTTTGTACCAACTGTCCTCAGTGACAGAGTTTCTGACACACTGCATGACTCTGTTTTCACTCATTTTTAAGGGACTGGGGAACATTTCCCAGCAATTCACTGTGGCAGCCAAACAGGAGAGGGGCCGCTAAGCCTCACCGAGACACTGCTGCCCAAGTGCTGACTTCTGATGCAAAGTTGTATTCTCATCCCATGACAGAGGGGTCAGGTTGGAGGTGTGTGCAAGCAGACATTGCCTTCTGCTTCAAAGCCAAAGTATCCTTAGTTCCACCATGAGAGCTTGCAGCTTGGCACTCCTTCAGTGGTGCTCTACACAGGAAAACCCAGCCCAGGTTTGCCTGGGATGATGCTTTCCACCTCCAGGCAGCACAGGCTCTGCTGGCTCAGGCTGTTCAGCTCTACAAACTTCAGCCTGCACAAGCTCACCTAGGAAAGACCCCTGAGACATCACCTCAGCACCCTTTTAGGGCAGGGCAATACAGCTCCCTGTGCCAGCCCAAGCCTGGAGCCTGAGCATCTGTCTCCTGGCACTTGAGAGGCACCTGCCAGGCATCACATCTGGCCACAAACTCCTTTCTGGAGCTGGGGGTTACACAGACTGGCTGCCACGAGCAGTAAACAAGCGAGCAGAAGCCCAGGGGTGGGGCAAGGCTCCACAGGGAGTGGGTGGGTGGCACACACCCCCAGGGCCTGACCCTCCCTGGCAGGGACCCCTGCAGCTGGCAGGGGGAACTCTGGCACAGGGCTTGCATGAATTTCTGCTCCTTTTTGACACCAGGGCTTGGGGCAGAAACCTGTGCCCAAAGCATGGGGACAGGCAGCACTGGTGTGAGGTCTGGGCAGAGATCTCTAAAAAGAGATGCCTGGCCCTTCAGGAAAGGGAGATGGACACTCAGAGCTCTCTCTTCCCTGTGAGCTGTCAGCCAGGCACCTTGGTGGTGCTGAAGCCAGGCCCTTTCTTCCTTCCTCCTCCTCCTCCTCCTCCTCAGCTACAGGTACATCCTCAGCTGCACGCAGAGAGATGGTTGGGATGCCAAACCATTTAGGTAGGTGTGACCAAATAGCCCTATTGAAGGGAGCAAAACCAGTATGACTTCCTTATTGTGCAATGATTAATAAAGGCTTTCAGCTCTTTTTCTCCATTAATTGTGAATAAGCAAGTCCTTGATCATTTCCTTATCCAAGGACCGAGTGAGATTCCTTACAGCATTCCTGCCCCAAAGTGGCCACACTGTGCTGGGAAGAGAAACAATTCCTGCAATATTGAAACCACACACAGCAAAATCAGAGGCTGAAAACCTCTTTCCCAGTTCACCTGTGCTGAGGACAGCTGTCACAATGTGATACCAGTCTTGGGGTTAGGGAGCCCCAATGCTCCTGCCTTTACCAGTTAAGTTTTACACACTAAATCCTAACTTAAAAGCAGTGGTCAGCTTTTGGGCAGGAAGAGGAGTGTGGCAGGCAGCATTTTGAATGTGATTTCTTGGATATTATAGTTCCCAGTCTCCCTTGAGCTTTCCTATGGCAAAATTTTCTGTGTGAGAACTGTCCCTCCGTGAACCCCAGGAAACATTTTTTTCCCCACCTTCACCTTCTTAGTCTACCTTGTGTATTGTGATGACCTTTTGTTTATACAGAACAGGTTCTGTACATCTTTACAGACCAGATCTGCTCTTCTTGTCAGCCTCAAAGCCCCTTGCAGAAAGGCTTTACTAAGAGGGGGAAGTTTGGTTTCTTCCGACCACGCTGGAGCCATGTTCCTAGGTGGGGACCCAGTTAACCAGGCTGGGTGGTGTCCCAGAGAGGTCTCACTTTACTCTCAACCAGTCATGAAAAAAACAGAAGTTAAAAATTCTGTAGAAACTGCAACCAGGTGCTAAGGGGAGCAAGAATACATGAAAAGTGAAAATTTGCCTTTTTAATAAGCCGTTACAAGTAAGTTGGGTGTTTAGGAGGGATCATGTGCTGGTGCTTGTAGTCATTCAGTGAAGATTTGGTGTTGTGTGCATGTTTTTAATGAGACTAGAGGGTGCAGAACAGGGCTCCTTTTCTAACCTATATTACAGCAATTTGTACATGTCTGTAGCTGTGGGTGTTATGTGCTTTCTACTCTGAGTGGTAAGTTTCAGTTTGATTCTGCTCTCGAGAGCTGCGGGGACAGTTTGCACTTGCCTTATCAATGCAGAATCCAAATTGCTTCACAGTGCACCCAGCCCCCTGACACTGCAAACTGAGAAAATACACTTTAAGCACAGAGAAACGAGAGAGGTGACAACCAAAGGGCTTTTTCTCAGCAGAGCATCCCAATCTGCCAAAACCCTCACAACCCAATCGGTGGGGCAATAAGCCACCTCAAGAGCCGCAACCTCGGTGCCACCCTGAGAGGCCCTAGACAGGACCCAAGCTAGCACAGCCAGGATCCCAGGGCTGGGGCTCTTTTCTTACATCCCCTTTGCCCTAAAATCCTGCTTCAGCCCCGTTCCCTTTCACTGATGTCCCAGTACTGGGAGCACAGCCTGGCAGATACAAACTGGGCAGCTGCAGGAGGTGCTTGCCCATCCCCATTCTTCCCTGAGCAAGACTGGCCACAAGCCCCTGACCAAAATTGTGCTCATGATTAGAGGTGGCAGCAATGGAAGGGCAGGGCAGGTACATCCATGGCCCTTGGGAAGCAGCTCTGGTTTTGCTCCAAAGGCTTGTGGTCTCAACAGTGATACCTGTGCCCAGCTGTGCAGTCGGTTTCCAAATGAGCATTGGAGTCTTTACATGTGTTTGCTATAAACACCCAGCTTTTAGACTACACCCCAATGTTTGTACTGGCTGTCCTGCTGTCCCTGCCTGGGATGTGACTGAGAGGAGCCATTCAGGAGGAGTTCAGCACAGCTCCTGGGGGACACCCCAATTCTTATTGCCTTTCTTGGGAGCCACATGCCACAAATCACTGTGGGACTTGTTCATAAAACACCCAAGTATTTCTAAGATGAAGTTATGACCTACATAGCAGCTATATGTAGATTTCCTTCCTCCCTCACATCTGCTTGAGTTTGTAATCCCCTCCAGATACAATATCCAGGAATGACTGTGTTGTTTGCTGCACTGCCGTTGGTCTTGCTTGACCTCAAAAAGCAGCCTAGGAGATGAGGTGGAGCAGTGGCTGCAGGTATGAGTGGTTCAAGAGCTGCTGAGCATGGGCAGCATGGCTCAGGCCCTTCTGCTGTGTAGGGCAGAATTCTCCTTACCCTGCTAGAGAGCACCCAATAGAGAGGCAGGCTGAGGAGCAGAGGGGACAAACCTTAGTGGAGGCAGAATGCTCTCCAGTTTCCTTCAAAATCTTAGCTACTCATCCAAAATGAGAAAGCTGGAAAACAAGGGCCCTCCCTGACCATTAAACCCATTTCCTGAAGCAGCACACACCCCTGCAAAACACTCTAAGTGCCTTGTTAGACTTGAACACACTAAATCTTAGTTCTTTGCCACTGGTCTCTTGCCCATTATCTCCCTCTGTACTCATTAGCCTCAAGGAAATGCCTCACCCCATGTGAGTCTGACTTCAAAAATATATCAAGAGATGGACCCAGACACAGACTTCAGTTACAGGTTCTCATTTACCCCAGATTTGGGGTGTTTAAGTGTGGGAATACCAGTTGATGCCATTTTAGTACATTTTTTAAAAACTGATTTTCAGTGTAATTGTTTAGATCAATCTAAACACTAAGGCAGCGATGAGTATCTATCTACACAGAGGAATATATCCAAGATCAAGCTTATTTAACACTGGAGATTTAAAGACAAACTTTTTATTTTTAATCTAAAAACTTCAGTACTTCAAGGCCAGAACTAAGCAATGAAAACAAGGACCCTGGAACTAAGATGGCTGTGCTCTGGTTTTGGTACCTCCACTAACTAGTAGCGAGGTCTGGAACAAGTCAGTTGACCTTCCCATACAGTGCCCAACTCATTTGTAGAATAGGTACAAGACTTGCTCAGGCTGTGGTGTAGGACTAATATTTGTACCTTTTTTTGAGATCCTCTGATCTGTAACTGCAAGTAGTTTGTTGTTCATAGAGACAACAAGTTGCTTACAGTACTATCTGCAATATCATAATATTTAGAAATCCTCACTTATGGGCTATGACTACCCTGAACTCAACATAAACTCTCTCTGCCCAAAGGACCTCACAAACAAAGCACTATTAAAAACCCAAAAAACCACTGTGGCTAGGTGCATAGCTTAAATTTCCATTTTCTCTCAGCATTTTCCCACGAGGGCATTGCATGTGAGAGCACACAACAGAGAGTCAGATCACACCCGGATCGGTTGCACTGGCATGCCATTTGGCAATACAAGAATGACATAAATTAAAGTGAAACCTCCTCACCTCAGCCTAAGTGAAAATGTGAAGAGCAAGGGGGTTGAGGAGGAAGGGGAGATATTGATCCATATCTACTCAACAGTCAGACCAGTGGTGTGGTGGCAACAAAAGACATGCCTTTGCTTTTTCAGTAACTAATAATCTATAGAGAACCATTTCCTTTTCTGCTGTTGAGATAACACATTCGCCATCTCAGCTTCATGCAAATAATTCATGCCTCTGCTTACCTAATTTACCTCTCTGGTGCAGACACCAGGGCAGAAACCTCCCACCAGCACCGACTGACATGCTGCACTGAAAAAAGAGCCATCTCACCCAGAACTTTCCGAAATGCTTAAATCATTAGAGGCTAACTGCACCAAATGCTCTGCAGGAGACACATGGCTCCATAAGATTAAATGGGTTAATTTTGCTGGTCTTCAGTCTTGCCTCTGACCCACATGTGCTTTGCAGGCTGGAACTGACATTATCCAAAGAAAAGCATTTGGTATCTCTGCACACAGACCACAGCTGGTCAACAACTCATCCCAGATTTAAACATAATGTATTAACTCTCATCTGTTGCCAGAAATTAATATTACATGCTATTAAAAGCCTGGGCCCCCAGAAGTGTGCTGAACTGAGGGGGCCTTCACATCACTTGGAAACAAACAGGTACCAGGTTGGACATGTGTCTGCATTGAATGGAAACCTTGTTCTAATCAAAATGCTGACACCACTTTCACTCGCTCACACACACTCACCTCTCTCCCTGCATTACCGCACTGCAGCAAGGTTCAAATGTCAAGCACCAAAAAAAAGTGACAGAATTAATTAAGCTTGTCCACACATAGCTTCAGGAGCAGCCCTTGCTTGCAGGATCACACACTGGTTTTCCCACAGGACTTGTACCTTGCTCAGTGCACAAGGCAGGAAATGCTGTCCCTGCATGGGACAGGGCAGGGATGCCAGGATGCCATTCCTGTCACCCCATTTTCCTTTCTGGCTACATGGCTCTGGCCTTTGTGCTCCTGCCCCACTCTCCAGCTGGGGCTGTTTGCTCCTGAGTGCTCTCAGTGGACCCATTGGAAAGATGGCTGAAGGCTTCACCTGGGAGAGAGAGGTGGTATCCTTAGACAGGACTGAAAAATAAATAAAACACAGGAGTTTAAAGTCAAAAACTCTCTTTGGGTGCCCAGAATTTCAGGGCAGTTTATCCCACATATTATTTGACTTTAGATTATCTTAACCTCAGGGGTCAACTGGGAATCCTGAACACCTTCAAACCAAGCACAAACCAGGGATAACTACACTACATGACCTGTGAAAATTCAGGCTGAATGACTTGCTCCATGCAATGCACAACTCCTTGGGTAACAAACATTCTCCCTAGGCAGCACTCCAGTCTCTGGCCACAACAGCCCCTCCATCTACCCCTCCTCTTTCAAGAGACCATCTCCAAGGTGTGGGATTTACACCTTAGAGCCTCCTTTGGTTCCCAATTCCAAAGGCCAAGGGCAAAGGCAACACACAGCCTGTAAAGACCACATCATTATGCACGTCCATGAAGGACTGACTGAACCTTCATTCCAGTTTTTCTCATCCTCTGAGTGCCTGAGATTGCTGCCTTGGTGCTGTTCTCACCAGCTGCGTGGGCAAACTCTGAGGCTTTTGAAAGCACATGCACTGGTAAGATTTGTCCATTCTGTGATTGTCCCATGCTATGGCTGCACAACACAGTGGGATTGGCGCTTTTCATGTACCAATCCACCAGCTCTGCTAGCTGTGGCACTGCTGCCAGGAGAAGGCTGTCACCCATGACACACACTGGCACAGGAGGGTGGTGAACCTTCCACTCTTCCTCTCCAGCTCTGTTACCTTTCTCATTCTCCCCTTCCCTGTGCCTATCCCTGTCCTCTTGCCTTCTAGGTGAGCATCCCTGGGGCTCCTGGACCCCTGACAGTGCTGCAAGTTGGTGGCCACCAGCTTCTTCAGTCTTCCCAGAGTGAGAATTTCTGGTGAAGTGAAGCAGTGAAACACTACTTTTCTTTGGAAAACATGGTGCCTAGTAAGTGAGGGACCCACACAACTAAGGGCAAGGGCGAGATAAAATACTAAGAGAGAGAAAAAGAAAAAAAAAAGGAAGAACGCATTTTCACAGTCTGCAGATGCAAAGTGAAACTATTTTGATAGATTCAGCTCTCCCACATTGAAAGGTCCAGAGTTTCTCATCTCCGACTTTACTCTGAGGCATGAAATTTCAATGGCTTGACAAACTGTGACATCCACGATGCTTTCTGGCTCCTTGGAAGCTTATTGCCACCCTGCCAAAGCTCCCTTTCAGTATTTTGCTGGGTTGATATTACCAAATAACTCTTTTTTAGGGTTTTCCTTGTTTTGACACGTCTTCCTTTGCTAATACTTTTCCCTGCAGCTGAAAATCCAGTGATATGGAGCTGGTGCTCTTGTCAGGACACTGACATCTCCATGACTGGATACAGGCAGCCAGGGAAGAAGATAACTGGGTCCATGCTAGCAAAATGTCCCTTTTAGTGGCAAGTGATCACCCCCAGCTTTTTCACGGATGCTGAGAAAATTGCTACACTGCTAATGTATGCAAGAGCCATTTGCCTTTAGCCTCTTCACAGAGATTCCCCCAGCTCAGCAGAGGGCAGATCTGCCCATTCACAGCCTCATTTCACATGGTCTTCAACTACAACCCATGTAGTGGACATTTAAATCAAGACTGGCTTCTTCAGAAGCATTTTAAATGAAGAGAATTGTGTTTCAACATGATTTTACAAAAGCTCAGCCATGTGCCTGCCTTCCCACAGTTAGCTCAAAGGGATAACAATTCCATATACTGCCTTTGAAAAGATTCTTGTTTTGCTCAATTCTGTTTTAGCAAAATAACAATCTAGCCACAGGAATGAAGGAATTGGTAAATGTTTCAGTTTGGACTGAACGTCTTTCAAAAGAAAATGGAAGGAAGGAAATGGAACTTCTCAAGGAAGTTACAGAAAGGTTCAAAGGAGTGGGTGACACTCATTAGCTTGTATCATACAAGGAAACAACCAAGGATTAAAAATCTATTATTCTGGGATTATGCTATGAATTTTCCTCCAAGCATTATGAAAAGTTTCTGTCTCCCTGTTGACAAATCATCTTCTACAGTGTTGTCTAAATACATAGTGCCTCATCCACTCACTGTCATCATTGTACCCTGTGATTCAGGGGAGATAAGAAGATAAACCAAAAGAGAAGTAGCTGCTGGTTGGTTGTACCACCTGTGAAATATTCATACCTGATGCATTGTTTGCTACAGTTTATGCTCAGATACTTAGGATAACTTTCCTTCTTCTCCCTCATGAAAATGTCCCAGTATCATCTTGGTCAGTTTTGGCACTGACCCATATGTGTGCTCTGCCCTGCTTCAGGGATAACTAATGTACCTCTAGAATGATTTTTAAAAGCTAGGAATGGGGTAGAACAAAACACAAAATCTATGCTCTGGAGAATTTTTGTCCTAGTACACACAGAAATTAAATTGTGTTTGTCTCCTCCCTCTGCTCTAAGGACAGAGGTAGCATTAGTAATACAGAGCATGTCACTCTTCAAGCTCCCATGCAGATTTTAAAACATAGAGAGCAAATGGCAAATTTACCTTTCATCTCCTTTTGAAACTTAAGTTAGGCCTTATTGGTAACAAGTGAAATTAAACTGGTTGCTGCTGTTTAACTTCTCTGTGCTGTTTCCTCACATGAATTAGTCATGACCAACTCTACTTGGCAACTGTCCTTACAAAAACCAGAACAGAGAGAAGGGTTAAGCACTCCCATACAATTTACCCAATAAATTTGTCATACCCCTCATATAGAGTTGTCCCTCCAGTTTTGCCTGTTCCCTAACATATCTGACAGTTTGAACAATGTTGGCAATATTTGAGCAATTAGGCATTCCAAGTGGAAAGGTTAATACACCTTACCCTCAAATGCAGGGTGTGTTTTGTCTTGTGCCTTTAACCATCCTTGATGAGCACCGATTGCACAACAGCCATGAAGTACGAAGGTCTTTCAATTTCAGTACAGCCCAGCTTGTTTTGGTTTAGCAAAAGGCCAATGATCCAATGCAAGGATGGGATAAACACACCTTGACTTGAGTGTTACCAAGGCAGATAAGAAAGAGGGAACTTCACGGTGGTTATCACTTTCTGGGTGTTAAATGCTTTGGTCATCCTGGCAAGGCTGCAAAACCAGGTAAAAGATAACTCATAAAAGAAGACATTCTGATGATGGAGTTTGGAATAGGACTGTCTAGGAGGTGTGAGACTTAGTTCACAGGTGGTTTATTTCCTACTCTTTTGGTTGAGCAGCATTAGGACCTCAGTTTCTTTTTTGGCAAGTTCTCAGAAACATCAGTCTGTTTGTGGTCCAAGCAGCAAGTTCTGGGCAAGAGTGGGCAGAGCTGGAGAGATCCTGCAGCCTTGCACCAGCTGGGACCTGCAAAGATCCCGGTCAACCCGGATAAAAGCACCTCCCAAACCAGCCAGCCAGCCCAGCAGCCACCATCCTCAGCCCCAGCCACTGCTGAAGCTGGAGAGCAGCCGTGGGTTGCAAAGAGCAGCGCTGCAGAGGAGCACCCAGGTCAGCAGGAGGCCAGCAGCTGCTGGACTGGCTGCCCCAGCCCTGCTCTGCCGCAGCAGGGCACACCCAGCCTGCCTGCCTGCCTGCCCTGCCCGGCAGGGATGCTTGGCTCTGCCGCCCGGACCTAACTTAAGAAAGAAAAAACAAATCTAAGCAGCATGGAGAGATGTTTTGCAGGCCACAGCAATGATGCCCATCCACCCTGAGCCTTCACGGAGGTCTGGAGCACTGGTGGACGAAGGAGGTCAGGTCTGGGATGTCTACTTGCCCTCTCCCACAAAACCTGAATGGGTCTGAATGACCCAACCTGTGCTAGGGTGGTCCTGCAAGGCCCCACAAACCTCACCAGGGTCTCTTGTGCAGCAGCTCCGGTCTGGTAAAAGCTGCTGAGAATTCAGCACCCGGCCTCTCTACTTGTGGCTGGTGGTATTTCCCTTGCTGGGGTGATGTTGATGTTCGTAATGAAGCTTTGGCAGAGAAAGAGAGACATGTTGTAACCATTAGCAGACTTTACATTTAGAATTTATCTGAGGAAAGGACAAAGGATAACTCAGCTTGATTAGGTTTTTGTACAAGTTTGGGTCTACACTCTCCACTGAAGTATCAATCCCAGTCTTCACCATTTTCTTCCTCTGACCCAGAAAAACTTGATCATGAAAATAATGTTAGTTAGAAAATAATGGAACTGATAAGTCATTGCAGGCACATGTGTGTCTCATTATACATCAGTTCGGTTTCACTATATATTTTACACAATGTAACATAAATTTCACTACGCACCACAAGTATTTCAATATGTGATAGTCAGAAAGTGGCAGTTTACACTAAAAGTTTCAGTATGTGGTAGGATATTTCAAATACTATAAATTCTCCTTTTAAATTAAATGCATTGTGTAGATTAGTAAGAAATGCAGTTGTTTTAGTTTACTCAATGTGGTTTTCTTTCAGAACAGTACTTTAGTGCTGTTCTGTTCAATTGCCATGTTTATTTTATTAATACATATTAATGGATAATTAAGTGAAAATTCATTAAATATACACCACACAGGACTCGGGCAGGAGTTCTGTTTCTTAGAACTTTTATCTCAGCTCAATTTATACTATATTAACAAACACTGCATTTAGAGAGAATGTATTAATGAAAAGAATAAACTTCCTGTTATGAGCCTGGTTTTTTAAGTGACTTTTCTTTGAGCAAGTAAAATTTGAGAGATCTTAAAGCTTCTGTGAGAGTGAATTGTTAAAGCAATGGGCAGGCATATCCAGGGTTTGTACTGATTCACCACTTATTGCAGATGACCACAATTTCAGTCAAAACCAGCACCAGAGGAGTTGGCACTGCCAGTGCTGTGCTGTTCCTCACAGCTTCCATCAGTTCACCATAGAAGTATCATGTCAGCCAGGCCTTTTCCTAGCAAGCCCATCCCAGTTACTGAAAAGGGGTGTTCACCATGGCCCTGCTACACCAAAAACCTCTGTCACAGAGCTACCACATCATCACTTTTTTACACATGATGTATTTCAGTGCAGGAGAGTACAGATTACCTCTGAGAGATACTTGCCATGAGCCAAAAGCATATCAAAAATAATCACATGGGTTAGTAAAGCCAGGGCACATCTGGCAGCAAGGACCATCTCCTGGTCACCTTGGTCACAGCTACAGTAACACTTCCACACTGGTGCAGCAAAGTAATTTCCCCAAATCCTGCACCTACCATCAGAAATGCAGAAAGAAGAAAAAAATTAGGCTAATTTTGGTTATGAATTTTCCCTCAGAATTCAGAGCACAGAAGCCACACTGAGCACAGCTCCATGCAGAGTTCTATTTTATTCAAAAAACAGCCTCAGCAGAGATTATGGGGCAATGCTAAACTCCAGCCCGAGAGAGAAACATCAGTCACTTAGCTCTGCTCTGCCTTCTGCCCCTCAAGATACAATCACACAAATCATTTCCAGAGCTTTTCTCCTGATAAGCTCAAAATGTTCATGATCTGCACTGAAGTTCAGTGTTCAGCAGAACCAGAGGTCTCATCTGCCCCGTGTCACGCTCGAAGACAAGGGTGACCCTGCACCGACGTGACTTTGGCCAAGCTACTTAGAGAGTTACAGAGGCCTGGATTAATTGGAAACTGGGTCTTTTAACATAATTCCTTGCCCCATGGCAGAGCCAGCAGACCTCATTGGCTCCCTGCCAAATAGTTCAAGCACCTCTTAACCAAGGAACAGGTAAAGAGCTTGGGTTGGAATGTGCTGGATTTCAGCCTGGCAGCTTCAAATCTCCTAACCCGCAAGAGCAGCTTATCTCTGTTTGCAGGTCAGAGACCTCAGCAAAGCCCTGTTAACAGGTGCATGCTGGCACAAGATCAAAAGTTTCTCTCTCCAGATTGCAGCAGTTCCTGGGTTTCTTGCAAGTGTGGCAAAAAGGGCCACCAAAGTGGCCAGTGACATACTCGGGGCTGGCTGAGTCTGCTTCTGCTAATTCATTTGGCAAAACATGTCACCAAAAGTGCTTCCTTAGCTCACAGAATGCATCCAATGCAAGTATAAAGCTTGGCTACCCTACTCTTCCAAAATTTAAAACCAAGACCCACAGTTCTTGTCTGTAGTCTCTGACTACCATAAGAAACAAATTGTGCCCCAGACACACAAATCAAAGCTCATGGGGTGTGTCAGATGCTTCCCAGGGACCAGGCTGAGGGAAATACAAATGTTTCTGTCACATGTGAGGCATGTGGACAGTTCAGGTTTGCTGTGATCACTGCTTTCATCCCAGATAGGGGCTGGTACAATGGGAGCTGCCTTCCTGTGCCAAGCCTGAAGACCTGAACTATGAGTTTCCTCATCTGCCTCCATTGTGGCTGCCTGAGAGTCTCTGTTTTGGACTGGGCAAAACCTGGGCTCATATCTCCCTTCAATAAGAAGTTGGGGATGAAATAAAGGTAATGTTTTTAAGTTCATGTCTATTTTGCAGCACAACCAAGCCTGAGCTCTCCCTGTTCCTATTTAAAAAAAGGAGAAGCAACAGCAGTGTAAGCTTTGTCATATTCACTTGCTCCCATGTTAGATCTGGGCTAAGATATCCATAAAGCAATGTATTTATGCCCTAGATTCCACTGCTGATACTGCCAGCAAAAGCTAAATTACAGTGATTTTCCTGTAGTCAGGCTGCTTGTCCAACAAGTTTTGGAAGGAAGCAAATGTATTACACACATCCTCCAAGTCCCTCCTAAGCACTGTCAGGCAATAATTTTAGCTTACTCTTATTACTTATCATGTATAATTGGTATTGAGCTGTCCTTTAGCCATCATGAAAGTTACATTATCAAAGCTATTGCATTACTTTCACTAATTCATCGTGCCCAAAGTTTTTGGCATTTCTCAACTGACAAGGCAGAACAGCAACAGAAGCTGACAAACCATATACCAACCCATGATCAAATCCAAACCTTTTCATTTGACCCAATTTAGTCTCACTTGATCTGTAGGCTAACCCACAGGATTTCAGGAAAAGACATGGCCATGCTTGCAGCATCCTCTGTTGTGATTTCAGAAGCAGCTGGCATAGGCTTGAAGACTGCAGTTTCATGGGTACCAATAAAATTTAATAAAGGACTTTTCCATCCTCACTGATGAAGAGTAGGACCATATATGGTGTATAATTAAGCTGGTGAGTGTTCATTGTTTTGAATATGACCTACCTTTTTTTTCCTCTTTACTCAGCTCTGACTGAAGCTAATATCTGCTTATCAAAATCCTTCTGTTTTGAGTCAATGCATCTCCATCTATGCAAATCTGAGAGGGGATGTGCTCACAACAGTTCATATTCCTGGTATCTGAAATATCCCTGGGGAACATCTCTGCTGTATTTGTGTTTCATGGACATCTCTCTCTTTGAAGTCAACTTCTACAGGTTTTCACACAGAAAAATTTCATCAGTCTCATTTCCTCCACACAGCTGTAGCAGTAAAACATTATCATCAGCATGCAACCTTGCAAAGTGACACCTTAAAGAAAAAAAATGTGATAAAAAAATGTTGTCTTGGCATGATGGGAAAATTTTTCACATCAGCAGCTTCCTGCACTCTTTTCTGTTGATTTTCATCAAATTAACATTTCTTTGTTTTAAAAATAGAACAAATATTGGTGCTTCAACAACAGACTGCAACAAACAGCATTCTGCTAACCTTATGTGAGAAAAAAGACCAGTTAGACCAAACCTTTCATTCATTTCTGCACATCCCTGCCTCTCCCTGGTGTTCTCTTCAGGACAGAGGAAGCAGTTTTGCTTCATTTGTACGATTGCTTGAGAGTTTTGGTGGGAAAAAAGCTTTTCCTCAATGTTCATACTACAGCTTCTATGCTGTGAGACATCAAAAAACTGCAAAATTCAGCATCTGTTGACTTTCATCTGTGTGGACAGGGAAGCATTTCCCTGTTCTGGAATTGGGGTGTGCAATATTGTTTACAAGGATGGCAAACCTCCCAACTTTTATTTGCAAAATGCTCCACAGATACAGATGAAAGCCATGAAAGATGCTTGGGGGGTACTTTTGTATCTTAAACGAGATGGCCAAGCAAAAAGAAACAGTTTGTCCATATACAGGGTGCTCTGAGGACTGCTCTGTGGCAGCACAATGCATTTTACCTTCTGGACAACTACAAAAGATTACCAAATCGCTTGCCTAATGCTGGATTTCTATGCATGGAAACCTACTGGTTCCCACATCCTGTAAGCATTGGAAAACACTGAGGATAACACAAATTTCATTCTACCACAGTAGCAGGAAACAGCAGTCAAAACCAGGACAGCACAGAGAGGTGTACTGGAATTAGCAGTTGTCCTCTGAAGCTGGCATATCAAATCATGTTTTATTTTTTAATTTTAAAATTTTAACATCCCATTATTTTCACAGAGCTGGCAGATCCAAAGACCTGGAGAGGAACAGACCAAATCCAGACAACTTCTTACATGCAGAAGCATCAGAGGATGCAGCAGTCCCAGGCTGTGTTTAGGAAGCTCAAGAGCTGGGGGAAGTTTCTGCTGCATGGGAGTTGTACCTGAGATTCAGCACTGAGGGCTTTGGAACAGATGTTGCTTAAAAGGCACAAACCAATACTGGCACAAAGGAACCTCACAGGCCTCAACAAATCCTGAATCCCACAGCCCATGCAAAAATAAAGCATTAAAAGCAAGACTGCTCTAAATTCATTCTCAATAAGAACCATCACAGATCAGACTCACACCTTCCCTGCAAGCTGACACTTGGAATTTACATTTATCCCTCAGCTGCTTCTGTGGAAATAATGAAAACCACCAAAATAAAACTCAGGAATCAATCCAGATCTTTGTAGCACTCCAGCTAGGCATATCCTAAACCCTGGGTGGTGGGAGAGGGAAGCCATGCTGTCTTTCTTGCTCAGTTAGCAATACCCCAGAGCACACTGAAAGTAATTATTTCCATCTGACACACACAACCTACAGACCTGAAAATGGACTGCTACTAGAAATCCAATACACCAGTGAGTAAGCAGAAGCAACCTACTGCTTTCATGTGAGATTGGTCACAGTGCTGTGGAGATGCCACAAGTGCAGTGCACTGTTAGCCTTGCTTGATAGGGTGGATGCTCAGTGCAAGTCTCCAGACAGAGCAGGGCATCAAGCAACAGCTGGGAGAGAACAGAAGTCTAGAAAATATCCAACCCACTGCAGAAATCACTTTTTGTCCTTCGAGAAGTATTAGACTTGTCAATTTACCCCCTTCTTTTGAGAAAAAGCTGGTAATGACTAAATTATCTATTTGAAGTAAGATAACTGCTTTGAGATTATGAAATTCTTTGAGCAAATAGCCACTGTTTGTAATAAAAAGTAATTTCAGGATGAATGTGTAAGACTTCAGCAGGTACAAACAGAAATTGAAGCAGAGCAGTTGCCATAGCTCAGCCCATAAAACCATCAGGTATTTATATGATTGCTCTTTTTGAGATGATTGACCACTATCACCCAGAGCAGAGATGTCACTCTGTTGACGTGGCAGCACTGCCTTTCATTCCTATACATCTGACTCAAGGTGCTGCATCCATATGTCTGCACCACTGCAACCCCTCCTTTCCAACAAGAGCACTGTGCTGGGTGGGGAGGAGAGGGGAAAGGGAAATGAGCTGTAGGCATCATTTCAGTAGCCACTAGAGTCTGAACTACTTGATAAAATGAGGACAAGTTCTATTTCTTTATGAGACTTGTGCAAAACATTCCAGGAAAAGTAAAGCATTATTATCTGAAGGCACCACTTAACCTTTGAACTGTGTAACAATTCTCTTCTTAACCATAAATACAGGACTACATAGGCCCATCTGCCTTCCACAGGTTGGTGAGTGGCCATGTGTGTTGTGCCTTGATCCAAAACAAGGATAACTAAGATGATTCCCAGTCCTTATACACAACTGGGACCAGACAACCAGACTCAGTCCCATGCACAGAAGATGAGCTCATATTGAATTACCTGGCAAAGAGCGAGTTGCTGGTTTAGCAGGACCTGCAGAATTTTAAATAAAGGATGAAAACACACCTTTTTTAAGAGAAGAGTCTCAGGAGCAAATGTAAAAAGCAAAGTCCTCACATTTGCTAGAAACGATATTGTAATTGCTGAAGAATCTGCAGTTCCTAAAGTCATCCTGTGATCCCCCATGAATTGCTCAATAACTGGGAAGTGGGCTGGCTAGAAGCAAACGGGCTAAGGAGCCACTCTCCCATTGTTAAAATAATTGGGATGTCTAAAGATCCTCAGTTAAGATAACAAACTAACTCTTGTGGTCTGATCTAGCTGAAATATTTTGGACATTGTGTTTCTGTCAGTCCAAGGAATTTTTTCTTTTTTTGGACAAAAGAGGCAAAAGCAATAGATCTGCATGATGAATCCCCAAACAGTCACACCCCAGTCAGATCGAACAGGACCTGTCTCAGACTGCAATATTCATCTCCCCTTTCTTTTTTCCTGGGAGCTGTTTTTGTCAGACACAGTATTTTCCAGAGGGGAAAGTAGGATCCAGAATCTAAAATACTAGGAATGCCACCCCCACCAACTACACATACTAACCCCAGCCATATCAAAGCAGACAAGAAAAACTAAGGGTGCTGCACTGTGTTGGTTCAAATTAAACAAGCCAAGGAAAAGATTTTTTAAATTTTATTTATGAGATGTGAAGAAGTTGCTTTCTACTTGCCAAACCATGGTGCTAAATACCTAAGACACTGTGAAAGGGGCGCCTCTATTATTCAAAAAATATTTGTATGCTTTTGGTGGATTAATTGCATTTAACATTTTGGTTAAACACACAAACAAGCACAGCTTTTTGTTGTTGCTTCAAATGAAGCCACAAAGAGAACAAAAGGCATCCAACTGAACCAATTTAGGTTTATAAACATATTAATTTTAAGAGCACTATGTGTACACTTAAAATGAATTTAAAGCAGTCAACCTTTGCAGTACGATGCCCATTTTCACTGTATCCAAATTATCCATAAATCCAGATGTAAGTTGTCACAGACACTTCTTTGGAGAGCTTGCAAAGTTAAAAGTTAATGTTTCCTATTAATTAATAATTGTTTTCAGCTGTTTTGGCAAGTGATTAAAACAAAGTGTCTGCCTTTAATGTTACAATATAAAAGTTTTCTTCCTCAGCGGCTTGAGCGCCAAGCGGGATTTGCCTCATTTGCAGGAAGGTGTCACACGTGATTGCCTGGGGCATTTGCAAGCAAAGAAGGTGAGCACTACTGTACCTGCCAGTGCAGGGATTCCCATTCCACATCGGCCTGGCTCTGGCAGGACAGGGTTAATTTTTGCTCAGGAGGGGATGGCCAGGCCCTGGAGGTTATTCTGTACCCCCTCACAGTTGCCTGGATCGGTGTAGTGTGGTGGAGGGAGCAGCTGGGTGTTGTCAGGGGGTCTCTGTGTGTGAATCATTTGCCTCTTTCTTGTACCCTCTGCCATTAATATTGCTGCTCACACTGTTCATTTTCTCATCTCATTGCTCTTTCCAGTGAACTGCTCTCACCTTAACCCCTGATCTTTACCTTTTGTGCCTCCCAGTCTCCTCTCCATCCCATGGCAGGGGGAAGGGAGCGATGGGAACACTAAATTGTGGAACACCATTCCCAAACCATGACACACATCCATTAAAATTACCCACCAAGCAGTGTCAGAGGAACATCAGCTGAGATAAATAAAACAATGCTCCTCATGTTAATGGTGTACCATGCCATGAAAGAGTTGTTCCATAACAAAACCATACAGGCTGTGCATCGTTTACCAAACCCTGCCATCTTCCAAATTCAGGATCACACACTCTTGAAAGTTTGCACTGCCAAGAAGGATAGCATCTGTCCCTTCTGAGGCCCAAGCCATCACACAGGTATTACTGACAGACTTGTTCCACACATCAGCAGATGGTTCAACACAACCCCAGTTCTGACCAGCACCTGATCCACAGCAGGATTAAACCTGGCTCTGAGAAGGATCCTCTGCCATTAGTAACCTTCTAGACATCATCTTTTATTCCCAAGCTTCTACCAATTCTTTCCCCCAGTAAAACTGAAATGGAGTTCTCCTGGAAGCTGAATTTCCATATCCATGCAGAGGAAGGACAGCAGATTCATGACTGAGGCTGATAAGCTCTGCTTGCAAAGTCAAAAGTGCTGACATCAACATCAGCAGCAGTAAGACCCCCAGTTCTCTTCCCTACATGAACCCCAGACAACTTATCAAGAAACCTTTCACTTATGCTGTATCAAGAAGCTTGTGAAGTGATGAAAAGTACAGAATTTGAGTTTTCTCTCTTTCTGGTAAATCATGGGAGGTTGCTGCTAGCTGCTAGCTCCTCCTAGCTCTAGCTTCTCCCTTTAGTTTGAAAAATTTTAAGGTGTTCTTCAGTTGTCAAGGTAGGAGTTTTTCAGAATAAACAGCAGGCTTTATCTCTGCAAGGTAATAAATCCAGAAAAAAACCTACAGACTTGCTGAGCAGCAACAACATGGCTTGTGCTCAGTGAAATTATTATTGTCAGAATTCAGAAGAACCAGATTCAGGTTTAGTTCAGCCCTTATCTTGGGCAAGGAGATTTTTCCACAGGAACAACACCCTTACTACATGATCTGAATGGCAGAGGGATACTGCACCACTTCAGGCAAACAGTGACACCCACCAAAACCCTCAGCAGAGACAGCACAGGCAGGAGTGTTCTCTTTTTCCTGTGATCCTACGTGCAAAATAAACCTAAATATTTCTCAAGAAGTTTCCAGCCATGCCATTTACACCTAATCTTATCTCACTCCACAGTGAAACTTGATAAAAATGTTAGAGTCTGATTTGCTTCAAATAATTAGCATCAAGGGTGGTCAACAAAATGATCCCATGCCTAAGGTTACTTCAAATCCCTGAAGCCCTCTTTGACATCATAAATAGCAAAATCACTGAACATAAATCCTGCAGGTAAAGATAAGCGCTCAGTTTCATTCCTATCAGGTCAAGATGCACATCTACAGCACACCTGAGAAATCCACAGCAATTAATTCATCCCTCCCTGGCCAGTGCCAGAGAAAGCACTCCACTGCTCTCAGAGACACCAGCAACCTGTTTACCCTGGGACAAGAGGAGGTAAAAAGTTCCCTATCTTGGGGCAGCTCTGCAGAGCTTACGCCCTTGTTTATGATGTGGCAACTGCGGCACATGCCCATACATTAAGGTGTTAAGGATCTTCTCCTTTATTGATGGTATCCACATTCATTTCAGCATAGCACCCCACAACACATTAGGATCAAAGCAGAACACCTAAATATATTACAGTTCATTTCAAGCATATATTATACTGAAGAAGCACTTTTATCCCATCCACATCATAACTTGCAGCAAAGATCTTGTTGATGCTGCACACTCAATGCCTTTTATTACTTCAGCATTTTCTAATGCTGAAGAATAAACTCCCTTTAAAATAGAAACAATTTTTTTCCTGAATTTGATGGTGTCCCGATACCATCAAATGGCATTTTGGAAGAGGAGCTGCTGTGGTTTTGAGCACTGTTAATTGCCTGCAGTGACACAAGCAAGGGCTGAGCTGGGTGCAGGCAAGGGAGTTGTGCAACAGGCATCGTCCATTCCCTCCACACCACCTCGCTGAGGTTTGCTTTTTGCAAGTACCCAGAAAGCTGATTACACAGAAACAGCAAAACCAGCCTGAATGAAGGCTGAGGATACTTCCATTCACATGAGTGCCAATTTTAAAAGAGAGCTTAATTTACACTGTGTATTAACTTGTTGGAAGCTTGTGTGGCTACCCCAGAACAAGAACTGTTAGAGGTGTGGCTCAGAAACTTGAAAGACCTAAACTTCAGAGACCCTCAAAATGCCAGCTGAAGATCATTATCACGATGCTCAGTAGCTACAGTTCACCTGGCTTGTTGTCCAGTGCATGCAACAACAACAACAACAACAACAACAACAAAAAGGGTTGCATGATGGAAGATTGTGGCATCTCGTTTGGGGAAGGAGGGAGGGAAGAGTGCAAATAGGTAAGCTGCAGAGAACTATTTTCCCCTGTATCTCCAAAAGACACTGATCCCAATGTGATCCATGGAGGCCAGAAGGGACACAATTCCTGCTGCACTTCCCCGAGGAAGCCAATTGCAGCAGAACCCTTGAATGCATTCAAGCTTCAGTAAGAGAAAAAATAAAATACAAGTAATTCCTATTAATATGCCAATGCATATTAATTAAAAATACACTATATATACTTCAGGGCAATTGTAAGCTGACCCATTAGGATTGCTCCCTCTTAACACAGAAATAACTGAATACACAACCAGAAGTAGGACATCACTAATTTTGCTGAAAACTGACATCATGATTTCTTACTGAAAGACATTCCATTTGAGCAATAAATTAGGCTTTGCTTTTTTTGTTGTTTTGCTTTTTTCTTTTTTTTTTTTTTTCCATTGCCATTATGGCTATTCTTCCAGTCATTTCCTCAAAGCCATCAAGTATAAATTTATATACAATAAACCAAAACTGGTGAGTTTCCATAGGGGAGCAGACCTCCCAAACTGGCAGAGAAACTGCCTGGGTGGCTCAGCAAAACCATGCCTCAGCAGAAGTCCTCATGTATCTTCATATTAAAAGGTGCTGAGATGTACACTGCAGAAATGCTGATGATTACAATGGACACATCCTCTTTCTACTGCCTATACAGACTCATTACAAATATTGATGACTTGTTCTACAATTAAACCCCATATAATAGAATTTTATTCTGACTGGAAAATGAAACAGAAAATGCTCGTGACCAGAACTGGGTTTGGTATTTATTAGCCACACTGAAAATGTATTCTGCTGTTCTTTATGAAACATTCAGAATAGCATAAAATAAAACTTCAGAGACATGAAACAGTATTTTTCATGAAAGAAAGGTCCTCTAGTGACCCATCCATCCACCCATGACTCAGTTTTCCAACATACAGTGTATTGGAACAGGGACCTGTGGTGCCTGTGCAGGATGTTGTCTGCAGCAGGACCTCCCCATTCTGACTCCTCACATGAAGGAAGCCCAGGTCAAGGATCTGCTGCAGAGAAGGAAGCTCGGAAACAATTCCTGTAAATAAAGGCCTCCTTCAGCATTGTGCCAAACCATCAAAGCTAAACACACACTCAGTGACTGCTCACTCCTGGCAACACCAGAGGTGCCAGACACTGTCCTGCAGGTGAAAGCCATGACAGTGTATTCATGGAAAGGATGGAAAGGAAAGCACGTGGTGGGAGCTGCAAGGTGATGAGTGAATGAGAAACCTGGGTGAGATCAAGAATCTGGCTCTGTCATTTCAGTCCCCACAAAGTATTTTCTCTCAAGCCCCACCTTCACTGTTTTTTAATTCCTCTCGTTTCCCTCTCTCCTCCTCTGCACCCTTCTCTCACTGCTTTCCTCCAGGGCCACCCAGCTGGTGGTGAAAGCCAGCAGAAAGGAACTCACGCTCTGCTGGTGAAGGAGGAGCTGGGTGAAAGTGTCAGGGAGGCCCTGGAGATGGGCAGTTCAGTCACACTCAAGGCACCAACACTGGTAATCCTGCAAGGGACAGACAGAGCTGTGGAGCCAGGGGCAGGCACAGCCTCATCACCACTCAGCCGAGGTCAAACATCAGCTAAACAAAGAGAAGCTGCAAATTAAAGGAGAATCTGCAAGGGCCAGGATTCACATGATAAAATGGTCGCTGTGGAAATGGTGAAGAAACCATATGACTTCCTGTGTCATGCCACGATTTCAGGGCTCTAGGCTCACCCCCATGGCCTGATCCCCTCCTCCTGTTTGCCTTGTGCAGACTCAGACAGTCTTTAAAATGAAGGAAAACCATCCTATTTTGCCAATTTTGACGTGCAGAAAAAATCCAGTGAGGGTGTGTGTCCACATGACTGATGGAAATCAAACCTCTGAAGTGCAGATTATTTTAATTATAGTCAGAAAAGCATGTAAGGTGCAAGTTTCAGCCAGATAGTTTCCATTCTGAGCTTTAATTTTGTAGTAATAAAAATACTTGAGTGCCTCTGTCTAGCTGAAAGAATAACAAGTTGTCTGGCTTGTTATGTCAGCTGGGACACTAAGTAACAATATACACAAGGAGAAATTACAACATATCTGTGCAAAATAAGGCATCATCAGCTCTCACTCGTGCATTCTCCGCGTGTCTTTCACTGTAAGGAGCCACCAAAAGGACAGGTTTAGTGAACAGTGCTATTGATTGTTTTTCCCCCCACTACAGCCTGATTTTCTTTGAAAAAGAACCAAACTTCTAGAGGTTTCTAAGAAGTGCTTGTGAACTTGCAAAACACACTTGACAAAAGTCTAGCAAGCAATCCTTCCAATTCCAACAGATGCAAGCAAACTACATTGCAAATTGGCTTTACCCTTTCCAACATGTTATACTCAGTTATGGTGAGAGCTCAGGGTACAATGAGTATTAGTAGCTAGATTTGTTTCCACAACACATCCATTCTATTATTGACCTAGATTAGTGAAATGATGCAAGGATTAAGGCTTTGAACATCTTCAGTGGAAAGTGCTATTTTAAAATTGGACACATTTTGGCAGTTTTAATTGTAGTCAAGATCCTCCAACCCTAACATGTTGTTTGACTGCCTGCCTTTCTACCCTAAGTGTTTTTTATACATATAAACTCCATATAATGCTAATTATTTTGTACATATAAAAACCTGACATCCACCAAACTCCTCATGTAGCTGTTTGCATAGCTGGTTTGTATTGCTTTCTGTTCTTCAATCTATAGTTCAAAGAAACTGGTGTTTCATTTCACAGTTAAAAAAACTTACTTACTTGAATTGTAGAGACATGAAAGGCAAGGGAAGGAGAGAAAACATCTCTCCCATTTTAAACTCATCTTCCACAAGCTAATTTGACAGTGTAATGTGAAAGTACAGAAATCTGAAATCTAGTTCTGAATGTCTTTTTACCGCTCTCTCAAGAGATATTACTCAGGTTTAGTGTGACATTTCAAAATGTCACCATGCCTATCTCAAAACCAGATATTTTAACACAGAATAGATACCTACCTGCTTTAATTCAGAACCCAATCTGTATGTGATATTCTAAGAACCTCTTCTAAGAAGTTCCTACTTATTAAGTAAATACTCATCATACAATGACAAAGATCATTATTAGCTGGAAATAAAGACAGACTCAAACTTTCTTTTATTTTTTAATAAAGTTTAAATAGTTAAAGTAAGAGGAAAGAGTATGTTTTAAAGCCAAGCTATTTCTTTGTTCCATGCTAGGCCTTAAAGTCAGATTTACTGGCAAATACGGGCCATAAGAAGAGCTGTATACTTAAAATGCTGGTGTAGAATATATTAAAATAGCCAGTGACTCACTCCAGATTACCTTAAAACAAAGGAAACACAATCTCTACAGTTTTTGAAAGGTATTGCCTCTTATCCTGATTAATGGAAAAATTATCCCTACAAAAGATTTTTTTTTTTTAATATGAAGACTCTACAAAATATTTGCTTTATCCATTGGCAGGACTTTGAAAATCTCCAAAATATTTAGATATGTGTGCCTAAGTAAGTTTATAAATGCCAATCCAACACTGTAACAAAAGTTCCAAACAGAACTGGAAATTAGAATAACTTAACCAAATCATCCCACCATAAGAATATTATATTTCTATTCTGCATAAACACAGACCAGCATGGTTTGTTTTGTTTTAAAAATTCTTCATGTCCTGCAGAATACAGCATAGATTTGTTTCATTAGTACCTTTACCCTTCCATTTCCTTAATGCTATTTTCCTCATTAACATTTAAAACAATATCTAATCTGTCTACAGATTTTTTCTGCCCTGAGGGCTCTTCTTAGCCTCAACCTTATCCTCACCCATGGAGATCCTTCCCCTCTTGCTTCAGAAAGAGGTTTTTGTTCATTTGGCTGATTTTCATTTTCTTCTTTTTCAGATACAGGTAAGTATCCTGCCATAAAGGGAGCATGGGAACGAATGGGAACAGCACTGGGAATTACTGGGACATTTACAAGCCAAACTGTGAGTAGGAGCTTTGACAGCCACTATTTTTGAAAGAAAAATATCATGCTTTCTTTATATTGGATAATATTTGACAGACTGGATAATATGTCTACTATAAACATAGTTTTGTGCCACAAACAGCCACAAACTGCAGACAAAGCAATAGAGCACAGAGTTTGATGAATTTAGTGCAACAGAAAAAAAAAGTTTGAGTAGCATCTGCAATGGTAATGAACATTTAGAAACCAAAATGATCCAATAACCTAAAAATACATCTGCTACACTAAGAAAAAAAATCTGTGCAATGAGATTAGAAGCTTCCAAATTGTGGACTGATTGCACAGGGATCACAGATGTAAGAAAGTATTAGCTTGGAAAGCCTCAGCTTTCCAAAATTCGAAATCATTAAAAAGTAATCTGTTCATCATTCTATGATTTAACTGTTTCCTAGTCTATGGGAATAAACAGCAGGATACAATCCTGTTTGCAACATCCATGTAGCTTTTTTTTTTAAAAAAAAACTTGTTAAAGTAAATTAAGAAAATATATTCTTAAAGAAAAAAAACTAGATGAGCACAAAGAAATGCCATGACGAATCCTGAGACAAATTATCCTACATCGTTGCTAGTCTATGAAAACTGGTTTGAATAATAAACACACTGGAGTATTCAGTGACAGCATACAAATCAAGAGTATTTGTAATTATTAAGTTGTGCATGTTTTTAACTGACAAAACATGCTCAGGGCTTACTTTAAAATCTCTCACTGCTTGTTATCAAAGTTAAAAGATCATTTGCATACCAATACATATACTGTAAACATGAACTTCTCATTAAGGAAAGATGGATTTACAGTAATTTGATCTTTTACAAAAAGCTATTGGTAACCAAATCTCTCAGTGTCTAACTTTCTAGAAAATTAAACCAATGTTTCCACCCTCAAAGCTGAAACACTACCTCTTTAGGAAACAGCCCTGTTTATTTGTTAATCAGAAATACAATCAAGTGGCATATTTCCATTTGCTCTTCAGCTGACAGTTTCAGCTTCATTATATTTTACAAGAAAACAGCAGACTTGCAGAAGTCCTGTAAATTCTTTCATATCGCAACTGATTTAATTACAGCAGTGAACAAACGCAGCAGTGATGCAAAATAAGATCAGCCCAATTGCCCTTATCTGATGATAGGATCTCTCTTCCTGTTTGGCTTACAGCAGTGAGGACTTCTTGTTTTGTTTCGGCTTTTTGTTGGTTTCTTTTTTCTGGTCAGGCTGCCTCTGTCAAGACTGACAGAAGCAAGAAGTTGACATGCCCTTAGAATTCCAGCTTGAGAATGCTCCTCATAGGAATACAGCTGAGTTTCAATCAGTAGGTCGGGGAATGATACTAATGTGGAGAAAATTATCTGGATAGCTCATATGTTCGCTTAGCCACTGAATGGGTGTTTCCAGCATTGGCTCAATTCCATGAATCATCACTTGAGTCTTCTGCTCTCCATCTAATTCAAAGAAAAAGAGAAACCACTAGTATACCATTCAAAGTTCACAGGAAGATTAAACATTTACTCATACTTAATTTACGGTAGATTTAATTGGTGTTACCGAGTTCAACATTTAACAGAACGAAAAATAGGAAATATCAGTGTGGAGAAAGCTGAGATTTGTATCATCTAAAACAGAAACTCTGAGTTAAAATTAATTCCAAGACAAAACCGGAATTAAGTAAAACTTAATGAAAGTGCCACTTTTCTTTACTAGTTGCAAGAGGGGCTTTTTTTAATCCTCCAGTGATCCCAGCTTGTTGTCAACCCAGTTAAGGCAAATCCATCTCACCCAGCTGTAAGGCATATGAATTTTACACAGATCATGCTCAAAATGTTGAGCTTCCTAAAACATACTGGTAAGTTGTATTCTTAATACTGTGATCTCCTGAAAGAGCTGGACTATGTGTAATATAATACATGCATTATTCCTGAAGTGATCTTGTTTTGCTAAGAATCATTTACATAAATCACTAGCAATATTTCAGAGTTACTCCAAAGGCAGAGTTGGCACCGGCTTTTTCTCACTTAGTTTCATCTCTTGGAAAAGCAAAGTTAGCAAATAATTCCCAGTATAACAAGAGTATTTTCAATTCTTTTTATTTATACTTGTCCCGGACGATGCAAGTACTTTGATCCTTTGATTCAAATGATGGGAACCAGCTAAAGCAACTGACATAACAGTCATGACATGAACTAAAACAACAAAAAATGAAAATTTATTTCAGAGACAAGGGATGAAAAGAGCATATGAAATATGCTCCAAATAATGGTTAGCAGGGAGAAAAGTAGGCAGTGACCTTTCACTCATTTTATTCTATACTATGGCATTCTCACATGGACCTACCACAGTGAACTCCCCACTCAGTACTCAAAAGTATTACTGCATGCACTAATTGGCATTTTATGTCCCACTCCAGTGTCTTTATAACAGAACAAACCACCATCCTGGCCAAGAGCTGCATGGAAGAGAACAGAATCTAGAAGTGTAGGTACCATTACTGGTTCTTGCATTCAGTGGCCCCACTTGTAGTGTAATTTCTATTTTATAACACAGGTGAAATCACATTTGTTTGGTAGCCAAAATGATTTGACAGCTGCCTGAAGAAGTTTGTAGTATAATCAGCTATCTATGCCCACACAGCTGGTAAAAAAAATCATCCTAAACATGTAGTTGCCTTTTTGCTAGTAATAATTCTTCCTGCAAGAGCAGACAGTTGTGTTTGCTTAAAATAAAGCATTATACTTTTGTTTCTTGTCACCTACATATGGTATATTTTGTAAAAAGTCTTGATTCTCTAAATGGCATAATACACACAGTATCACACTAAATTAAGCATAAACACTTGCTGGTTTCTGGTATTATTGGAGACAAGTCTGAAGAACAAAGCACATAATTTAAAAATGAACTTCTGGTATTTCTAGCCAAAACAGGTATTTATTGAGCTGAAACACTCTGAATCAGATTGTCAAAAGAATTAATTCCCAAAGAAAAGCTCTCAGAAACCCAGTTGTGGTGGTGCCTTCATTCGTTTACACCACCAGTTTTCCTTCTTCTTGGAAGTTAGGGAACACCTAAATATTTTTAAGTAACCTCCAAATATTTGTATTTAACACTTAAAAATTAAAACCTACCTATGGTATTCCTTAAGTTGGTGTGAGCTGATGACTTCTTTTCATGTTTCATAGTATTATTTAATTTCCAGAAACAACTAATTTACATAAAACCAGATGACAGAATGCACCTGACTCTTTTTAGCCCAAACTTGCAAAAAATAAGAATTAAAAGCTTTAGAACCCCAGTATCATTTTCTTGCCATTGAAGGAAAGGCTTATAAATTATAAACATTTTCTCTGGCTCTACCATTACTGTGGAACATACGTATGTGTGTGCATGTGCCTACTCTTGCTTGAAAATGAAGTGCAGGTAATCTTGATGTTCCTTGCTCCTTACCCAGCTTTGTCCCTTTCTCATACAAGTCTTTTATTCTGTTCTTTGGCAAACTGAGAAAGCCTCAGAGGTCAATGAAGAATTTACCAGTTTAATTAAAATCTAAATCTCTGCATTAGCATTGTTTGTGCTTTAGTATTATCTCTGACAAAGCATCACTTCTCCTTAATTCCTTTTCCCCTTGAGGCTTGACTGAAGAGATCTTATCTCCCAATTCTGTATTTACTGCAGCCTTCTTTCACAAAATCTATTGTTTTTACTTCAACATTCTTCTCTCCTTTTGTTACTAGGAACCAGAACTCTCACTTAAGGCACATTTACCCAAACTTTCCTCAACTTTCATGTTTTCCATCACACATCCAATTATAAATCAGAGTGTCTCTCATATAGACTCTTCTCTGCTTTTTGCAGCAAAAAGTTGTAAACAGCAAATACACTAAAACAATTACTGAAAAATATTCTTATATTCTCAAGGGCTGTCTAATTATTATCCATTTCCACTGCGATCTGAGTCCTGAACGATTTGCTAGCTATCATGAAAACTTCATCCACCTGCTTTAGAGATACAATATATTAAGAGATTTACAAAATATTTTTTTCCATGATTTTAGATGCAGCTTGACACAGGAACCTGCTGTCCTCTTCTTCCCCAACCCACATTCTATGATCACAAGAAGCCTTTTTAAAGTGACGAAATGCTGCTATGAAGTGTACAAGTTGCTAAACACAACAGATATTTAAATTAGTGGTATAAAATGTAAATGACCTAATTACAAAGTAATGCCACTCCACATCATTGGATAATGATGAAAATTAGGATAAATAACTCTGTTCATCTGCAGTGCACAGGGTCCAGACCTGATGATATTATTACTGTCAATACCCATTCTACAATGTTCAGTAATGTAGTGAAAAAATAAACAGGATTTCATCAAAACCACTAATTCAAATTTTCCAGTAACCTCCCCAAATTTTTTTGTACTCTTAAAATCCTATCAGAACTGAGTTACATGTTATTTATCACATGACCTAAGATTTCTTTTTTTTGCTTTGCTGCAAATTACTTTTGGGAGCAAGATGAAGCAGAAATACAAGAAAAATAAAAGCATAGCAATCTGTGTTTTATAAGTTTTCACAGTGCTACTTAAAATCAGAGTGCTTCTATTTATTGAAGTGATGCTCAAGTAACATACACTGTTTTGGCACTTGCAAAAAACAAAACAACCAAAAAACCCTGAAAACTAATTAAGTCATCTATCAGAGTGGTTGTCCCAAGATTAAATCATTTTTTACCACTTTCCTTGTAGAGCTGTATCAATGGAGAAGGTACCGTATGCCCCTCAAGTTACCAGAGGCAAGCTGTAAGCACAGATGGTAAGACTTTTTGGTAAAACTGAACAATATTCCATCTCCAGAAGGCAGATAAAAATGCTTATATGTTATGTACTAAGACATTTTTTCACCTGACTTAGCTTAGACCCTAACTCAAGGCTGCAACACTTAAAGTGTTGACCAGACTCAGGCTAATTAATCGTACCATGTAAAGTCAGAAGGGTTTTCCAGCTCTGTACAGAAAACAGAGAGAAACAAGAACCTCTGAAGTGAAGGGCTTAAGAAGAGATCTGCTCCTCTGTTACCAACAAGGTGCTCCATGCTCCTGATGAGGAAACCACTACAAGAACACATTGCAGAGGACTCTCTTTGCAGATAGGCATCTGCTGGGAGGAAGCAAGAGAGAGTGGCCTGTTGCATCTCAAGTGAGTCCTTGAGAGAGTGGCTCAAAGCCCTCCCCAACTTGAGGCAGCTTGAGCCCACTCTCTCTTCTTTAAGGGAATGCTCTAACTACAATATTCACTAGTTGCTAATCCCAGCTTCCTTTAAAACCCCTCGATATCCAGGAATCAGCGAGACACAGCGGAAGAACAAACAAGAAAATCTGTAGCCTTCAGAGAAGGTGGGAAGATGTGCCATGTCATGGTATCACACAGTAAGTTTTTTTCTTTCCTTCAGCTATATAAGTTGCTGCTTGCAAACTCATCTACTCAGTAATAGGAAAATTAGCTCATTCAGCATCAATTCAGATGGTTGCACATGAGCACTGATGCGTCTCAATAAATTTTTCTACCGAGTTACGTTATTATTTGAAAGAAAGAACTGAAGATGGGCATAAAAGATTGGTTTAGTTTTGAGACAGATTCAATTGCCTGAGAACCTAATAGTGAGAAGGCACTGCCTGCCACAGGTACTTACTTCAGCCAGTTTTTATCCAGATTAGCACCTCAATGCTTCCCAGTGCTGCAATGACACACTCCCTTTCACCTACACAAGACAGCTCCTCTAGCCAGACTACATCTGTGATGTACCACTTAAAATTCTTTAGTGGGATGAAATACCTCCCTTCTGATTTGTGGCCTCAAGCAATCACCTGTCAGGGCAATTTAGTAGGCTTAAATCCATTAACAGATAGACAATACAAGATATTCAGATTCAGGCTTTAGCAAAAGTGCCCCTGGAGTACTCAATTAGAATCCTCAGTATGCAAGTTCTCTGCATAGCAAGTCCTAGAATCTGCCTGTAGTCAGGGACAGCACCACTTATAAAATGGGCTTTACAACCCTAAAAAGGTAAATAGAACCTGGTACTTCAAATTAGGGGCAAACAATGCATTTCTTGTATGGTACTAGGCCACAGGACTATAGACAAGTCCTTATAAAATGTATAAGGAGTAAACACAACCAACTTCCATGCAGTAGCAGCATTTTAATAGTGCAACATAACTGGATGCCAGCTTTTCCAGCTGTGAAGTGGGCCATAGACATTTGGTTGCTTATCTTCAGAATATATCATGTGTTCTGGAGATGATACTAAAGGTATTCCTGACAATAGGCTATGCAATATTGTAGAAAACTGATCTTGGAACAGCATTATAAGGAGCAGAATTTTCTTTTTGTGACTGTGATGTGGCTGCTTTCCTCTCTATTTTTTCTGCTCCTCAGATTATCTGGCAGGAGAACAGTGTGTACTCAGCACCTGGTGCCTCAGACATCTCTGAATCTGAAGAGACACCAACAACTTCACTGGAAAGATTTTATCTACCTCTGAAGGATGTCATAGGAAATTACTTAGAGAAACATAGCTTTCAGTAATGTGCCTGGTGGGAGTAATGTAGTGTGCAACCACTAAGTTTGCTACTGAATGATTTTGCTGACCCAGTTTTGAAAGCCAGAAGCCAAAGCTGGGCAAGGCCAAATTTCTGGTAAGCAAAAGTGAAAATTTCCTTCTTGGAAGCCAGGTCTCTGGTCCAGCACCCAAGGATCACACAGGCAACTGTACACTTATTTACAAAAGATTATTCTATATTAGTAAGCAAATTCAAAGACTATTCTAATTTGTAACCACATGTGGTAGGAAAGCACTGGACAGTGGCTGAAGTTCTTCTTTCCCTCTCTGGGCACGTCAGGTTGGAAATTCTAGGACCTAGAGAGACAAGACAGCCCCTGACAAGCCTCAGAGTCTAAAGAAATTCTCCACCAGTGACTTCAGCACTGGTAGCAGAAAAGAAACACCAATATTTGATGAACATACTTCTCTTCTTGTGCTTTTAAATAGGTAGCATCTCTAAAACCCCTAAAACCTTAATAAAGTCAGCAATGGTTTAATTTGTTAGCCCTGAAACGTGACAAAGAGCACCTACCTAGATTAATAGTAACCTGTCCAAACAGTTCAAATGTCCAATATTAAAATTGACAAAGACAGGATACCATTTACAACAAAACAAGCTTCACAATTATTTTCATTGTGTGTGCTACAAAAAATCCATGTGTTCATAAAATGCAAAAAAAACAAAAAATAGGCAAAGGAGCATTTATGAACATTTTCACATCACTTCTGCAGTACTTACTATAGGCAGATACCATATATTTTTTAATTCATGGCAAAATATTTCTTTGCTCAATGAGCAACCAGAGCTACAGAATGAATTAAACCCATGTATAAATTAAATATTCACGCTTTACTTTTCTTTAAAAACATATTAGAAACTAACATATATTATTACAGGCTTTTCCATTAATAAACTCCAATCTAACTGGAGCATCTCCAATCAGTTTCTGGCATGTGTATGTGTAACAGTGACCAAGGTACAGAAATACAGTGAAGTGTTCTGATTCCACAGTGATGACAACCTCAACATAAAGGGATCAAATAGAAAAATAAATTTGTATAGAAAAAAATTGTACTTAATCAGCTGAGTACTAACAAGAGCTCAATACCTATGTAATTTCATGGGAAGTGCATGAAAAGTTGATTTTGGTGAAATCTCATGGCCAAATGATATTCTGCTCTTCGAATGAACCCAGCACAGGTACTTCAGACAGCAAACATATTCTTTACTAAAACAAGTATTTCATACTAAAGAAACTATAGCTTCAAGGTCTAAGTTTACTACACGTTCAATTGAGCAGGGTATTTTTAGTTAGAATTTAGAATTTTTTAACTAGGAATAAAGTCTTATGAGCTTTCAGAAGCTTCACACTAGCCTATTTTAGCCAGCATATCCCAGGATATCCTTACTTTTCCGTGAATTCCATCTTGTGCAACACAACCCTGCTTGCCACAGCAGTAGGCTCTATTGCTAGAAATGACTCATTTTCCATAGCAATCTTAACATGCCTTTAACCTCACTTCAACCACACAAAGTACCAAAATCCTTATTCTCTTCCTCTCCCCAAAGCTGGAATGATGACCAGTTTCAGGAGCCACACAGATGGATCATGTCAGCAGATATGCTGTTCAGCATCCTCTGACCAAGAGCAAGAACACACAAAGAGTTCTGCAAAGCCAACTCTACAATAGCCTAGCCACAACAAAAGGTTCCTCTGACCTCAAAAATTTTAGATGCTGATATGTGACATGAAAGCACAGGACTGACTTTTCCTTCCTGCCTACCTACCTCACCAGCACTGGGGAAAGCCACTGAAGCTGACTTCAGGTGAAGCACTCACCCACAGAAATACAAGGTCAGTGCATTATTCTGTACAAATTTATTTCTCAAAATGATTCTGTGTCTGAAATAAGAATTGTTCCAAACACAAGATGTGGTTTGGAGAATGACAGTTCCTGGATAGACTCAACTGCCTGACATGAATATAAATAAACCATGACATAGATTTAGTTAACTGTCAGCAACAAGACAATATCACTCATTTTAACCATTTAGTAGTAACATGAGTTCAATTGCTCAAACTGAAGGTCATTGTTTTCCTAAATGTCTGTTTCCAGTTTGGGGTATGGTAAATAAAAGCTACAACTTTGTATTTTGTTTTAAAATCCCTTAATATTAATTTTTAATACTTCACTGAACAACCTACAGATAACAGAACAAGAGTGTTCAACCTATCTTTTCTAACTAATTAAGTTGATTTTTAAAAATTCTTCTCCAAAATAAAAATCTAGAAACATCAGTCTCCTGATCCTGAAGTGTTTTGTCACTCATATTGTCTCAATTTAACCCTTAAGTGCCTTCATGTCATCTTACCAGAGCCCCTCATAGGAAGTACTTGTCCAAAATGCTATGATAGAACTAGACCTGTATCAACTTCAGTGAACTCTATTCTTGCAGAGTACCTGACTACAAAAGCCCACCTCCAGGCAAGATACAAATATGGACTGATATTAAATCCATATCCACTAATTTAGCTTTCATTATTGCTCTACTTCTTTACATGGTTTTGACACAGGCCAGTTGGCTGGGATCTTTGTGGTATAAACATCTTAACTTGAATTTAGACATCTGTGACTTAATGGTCAGGACAAAACTTTCTTTGTCACAGTTCTTATATGATTACCTTCCTTGGATTATCCCAGGCACCATCCTGCCTTCTCTATCTCCCAAACAGAAGTGCAATATTATCATATGCAATATGACCATCATCTACATTAAATATCACTGAATACTGAGATGAAATCAAGTATTTGGCATCACTCTATTCATCATTTTCTTTTCCATGCAACTCTTCTCTCTTGTTATTTCCTGTCATCTTTTACCTCAAATCTATCCTCAGGTTAGACAGCCACACTTTTGAAACATAGCAAAAAAACAGATTAAAGTAATCACCACAAGTAAAAGTTTATGATGCTTTGAAGCAGAAGATGAAAACCTGGCTTACACTTCTAATCTCACAGGAGCCAGGAAGCATGCAAATGAACTAAAAAACCTTTTTTCTAGTGCACTCAAAAAGTTTTTAGAGGAGGTGAATTTGGTCTGAAACAGCATTAAGCAGACTAAACCTGAGCAGACTATTTTTAACAATTTCCCAAAACAGTTAACACTGACAGTGACGCCATGCAAGACAAGGAAACTTTTCCTTTTGTACAAGAGTTCATGCAACTCAAAGGAAAAGCAGATGGAGGGTGGAAATGGATAAGCTTTACTTAACTAAAATTTATTGCTGTTGTTTTAAATTATTTTATTCTTCTATATTTCATAGAAGTTTTTAAAATAGGGTTCTTGGAATAAGTCCCAAACTAATTTATGACAGAACTCTAAAATACCTGTCTTAAAAATCTGACATTTCATAGAAGACCTTACAAGGCCAAAGATGCTTCCCATCAAACATCTAGCTTCAGGCAGAATAAAAAAAAAATTAAGACTAAACTCCCAGGGAATATTCTTGTAACCCTTCTCCCTTAGCATCAGTGTCTTAGCCTCATCTTTGAACTAGCAATAAACCTGTACTAGTTGATAAAAGCCTGGGGTTAGCAGCTGAGGCTTATAAAACAATTTTCTACAATGCATTAAGTTTGGTCATTCACATGTGAACAAAGTGAGAAAGTTCAGTGTAAATCATGCTGCTGTTCCATGTAACAAGCAAGCACAAAGCACACAACACATTTAGATACATGAGGAACAGGCAGGGTGTGCATTAAAAGATAAACACTTGAATGTGTGACAAATTGAGGCCAACTTGTCCATGATATATTTTCCATTGTTGAAGGAGAGCTAAATCACTTTTAAGAGCTGTGTAGCTTTTTTGGACAGCAGTCATCTTGACTTACCAGAAGTTAACCCTTTTATGCACTATGCCCTTAATTAGATTTGAGGTTGCCCTTCCTTCCAAACAGTGTAAAACTGACCTTCAGAAATTAGGGCTCGCTCTCTATGCAGCTAGGGAGCTAAATGTGATCAATATGGTTCTTGGAGAAAAAAAAACAAACAAAAAATCACATTTGATAAGGATTTATCTCTACAAAGTTTGGTCTAGAGCAAATCAATTTGCTGTAAAAGACCTTGTTACTAGTAGTTTGTGAGAATTTTTATAATGTCATTGTTTTCAAAATGCTATTATGCCAAACAAATAACAAATTCTCTATGCAATCATATTATATATCCTCTAAGCATATCCACATTCATACACTTTTAAAGGTTTTTAATGGCATTCTTGAACTTTCCACCTCAAGTTTACTTCATTTTCAAGTTACTCTAATTCACATCATGCCTGCAAATATTCTTGATCTTAATGGCCGTCCATCTTTTATAAAGAACTTTTCAGCTAATCAAACCTACTCCTAGCAAAGCACAGAAGGATTACTGTTTCTGAAAAATCACTCTCAATACAGAAGAGACCAGCACGTTCACTTGTTTTCCAGCCATAATGCTAATTGCTATTTTATCTGCCCAGTTTAATACATCAAATTCAAAAGTGGACATTGGGACATCAACACTGGTTAAAACCATTTGGCTGAAGAGTGATAAGTGACACATACAGATTCAAGGCTTAATGGCTGTTTTCATGTTTTGTGCCTTCCCCTACTTAACTAGAGAAAAATAAACTGGTTTTTCCTTTTTGAAAATGCTACTTCCAAGATTATTATTTACGTTATTTAACAAAGTAAACAACTTCACAAGCAAACTCCATGTGAAAATTGAGATGAGCTATTTCATTATATTCAAAGTATGGACAGTTTTGTTCCGTGTCTGACAAATTCTTCAACCTCTGCTAAGCTGATCAGTAAAAACTCAGCTAATTGAATCCATTGATGTGAAAAACCACAGGCTCAAGTCTCTACTGCATACATCAGGCTGAAGGATTTCTGCTCCAGCCATGGCAGTAATAGTCAGTGGGGTCAGGTCAAAGAGGGTTAAAGTGAGTCAGGATATAGCCAAAGGAATACATCAAACACTGATTTTAAAAGGGCAATTAATCTTAGACAGAAATGCTTCCTGGGGAATGAGATCTCAATCTTAAGAGCACACTACATGATGTAGCAGTAAAAATGTACATATACAAGCTTAGAGAGCTTTCATCCTGTGATCACAAACAGAAGGGGAGTGCTGTTTATCAGAGAAATACAAACCCTTGCTAAAATACTTACATTAGAGTCTTCCGGGCCCTTACTCATCAAAAAATAAATTCTGTAATGAGCAGGCTGCAGAGTTTGCACACATGAAATACCTTTTTTTAATACATGTACTGTAGGTTCTTTTGAACAGCTAGTAGACTAAAGTATTTAGAGATCTCTACCATAGTAAAATTAAAGAATCTAGCATTGAAAAATTCAGGAAAGAGTGGTGAAAGGAGGAATGGAATACCTGCAGGACTCTCTACACTGAACACTAAAAAAATAACAACCCCTTCTCAAAGGGTTGTTGACAGCTACCTGGTCAGAGTTGAAATTAGAAGAAGGTTTTCATCAAAAGTTCTTTTTAGCTTTTCTATTCCAAAATATTAAGACAGTTAGCTGCAAAGCTGTTAGATTATACTATAATCTTTGTTTTTAATGAGAGTTTGACTCATAATTTAAATATTTTTAAATTAAGAGTTCAGAAGATATTTTTCTGCTTTATAGTAGAAAAACAGATCCATAAAGCTTACAACACAAACATACAGCATTTGCAAACAAAGTTTGCTAGGTTAGCATCATTAATTAGTTAGCAAGATTATTAGGAATCATTAGCTGTGTAGACAAGCACAGGTCTGAAATTAATTACCACAAATTTGGCTGCATTAGCTCACAGCACTAAAGAGAACTGGCTTTGCAGCCATCTCTCCATCTGAGGATGCTTATGCCCAACATCATAAGTGTCAGGAGAGCATCTATTTCTCTGTCTGGTTCATACATGTGGCTTCTTGGTTTAAATGGCTGGTGACAGCTTGCACAAAGATACTGGAGCTCGTGAAGTTTGCCAAAGTGTAGAGACCTGCTGCATTTTGCCATTGTAAATGTGGTGATGATGCCACCTGGAAAAAGGATAAGCAGCACAAGTGCATTCAAATCTTCACTGACTGTAGCAGCTCCTGTGCACAAGCCAAACCACTGCATAAGACTTTGGCTTCAACATAAGGAATGGTTTTATCTCTATTTTTAACAGATATTCTCCAAATGGCTACAGGTGCAAAGTAAAAAATAAAGTTATCCACTGTTTATCCACTGATTGTGAAGTTACTAAAATCTCTGATTAAAATGGGGTATTCAAGCAGGGGACAACTACTGTTAGCAAGTGTTGCTGAATCCTTAAAGAAGAGAGTAGGACACAATGGATTATTCTCCTTTACAGTACTAGTAAAACTGCTATTTTCCTCCTAATTATTTTTTGTAGGTCCTTTAGTTTTGCAGTTCTATTTTTTGCAGCCCTATAAGTTTATTTCCTGGAAAAATCAGGTGCATCCTAAGTTACATCTCGATGCAACCTAGATGCATCAAGACAAAACAGAACCAGACTACAAGAGAGATTCAAGGAAGATGGGAATGATTTCACTCAGCCAACCCCCAAAGACACAGTACATACATCTAATTTAAAGGTGTGTATATATATAAAATATATATATAGGTATATATATATAAAAGGTATATAAAATATATAAAGATATATATAAATATAAATTTCAAAATGGGCCAGAACCCACTATTTGAGCCTCAGGGCAAATGCCAGAGAACAGCTCATGCCTATTCAGCTAAATTATCTGCCCCTCTCTATTGCCTATTGAGAACAGACCCCAAACTGTTAATCCATGAGCCCTGCTCAAATTTTCTGGGATAATATTAATATGCCTTGACCAAAATTATGCCCAAGAACTGCTAACAGTCATACAGCACAAACAACACATGTTCTAGCCCACTTCTGTTAACTAGTATAAATAAAAACACTGACAGCAAATAATTTAAATGTTTGTGGGCTGCAGTGTCCTGGTTGAGAACTTCACATTGTGGATCTTCACAGAGGTTATTACTGTCTCCTTAAAGTTTTGGTAGACCCAAATCTCCAGTTACTCTTGAACTAATTATACCACTAAAGGCATTGTCACATTTTCTGTGACACTAACCATAAGAAATAGCCTGTAAATCTATGTACTTCGTGTACTTCAGCTGTTGCTGACATGCTTATTTCTGCGAGCAAGGATATATGAAAAACCAAAAGTTTGGTTTGGGTTTCTTACTGTGAAGTTTTTGATGGCTCACTCATACTGAGTGACCTTCTGTGGCCTCTGGAGTATGACAGACTCATTCAGATCATGACTCAAAAAAATCCAATTCTTAACTCTGCTACTGACCTCAGTGTGACCAGGTACAAGCCACATCACCCCTCTGTGCCTCTTAATTTCTCCTCCTTTTTTGTCTCTCTTCACTCATCTTTTATCTAAGTGATAAATTCTGTGGGAACGCACTGCAACGTGTACAGTGCGTAAGGAACCTGCGGTCTCCTCCTAAAACACAAAAAATACTCATTTTAAAACTGAAAATTCAACACAACCAAAACACACTGTCAAGATGCTTCGATCCCAAGAGTTCTCCTAAAACTCACATACATAGCAGATGATTAGAAATCAGGCAGGTTTTCTGTCAGTATTTTTCCACAATATTTTCCTAACTGCCTAGATTTCCAAATCTATATAGCACTCAGTCAGGAAATTGGTGGTAGGACATTGATGTTCCTGGGAAGAGCAGACTATTATTCTAGGATGAAAAACCTCACCTCTCTTCAGGAAAGCATTTTAGAAATGCTGGCTTGTGATTTTCAAACCGAATAAACTAAATTTTGAAGAAGTTCTTTTGCTCTGTCGAGGATTTTACTTTCTCCATTTCATACTACTACTGTTAATGACAGACTTAAAAAACTTCTTCTTGTGTCTGAATAAAGTCATTGGCCTTTTGACTAATTTAAAGAGAATAGTCTGGAGTCTGATACTAATAAAACTTATTGGGTGGCCGGCAGAACAAATTTAGCTGAAGCTGAACAAATTTCCAAAGGCTTGTCTGAGAAACAGGATTATTTCCCTATTTGCTGTACCTCTTCCTACAGTTTACCATTCTGAATGTGCGTGCCTGGGCATGCCCAGAAACCACTTCTAAGTGACAAAGAAACAGCACATTACTCTTGTGATGTTAGCAAAGCTGCTGGACACAGGGCCAAAGAGCACAGACTGTGGCAGCTGGAAGGGACCTACAATGATCATCTCACCCACTGCCTGAGAAATCTGGGGCTGGCCAAAAGTTAGAGCACATTATTAAGGGCATTGTGCAAATGCCTCTCAAACACTGACAGGCTTGGAGCATCTCCCAACCTCTCTAGAAAACTGTTCTGCTGTTTGACCACACTCATGGTAAAGAAATGCTTCACAAGGTCCAGTCCAAACCTCCCCAGTGCAGCTTTGAGCTATTCCCACATGTCCTATCACAGGATACCCAGGGAAGAACTTAGTGCCTCCCTCTCCTCTTCCCTTCCTCAGGAAGCTGCTCCTCACAGGACATGCTTCCAGCCCCATCACCAGCTCTGTTGCTCCCCTCTGGAGGCACCTGAGTGCCTTAACAGCCTTACACTGTGGGACCCAGAAGTGCACACAGCACTCCAGGTGAGGCTGCACTGATGCTGGATACAGTGGGATAATCACCTCTTCTTACTGGCTGTGCTGTGCTTGATGCACTCCAGGGTGTGGTCTGCTCTCCTGGCTGCCAGGACACACAGCTGCCTCACACTGAGACTGCCCCTGGCCAGCACCCCCAGACCCTTTTCTGCAGGTCTGCTCTCCAGCCACTCCTCTCTCAGGTAATATCTGTGCTCCACGCTACTCTGTCCTAGGTGCAGAATCTTGGCATTTGGACTTACTGAATTTCATCCCATTTGCCAACAGGAAAGGAGGAAAGCACTCATAAGCTACCAGATGGATAATCCTTGTAGAGTCAATTGAGGTTAAGTTAGAGAAACCCTGAAAACCAAGCTATGTTCAGTGTTTCCCAGGAAATTGTATGCAGAAAGATCACCAGCAGCCCCACATACCCACTATGTTTCCTTTTAGGAGCAAGTGAGCCAGAACATCCTGCACACAACAGAAGCCCTCTCTGATTACGTAAAGAGTTTGTTTAGAAATGAAGATGGCTAACAAGAAGCACAACTGCACATTATTCTCAGATTATCTGCACCTTTCCATGTGGTCATGACAAATTAAATCTATATTAATTAATTGTGTAGCCATGACTATTAATTCCATAATTTCAAGCCAACCTCTGGACTTCCACCCCTTTTGATTAAAAAGGACTACTAAAATCAAAAGGTATGCAACTTGAACACAGAAAAAAAGTTTCCACTTCAACTTAAAAAAAGGCAACTGGGGCAGGTAGGTGTTTGTGGGTGTAAAAAAAACCAACAAAAATCAAGAAGTCAGCAGTAAGATGCAAGTCAGATGCAGAAGGATAATCCAAGCAGATGGCCTAGTTAGGAAAAGACAAGAGGCACAAATAATGAGTCACACCAGAAAGGAGAAGTACAGGATGACCTCCTCCAACACGGAAAGCACCACTGAGACAAGGCCGCCAGGAGGGCGGAATAGCTCAAGCAGAGTCTGAAGATGAGCTGTGGCCAGAGGATGACTCCCAGAGCAGAGCAGCCAGTGGCCTGAACTCATACCACTAGCCAGCTTTTAACCATCTTCTAGTACACCCACTCTCTACAAGACCACTAACCCTTCACAACACTCTCATAGCCACGTGGGATGAAAGTGTGGCTAATAAAGTGTCTAGAACTGCCCAGGGCTTGTTATATTTTTAATTTAGGTGGCCTGGGAAAGTATTTCAACACTTTACCTCCACAACATTGAAAAGCAGACCAGTCTGAGACAGCATATGCAATCAGACTTACTAGTCAGACATAGGGAGCAAAGACTCCCTCAGTTTGCTCACCACAGGAGCAGCAAGGAATGGGACAGTGCTGTGCTGCTCCAATTCCCACAGTAAGCCCCACGTCAAGCTAATTCTGACCTCAGGCAGAGCAAGCCCAGTCATATTTCATGTCTATCCAAAGACATTCACACTGCATAAATTTACCTCCTTCTGTTGCACAATTTCTCATTTCTATCAAAATTAGGAGTCTACATGGCAAATCTAATCTAAATTCAATTTTCTGTTTAACTAATTTACTGGAAGTCAATGCTTAAAAAACAGAGAGAACAAAAACAATTAATATGTAGTCTCTCATACATTATACATTGAAAAAAGCTGAGAGTTAATTGAAAACAGTTGATCCCTAATTTTCCAAAATCATTCAGTACAGCAAGTCTTAAGAGAAAAATCCTGAAAGTCTTTTTGATCCTTGTTTTATTTCTGAAAGAACTAATGACACTGCTTTAGAAAGAGGTCAGTTCATGCAGCTTTTCTGAATGAACAACAATGCTGTGAAAACTGGGAATGATTGATAGCCTACTGTTTGCGTCATTATGTCCAAATGTTTACCATTTGAGCCTTCAAGGAAGCATGAGACAAAAATCAAAACAAGTTTTATGAAGACTTCAACAACACTTGCAAATTAAAATTGTATCCAGAATTGTTTAGACATGATAGCAGTGCAAGAAAACTGCTTTCTTTTGCATTACACCATTTTTATCTTTGCATTATGCCCAATGTCTTAAATTTCTGGTGGGGAAGAGGAAAAGTCTTTCCCCCCCAGACCTCTGTTTTCTATCATTTTAACCCTTTGCCTCTTCAAAGCATTCTGTTGAACTCAACACTGTTTCCTCTTGCTGCTTTGTAGTTATGTAAGATCATACTGTGTTCCTCCCTTTCTCCTAATAAGATGAGTCACTATTTCTAAATGAACTGTTTACAGTATTAGGATGTTCATTTACAGGAACTTAATAAATGTGCACTAACCAAACTATTTTTTTCCAATAGTTGTGAATTATTCACTTTTTTTTTTCCAATTTGATAAACACTGACATTCAGAAATGGTATTACTTCTGGAAACAAAGACCCTTTAATTGGCAACAGGAATGCTATCACCAAATACAGAAAATCATGGGGAGACACAGCATGACTTCCTTGAAGCAACAAATAGATAACACTTAATTTAATTATCTGTCATAAACAACAGTGTTGCTGTAAGCAGGTGGTGTAATCCACCTAATGTGAGTAAAACTGAGAATTTTAGACAGTAGGGGAGAGTAGCCATGGTATTATCTCCTTCAGGGACAGATAATTTTGTTACTCATCAGTTTGAGAAAGAATCCCCATTAGTAACGTGTTCTATCATATCAGGTGTGAGACCTCATGCTATAGTTGCAGGCATGATCTTAACAGCTTCTCTTCCTTACTTGCATAGAAACTACAACAACACAGTCTAAGAGACCACAAGCAATATCAAGCTCTATCTTAGCCTGTTCCTGCATAATCCACAAACCTTCCCAAAACCAGCAATAACTCTGAAGTTATTTAAATGACTGCCTAATTTTCTGGAACTGCAACTACTGCAGACAATTGCAATTCACCACACAACAACTGTCCAATTAAAGAACCAACTGTTGTCTGTGCAAGTGGCATCCACAAGCATAGGAAAAAAGATCAGACGATGAATTTATAGGCTGCAGCATGAATAATCAGAATAATCTGATCCTAACCCTGATTCTAAACACTCATGAATGGGTGTTTCATATTAAAATAAAAAAGCCATCTGTCATGAGCCTAGATTCAAAACTACATGATGCACAGTCTATGAGAAGCAAAGCTGAAGGATTTTGGACTGTTGGCTGGAAAGAATATATGTAAAATTTCAAGAGTGTAAAACTGTGAATGAGAAGGGCAATACTGGACAACTTTATTCTGACTTCCTTGAGTAACTAACCAGGACATTGGTCATCTTGGAGGACAAATGAAAAGCAAGAGAAACTAGGAAAAGGAAGAATGCTGATAGAGCGGCACAGTCCCTAGGTGTCCAAATATTTTAGATTTTTGTATCCAGTGATACAGAAATTTGCTAGTAAACTCTAGAAAATTGAAGTCTAGATAATAGAACACCACAGGACAATAAGACAGAAAGCAAAAAGAAAAAACTAACAGAGTAGAAGTGACTGTTGACTAATTACTACCCCAGAGAACTAGATCTATCCCTTAAGGAAATCAGCTAAGGTCTGAAACTCTGCAAAATTAGTTATATAAATTACCATGAGCTTAGTCAAAGGAGAGTTAGCTTTAGAGGATGCAAAAGCAGATACTACAAGAGTAACAAAGGACAACAAAGAGCTATTACTGGAACAGATGATGAAGGAACATGAGCAGGGAAAAGAAGAGACATTGACAGAACAGAAAATAAGATAGGTCAATGCAAGTTGAAAAGAGAACTGAAAAACAAGTCCCCCTCTTTCCTGATGCTGCTATCAGGATCAAATATAATGAGACACTGCCCAAAACCCTAACTGACCAGCTTGCCTCAGACTGGAGTATGAACAACTAGGGAGAAGCAAATATAAAACAGATACAAACATGCTCCTCCAACAGAGGGTAATCACAACTGAAAACTAAACACAGTTTACTATATTCAAACAGAATATATATTTAATAGTTTATATTTGTATTTAATAGTTTATTTTATATTTAATAGTTTCTATTTATATAGTTTAATATATTCAAACAGAACTTGCTATGTTTTACTTTAAAAGACTGAAAACTGAAATGAAATTGTCCATCTCCCAGGAAGGATTTCCAAAAACTCTAGACAGTCAGGAATAGTAGTCCTGAATAGCAAGCTAAGTATATCTATATTACTACACAACTCCCAAATTTGATTTCAATTGTATGCAGTCTTTAGACAAATTAAATTAAACAATAATTATGGAAATACAGTAAATAAAAATATACTAATACACAATATAGGTTTATCCATAGTAAAATTTCAGACTAAGGTGACTTTAATTTATGAACTGCTGTGTAACTGACAAAATACAGTTCAGTAACTAAACACAAAAATATAACATGCCTTAAAGAAAGACTACAGCAGGCTACAATACAGCAGAAGTGATTATTGGATTAGTTTGAAAATACTGATTTTAATATTTATTAAACATGACAAGAAGGATTTCACTGCTTCTCAAACTTTATGTCAACACAGGAAGACCAGAACAAAGAAAAAAACTGAAACATATGAAATGTATCAATGTTCAGTGGAAGGTAGTGACCTGGTCTTACTGTTTCTGTTGCCACATAACCACAACCACTGCCTATGAAGCAGCTAAATAGGAACCATGTAAAAAGAATAAATATTCAGCTAATGAGAAAACAGATGATTTAACACACTTGCTGTCTAAATACTTACTCAGACACAAAAGACATAAAATTAGAGAGGATCAATTCTAACCTAGCCTTCTGGAAGAAAGTACTGCACAGTACTGCAGGAGCAGTAATACAAAGTGAAAATAAGTGCGTCTTCCTTGAAGGTTCTCTGAACATTTCATTATTCTTAGAATTCTTAAATGTTTCCACTACCTAAAGAAGGCCTACAAGAGAGCTGGAGAGAAAGTGATAGGAAAAAGGGAAATGGCTTGAAACTGAAAGAGGGCAGGTTTAAATTTGATATTAGGAATTAAGTCCTTACTCAGCAGGTGGCGAGACAGTGGCAGAGGCTGTGCAGAGAAGCTGTGGCTGCCCCATCCCTGGAAGTGTCCAAGCCAGGCTGGATGGGGCCTTGAGCAACCTGGGATAGGGGAAGGTGTCCCTGCCCATGGCAGTGGAGATGGAACTAGATGAGCTTTAAGATCCCTTCCAAACCAAATCATTCTTTGTTTGCTACTAACAAAGAGAGGCATTCTCATGTTGCTTTAGAAAAACAGGGTATCCTTTATAGTCAAGATAATTAATGTAATTGCCAATAGTTTTAAGAACTACACTGGCTTCTTAGTGCTTGTTCTACTTCCACTGTTTTTCTTCACACTTTCTGACCATTACTACTAATGTTTGAAATGCCTGATACATATTTTGACAAATGGGTTCCCAACTACTGTGCCCACTGCTCCAACTCCACTGCAGTGACTGAGGACAAGAGAAGGTAAAGCTGATGCTCCTTGAAATCTGAAGAGTTAGATGGACTCTAAACAAAAGCCACTCTTTGCTTTTAGTATAAAAATGCCCATAACAAAGTCTTTTATCAACCAGTTTTTCTCTGATTAACAGCTTAAGCAGATGAAACTATTTAGCAACCCAGAAAGATAAGCCCTGTACAGAATTTATTAAGCAGAAAAAAAATTTACAGACACACATATATATTTTTAAAAAAAATATGATTATGTGTATATATAAAATTGAATAAAGGATCAGTTTGAGGAGAGACAGAAAAGTATGGGTTGGGATAATAACAGTTCAAAGTTTTGATTTTTTACAGCACTTCAACGAACAATAAAAGCCTTGAATAAATAGTTTCATAAGCTAATTTAAATAAAATACAGTATTCTAAACAGTTACCCGCAGTCTATAACAATCCAAAATAATATTGACACAGCATTTTACAAAGACCATTTCACTATCAATCCTTTAATGTCATTATTCAACCTGTTCTTTTGACAGTGCTCTTTACACCGTGTTCTCAACAGTTGGTAACCAATGCCTATATTCAATCCACATATATAGATATATAAATACATTTTTTCATTGAAACATTTTTCTCAGCACAGTTAAAAGGAAGACTTAATTATATCCATGCTTCCTAAAGCAAAGGCATATAGACACTGTGGGTGGTTCTTGAAACCCTTCCCTCCCCTCTTCTTGTGGTGGTCCCTAAGAATCTGGCAGCAGGAACAGCTCAATATACAGCTACAAATGCTGAGTCTGAAAACCATATATTCCCTGTGTTCCCACGGCACAAAGCTCAGCCACGGATGTCACCACAGACAAGCGACCACCACAATCACCGTGAAGCTTCCAGTTGAATGAAAAGTCATTGGAAAAGAGAAAACCATAGAGGAAAAGGGGGAAAAAAAGTCAACAGATGGAGAAAAACAGAAAGAAAAAAATCGTATTGATTGTGTTGCACTGAAGAAAAGATGCAGTTAATGTCACCAGAGAATCAATTCACTAAAGAGGGAGGTTAATGGGAAAGTTATCTAAATGGCTTTGAAAAGAAGAGTAAAAAGATTTTAAAAACTTGCTTCTCCAGTATCTATTACACCTTTAAGCATACTTTTGATGAGATACTACTTTTATTTTCATCTGTTCAGAAAAATTAAGTAAATCTAAACTTGGATAACTGCCTAGTCTGAAAATCCAGACATGAAAAAGTTTTTAATTATTTTCTAATAAACCTTTGATAATGTATTCTGGTTTGTTACAATATTATTTTAATGCCTCCACCAGAATAAAGTGTAGATTAAGACAAAATATACAAGTTTATAAGAAATATATTAGAAGACACTAAGTCCAAAGAGGACAATTTTTAATGTCTGACTACAATCTATTTTTCCTTTAGAAACCATTTTAACAATAGTTTCCTGAATTATCATCATTTTAGAGATCACAAATTGAAGTCAAAGCAATTTTATAGGCATAAATATAAGTTTTTTGGAGGGTGGGACAAAAGAATAGTTATAAGAGGCCTAAACTTTACTTCAGAAAGTGTCTAGGGTTTGCACACTCAAAGGCCCAGAGTTCTCATTGATTTCAAGCAAGCAAACTGTTCAGCAGAACCCTCATGCTGATCACTGGATTTTTCTGAATGCTCCTCTCTATAAAATGTGTGGATTTGTAATCCTCAGCTTGCCTGTGATTACATATGAATGAATTCTCCAGGGAAAAAAGAATTAAATTCTGTTCCCAAAGGCAGTATTGAGCCGCCTAAATTATAATATTTCTTGAAGCACATTCATTCTTGATTTATCCCTTCAAGAATTAGGACTGATTTTTCACTCCACACACCTGACACTAAAACACACCCAGCCTGGGCACAAAGACAATAGTCTCACAGAAGACAGCGATGAGAGGCACAGAGTGATTATAAGCTGAATGGTAAGTATGTAAGGAAATTATGATTGTACAGCCAGTCTACAGCTCTGACACCTTCTAAACTTCAAATATTCAACTTCAAATGGATGCAACTGCTTCAGAAGTAAAACCTTTAGGTGTGGTATCCCAGGTTTTCAAAACATGCTTGTAAATTAAATTCTCCTATACCCATATCTCCTCTGTATTTTGAACCAATGGAACATCTGTTGACATAGGAAATTTGTTAAATTCTCAGTGATCCAGCATCAGAGAGAAAATTATTTTACTGAATGAGTTTCATGAAGACTTCAATAGCACAGATGTGCTGTGGTTCTGCAGCCTCAGGAGTTTAGTCTACTTGGTGGAAAAGGGTGATGCTCTTCCTCATTGTGGCTGCTAACATTTCTACAGGCAAACTCAAAAATGGCACTAAACAGTCTGGTGAATTAGTTGGTTTTTTAATAGCTTAAAGCTGTATTAGAGCATGAACACTTAATATAGTGCACATTACATTCGAATAATGAATGAGTGGATTTAGTCAAGTAAGAGAATAATTAAATTCACTTATTGGCTAAATTGACTAATCAGTGAACAGAGTATGATGATCTCTACCAGTCAAGCCTAAACCAGCACTGTCCTTCCCTGTCCATGATCCTTAGCAGTAAGAATCACATCTCTCATGGGCATCCATCTTTCCAGGTCACTTTCCTTTATGCCTGAACCTTTCTTGATCATCCCTCTGTTTTGTTCTAATTCTGCTTCTTCCTTTTTTTCTTTCCATATTGCCATGCCTAAATTTCTGCTTTGTATTCCTGTCTGCAGTACAGCAAACCTTGAACAAGCTTTCCTCAAGTCCTTTATCTGACAACCCCCAGCTCCACCTGACCACCTCTTCAGCTTGTCATTCTGCCAGCACAACCTACCCTTCTTTTCAACTTCTGATTCAATTTGCTTCTCCAGATCCCTTCTCTGAATCACCTGGCCAGCAGGATATCTACTCACCATTCTTTCACAGATGCCTTGCACAAGCTCTGTGCATGCTCCATAAGCAACATGCTTCTTTTTCTCTCTCATCCTTTTATCATCTCCTACCCCACTTACCCTGTCCAGGTGTTCGCATTTATTATGTCAGGTTTTGGCTTTTTCCCCAATCTCTTTCATTCTGCCACACTGTTTATAGTCACTCTCCCAATCACATTTAATGATTCCCAGATCCCTCATTTTCTTCCAAATTACTTGCTTAGACTCTTACCCTTCCCTCCACTGGCTCTGTGTATCAGTCTACCCCCACATCTCCTCAGAAGCCCACGTTGTTTTCTGCACTGAGCTCAGACAGCTTCCCCAGCTCTCCAGCAGGGGAGAACACTCACAGCACAAGAACAACTGAATGACACTACAACACCACCTGTGTTACAGGAGAAAATGTGCTGAGGGACCAGATCTATTAAACTCTGGAGTGTGCAAGTTGTTCAGTAAAAACTGGGCCAAATTCAAGCAGACGTATACAGGAACAGACAAGCATATTCCAACACTCCAAAACCCACTGAATTTCACATCCCTCCTTTTATGTGTAAGAACAGCACCTACTTTAATTTCTCTTTTTCCAACTTTTTTTTTGTCCGGGTTGAATAAATGTAGGCTTTTTAAGCTTTTAACAAAAACGAAGCAAGCAATTAGCACAACACATTTCTGTTCTGCTGTCCGAGATTGGTGCTTTTGTCAACATCTGAAAAGAAGGCCTACTGATGGGAAGCATCATCACTGGTATTCAGACAGAACTGTATTACATTCACACTTTCAATAAGGGCAGTTAACTACCACATTCACCATCTGCAGCTTTGGCAAATCTACATAAAAATTGTCATCCCTTAACTCCTGGAATAACTTGTCCATAACTGCTTATGAGTTTCTTTCATTTCATTTGTGCTCGACTGCCTTTCAAGTTAAAATGCATCCATCCTTCCCAATGATTTTTTTAAATTCCCTCTGTACCTTTTCAGTAGGGTGTGTATGATACTGACAGTTAAGTACTTAAAGATGGTTAAACTTGCTGGTGCTAACACTCATGTATCTATTGGTATCTCCCTTTATCTTTTGGACAGTTAGTGGAAAGCACTACTTAAAATAATGCTCCAAAATTTAAAAGAGCTTTATGAAAAATGGACACGTGGTTAGCAATACTCCATACTTTTCTTACCTTCTGTTCTTTTTGGAAACTGTTCTCATGTGTTAACAAGTATTAAACAAGGGTAAAAAAAAGTACTTTGACATTTCAGTGTATTTCTAAGATCCTGATACTGGGAGAAATCTGTGACAACTGTTTAATTTTGAATCAAGCAACTTCTGTGTACAACAAAATATTGCAGAACTTTATATTGATTTCCAATTCAGTGCTTTGTTGTTAAAAGATGCTGATACTACACCAGTAAATTCTGTGCCAATATCTTCTCTAGCTTATCACACATTTCTCTTAAGTTCCTCATTAAGTTCCTCATTAAGTTCCTCATATTTACAGGTACTGGTAAGACAACAGCAAAAAGAAATTAAAAACCTTTTGCATTAAGTAACTTTGATCTTAATTTGCAGAGCACATAATTGTTACACTTATCCCTCCTAAAACATATATCACAGTTACAATACTTGTAAGCTTTGAGACTAAAATTACATCCAAAAAATCCCATTTCCTGAATAAGTGCAGATCAACAAATGCTATTGTATGAAATAATACATTACATTGATTGCTTACACAATACTAATTCGTAATCATGCATAAACTATTATATACTTGTAAAAATCTCTTACTGGTACATTTTAAAAGGTTGGACTTCAAGAACAGAAAAAAGCATTCTGAAAACATCTTCAATTTCTATCAGTTTTGGAGTTTTACATATAAAAAGTTTTTGGAATACAAAATAAAAGGTAACTTAAAATCTGCTGACACTTTCATATTTTTTTTAAAAGTGTAGAAAATAACATGTGAATATTTTTACTATGATCATCATAATAGCAAAAGAGTACAGAAATTTCAGAATAAAATTTCTAGAGAATAATTTTTCAGGAGTGACTAAGGGCTCAATCTTACCTTCTTGAAACCATGCAGGGCACAGTAAAGAGCCAGGAATGAATGAAATCTGAAATTCTGGTACTGACATTTTAGTTCTCCCTCCAAAATACTCATATGAAAAAAAACCCAAAACAAAAACCACAACCCCAAAAAAATCTGTACCAAAAAAACCCAATAAATCAACAGAAAAAGAATTATCTTATTGGACAAAAAGTTATTTCTGCAGTACCTTCAGTGATGATAGCACTAGGACACACATCTTTTAGCAGGTCTCCCAAAGTATGCAACTGTCCTCCTGAAGCAATTGGTCGAAATAGCTTCTGTATAAAAGGTCTCTCTGTTGTTGCCTGTTTCAATAAAAAATAATCAAACCAAACAATTAAAGGACCATGCAAATATGTAGTATTAGCACTTCAGACAGGTACACAATAGGACAGAACTAAAGGCTGCACCAGAAGAAACATCTGGTATTTCCACATTCCCCCTGCCTCACACCTTGCATTTCATTCATATCATGAAATGCAGGGAAGTTTTTGTTTATTAACGATTACAAGTAGGCTGTCACTCCAGAAAAACTGTGAAGATAATTCATAGATATAGTGTCATGGTACAAGAGTGTTAATTTTTTTTTAAAGCCCCAAATCTTCTGTTATGGGAATACAACACACTTTAATAAAAACTATTTTAATATACCCTTAATTAAAAAAAACCAACAAGCAGTGAGCACAAACTTAGGAGTTCAACATATCCTTATATATTTTGCCAAGCCAAAGCAATACTTTACCCTTACAGATCAACAGATGATTTTTGCTCAGTTTTTTTTTAAATATCAAAAATATCAAACTATTTCAGCTGCAAGAACCACTACCAACTTACAAAAAAAAAAGTGTTGTGCTTTGACAGACAATCCAGAATCTTCTATTCACTTAAGGAATCAATCATATGTAAAGAACATACATGGCCCACTTCTGCTGCAGATATGTAAAGGAATCCAGAATTATTTCAACTATGCATCTTTCAGTTTAAAGCCATTCTCTTTCTCCTATCATCACATGCCCCTCCCCAGCTCTTTTGTGGGCCACCTTTAGGTACTGGGAGGTCTCTTTGGAGTATTCTCTTCTCCAGGCAGATCAAGCAGAACTCCTTATTCCCCATATCCCTTCGCATTGTTTCCAGGACAATTTGCTCCATGATCTTTGTTGGGCACTAAAGTTAGACTGACTAGCCTGTAGTTCCCCATGTCTTCCTGATTTCCCTTTTTAAAAACTGGGGTTGCATTTCAGTAGGAACTTCACTGGACTGCCACAACTTCTCAAATATGATGGATGGTGGCTTAGCCACTTCATATGTCACTCTCCTCAAGGTATGTGGGGGTGTCTCTTACCCAGTTCCACAGACTTCAGATTCCTTAGGTGTTCTTGGATCTGATCTTCTAGAGTGGGCAGTTCTTTATTCCTCCAGTCCTGCCTTTTCCCTTTTGGGACTTGGGCAGTCTGGCTGGAATATTTGCTGGTGAAGACTGAGGCAAAAAAGACACTGAATACCCCCACATTCTGGGTAAACAGGTGTCCCATTTCTTCTGGAGAGGGCTTACAATTTTTCCAGTCTTCCTTTATCCCTGACATTCCTATAGAAGCTCCTCTTGTTGCCCTTAATGTCCCTGGCCAAATTAAATTCTAGCAGATCTTCAGAACTTATTTAAGAACCATGTTTCTGTTAAGGTAGCTCTCTTCTTTGGGTACCTGTAAAAGCAGCCCTGGGGCAGCAAGAACCTAACATTGCAAAGACAGGCAAAGTTGTTTTGACCCTTTCAAATTTAGTTTCCTACCTTTCAGAAAGTATCTCCCATCCTACTATGGTAATTAAAAAATAGAAACAACTCACTATCAAGAGGTATGTTATTTCCCAGTGGGGGTTCATGGGCAAAAAAACCAATCACTCAAACCAACAAATGAAGAACAACAACACAAGTGTCCCTCACAGGCAGGGAGTCTTGGCCTAAGAGTGGTGCTCTAGCTCAGAAGGAATTCCAGGGCAGTACAGTGCAGAACTATTGACACACAACTACTTGTTACTTCTTGCTAACAGTCTTCAAATATGGAAAAAGTGTCTTTTCCCAGTTTTTCTCATGAAGACTGATCAAAAGTTGTTTCCTAGCTGCTCTAGTCACTTCCCTATGTCCTCAGGGTACCTTTATGGGGTATCATCAGTGCTAATGAAATATCTGAACATTTGAAAAATTTTGGGAGGCACACAGCCAGCAGGATGCATCCACCTCAGACAGCTCCACACTTGAAAAGTGAACTCTGGCACATTATGCTGAACAAATATACATGCAAAACATAACAAAAAAAAAAAAAAAAAAGGAAAAAAACCCCAATCCCTCTAAAACATTGTTATAGTCAAAGCAATTTAGTACCAGGTTTAGTTTTTAAAAATAATTGGATATTCACAGAAGTCCAGTCATAACTCCCAAGTGCTTAACTCCTGAAGTAGCAGAAGTGGAAACAAACAGAAGTAGGTAGTCTATTTATTAATAAATTATGGACAATTTTACCCCTAGCTATAATAATTTAATGCCAAGAGGGAAAAGCCAAAATTTTATTTTCTCAAGTCTCCCACATAGTTGCTGACTGCTGCAAACAATATCCTTAGCTGCTATCATGAAACATTATAGAAAATGAATTCAGTTTTGCATTTTAAGTGTTAAGCAACACAGATGTGGTAAAGTAAATAAAAATCACTGGTGTTCATCAATGTTAAAATGATAAAAGTAACTGCCTGTTGTTTATACAAAGACTGTGGTTCACAAATCTAATCCTACAGGCAGAGTATTACCCCAAGATGCTTATACACTTCTTCCCTCACAAGCAGCAGATGCTTTATGCATTAAAAGAATCAAAAGAAAAGTCCCATCCTACATTCCACAATATTTAGAGGATAACTTTTCCAAGTGTATTAGTCATACAGGAGCACAGTTTCAGAAAAACCTTGCCATCACCCTTTCTCATGTGTAGCAATATAAGCCCAGCTTGACCACAACTTTCTACTCCTGTACTGGCATCCCTGCAAGTCCTGGCCAGGCTGGATGGAGCTTTGAGCAAAATGGTTTAGTGCAAGATGGCCCTGCCCATGGCAGGGGGGTCAGACTCAATGACCTTTGAAAGGCCCCTTCCAACTCTATTCCAAACTATTCTATGACTCCATTTACTACAACAAGACATGAGGAACAGCCACCATGAATAGCTGCTTTTATAATGTTGTGTTTTGTACAATATTTGCTTAATCAATCATGAGAAAATCTAATCTGACCCACAAAGATATCACTGCATAACTGATAATGATTTTAAATAATCTACACCAGATCTAAAGCAAATATTCATACAATATCTATCATTTTGCCAGCTAAAATGATCATACCTTCAACAGAAAATTGGAATTGTTAAAATTATTTTATTTTACAGTGTAGCCTCCATGTAGCTGTGAGCTGTTCAAGATTCTGGATGCATTTGCAGGATACAACAGGTGGAAGTCAATCAGCAATTGCCAACCTCTGCAGAGAAAATGCCTTCAGGTATATGAACATATGAAGACAATCACTAAGCCTAAAAATTTCAGGGCATTTTGTACTGATCATATCCACAATTTACTATCAAATTATTGAATTTATATGAAAGCAAATCTTCATCTCTGAATTCATATACTTTCTAGAAAGCTTGACTTAACTGCAACTGCAATTTCTGCTGCAATTTCTGATTCTTCTCTATTAGTACATAGCACCATAGATCTCATGATTTGCAGAACAAATGAAGATTTTACTCTTTTTAAAATCAAGTTTAAGCCCTGACAATGATAGGAGAGTGAGGGTCAAAACAAATTACACCACAGTGAGAAAGATTAAAGTTACCTATTCAGGAATAGTGGCATTGAGAAGAGTTATAGGTGAGGGCAAGTTTTAAGAGGCCCTCTAATGCAGTGCAAAGCCTCACAGATCACAGACAATCTATACAGTCACATGCTATGCTAACAAATGTAACTCTTTCTTCCCTATCATCGTGGCAAAAAAAAAAAAAAAGTTGTCAGCTTGCCTGGTCCTTTTCAGAGTCAACACAACATCAAACACTGCATGAAATCCACAATTTAATTAGTCAGATACTTTACACAGGATGCATCTTAAAATGAAAAACATAACTCACAAACCACTGGGTTTTAATCTGGAAAAATCGCAGTTACCACTATTTTCATCAAGAGGAAGGGATTTGGATTTTCTGCCTAAACACTCAGCTGCTCCTCAATATTCAAACAAATAAAAGTTACCATACACACTGAACCCACAAAGTAAAAAAGAAGTTCTTACAATTCCCAAATGTGTATAAGCTGGCAACCTAAAACAATAAAAGCTGAGACCTCCCTACATATTCCATTATATTTTCAGTAACTTGTCAAATTCAGTCTGTTCTGCTTTGTAATGAATAACTTTATATTAAAAAAACTCACTTAATTTCATAGAACCATTTTGTTTAAACTTAAACTCAACCAAGAAGCTTTAGAAGTAAAAAGAGTTTGCACAATAATGCAAGTTATTATATATAAAAAAGAAAGAACAGGAAAATAAAATTATGCAAATATTTGCTAAAATACATTTTTTCCATACATTTTAGATGTCTTCTACTTTTTAGAAATGTTTTCAAATAACAATCTCAATGTACAATTTAAAAGTGACTAACTGAAAAGCTGATGAGTTGCTGTAGTCACAGAACCATCACAACAACATGCCTGTCCAAAAGCAAGATACTGCAAATCCCCATCTGAAATACTGTTCTTCCACTGGTGCTGAAATGTTGGGATTTTGCTGGAATTTCAAGGTGGGCACCTTTGACTTCTTTTTGCTTAATATTAGACCAGACTCATTGAGTATTTAATTGTGGAGATGGTACAACAATGTTTCTGGGTGGGAGTTGATGGGTTTTTATTGTTCTGTTTCTTTCCTTTTAAAAACCTTTAAAAAAAAACTTCCATCTCTTTCATAAAGATGATTTTCAGCTCAACAAGCTTAAGTACACACAGAAATGATCTTGTTTTATCTATCTGAAATCTGTCACCTTTCAAACTCCATTAATATTTTTGAGCTTCTATTACAAGAGGCATAAAACATGAACATATGAGATGTCTTTATCCTGTAATTGTTGCTCCTCTCCTCTTCAAATCTTCCAAGTAATAGAGGGCTTCTCCCAGACAACCCACTGCTTTATTCTATACCTTTGATAATTTTTCTATTTTACTTACTCTTTATGATGATGGGACTGGAACAATATTCCAAAAAAAAAAAGACTATTTCTAGTATTTCTTTAGTCTCTGCAAAGTCCAGCAAGTAGATGTTCTAGTTATGATTGTGTGCTTTGAATAAGGTTGGCACTGCTTTCATTAGCATTCAAAATTTTGAACTGTTTATCTGCAGTACCACATCATTGTTCAGAGAAAAAAGTACAACTAAATATAAAACAGAATTTTTTTTTTTTTAATAAAAGAAGCAAGTAACGCTTTTATATGTCCAACACATAACTAAAACCCATAAGACAAAAAGAATAGACATTCTCAACACACCTACCCAGAATTACCACAAAAATTGAGTCACTGACAGGATGTGCTGTGGGTTGCAGGACTAGCTATAAAATAAACAAATATGTTAAATCAAATTACCTGTTTTTCCCATACTACATTTTAAATCTCTCTAATAAATTAGATATTTTCAGTGGTTATAAAAATCACAACATATATACCTGAGTTTAAACTATAGAAAAAAATTAATCCTTTCACCTATTTTGGAGTTTGCATCAGAACTTCTACAGTTATATGTTGTAAAAAGGACTCTGGTTTCCTAATTGAATGGAAAGTCTTAATTATGATGGACAGGAATTTTACACTCCCTACTATTCTTAAGAGGCCTGAAACAACAACAACAACAACAACAAAAAAGATTCAATGAACAGGCTACACTTCATACATTTAATTACATTAACTCCAGTCACCTCAATTAGTAGTGCAGAAGTTTATCACTAGATTGAAGCTAAAGATGATTCCATGAATGCATGCACATATGCTTTAATATGGTCATGCTGAATGGGCACCTCTAGAATGACACTTCTGTAAAACTCCTTAGATGGGGAGGTAATCATGGTATCAATCATATGTGTCAAGGAATCACAACATCAAGTCAAGTGAAAATTCTGTAATTCTTGAAAGCACTCCTAACACTATTACACAAACTGAGAAACATTTAGGTGGTGTTGAACATAAATGATCAATTTAGGTGGTGTTGAACATAAATGATCACTGGTTTAAAAGCAAGATGAATTACATGATGTGTTTTCTTGGTGGAAGCTTTAACAGACCTTAACAACGGCCTCCATAACATGTGGCAAGTATTATGTCAAGAATTGATGCAAGTAATAATGCTAAAATTATCTAGTATCTTAGCCAAAACTGTAGTCAAATTAAAGCCACAACTAGAATTATAAACACATCTGGAATAAGGTTAAAATTTTATGTAGTAGAGCTTATTACAGTTATGTCTAGACAATAATATTGAACCATTTTTGATCATGAATGGTTAAGGACTATTCTCCTAATTATTCATGGACAACAACTTGTGTCTTCCTTGATGCCTTTCATTAAACAGAGCATACTTATGAAGCAATTGCAGTTCTGTACTAACTTTGTACACAACTAACAATAGTTTAGCATTATAAACCTACAGAGAAATATGGCAACTATTTCAGTTAATTCTCCCTTACATTGTTGAGGGCAATTACTTGCTCATCCTTAAAAAGATTAAAGAACCATTTAAAATATCACCCTTCTCCATATTATTTAAACTGGCAGAGAATGCTTCCTTACAATCTTATAGAAAAAAACTTTACATAATAGCAACAAAATGAGTAATTAGAACCATATAAAACATTTGAAAGTTAATGTCCTACCACATGTTCTAGTTATCTGAAAGAGATTTGTGTAGTTAGAAAGCATCCTTAAAAAACTGATTAGAAATTAAATGTTCTGAGTGCACTGTGACACTTCAGAATTGAACACATTGCTTAAGTTTCTGTAACTGTTTATGAAGATGCATCATGTTGTTTACACTGATTTTGCACTCAAAATACTTTCTGCTGTTCAGGCAGATTTTTATACACGCTGAGGAGATCTCCCCACCCCCAAAATTCTTCTTCTCTAGACTGAACAGTCGTAGCTCCCACAGCCTTTTTTTCACCTCTGATGGTAGATTCACTAGTTCCTCAATCATCTCAGTGGTCCTTTATGGTACTCTCATCCCATAGCTCCATGTGTCCCTTGAACTGCCCAAAACCAGACTCCAGGTGCTGTCTCACCAGTGTGGAGTGAACTGGAGGGATCATTTCCCTCAAGTTGCTGACAACTCTCATCCTGCAGCAGCCTAGGATATAATTTACTTTCTTTGTCATAGGTCCCACTGCTATGTGGGACCTATGACAGGGAGTCATTTGTGGGTCATTTTTAACAAGAGTATGTATTGCCAAAAGTTCCAATTCCACACAAAAAGTTGCAGAAGTACCACTCAAAATGCCTAACAAGCATGGCTGAATCACATTCTGGCTGTTGCCTGGTCTTTCAAATTATCTATCAAATTTTCTTGTGCAGAGAAAATAGCACTGTATTCTCTGAACAACTGGATCTGCATATTTTTAATGTCAGGTGAATTGGACAGATCCTAGAAGCAGAAGAAAGTCAACACTTGAGACACACAGAGCTGACAGCAGGCAACTGTCACAGAGGCAGAAACAGCAGAGATAAATACAAAAAACAGCTTCAAGAGGCAGTTTTGTTGAGCCCTGAGAAGGCAAACACACCTACAATAAAAGCATGGCCTCAAAGTAATACATTTCCTTCCCAGGAAACAATTTGTATTTGTAACTGGTAAAATATCAAGATATCTGAAGAGTCAGGGACAACAAATCAATAGTGCTCTTCATTCACAGCTGCAGTGCTTTATGTGCACATGCAGACCTAAGCCTCACTTAGGAACTGAGCAATTGAATACTGACTACCTATCAAGTAAACAACTTTAGAAATGGATTTACATCCACAAAAACAAACACTACATTGCTTGCTTAAGAGCAGTGAGAAAAACAATACTTCATAAATCTCTTTCAAGCTACTTCAAACCATTAAATCCAATAATTTGCTGCAGTTTTCTACACTAATGATTAACCAAAAGGAGCTCCTTTAATCAAGGACAGCAAAATTAAAAAAAAATTGTTTGCTAATTCATATTGTATTTCTAGAGTGTGGTATCATATCCCATTTCCTCAGAGGTCTGTTCCATTCCACATTTACCTGTAGAGAATTTGCTTTTAGTCTTCTGGAAAATGCAAATAGAAGTCTTGGTACTTTCCAAAAACAGAACACTTTCTATATTTTCTAATCCTCAATTCTGTGCAAAAGTTAACCTACTTTATTCACCTATTTTATTTTAAAATAAGTAAAGATGAAATGCTGATATTGATAAGTCAAAACAGGTACTGTCTGTGGCTTTCATTTCTGCAGAGTTTTGCATCAGCATCGTAAGATAGCTAGGTTTAATTCTGTAGGCACTGCTTATGCTGCACAGCCACAGAAATAACCCTTGAAAATGACATTCCTCATTTCTCTGAAGAAAAAATTATGTACCAGCTTTTTCCCTTTTTCTGAGGAAAGCAGCTCACCAATTTTTTTTTTTTTTTGCTACTACATCAGAGCTCAAGAGCCAATCTCTAGGGAATACAGCTCAGGGAAGCTTCAGGTAAGCAAAGTCCCTTTTGCCACAACATAAGAACTTAGCATTATAAACCTACAGAGAAATATGTTTTATTACACAGTATGTGATAAAAGTGGCAAATCACTTTGTGTTGACTACAGCAAGTGAAATGGAAAAGTAAAGTGATCAGCTTTAATGATCAGAGGAAAGGCAGCATTATACTAAAGAACAATGCAATCAAATTAAAAGATCTGCAAGTAACTGTACACAGACCCAACTCAACTGAATTAATGCTTCATTCATTGTCTTCATCACAGCCTCTCAATGTATTGATATTCTTAAGAATAAAGATTCAAGGTTGAGGTTAAAAGTGCAATTTCTAAAAAATTGCATACATACACTAACTTTCTTAACAAATTTAGGATGATAGATGCATCTACAAGGTTACCACCTTAATGAAACAGTTAAGGGAGCCACAAGGATTCAAACCTCATGGTTTAAATTCAAACTTGTAGCACGAACCCAAACTTATTTGCACTCAACTCCAGTATTGTAAGACAATTCAAAGAAAAGACAACAACTGAAGAGTTTTATACAATACCAATTGGTTAAAAAGCTAGCACCAATTTGTAATTGGGGGGTGCATAAGAGGTAAGATTAAGGTATTTTCAAACTGCCAATGGACTTTTTTCCCCCCACACAAAGTGTCCACTATTCCATTGTAATTCAATATCTACTTTGACTTCATTTAGTAACTAGTAGGATTCTACTGGTTTTTCATATACTTAGATTCTTCTGGGATTTACAAACAACTTAAGTATTGGAAGATAAAAAAAGGAGATTTAAAAAAAAAATACTACCCATTTTATCCCCAATATGCAGAATCCAGTATATCCCTATTTTTTTTTAACTAGATATAACTCAGAACCTCAACAAACTGTTTCTCATACAAGCAGAACTACTTTATTCATTGTATGCAAGCTACATCTACGTTCAACCCAGAAGAATTACTGAGGCTCCTAGTGACAGGCCTGAACTGGTTTAAAACCCAGCAGCTTGGTAACAGGTCAACCACAGCCGAGAATCAACCCAAATCGAGGCTTTATAGCTCCATCTCCTCTGCATCTCCTTCCCTGAGTCCTGTGCAACTTTCACAGCAGCTTTGAACTAGGCAGATTGACAGTTTTACAGACAACCTGGGCATATTTAAGGAAGCTTTAGTCACGTTTTGACAACAGATACGGTTTATCATCTCAGAATTTTTCTTTGAAACTCTGATTGACAGCTCCCATGCTGTACCAAGATTCTTAAAGGCACAAGGGTGAACTTGCACATGGGTTCCTGAAGTCTTTCAAGAGAGCTGCATGAGCACTCCTTCACAGAGAATATGTTTAAAAGTCATCTTTAGCAGCACTGGTTTGAGCCAGCTCATTTCAGTGTGCGCTGTGATGCATAAGAAAAGCTTATGCAATTACGGAACCTCTGGTGGAACTGTGGTGACAGTGACCTTCAACTCAAGGTGAGAACTAGTCAAATTGCTATTACTTTCAGCATAGAACAAAACATCCCAGTTCAGAAAATGAGTCTTGAAGGATCACACTGCCCCTGTGCAATACTCAATGGAAGTGTTTCTTGCTCTTCCCCCCACCTCCCCCAGTCATGAGGCACAAGGAAAAATATTTACCTAACAAAGCTTGAAAAATTTCTTATTCACGAAGCTTTGATTTTGAAGTAATTTAAAACTGGTGAGAGTGTGCTACTGTTTCTTTAGTGCCAAACCATCAGTTATTAGAAAAACTCAGAGTCCATTTGTTTCTCTTCAGCACAGAAATTCAGCTGAGCCCAGCTGTTACACAAATCACTCTTTCACATGATCTTCCTATTCACTCAAACTTCTTCCTTGTAAAAGGAAGTTTTTAAGAAACAAATTGTCTATTTTTAGCAGGTCCTTTATGAAAGCATCATTTTCAATAAATAAGAAAAAATGAAGATACTGCACACAGGTCTGTTCAAGAGCATTCTACACTAGCCAAGAAAATGCTGAAACTTGCTGTGTTGTGTTGCCCTCTTCAGGTCGACAGCATATTTTCTAGTTCTTTTCCTTGACGAGGTATTGCATTGTAACTTCTTTCATAACATTTTTCAGAGCTGAAGTTTCAAGTAGCAGCTAACTTCACCTGTCTTCCACCAATGCGTGAAGCATTTTTTGTTTAATATCCTATAAAAATTAACTTTACTTTTGCCCTTTATATCTCCCTAACCTCAATACTAATTTTGAGGATTATCAAGCTATCAACCAGCATTTGAAAAGATGACTAAAAACCAACTTCAGTACTGATAAGAAAGTCTCATGACAAGAGGCTTAAAAAGCTGAATTGTTTCAGCTTATCAAAGAAAGCTCCTGATACCAATCCATAAGTGAACATGGGAGATCAGAAAGTCACATGACTTTAAAGTGGGGTAAGGCAAAACAGAATCTAGAAACTGAAGTCAGAGAAATTCAGACTTGAAATGCAATGGAGACTTTTCAACAACAACAACAAAAAATTTAATAATCTACTAGAATAAAAAGGTAGATTTATTATTACTTGAAAACTCTACAGGTAGACCCAGTATCTTTCCAAACAACCTCTTTTGATCTTTTTTTTTTTAATAGTTGTCATAATATGGGCTGAATTGTGCTGTTGATTTGCATACTTGCAATGGGTTTTGCAACTGCTTATCTGAGCTCTGCCAATTAATGTGGAAATATGGATGAAACAGTCTTCAATTGCTTGGAAATGGCCATGCTTGAGCTTCTGATTCACTTATTGAGACAGATATTAATAATGTCTTAAAATATTTTATTTCCCACTCCCACTTTTAGAGGACAGGTCATGGTAAACATTTATGTTGATTCAGACATCTCAATACTGCAGCCTTGACATAAAGAGCAAAGTGCTGAATTTAAGTTATATATTATAAGTATGGAGAATTTCACTCATGTTACAAAGGAAGAGAAACATCCTCACAATTTGTGACTGTACAGCTTAATCTCAACATCTTAAGGGACTTATGATAGGAAAACCTGTTCAAAGTTAAGGCCTACTATGTAATTATAAACAATAAAATTGTTAAGCTATTCAAAACTCTTAGAAAATGGAAGCAAAGCAAATGCTCATTCAGTACCAAATAAAGGAAAACACAAACACAGATCATCCCTTCTTGGGATGGCAAACACAGAACAGCCAGCCTGCCTCAAGCAATTGAGACTCTAAAAAAACTCAGGAAAACTTGGCATGAAGACAGCTTCATCCACTTTCCTTCCAATACTTTTGCAATTTTAATCTCAAGAATGAAATACACTATACAGCTGTAAATCCCATACACTCAGAGGACAGACTCCAGAGCATGATGAGGTGGGTGACATCATGCTCATGGAAGAGAGCAAGAAACAAAAATGACATGGGAAGAGAGCAAGAAACAAAAATGGGGAATGAGTACAAATTAAGTGCACAACAGCTGGGACTCAGAATGCTCCCACAGCAGGCAGCAGTTTATCAGAACAGTCTCTATGAGCATGTAGAGACTCCTCTCCTGACTAATATGGCCTGTCACAGTGCCTGGAGCCAAAGACTGATGAAAATTTCCTGCCATCTATCAGCCAGTTTGTTCAATTAGACTGTGAAACATCAGCTGTTCTTATAAACACAGGGGGAAATTCCACAAGCCAAACTAGCTCTAGTACTGGATACAAAAAGCTTGACACCTTGGATTCAAAATATACTCAAAACATTACTATTATTTTCTTTCTTGCCATTAAAGAACAAGTGCAAAAAGCACTCAGTTCTACAGTACTATGAGATAAAAAGGCAAAAAAGCTTTTGTGCACCTGTCAGTTAAAGACAACAAAGCAGCTTACACCTCTGAAGAGATGAAGTGAGGAACTTCTTTTTTGACACATCGAATGAAAAGCATCACAAAAATATAATACTATTTTTAAACTGTCTCTGGTAGAAGAAGTTTCCACCTATGTCAAAGTTTATCTGGTTCAAGTTCCATACAACACAGCTAACAGAATACGACAACAGCTGGCAATAAAATCGCCAAGATACCTTCACTAACTTTTAAAATTGCAAATGAGTTGATCCTTAGTGATTCTCAACTTTTTTTTACATTATCTACTGTAGATTCCAGGATTCTGGTCCAATCTTAGCTGCTATACTTAAAAGAAGAGATGCTGGACAAGGGTTTTTAAAATTACCTGTGGTTAGTTTAGTTCTGACTTACCCAAGTATGATGTTCATATTTTTGCCATTTCTTTCTCCCACACACCTCATCGGATTTGGTCACCACACGAGGTATGATTCATATTATTCTTTAGAAATGTATTTTAGTAGACAAACTTTACAACTGAAAGAGTTTTTGAGTTTTTAAAATAATGAATTCTTCAGCGAAAAAGATCTATCAAATCACTTTATTGAATGCATTTTTTCTGCAGCAACTTTGCCAATTCACAATTAATTGCAGCTAAGACTGGTTTTTCTTACTTGGTATCATAATCTAGTACAATTTTTTGAAGGAAAACAAATTCATCTCCCTCCTACTGCCAAAAAGAAGAAAGTTCCCTTCACAGAATTTCCTTCTAATAACTTGGCATAATAGAAAGTATGGAGAATACAAGGGGGAACTCTTCCCATTGAAGGCAATTTCCTGCATTATTTCCTGCCATCCACTTGTGTATCCTTAAGTACCTACAAGAACACTGTGGGAAGACACAGGGAATAAATATCCACTGCAACATAAACTCAGGTTAAATTAGGTGTTTATGTAGAGATATATAAGCAACCAATTAGAATACCAAGAGGTCTCCTACCAGCACTAATGGAAATTAAATGCATTCAGGGTAGGGGTTAAATACATCTGAAGAACACTTTGGAATCAGTTATTTTTCCATATGCAAGTTTGTCACTAACTCCTTGTTTGGAATTAAATTATAATCTCACCCTTTCTAAGGCTTTCTGAAAATTCCTTTAAACACATAGAGCAGTACACACACTAACAAACCAAATAAAAAAGCTAGAGACATCTGCACCCACATTTTTTAAAAAAACTGGAAATATTTAGAAATGCTAAGAGCAGCATTACTAAAAATAATATATACCAACCTTCTCAAAGGTTATGTCAGCATCATCTTTATTTATGTTTGGTCCTCAATTCTTAGTTAGATATTTTGGGTTTCAACCATAGCAAGTAAGGGTTTCCAATCGAAAAGGTAATGGGAATCAAGATAAGTACAACTGTTTCAAGTGATAGATGTTATTGATTTAATTATTTTAAAAAAGCTTTATTAGTTTGAAATCATGTAGTATCATAGAAGTCTTCCCTCATGCCCTAAAGATCTGCAACCTATTCAGAGAGCAAAACCTCTTTTTTGCAAACCTATTTACGTGATTTCTATGAAAAGACATTTAAAAAGCCTCACACCTATCAGAGAACAAGCAAATAACTTAGTCACCAACCAAACAAATGCTGTGAGTACCACTTTTCCTGATACATACTTTTAAATTCTTATACAAACCTTGCCATCTGTTGTGATCTCTGTCAAAATAACTGACTTCCGTTCTCAATCTGAGGTTTCATTATGACAGTAAATGTCTTATATCTAACATTAAAAGCTACTCCAGTCCCACTGCAAGACTGTATAGGCTTCTATGGTCATTATAACCTGTTACAGAGTAATATCAGAATATTCAGTGCTATGAATAAAGGACCTTCTTTTCATAGCTATTGGTGCAAAATTAAATATAAATAGATTGAAACATTCCAACAGAGCACAACTGTTTAATTTACAGAGAGGCTACAAGAATTCTGGTATGAGTTTTAACCATACATAATTCCAAACTTCATTGTGACCTTAATGCTATAAAAACTAAGGAGGTGTCCTTAGGAGAAGAAAAAAATGTAAGGATTCCAAAGAATATGTCTCCAAACAAAATGCTGAGAAAAATAAAGTTCTGGTGTATTAAAACAGGAAAAAAAAACACATTCAAAGCTAGTTTTGGGATGTAAGTATACAACTAGAAGACAAAAGTAAGAACTAGATGCAAGACCTATGCCATTACTTCTACCTTAAAAAGCCTACAAGAAAAAAAGCCCATACAGTGGTTGAGGGAAAAGCGTTGCTTCTAAAGTGTTTGGCTTAGAACTTTCACAGGGCATTTTGCATCTAAAGCATTCTTCATAGTTAGTAGCTATTTTAAAAACAGAATTAGGTTGTTGAACTGTTTTTTAAAAAAGAACAGACAAACATTACCTATACCAGCTGTAGCACATTCTAAAGTATTACACACTTGCAACATAATAAATGTTAATTACCTATTAGAATAAGTACAGTCTGTTTTGTCTGCTAATTCATATAACTCAGGGGTCCAGCAAAAATGAGCATGCAAAGTTTTGCCATAATGCTAGAAAAGGAAACATAATTCTGAAAACAGATTACAATATATGACACCTCAGTAGAAGAGATTGATTTTATTGTCTCCTACCTGATAAATTCTAAATGGGATGTATCGAAATCCATTATCTTCTGGAGGATACTCCATGAGTTTTCGATTTATTGCCCAAAACTGCTCAAATTTATCTGTGAAGGTAAAATTAGACTTTGTCAATATCAGTAACTTTTTTTTTTTTCAGCCTAAAGAGGTAAATGAGACACAACTGGAACATCATGCAAGCTTTTCTTACAGAAGTTTAACCTGTATGAATTAATTTTCCCCACATTTCTCTTTCCTATTTAGCCTGAAGCCAAAGGAAGGTCACGTGCATTCTCCTGTGAAAACAGTGATGTGGTGATTTATTGAACTGAAAGAGAAAGCAACTCTAACTCATATCTTATCTCCCACTGTTGAGGAAATACTGGGCTATAAATTATGGATTTCATTACCTCAATTAACAATGCCTGTTTCTCCACTCCCTGATGTTACTGGTTCATACTTTCAGTCTGCTAAAAATATCTAATTGTTCTTAGCTATAACTGAACAATGGGTGTAAAGCACAAAGAAACTAAAGCAAGAGAAATACTTCTTAAGTGGTTTACATTTGAATATGTAGATCTTAAAATAATCTGCAACAATGCATGACATGATCAGAAAATGTACTACCAGATTCATGACACAACCTGAAAATAAAAGTTTATGCTTGTAACACATTTTTGCTATTATCCAAGTAAGTAGGGTAAATAGCCTGCACACCATTTCATGCTATTCATACACTACAAGAACTGAATAGTTTATTACATATAAAATGTACTAATGACAGCATAGGTTTAAGAGTAATAAAGGCTTTTATACATGCAAATCAATTATTCAAATGAAGCAAATAACTAGACCAGAAGTGACAGAAAGAAATACAAAGAGCTAAGATGAATAAAGCTGGTGCTAGCCTTACTGAAGAAAGCAGCTTTAGAAAAGGAAGAGCAGGGGATCAAATTCCTTATAGGTCCTAACTCTCCCAAGACACCAAATACAGAGGATGTTTCCACAGAAGGAACACACAGTCTCCAATTTTCTCTCCTGGGTACAATGTTCAGCCAAGTCTCAAGAAGTTGGGCTCTTACAGAATATACCCATTACAAAATTCAGCCTCAGTGAAACAAGGTAAAATTCAGAAATGTATTCACAGGAAAAAGGTTCTTCCTGCTTCCAAAAGTGCTGATTACACTTTAACCAATTGCAGAAAATGAGTTTGAGATTTGCTTCACTCCAGCATACAGCACAGATGCCTGTCAGTGCACTAAAAGGCACAGGTTAGTATATACTGCAGGGTTTATAATACATTGCTTTTCCTGACTGAATGCAACAACAAGGCAGGAATTTCCAAGAAACTGGGAACAAACTCCTGCCAGGTATGCTGTAGCAGCATTTCCTGATACTTATCTGAGAAAGTACTTCCACACCCTTGTTTCCTGATAGCAGCAAGTGCCTCTTGACAGGCACTTACCTGAGCCACAGTCAGCAGCACCAGGCAGGCACCTGCCCAGCACGAGGAGCAGCCGGGATGCAGGGTGGCACCCACCACCCACTGCCTGCGAGGGACACCGACAGCCCTGGAGCAGACTGCAATCAAACAATCCCACATTTGGCAACCCCAGTCTGCAGAGTCAGAGGTTTAGTCTGAAAATGTCCAACACAAAGATAGATGACTGCCTCCTCCTCAGAGCTCTTTCAGAGGGAAGGTGAAGATTTAGCAAGGTGAAGATTTAGCATGCTTCCTTTTTGCTTGCAGGCAGCACTCAGAATGACTTGTAGCTTTCACTACAGATGTGTGAACAGGCATTCCACAGCAGGCACTGATAGATTTATACTTCAATTACCACTTCTAACTCACTTGAGAAAACTGTTATGGTGATACAAAAACCAAAACAATTCAGACCTACTTAAGCTAGTGAGCTTCAGCAGACTTAAATAAGGAATCTCCATATTTGGAGACATCCTACTTGAACAGAAATAAAACAAACATTAACTTGATTTACTTATTTATGCTCATATTACTGTATGATTATTACTGTAATTAGGAATGAATGTAATTAGTTGGGTGAACAGTTTACTGTTCTCAAAATTCACCAGAAATGAGCATCACATCTTATGGATCAGGAGAAAAAGAAATTATGAACAACTAAAAGACTTATGTCAAAAAATTAGGCATTTAACCCTTGTGGCATGCAAATATGGCAAACAAGGAAGGCTCTGGATGACAAAAAGAAGTTAAACAGTAGTAATGTGCAGTTAACTCACTTCTTTCCTTCATTCCCCTTTCCTCACCTCCTACAAAACATGCCAGAAACCAGGTAATCTTATTTAAGGCAGCTAAAATTAAAAATTTATTCCCCTCAGATTATTCTCTGAACACCCAGGCAGTGCTTAAGACAATCTATTGTTCAAAGTTCTAAAAGTTTCTGTGGTTTCCAAATATAACAGCAATAAACCTGCAACAGTTGAATTATGAACTTGGTGCATTTTGTAATCAAGAATGCTCTGTCAATCCACCTGATATCCCAGGAATTTTAGCTATACATAATGGAGTCAGACATCTTAAGATCTCCACTGAGTACAGAACTGTCTGAAGACCTCTAAACAGATTCCTCCTCACGGCCTTATATTGCTGCCTGCCAAATATCTTTCCAGGGATACAGTATTTTCACTACAGGAAACAGAGTTGGGTGTAAGAAAACTAAGACAAATTTATAAAGCAAGCAGGAGAAAAAAAAGTTATCCAGTTTGCATACTGATATATATGACCTGGCAAGAGCCTTTATTAGCAGAGCATTGGCTGAGTGCCAGAATCCTAAAGCTCCAAAAGTACAAAATCCCAAAGTGACTGCTTTTCACAGAATCCTTAAGATTAAAAGCTTAAACAAACAAACAAAACCACTGACAAATATCCACCCCAATCTCCTTAAAAACCTAAGTGAAAGGGTTCTTCCTTCTCTCATTTTTATGTAGCAGTACCCTCTATTTTTGCAAAGTCTCAAGGAAGCTATTAGTGCTACACTGAGCTGGAAGAGCTAATTAGTTTATTGGCTAGACAGGACAAAGACAGAAGGGACTGGCCGGAAATTTAACAATCAAAACAAAACTGAGTTTTCATCAAGCCAGTAAACAAAGAAGAGTTCTCTACCTATCAGCAAAAGCACTTTACACACTTCTCTCCCTCCCTCATAAAAAGCTTATGCAGTCTGCATGACATCTAAACCACCCTAACAGTCAAATCTGATTCCTTTTGTTTTTCACAGCTTGAAGTGTTAGAGTTTCTGTATTAGCAAAAAGAGTACTTGCAAAAGGCAGATGTCCCTATCTGAATAACAATATTTAAAGTAATGACAATAAGATTTGAATAGAAGTGAGATTAGTGACAGTACAGAAGTTTGATATGACTCCACTAATCATATTTCTTAAACAAGAGATGATGATTCTACATAAATTTGCCTAAAATGAAAAATAAAAACTTCTCTATGTATTTTATATCAAAGATCAGAAAGTTAATGGCCAAATAATTGAGAAATATATCAGCCAAGCTGCTAATATTTATAACTATTTATTGCTTAGAAATGCAGTCACTGAATGCCCAAAAGACAGACATCAGCCTTCAGTACTACAGAGATGCACAGAATCTATGAGTTGGCAAAACTACAAAGAATTTATGTCAGCCATGACAATAATCTCAGTACAAAAATTCATTAAGCAACAAAGCAAACTCAAACATAAATTTGCAAATACAGTATACCTACATTATGCATGTAAGGTTCAGAAACCAATCAGTAAAATTATTCCTGTCCTTAAAGTACCCATTAAAACTGCTGAAAAAATTACTGATGGAGGGAAACACTGGGAATTGTTGTTTCCTCCATTAAACCAGACTGGAGATCTGTGGAAACCCAGGGCACCAGGAATACTTCTCTGTCTGCTCTGGGGTGCCCTGACCCCAGGGGAGCACTGACTTTGATCCTCATTCATGGAGAAAGTTTCCCAGACTTCAAGATAGACAAGAATCCACAAAAGTGTGAAATAGATTATAGAGAGTAGTGTAGGTGCATCACTTGGTGAGAAATTTAGGTTTTGGGATTTTTAGTATGTTGTGGATGGAAGCAAGATGGAGGGCACAGGTGTAGTCCTGGGTTTCTTCTTCATGCTTCTTCTTCCTTCTTCTTCATGGGTTTGGGTGCCATTTTGTAATTGGGCAGAAAAGTCAACATTGCAGCTCTTTGGGATCAGTTATTGGGTTAAAAGGGAAAATCATCTAGGTGCCAGTTCTTAATTGGATAGTTTAGTCTTAAAAGACCTTGTAACATGAGATTGTTGGCCATTTTGTGCCTTCTAATGAAAAGCTGCCAAACTCACAGTAGTGAGACTGTTTTACTGATAAGAAATAATAAACACCTGAGTCTGAACATGAAATACCATCTCAAGTGCCTTCAATCCAGACCCAGAAAAACCGATAGAGATCCTTTAGCAGTCGTTGAAATTAATCCAAATTTATACCTTGTTATGTTAAAAAGTTCTTGGTAATGCCATTATACTTTGTTGTTAATAGACAACAATTGCTGAACCTCTTACTGTTGAGCAGTGTTAACTAAGGATTAGTCCCAGCTAAGGCCTAAAAGGCTGGGCTCCCTTTTGCCCCTGAGTCTCAGCCTGAAATGGTCCTCAGGCAACCAGAAAAATTAGTTTCACTCATACTAGCCTCTTACAGTCATTTTCTGAAACTCAACTGCTGTCATGCTTCAAACAACTTGAAATTTCACGTGGATCTTGAATTTAGACACGTCCCCTTCACCCACATGAGGCTACAACAGGATGGATCACTGAGAGGGTAAAGGGCACTGCTCAGGTGCTCACCATCAACACATGCATTTCACTAGAGCATAGCTTTAAATCTGCATACACAAAATCTGGGCAATTACCACAGAATGGAAAAATACACCTGCAAATACCTTGCAATGAAAAGCCCTGGTAAAAGCATACAGACAGTTAAAATGAAGTTCCCACTGCAGTGTAGTAGGCAAAAGAACTAAAAACCTCCATCCTAATCTTTATCAATAAAAATATCATAATTGTAAGGAACTATTTTGTTTCTGTAATTGATAATGATGCAACTATCAGAGGTTATCAGATTCTAGAACTGGACTGATTTCAAGAAGGCTGTTGAGAGGGTTTAGAAAACAGAAAGAACTAATACAAAAATGAGTTGAAAGACTTGAAATTCAGAAAGGAAATACTAATTCATGGCCCTTGTATTTCAGCATCTTTTTAGAAAGTCAAAGAAGTGAACAAACTCGTGTAGCCCTTGGGTAGCACATATGCACAATTTTGTCTGGACTATTCATGGTTTCTTCTTGAAGACATTTATTGCAATAAATTAAACAGAAAGCTGGAAATTAAATCGTATCTGTAACTCTATGCAAGCAATACCACCTTGCAGCCTGCATGCAACTATGTTCAACACTAAAGTTTAAAAAACACAAGATTTGTCCATTCTCAGTGGTTCACCACTCTCTAACAACCATATGAACCATGGAATACTTGGGGACAGCACTAAGAGACTGCAGACTCATGTACAAGATGTACAAGAACGACGGAAAAACTTTAGTTTGGCAGTGCCTTCAGAGGTAAAGCTTTGGAATAACAGCTCCTCACCCTGTCCCAAAAGAGCTGCCTCACAAAGTTCAATGAGTTTGCTCAAGACCTTGCCCAGTGAAGTCTGACAATCCCTGTGGGTTTCCACTCAAGCACTTTCACTCCCCAGCACACCCCACCCTCCCTTCCCCATGTACCATCAGACTTCCTGCTGCTGTAACCAGTAACTGCTTCTTGTTTGGTAATTGCCCAGCTCTACTGACAGTGGAGACAAGAGTGAGGGGAGTCTGTCTCCATCTGCTCTGGGGGCCTTCCTTTCAGGTAAAGCTGGTATTAAATCCACCTTCAGCTTCCTCCTCATCTTCAGGCCAAACAAGGCAGTTGCCCCACTCTATAATCCAGCATATGCTCCAGCCCCTGAGAATTTTACCAGCACTCTGCTGGATTCTCTTCTGTTTGCCCACATTTCTTTTGTCTTGGGGTCCAAGAGGACACAGCACTCCCAGTAGAGCTTTACCAGTGCTGAGCCAAGCAGGGGGCACAACAGCTTGAGTAGCTCCCAGGTTAATCTTTATTTTGGCAACACTACACAAGAGGCTTTCAACCCAGTTTCTTGTTCACCCTTACCCACTTCCAGAAAGCTGCTTCCCAGTCAGATCTTAGACTCCCATGGGCTTTTTCCAGGCTCTGTGTGTCAGCTCTGGGAGGGTCCAGCCCATCATGACCCCTCTGAATGGCAGATCTGCCCTTCAATCCACCAACTGCTCCCATCAACTTTTCCCTTCACTCACAGACAAACTCACTAAGGGTTAATCTGTCACATATATATAATCAAACTAGGGTAGGGTACAGAGAGTTGAAGCTGAAAGTCAAGGATACAAAGTGTATTCCTTTAATGTTAAAGCAAGCATATTTTCTACTGACTCATGTTTTAACAAGCATTGCTTTTAACTGCTGTAGCTAAAAAAAAAGGCTTCTCAAAATTTACTATAAATACTACTTCCACATTGTTCCCAGGAAGACTAGGACTCTGCATGCATACATAATTCTGCTCACTGGTATTTCTAACCAATTTTATAAAAACTTAAGTTCTTGTGTGGTATGCTTCAAGCATGAAGGAGTTTTTGTTGATGAAATAAATATTTTGAACACTTTAAAACTAGTTTCTGTGCTATTCAGAACAGCTGATTACTGTAATTTCCCAGCTATATAAAGACTTGTCTCTAAATTACTTAGTTCACCTAAATTCATAATTCATATTCTTGTTTTTATAAAAACATCAATAATTACAACTATCAAAGACTTCAGGAAGATTTTGGTACACATCTGACTCTCAATGATCACTACAGTTAGTGACAGCTTTTCTGAGATCACAGCTTGAAATACTGGTATGACATTATTAGATATTTATTTTTCTCTTCCATTTTACACATTGCCACAGTTAAAATATTCTTGCTATTAAATACCCAGTTTACATGGGCATTTGAAAAATCATGGTATATAATACGAATCCACCAATGAAAAGGGAACACAAGTTTACTGAGCTTTTCAGACTATCTTCATATATGAGTCACTATCAGATACAGAGAGACAGGACCTTAGAACAGTTTTGACTTAATGTAGCAGAAGCCACAGAAATATGTGAAAATGTTCTTCATGTGACAGACAGCAAAGTAACAACATTCAACATAAGAGGACATTCTGAAGACTGTACAAGAAAGAAAGCATGTCATTCTTCAGGTTATCTATCAGATCAAAAAGGCATTTTCCCCCTGTTTTCTTATAGTATACACAAGGGAGCCATACCTTACCAACATTCTTTTCACTTACTAAACATACTCACAAACCAGAAGTTTCACTTTAAGTACTTCACAGTTTCCTTACCACCACCTCCCTTCTTTTCTAGGTCGCCAGTTTACCTGGAAAAGGTTTAGGCAAAGAAAGTAATCAAGATGGACTACTTCCTTTCTTTCCTTCAAATAACAAAATGCACAGATCCTACAAAGCTTTCTCTATAGCAAAACCCAGGTGATCTCAGAAGCCCTGTCACTTAAACTAAAAGGAAAGCTCTGATGACAGACAAGTTGTAGTGGTTTTGGTTTGCCAATTTAAGATTTTCCCAATTTTGAGATTTTCCCAAACAATGCACTGATGAGTGTGGTGGGTTCAGTGCTGGCCAATCACCCATGCACTCACTTCTGCTGTGAGATAGGATCAGGAGAAAGGCAAAGCCATTTTTGAAACACATACCCCACAGGTTGTATAGGAATTAGAAGCAGGGCTTCTTACAGACTTTCCTGAGAAAGTCAAAGGGAAAAGGACTCCCAACAATTTTATCCATCCACCAGCTCCCTGCTCCATGTCTAAGATAGCCTAGGAATTTTGATTTCTTCATTTCTAATTATGCTTTCTCTATAAATATGAAAACAGACCAGCATAACACCATGCAACTTTCTGACCCACTTTGCTTTCCCTGTACTATGTTTTTCCTTATAAAAAGTTTTTCTTAAAAGTTAAGGAACCTTTATATTAATGCATATTAATGAATTCAGGCGTTTACTAGGAGAAAGTAACTTAGAAGCATTTCAAATTGCAAAACAAGAAACCCTCAACAACTAAAGGAAGTTAAATTTAAAAGTGAAGTCTATTTTTTAGAGACACTTTACTCTAAATTTTAGTTAGCCCATACAGATTTTTCAGGAAATGACTTATTTTGAGAGGAAGGGGAGGAAGAAAAGTAGAAGGCAGCAAAAAGAGACCTTGAAGTCTGCTCCTTCAGAGTGTAATGTTTTTCATTGGACACATGGCCATCTAACCCAAGAGGGTGAAAATGCTGGAAACACAATCTCTACCTCATCTCTAGGCAGCTTCCTCTCGTGGCAGAGACTTCAGTAGGATTGTGAATGTTGTGTTACCTTTTGTTTTCCTTCCTCCTTTGCCTTCATACAGTTCTTGCCCTCCTTTGAGACCCACTGATTTGCACTGGCCTCAGACAGACAGACAGACCTGCTCTGCCCTCAGACAGACAGACAGACCTGCTCTGCCCTCCTGCTTGAGAGCAGAGAAGAGAAAGGCAAGGGGGAAATGCAAGCTGCCAACAATTCCCCACCTTTGTGCCACAGCAAAGGGCAGCTATTCAAGCAGACACCAGGCCAGCACAGAGGACAAAACAAAGCCAGAAGCAGTTTCAGGGGGATGGGAGTTTAGACTCACAATACTTCACCCAAATGAGTGGAGCATTGGCTTAGTCATTTGTGCAGAAAGGGTAACAATCCCATAAACACTGCAGAACTAACAGTGAGGTCTAGGTCACAATCCATTACCAGAAAAACCACTACAACTAACTAAACCCCAAACAAAACCTGCTGCTATGGAAAAAACCCCAAAACATTCCCAGGAAGGCTATGGAAAAAAACCCAAAACATCCCTTTAATACAAACTACACTGTATTAAAATTAAAAAAAAAAAATAAAAGAAATTAAAATTTCAAAATACAAAAAGATGAATCCCATATTTGGATTTAAAAAAAAGAAATTATGCAACTTGGAATATCATTAAAAACCAGCTGATCTACTCTGCAGGTCCAGCCTGCTTGAAGCCAGACCCTGCTCAACACCCAACCAGCAGTGGGCTGACTTTGTGCAGGGCTACCTGAATCAGTCTAAATCACATTCCCTCAGTTCCATGGTATCAGCAACACCAATGTTTGGTGTGTGCCATGCTAGCTGAACTCCAGAATAAGCAGGTACTGATGCTAGTTAGAAAGCAACTTGATGCATTTTGGGACATTTTTAACTAAGGAAGCCCAGGAAGGTAATGATTGGGTTTTTAAAATCACTTTTAACCGATACACTAATTTTCAAAGTTCAAATGAATTATTTAATCTTTTTTCACAGATAACCAAACCTCCACAGATTGAGCATGGAAAAAACTCCCCATTTTGGTAGCAATACAGGGAAGAAGTAAACAAGGTAGCTTTGTGAATTAAAAAATTAGTAGCTTTTTTATTCATTCTCCTGATAAACTCCAGATTTTCTAAGCAAATTTCAAATGATGAGTTGAGATCACAAAGATTTGTTCAGCTACTAAAGCATGCTCACCATGGGGTAAAGGACAGCATTGCTTCCACCACTTCTCTGGGAGGATGAGAAACACACCCATCAAACCTGAGTGGGTGAAGTGTATGCAGCACAAGAAAGGCTGTAGGACACTCCCTTTTTTGCAGTTTGAACATTTCTAAACAGAAATGTGGTAACTGAGAACAAACACAACTTCTGGCTCTCAAAAACCCAAGAACAGTTTACATAGATTTTGGAATGAAATGCAAGACAACACAGGCCTGATTCTGTCAGTAAGGCAAGAAAGATATCAGATGCATTAAAATATAAAATATTGTATATTCTGAATGCTTGCAGTATTTTTCTCCTCTACTAAGAACAATTCAACATGGCCACTTAACTTCTGGTAAGCCCTACAGCATGAATGAGCATTACATTCTTTTTCCATAATATTTTCAGTAAAATAATGACTTCATTATATTTTATAATATATAAAAGAAACCTTAAAATAGTTATGAGTTCTTTCTGTTTATTTCTCCCACTCATGTATCAGAAATACCAAGTCTATTCTTCATTGGTTATAAATGATGCCTGTGAAAGTTTCAGGGCACAGTCGCTTCTGTTAGTCCACAACTGATAAAAAGCAGATGTGCTGAATCTAAATCCCCTCATTTATCAGAGCCATTATATACTGAAGTTACAGATATTAATTCTTTGAACCATGCAGAAAATACAACTCTCCCCCTGGAAAGAGTTGGGATTTCATTGGTTCGATCCTGACTCATCAGTAGGCCCAGAGAGTCTTAGAGTTTCAAAGCTGAAAGCCTTTATTTTTCTGCACAAAAGGCAAGAAGAAAAAAACCCACCCACTTGAAAATCCCTTTCATGCATGATAAAAATGGCCATAACTCTACCAAAGCAAAAAAACAGTAGTAACGTTTTCCATGAATTCTGACCAAAGAATGTGCACAATTCATACAAAAGAACAAAGGTCAGTATAGCTGCATAGTCTGCTTTTATCACTTCCCTACCACAGACAGACATCCATGGCTGGTCACAAATGTACCTGTCCCAAAGAAGTGTTCCACCTCAGAAATATCTGGTTTATGAATCAAAAATTGTCTGTGAAGGGCAAGAAAAACCACACACAGCACAAAATAGAAGAATTTGTTTTCTTTCCTGATTTGGTATCAGATTAACATAAAACCAGAAATGGTGGGAGGAAGGATGTAAAGGTTGATATGAATAACCACCAGCTGTTACCAGCATAAGATTTTCCCACAAATTCACTATTACAGCTCTTCTGTGCTGCAACTTACAGCAACTGGTAAACTTCATGTGTTACCTGTTCAAGTAACTGCTTCTCAGCAGAAACATTTGTACCAAATTACTTGATAGTTCTATTTCTCCAAACAAAACTGGATTTTTTTTTTCAAAAATGTAAATTCAGGACATGTCTTCTAAGTAATGCTATCACTCATTAAACAAATAACACTTCCTGTAATTAAGAACTGAAGAAAATTGTTTGAAGTTGCACAGCAAAAACAGTCTGCAGATGTACCTTTACTTACAAAGCAGTTATCACAAATGCTACTTTCTTTTCTTTTTTGTGGTCATTTATTCTGTTTCACAAAGTGGTTCAAAATTATTACATCTCAAACGAAAACCTATAAAAACATATTGAAAGATACAACATGCTTAAAAAGAGTTTTCTTGGTTTCACAAGCTTTTCTTGTTTCTCTTTTATGAAGAGTTGAGAAATTAAAATTAGCATTTGAAAGATTGCTTAAACTTCTCATTCAGGTGTCAGATTCCACAGGTGCAATTTCTCATTAAGTACAGTGAAACCTTGAAATCAACTTTGCTAGGCAACCTCTGTTCTTAACATTATAGTGCAAAACAGAAAAATTCTCCTTTGCCTACAACTGAAGATATTCTTAGACAAATAATCAACTAAAAGATAAAGCCTAAGATGAGAACAAAAAACCCATGCTGTTTATCTGTCCTATTACCTTAAATATAGAGAGTATCAAGATTCTGTAACTTCTGCTTAAAGGAACTTCAACTTCCACTGTTTCATTTTGGAAGTATGCATGGGCTTCCTCAAGATCTTACTACTCAAATGGCAAATTAAGATAATGCTTTAATTTCTAACTCTCGTCCAATTAAAAAAAAAATAGAAAGCAGAGTTTCTAATAACGATTCATCCCCAAAATTATCACTAGAGTACCTTTAATATGAAAGGCAGTACCACCAAACAACAATGAAAACAAAAAGCCACACACCCACTAAACACACACATTAAACCAAAACTAACATGGAACCTTCTGGTCTAAACCAAAAATATGGTTCCAGTTTTCTTGCATTCTAAGGTTCTTCTTTGTCATTTAATTTTTCTTATACATATATGGGAAGACATTAATTCTAACTGTTCAGTATTTTGTCCCACAACACAGAATAAACATTCTCATGCTTATAGTAAAATGTATCCATAAAATAAATTTACTAGGGATAATAGAAATGACAGCTTCAGGAGATGAGAAAAATGCAATGAAAGCAACATGATCACCCATTCCAGAGAGCAATTTCTGAAATACTTACAAAAGCTTTTTAACTTACAAGCTCTACAAACCTTAATACAGAGGACACTACAAACAAAAGTTTTATTGTGCACTGCAATATTGATTCATACCATTTGTGCAAAGTAAGAACACTAATTAAAGATCTTGTTCTGAATTATTTTGCTGACTTTTTCAAGTCAATACTTATTTTTGCAGAAGTTCTTGTGAAAGCCATCAAGCAATTAACAAAATGGCAGAGAGAACAGTAAAATTATTAAATCTACTGGACAACTTTTTTAAAAGTTTACTTGTATTGTTACCAGTGACAATCCATAAGTGTTAAGAGATTGTTTCCTCTAGTTATGTATGGTCCAAGATAGCTAATACAGAACATGTACACCCCAGGTGTCTCCCAAATAAAGACCATCATTTGCACAGAAGTACACTAGACAATATTTATCTATTTTGATTTGCTGCTAGTTTTGGTTTTTTAAAACAGTCACGACCCTATCTAATTCCTTGAATAACTCCAGGCACATTTAAATTATCACCAAAATGATTATTTTAATGAAAAAAAAATTATAAACCACCAAAACCATCAATGCTTTCCATGACACTAGACAAAAATTCTGCAGAACAATGACATTTTATATCTCATGCAATAAATGAAATTTGAAGAAATTATTTACTAGGTTGTTCAACCTGAATATAATTAATACTTAATGTGTTGTATTTACCATTCTGTAATCCCATCCACAATTGCTTATGATCCTTTTTTTGCATTTCATTGATGACTTGACTTTTGTGCTTTAAAGCATCTGCTTCTTTTATGCAAGCCATAAAATGAGCTTCAATCACATCCTTAGAATGGCAGTGTAGAAGATCCTTTTCTGGAAAATTCTACAAAAATAAATGATAGATCAAGAAAAATAAATGCATCATATACCTTGTATGATGAAGCATAAATGATAATTTTAAATAGGCACACATTTATGCAAAAGAAGCACACTGGAATTTTCTACTTACAGAAGAATGTAACAACCATTCTCTCACTCTGCTGACAAGAAACAGGTTGCAGTGAAAATGTTTCAGGAAAAATAAAAGCTCAACAACTTTCTGTAAAACCAGAATTTTAACATGTTTTCAAGCAGATATTCAATCTCAGACATTAAATAGAAGAAAATGATGAGAGGTGACAAGCACCTAATACAAAATGGCTCTCTCTGATATTTTATCAACCATTTCTATGCAGTTCCTTGAAAATCAAGCAGTATCCAGCACATATAAGAACTGTAGCATATCTGCCACTTACAAACATTTTTCCTCAGGGATACTGGAAATCTTTGTCAGATCATATAAAATCAAGTCACACAAGCTTGTGTGTCTTGACTTTATACCCCTTTTGCTTGGTTACACTGGCACACAGCATTCAGCACTGCAGATGCACAAGAACCACTGCTCAGGTAACTCTTAACCCTTCAGTAAATGACCACTGCCTCTCCTAATGAATTTATTAAGGAGTTATGGCAGTATATCTCCTTCAGATACAAAAAAGATTTCTTTGAACATCAACTGATCAGAAGTCCAGCATTGTAGAGGTTTTCTTCCTCCAGTTTTTCTTTTATCCACACTTACCATTTTATCACCTACCATTTTATAATAACACAAGTATTCACTACCACAAATCCACTACCTTTAGTTTTCAGAAGTTTTAAATCCCACCCCTATTTCCTCCTAATTAACTTTATTTTCACAGTTGCTTATGACCATGCTGAATGGAGCAAACCTCAGAACCAAACCAGAGTGGTGGCATCATCAGTACTCCCCTTCCAAACAAGGGCTTGCCACATGTTTATACTTGAATTCTCATGCTATTCCACCAGAGGCCCTTTCTTCTTAATCCATTACAAACTGCCACTTCAGAAAGCTTTTGTGAGGGACTGTCAAAACCATCTTGGAAATACAAGTACATATAATGGGGTATCTTTCAAAGGCTTCTACAACATAGTTACCATGTCAAAGTAGGAGCAATCTAATGCTGGAACAAACCCTACCTTCATTCCCCTACATAACCTCAAGAAAAATAGTGAAGACTGCTTCAAAATACAGAAACCCAAAATATCAAAAAGGGAGCTAGGGATTGCCTTACCTGAAAGAAATTCTGAGGTAAAACAGTGATAGTTCCCTCCTCATTAGGTTATTGAGAAGAGTTGGAAATTAAATAATGGAATTTCATATAGCATTTCCTCCTTATGACAGTGAGAACCCAAACTCTGGAAACTGTGGATCAAAATGATGAGTATTTTCCAAAAACAGGGGCATAAAGAAAAGATTGCCAATATCTTTGCCACTAAAGTTTACATGGTTTGAGTTGAACTTGCAAAAGGAAGTGCTGTTGTTAGGACTGGTGTATGTTAAGCTGACTAGAAAGCTAAGGACAGAGGTAAATCTAGTTTCTTACATGAGAATGGCCAAGTATAAAGACATTAAAGAAGACAGAACAATAAGGAAAGCTCTTCTGGGGCAGACCTTGCTCCTGTTCTACCCTACAAAGCTGAGTGTCTCAGCATAATTGGGCCCAAGATTGCTAGGAAAACATTACTGGGACTGTTACTTGCCAATTGACATCTGCATAGGCCTGTAAATTCCTTCAGAAGTTCAATTTACTTGCTCAAATAAAAATGTAAAGTCTCGTAACCAATCCAGAAGAAACAAATAGACAGAAATAGCATACTTAAAGATCAAAAAAGGTCTTTACACACAAGAATTCAAAGAGAGACACTGGCATCCCTCAGAACAAAGGAAAAAACAGTGGTACATACCTAATGCCAAATAATATAAGAACCTAGAAACTGACTTTCCTAGTTAAAAAGTGATGTTTTAGCTAAGTTTATGAAAACAACAGTTTGTTACAACAAGTGTTTCACTACACATGTGTAAATATTGGACTGCAGGGTCTTTTTTTGGACATTCTTCTCTTTCTACAGGTAGACATCTTCCTGCTGACATTTTTGCAATGAATTTCAAATTGCAGCTAATGTCACTCCCTGAGGATGAGTTCCAGAAATCATACACAGTGCAGTCTGCAGAACAGCAAGGATCTATTTAAAACTGGTCAAAGCTAGTTAAGCTAATGTAAAGAATCTAAACACAGAAGTAGAACTAGGTGTGGCAAGATTAATTTTCCCAGCTTCTAAGGAGTAACACTGTAAGAGACTGGAAAACACTCCTGAACCTCAGTGCTGTCTATGCTTTTCTTTAGTAGGAAAACACTGACACATTTCTATGAAGTACAGTGAGGAGAAGCTGAAAAAACTAAACATGAAAGTGACGACTTAGAAAGAAACCCTGCACACCTGCAAGAAGTATATGAAACAGTTTCACCTACATGAGACTGTCAACAGAAAACATGGCATCCCAGCTGATTTATCCATCAGGGTACAAAATAATAAGTTTTATATTTAAATGTAGGTCATGTGCGCTTGTATTTTTAAAAAGAAATCTACTTGCCTTCTTTCTACCTGAAGAAATATTGATCAATCATAAATAACTTCATTCAGATCCCTGAAGAAAGGGACAATTGTAAACTGGTTGCCACTCCTGGCTATACAACTAGGAGATTTGCAAAAAGTATTAACAGATGACATAAGTAGCTTTTATTCAAGTACTCTCATTGGTGGTGTCTTGCTCCCTCCATGTCCTGCATCTTTGAAAGAACAATTACTAAGGGTTGGCTCTGATTTTCTTAGAAAGCTCAAGGAGTTCTGGTTTTTGTTTTCACATACCAGTAGATCCTTGCAGTATGAACTGGTCACCAAGAAATAGGTACTGTCTGTACAGACAAGAGCACTAAATGACCTCTCACAAAAAACTGTACCAAAAACATCACTGGCAATTTCAACAGTCTGGTTTCATAACTCCATTCCACCCATATTTATCTCTCAGTTCTAGCTCACAAAACATCTGTTTATCCTGTGACAGTCTACTTGCATTAGACTACATTTACAGAAAATAGGGCATTAAAAACCATAAGGAATGTATCCAGTGGCAGGGGGTACATCTATATATTTGTGTTTAGTTATCATCAGTGGTCTTTTCTTTAAGTAGACTGATTTAAAAAAAAAACCATTTATACTTCTGGCTTCCACAATATCTCCTAGCAGTTCCAAAATTTATCCATATGCTACATGGAAAAGTACTTCATTTCCATTGCACCTGACCCAATCTTCACCTAAAAACCCACAAAGATGATGACTGTCACACAAGGACAGCTGCTGCCTCTCCTCCTGTACATCAGGTCATGGGTGGAGAGGCAGGCACCAGCAGACAATGGTTTCATCAGAACCTCAGCATTTCCCCTGGCACACACAATTTCCTCTCCTCCAACAGTGCTGCCATCTTATCTACTGCCCAAAATCTGGAGAGGTGATTACCACACTGAGAACTCAGCAGTGTTAAACAGGCCACAGAGTAAGGTGAGATGGTTTTAACAGGAAGGGGCAGAATTTCCCTCCTTCCTCTAAAGCCACACCTGGATAACAAAAGCAACTTCCCAGACTACAGCCTCTCATGGTTCTCAGACCCCAGTATGCTGTTCAGCCTCCTCCTTCTGCAACTATTTAATGCAATGTTTTTCAACCTTACAAGATACAATGCACGTAATTTTATTGCATACCAGAAGTACAAATTAACAAACTGATTCTTCAATGCAAAAACGAACTGTGTTTATGATTTGGTCTGCATACATAACACAGGAGGACAATTACAAACACCTATCAACTTGAAAACTTCTGCTGAACAGAAATAAGCCTTTTCCATGTTTTTAACTTCAAACAAGGAAACCTGATAGGGGGAGGCTAACTTTGAAAAATAAGTTGAAAAACACTTTTTACAGATGTTTGAGATATCTGTTGTTGACTGCATGCATTGGTAGAAGAAAGGAGACAGCCACAACAACAAAAGTTAAACCCCATAAAATCTAACACTGTTTAATTAAGCCAAATAAGAATTATGACTCTTTGAAGAATAACTACACAGAAATGAAAAGAATACTCTAGTCAAAAATCCCACACCTAAACTATTCAGCTGTAAGGAACTGTAACACATGAAAACCTCTTCAATATTTTGACATACTTTGATATCTTTCAGTTATGTTTTGACTTAAGGATTCAGAGGGATTTTATTTAAATAAACTTTCAGATTACATCAAAATAGGAAGAGAGATTATGCAGGTGCTAACTCCACAGTATTATATTACTAAATCACATCAACCTTTAAAATAATACTACCTTAGCAGTTAATTATTTTTGCTGATCTTTAATGTACACCTTTCAGAAAAACTAAAAGTAGTTGATCTTTTGGCAAACAGCAACATAGACATTAAAGCCAAATTTATGCTGCTGATTAAAAAGCACTGTGGTGCTGCAACTTCTCAAGATGCCTCTACTTTGAGATGGCAACATCCCCACATTGCCACTGTTAATATCCCAGAGCACTCAGAACATAACAATTAAACCATGGTTTATGAAACTAGACGCCCTACATTTTCATTAGGACATTCTGGAAGTTTCCTCATCCCAGCTCTCTGACATTTATCAGACAAGTGTAGCAATTACAGTGGTTTCAAAAACATCCCCAACTTCAGATCTATTAAGTCAGTCATTTTAGAAGTTTCAACATGTAGAAATACATATCATAAGAATGTATGCTTTCAGTGTACACTTCCAAAAAGAATCAGATTACTGTTGGAAAAAGTTTTTCTAACACACTTTTGAGAATTGTTTCAATGAAAACATTCAACACAAGTGCTTCCCCAATACATTTTTCATTTCACTCAAATCCCTCAAGCACTAAAGTCAAGCCTATTAATGTAGTGTTGTCCTTCAGATGTTTTCCTATTGCACTGTTTCTTTTACAATGGAGAAATTAACATTTCAAAGTTAAATATCATGATTTGTAGTTGTGCTTTTGACTTCAAAACATACTTGGAATTATTGTCTCAATGCATTTCAGAGTATGCAAGAATCCTGCACCAAAGCTAACCTTGTTCAAGTTCCATTCTGAACAAAGATCAGTAGTGCTATTAAGCCATACCTAATGGGTTTACAATGCATAATCAAAATAATGTCTCTCCTGTGACTCAGCAGTCACAAGACCAAACTCATTTCACTCAGTTCTCTAAAAGGGACCAACATTAAGTGCAACAGTATTCCCTGACTTCAAAGATTTCTATAGCATCTCATATCCATGCTCATATCCATACCTAAAAGGATGAGCACTTCTCAATCTTCCCAATCTTCAGTGAACTCAAACCAATTAAATTAAAAACATTATACAAAGTTCTTCTATCATAAGCCTCATAACTTGAAAAACAATTTTGGATTTTGATATTATAACAGAGTAATTTTCTACAGGAAATCCAGTAAAAGCACACAGAGTCTCATGGAAAATAGCTGCAGATTTACAGAAACCTTTAAATGCTTCCTGAACAATGGATATTCTCCCTTTCACATCACACCATTCACATGTTTTATAAAATAGTTATGAAACCTTTTCCCAGCTTCCAAATGTCATGAAATCTCATGCTCACTCATTCTTAAGAAAAGGGTCTCTATCAATTTACCTTGAAATGCACTGTGATGCTCCAAGGAAGGGCTGTATTTGATGCATGGAGATCAAAGAGTAAACCAATTGGGTAATGCCTAAAAATGACAAGATATTTATTTAATATAGAAGCCATGCATTTAATTCTATGTATCACAGTTAACATACCTGCATTTACACACACACACACACACACACACACACACACAAAATAGCTGTTTGACTCCCACTTTATAACTTAGAAAAGTTATACAGGCAAGTTTAGATGACTGACAGGCAGAATTAAGTCTGGAATGTACGTGTTCAATATCTAAACCAGTGGTTTCCAAGCTGTGCCCACAAAACACTGCTACTTTTGCAACAGCCTTAAGTGGCCTACAGCTGCTTTGTGGAACCTTCCAAAACAGCCCTTCTGGTTAAAAAGCCTCAGACCAGGAAAAGCACACATGCTTTCAGATGCTTGGGTTCATACCACACTGACCCTTTACATCCTTTCCTTCTTCCATATGTCTGATATAGCAATGCAGAGAATAAGGAGAAGAGTGAAAGAGTGAAAAAATTACATATCTGTAAAAGGGCTGAAAGGTGATAGATCAAGATCAACTCTGTATTTTTACTATCAAATTAAGAAGAATGAAAAGGAAGGAAAAAAATTAATTGGAGTTTTGTATTTCAGTGGCATTCTAGATTAAAGGAGTTACACAAAAAAGCTTGCTTCTGACAAATATTCCCTTGTGTCTCACAGCTTTCTCTCCTTTAAATTCATCAGAATATACAGCCCCCAGCAGTATATGGAACATATATCACACACACAAAACCTCCACAGGCCCTGTAAAAAAGCTCTTTTTTCAGTTTTCTCACACACAGATACTGGCAAGATTTTTGATACAATTTTTTTTTTTACATTCAGCTTACGAAGACCCATTCTTTTATCTTTCAAAGATCATAACCCAAAGAGCCTTACTAGCTTTTCATCCTACAAAGAGAGAAACACATGCTGAACTATAAAGTCAGTAGTTTCACTGAACTAATGGGACTGATCTCAGGTCACAGACCCAAGCACATACATAAGTTTTGGAAGTCCTGAGAGCACTAACCAAGAGCGTTGCTTTAACAGCACCTGTGCCAAGCCACTCTCCAGAGCGGTGAAACTCTCACACAACAGTGCTTTAGCACCCCCTACGGGTGAGCCACCCCAAAGCGAAGGCAAATTCATCACAACAGCAAAATAAACCACAAAATACTACTCCAATTCCTGAGCTTACCTGAGAATAAAAAGGATGCATATCCAGATTTATCCTGATTCACTGCTAATGCTCAAGTTTTTACCATGAAGATTTTTATCTACTAACTGACAATCATGTCCTAAACACTTAACAAGGATTCAGCAAAAGTTCCATGAAAGAGTGGTTTTCCAGGTGAGTTAAGTAACAAAAATCAGATTTGATAATTAGATGAACACAAATTTTCAGCATGAACAATGACTTCCAGTTTCTTTCAACTAATACAAGAAAACAACTAAGAAAAAGAAAACCACAACAAAAAACCCATACAAAAACTCCTGCATCAGGTCTTGGCCTACATCTGTATTTTCTAATCAGTTAAGATTACATAGTGAAGTTCATGGAATTAAATTTCTTCAGTAAAATCTCTGAGCTTGGCAGAGTTAATAGGTGCCTGATTAAGTGATGCTTTGACCTTTTGTCTTCTGCTAATTTATGAACAGGAAGGGTCAAGCATCCATCCAGTCAGTACTAAAGAGCCACCTTTACAATTAACAGGGCTAGAACACAACCTGCACAAAAGGGACAAAAACTCCACTGAAAGCCATGTGCAAGGGCTCAGACAGGATGGAAACAAGCTGCAGGTGTCATCCCCTAGCATCTGCTGAAGAAACTACTCCAGCACAGAGTGGCACCACTCAGGGAGGGCTCCTGAGAAAGGCTGCAGCTCTCCAGGTTTCAAGCTGCCAGGAGAGCCTGGGGCCTCTCCTGAGGGTTGGAGCAAGCAGAGGAAATGTCCTTGCCTAGAGGAAGTGCACACCAGTGAGGAGCTATGTCACCAAGCTAAGGAGCTGCAGGAAGTCAGGGGGCTGCACAGCATCAGGGAATACAAAGAGATTAATGGCATCTTCACCAAGATCTCACAGAGATGAGAATCTGGAGAGAAAGTGTCAGCAGTCATTGAAGTGGTCAGTGGGGACACACAGGGAGTCTGGGAGTACCAGACTTGTGTGAACTCTGGTGCTGAGGAATCCATTCAGTGCCAGTAGCTCAGGGTGCAGCTGCAGAGGGAGCTGCAGGTTGAGCTCCATGTGATGGGAGCCCCAAGCAAGAGGCCAAAGCTGGTGCTGACCCTTTGCACAGGAAAAGGCACGGGGACCTGCAGCCCTGCCAGGTGACTGGACACTCAGGGACAGGGCAGGAGCCAATGACACAGAGGAAAAACCCCACACTATCACACACAGACTGTGAGGCTATAAAAGCCCAGGGGTTCCTTGGTTTGGGGTCCTGGCTCAGGGACACCAGCCCAAGCTGTTATTCTGCTTTTACACCTGACTAAGCTCTTTCAGGGATCCAGAGGCTCTGCTATGAGAAACCAAGGGTTGAGCAGGAAAGGAAACCTTGTCTGGCTGTGTGGGTGTGGGGTGTGCAGGGAGCCAAGCGAGGCACCCATCGCTCCCTGGAGCCGCCGGCTGCAAAGGGGCCTGTCCCAGCTCAGGTGGTCCAAGTGTGTGACTGCCAGAGCAGCTCCCAGAGGGACAGACAGAAAAGTTTCCTTAACCTCTGGCCAAGAGAGGGCAGGCCTTCTCCAACCACTGGCAGTGCTTCAGTGTCAGACAAGAGGCTGGAAGTTCTGAGGAAGCATCAGAGCTGTCTGAACAGCACATCCATCCACAGCCAGAGGAAGCAGACATAGCACTATGAGACTCCATCCTACAGGAGAGAGAGCCCATCTGCCAACTTCACTTGTTAACCTGCAGAGGTTTGCTGCTTGGTGAAAAGTTGCAGATTGGCAAAGTTGTCCTCTGCTTGGATTATTAGTCCTTGCTGTTTACCCACATGGGCACAAATTTTAAGTGCTTCAAAGAACCCCTGAGAGCATCAAAAGTGACTCTACAAGTTCTAGGGAAAAGGAGGCGTCTCCACAATTTTGCCATTAAAGGAGACAGGTTCAGAGATGTCTGCAGGTCAGGAGCTTGTTATGCAGCTGGTGCAGCAGCAAGGACTTACTTGGCTTTTACAGACATAGGATGCCTTTTGGGGATAATGGACTGCTAGGGAGAGATGGAATCCACCTAAGACAGACAAAAGTATCTTTGCCTTAAGGTTGCCCAGCCTACAACAGAAGTGTAAATAACAACCCACAGATAAATAGAAATTAATGGACATGGGTGGATAGCAAGTGGTGAAAGGTGATAGCTGCAAGGGAGATGTCAAAGTGATAAAAGAAGGGAGAACAGAGCCCACCACAAGTATCTACAGAAGTGCATGTAGCTTGGGAAACAAGCAGGAAAAACTAGAGTTGCACATACTATGGCATTACTGGGAGAGTGTTGGGCTACCTGAGGTAGTGAGACAGCTTGCACAACTGGAATACTGCTGTGGAAGGACAGACATAAGCTGCTTAGTAAAGGCAGGCAGGGCAGATGAGGACAGAGGGCTGTCTTCCATGTCAGGGAGCAGCTTAGATGTATGAAACTTAATAGGACAGACAACAGGTTGGTTGAGTTCTTGTGGTTCAGGAACAGAGGAGGCACTAGTAAGGGCAACAGATCATGCAATCCAGGTGAGAAAAACGATAAAGTCTTCTTTAAACAAATTAGTAAGTGTCTACATCACAGATCCTGGTTCCTGTTAATCTCTCACATCTTCTGGAAAAGCAACAAATCTTGACAAGTAGTCAAGATTTCTTGATACATACACTGGATAAACCAGAGATAACCCAAAGCTAAATCTGTTAATTATCTGTTAAGACAAAAGAGTTGTGATAACCAGTGGCAGCGTTAGCTGCAGTGACCATGAAATGGCAGAGTTAAAAGTCCTGGAGAAAAGACAGGAAGCCAAACACAGACTTATGACTTAACTTCTCATTTCCTCCTGGTGCCCTACACAGTTCAGGTTCAGCCATATCAGATGTATTACTGGACAACACCTTCAGTCCTTCACCTGCAGCCAGAGCACTGAACCTACGCTGTACTTAGAGAAATGCAGGTGTAGTAACATTCCTCCTGTTGCAAGAAGTCATAAACCTCCAGCTCTTCCAAATCTTAGGAGACTGTTTTCTAATCCAGTAATCACAGTCTTTGACTGCATCTCCTTCATTATGGTTGTTGGTTAAATCTCCTGTAGCTGTAGATGGGTCTAAGATTTCATCCATTTCCTTCTGTAGTCTCTAATGCTGCACAGTCTGATAACCTCTTCCTGAAACTCCTTACCTTGGTGACAGAGACCCTCCTCCACCTCCTGCAGATAAAGAATCCATCTTCCCCTGTCCCAACACACTCAGCAGGACAAAGAACCCAGGCCCATGTAACTCCAGGCCTGGAGGGCTTCATTCTCCTCTAAGAACTTGACCCAAGCACTGCAGAGCCTGAAGTAGAAACTATGTTTCAGACTTCCTCCAAAATCTCACTGGAAAATGGAAGAGCTGGATCTGAACACATATAGACTCCATCCCAACTAGGTATGAAACTGCAGACTGCAAGCAATAAGACCTCACAGTGCAAAGTAAATAATTAGAATAAACAATATTATTAACAAGTTCTATTTGATTCTGAATGCACAAGTCATAGCTTAAAAGACTAAACATTCATGCCTGCTATTCTTTCTCTACCAACTACTAGTTCAATCTAATTCCCAGTTCTTGTATTTGGGTCTTCCCCAGAAGAAGCTTCAGCTCTTTATGGAATTACCATTCTCCTAAAATACTGGTTTACAAATAGCACTTTCCTTAGAAAAGCAGTTCCACTGAAATCAGTGGAAGCCTGTTCCTGGCAGAATAGGCTTAGTTTTTCTGAAAGATGAGAGCCTTAATTAGCAGATCATCATTACACTATTTATTTTCATTTCTGCATTCAATGAATTTAATAACTCTTCACTTAATCTTTGAATTACCAGCCACATATTCAGTCTATACCTATATTGTAGAGTTTTGTTTTTTTCATTCTACTTTAAAGATCATGGTATTTGAAAACTTACAGAAAATATGGATCTATTTGTGGTTGAAGCACAAAGCCTCTCTTTCCTTTCTTGTTACAACTTCAGTGAAAACTAGTTTTCTTCCCATATTTACCTGGGATTGTGAACACACTGGGATAAATGTGGTACCTTGCTTTTTATTTAGGTAGTATCCATGACTCAACATTACTGCGGCACATAAGACACCATTTCCTGTTAAATCCCACATAATTTATTTAGATGTCTAAAGATGGTTTTGCCAGTCAGTTAAAATAAAAGCTCAAAGAGATTGTTTTTATGGGTTTGTTTCTCTTTACATATTTTCACTAGGTTGGTCTCAAAGAAACAAAAGACTATAAGAGATCTACTGCATCACCAAATCTACAGGCACTCCATGATGTGATGCTTGCTAATCACAAGACAATCCAGGTTCACTAAGATTAAAAAATTCACTAGTTTGATTTCCTATGATGAAACAAGAAATAAAAAGAGATAAAAATCTCTTCATCATTCCAAATACTAAATACCTTCTAGATGGCTGATGCTGTCTATACAAAACTAGGAAACACTGCAGTTTTCAAAATATTTTCTTTAAAACTCTTTAACAGCAAAAGAAGTAGAAAACCTGATGAAAAATATTTATGAAAATTAATTAAATGAAACAATATCAGTCCAAGTCCCTAACCTCTCACCAAAAAAACCCAACAAACTAAAAACCCAAAAAGATCGTTTTAATAGTCTATAAGACAAAATAAAAACAGAATCAACAGCAATTAGTTCAGTAAACTTGAACTAATTGAATTCAACAAACCCTTGAAGATCAATATTAGATTTTTACAGTGCAAGCACGTATGACACCAGTGAACAGTGAAGGCTACTCATGTTTTATTACTGTGATGCATATAAGCTGTTTGCATTCAGACTACAAAATTATTACTTCCTATCTGTGTTACTACACATCTTTAGGAAGGTGGAATATGTTAAAGGAAGATTTATTTGGCAATTCTACTGCAAGCAACAGTAAAGCCAAACCCACAAGCATTCTGAATTATGGTAACAACGAGAACAAAACCAATAAGTGCAGCACAACACCTCTGTCTTATGCATACAATAAAAATTCAAGCAGAATAATAAAAAATAAGTTCAACATTAAACCTTTTGTTTTTCCCCAAAAACACACATTTTTTACCCTCCTCCTCTATTGCTATGTTTGAAGCCCAAAGGAGTGATTACTTTAGGAAAACTACTGACACTGTGCTAAACCTGGGAACTCTCTACATGATAAACTGCATAAAGTACAAAGTTCAGTAAACTCACCATTTCAGTGGTGTACCTTCGTATTCAAACCATATTTCACTAACTTCCTCCTGTCTCATAACTTTCTGAAAGTGCTTCTTCACTTTGTCTGTTACCAGTGTCAAGTAGCTTATCCTTGGCAAAAGCAACTGAAAAAAAATTATAGAAGCTTTAAGTGAAAATAAAATACACTAAACTAGTAAAAATCTGTAACAAGTATGCATTTTCATAACCAATATTCAGTTAGCATTCTTTTCTTCCCCTTTTTAAGGTGAAACAGTTTACTTTTTAATGGTCAATGAAATGATGTACACAGAAGATGGAGAATAGTAGTATCCAACATATTAACACCAAAAAAAGTAAAAAATAAAGTTCTTGATTCTTTCAGTGGGGTGGGGGGAGAACAGTGGACTTCAATTTCTGATTTTCTGTATTTAAATAATGAAGTTTTAAACCTTTTTATATGAACACAAAAGAAGAGATTATAACTTCTAATTGAAAAGAATGAAAATGTGTATCAGCTATTATTCAAAATTAAAATTCCTACACAAGGAAAAAAAAACCAAAACCTATGAAAACTAGATGCTCAAGGGTTTGGTTTCCAAGTGTTTGTAATTCCAATAGCTGTCAATTTCCATTTCCTTTGCACTGGGTTTGCCATTTTAACCTATTAGTCAAGACTACTATTTAACCTTCACCCAGGAACTAAAATCAGAAAGAAAATTGTAAATATTTTATTAGCTGAAACAAGCTTTGTCATATACTATCTTCTTTTCTCAAGTGTATACTATCCAAATCAGAATGTTGTGCTTTTTTTATTTGCAACATCTTCCTTATCACCTCTTTTTTTTAAAGCATTATGCCCAGGAGTGGTTAAGCACTCAGTACCAATCAGTGAATTGACTGATGACTGTGTGGCACACTCACTAGAGATAAATCAATCCCTAAGCATTAACAAACAATGCTTTTCAGTATTCAGTAACCTCCCTACAAAATATCAATTCACTTTAGAGCAGACATTTTAAATTAATAGTATCCATCCTATAAAGTTCTGCTTCATAATTATTAATAAAATAGATGGGCCTAAGGTATATATAGATTATATGTTACATGTTTAGAGAAACATTTCTTGTCTAGTGTTCCTCATAACCAGTGCTTCTTCTTAAAGTATTTTCCTTATATATTTTCCTTATATATATGAATAATGCCAGGCCTTAAGTGAATGCCTGTGGTACAGACATCCTAAATCATGTAAGGATATATTTTGCCTGACAGAAAACTTGATCTCTGCTGCAACATTCTTCCAGAATTTCTCCAATAACTAGACCACACTTTGATATATAAATCAGATAATATTTTGGCCCTGATAATACAATTTGTAAATACCCAATTCATAAAGAAGTATGGAGAGTACATCAAGTTCCTGGAAGAACAGATTAATCTTTTTGATAATGCTGCATTAGGTTACATCTGTGACACAGGTAAATTTCACAATTTTATAAAATTACATAAGGCCAAGTCTCACCCCTGTCACAGTCATCATGTCAGTTAACACTCCATTTTTCATGTACCATATGGTTTTCTTTTTCCAACTGCTGCTTTTATTACCATCATCACATTGTTTCTACCATGTTTCATAGGAGCAATGTAATCAAAACACAGCCTTCATTTTTAAAAGGCAAACAAACTCCATAAATTCAATGAAGTTATGTACACATTCAAGTAAGAATTGTTTGGTACTTTAATGACATAAGCTTATCCTTTATTTACCTAATTGCACATATCTTCACTGATTGTTCTTGAGACAATACAGTCCAGGCTATACCAATCAAACCCACGTATTTTTGGCAATAATTTCATGTTATTTCTGCATGATATGTACAGTTAAATGAATGCTGGTGTACTCTGATGAGACTTACTAGGACTCTTACAAAAGCCAATTTTCAGCACGCTGCATGTAGCACAGCCATGCTGGAATTGATAAATATATTAAAGCATTCTTTATTGCAACAGTGTTTCACATAATCCTTTAGATTGCATAATTTCCTCCATAAAATACTACAGTTTATATTGTGAAAGAACAACCCGGTTTCTACTTCAACAAAATTAGAGAACACAGACAATAACCAAACTGCTTTCAACTGAATTTAACAGAACGTGGCCAGCACTCCCAAAAGGCTTCAACAAAAACTGTACAACTGTACAAAACTCAACAGTTAATCAGATTTACAGGAATTACCTGGTTTCCTTGGTTTCCAGAGATGCTGAGCATTTGTAGAACCTACTGAACTCTTTCTTTAGCCTTCCCAGTTCTTTTACCTTGATACAGTTATCCCCTTCCATAGGAGAAATGAAAGGATCTAATTCTACCACTTTTCTAGCTTTAATTTATCTAGCTTTTATTAATCTTAGAGATTTACAAGTATACTAAATCTGTTAAGTGAGATCTTTAAGAGCAATTTAAACACATTTTCACTTTGTTACCCCTTTTAATATCCTTTCCCCACCCACTGAAAGATAGTAAGATCATAGGTTCTCTTCATTAAATTAAGAGAAGTAAATCTCCAAATTCATCACTAAGCAGAATAAATCCTTGCAGCCATCTCTAAATGTTATCCCCAAAAACTACACAAATCTCAACATCTTCCTTTTGAATAATATGTATTGCTACAGTATTTAATCACAATAACCAGGAAAGTTTTCTTATTAACCAGGAGGCAAATGAATAACAAAGAACTCCTAATGCCAAAGTAAATGCTTGCAATATAACTTTGTGTAAGGAGTGCTTCTCCAGGTATATCCACAGGTTTTGTGGCACAGCATGCAGTATTTTTACATGCAGAGCACTAAAATAGAAAAATTACAGATTTAACAAGAACTGGACTGGTCTGATCACTAAAATGTCAAGGGAGATCAAACAAAACATCCTATCTTGGAATGACTTCACATTGCTCTCTCCTACAGATATCTTAACAAAATAATACTTTTGACACCAAGCAAGCTAAAGAGTGGTCCTGTTAAAGACCAGTCCCTGGGGCAGAGCATCATTCTAAGACTGTATCCTGCTGTAATTTTGTTCTTTATACATCTGACAAGTCTCAGCCAATGAGTCACTGCTTCCTGTATACTTTTTTCATCCTTCTTTAACTGTTGCTTGCAGCAAGAGGCAAACAGTATATAATTTTAAAATAAAATGCGTAACAATTTTAGGATGAGAGAAAAACCAGATAAATCAGCAACAAAAGTAGTTCAAGCAAACTGTTCCTAAATGTGCTGCCACTGAAAACATAACCATCTGCCTGAAACACTCCAAAGAAAATTGATGTATCCATTTCTAGCATAACTGCAGAAACCTACCCTACATGACTGCATTAAGACACAGGACAATGTTTTACTGGAGCTGCCCAGTCTTTATGTCACCACTCTTTCCAAAAGACAGACAAGTTAATTTTAAATTACTTATCCTACCCCTGTGCCATGCCAGAAGGTGATACACACAACTTCAACTCCTGTGCTGCACTAACCCATCTGACAGACAGGGCTCTCCTGTCACACCACTCACAAAAACCAAAATCCATCCCACAGACTTGGAGTTGTTTTTCTAACTCCTCACCCCCCAAGTCTGTGTCATCCTTCATCTTCATCCTTCATCTTCATAAAGCTCTTCCTCAGAGCAGAATCCTTTATCCTCTCTCAACTTAATGATGCCAGTATTTCCTTCCCATGCAGTCTTTCCACTTATGAAAGGCAGTCTGGAATAAAGAGGCTGCATCTATACTAACAAGTAAGAGGAGCCATGTAAAGCTGAAGAGCTGATGTCAAGGGCTGGAAATGTTAACTACATGTAGTTTTCTACTTTACCCATCATTTTACTTTGATTTAGCTCAAGTTTGCTCCCATACACCAAATGTCCATTAGCAACTGAAGCCCATCTGCTCCTTCAACTTCACATGAAAATGATTCAACCCCTGGGCTGACTGCTCTGTGATGCCAACCTGGGCACAGGAAGTGGGAAGAATGAAGACTTATTTCCAGATCTGAACAAAAACATTAATGCAAGCACACTCTGAAACTATCAGAACTATACCATGACTTAACACCTTGATTGCTATTCTGCCTGATAATATTATAAATCATTGGTCCCTCATAAGACACAAAGCTGTATTACCAGCTCCAACATGAACTGAAAAATTAAGAAGGTAAAATTTTAGAACTGTCATCCGTGAGTAACCACATTTTGCAGAAAGAAAAAATTAAGCATTGAGAATTTTTGTGCATACTTTACATGGAGTAAATAAAATAAATCCTATGACCTTAAAACCATTTTCTTGACTTAGAAAGCTGGCCACACCACAAGGAAAACATGGTTTCATGCTTTCCAAGCCAATGTTAAACAGATCAAAGCTCTAAGCCTCTAAACTTAAATCCATAACTTTCAAGGAGCTCTTATACAAATATGCAAACATATTTTAGCTCATATGTATAATTTAAAGTCTCAGACTTTTAGGTTAGATGTATTTGGCAATAGGTCAATAAATATGAATGCAGTGCTTATCTTTCAGCAGTGATGAAACTAAAATATACAAAGATGAGCACTATTATTGCTGAACAAAAAGCACCAATAGTTTATTAGGTTTCAAAACAACACATGCAAATGAGAAACTGATCACCCAAAGATGCTATAAAGATGCTATTGAACGCAAAAAAAAAAAAAGAGATCTATCCAGTGTGGAATGGGATATGATAAGGTTTAAGAATTTCAGAATCCCAAAAAAATTAAAATGTCAAGATTTCCTTTCCATATACTCGTTAAATTTCACATTTGCATTTCACTGAATCAGCTAACATTCTTTCTCAATTACATGTCTATTAGGTGCTGAAAGAATGAAAACTGATGAGAACACTATAAATAAATACATCATTATGGAAGGCACTTCCATGTTATAGCTCAAATACATCCATCATCCCTTTTTTATCATCAGCTAGCAATCCTGTTCAGGCAGTATTTTCTTTAGCCATTACAGTTGTTTTTCTTATTTCTTTAAAGTCCAGGCTGCTGGACTTTAAAGGAAAGAAAATGAGCAGAAGTCATCCACAGAGCCAGTGTTCATTAGCAGTTTGTGTTACATAGGTGACCAACCTTAAATATTAAAATTTCTTAAGTCTAATTAAATTATTTCTGTATTAATAGAAGTTCTCTCCCTTCGACTGTTCATTATTCAAGAACATACAAACTCACATCCAGCCTCCTCCTTTACCTAGTCACTCATTGACTTCCTAAGAATTTTTTCAAAGATCTTAATGACCTGTGATAAGTTTCTCTCACTAGTGACACAACTTGCTGTGAAGAAAGATGAAGTCACACAGCATGGTTGTATGTTTACTTTCAGAAGCTACCAGGAATAAGAAGAAAAAAGCGGGGTTTTTTCACAATATGCAGCAGTACACATGAAGAGAATGAAGGAAACAAACATAACCACAGCTTTGGACTATTTGTGACTACCTTTGTCATACTCACATAGTAGGGGTCAGCTTCCCTTTCAGTTATCTCATCCTGATAGAGAGTGAAGCAGGTCGGTATTCGCCCAAACCACACATCTCGAAGCACATCTTTGTCATCTGTCATTCTTCCAATGGACAGTGAAGCACATGTAGATCAATTTGTTTCTTCAGCTACAAATGTAACCCATTCCCCCCCCCCCCAGAGAAAACAAGTCAAGAGGACTGCAAATAAAATACATCTTGCTAAAGGTTCTCCCATAACTACGTTCCTGCAGGCTGACCAACGCTGTCACCGGGGCATTAAATGCATCACTTGGTACAAAGAACGGGATGAATTAAGTTCCCAGCTACAAACACATGGTGGATAAGGAGTGAAACATAAATGAGCATTTCCTAAGGCTGCATCACGCCCCAGCCGCAGAGCCAAAGGTCCCTTCCCGTTACCGCCCGGCAGCTCTCGGTACCCCGAGAGGCCGCGGTGCCGGGGCAGAGCCCGTGGCCGCACACGGACACCGAAACGAGCCGGGCTCTCCGCCGGGGGCGGGGACCGGCCCGGGGGTCACCGAGGCCGCAGGACGGGCCCCAGCATCGCCAAGCGCCGCGCCGAGACCCGGCGCCCTCCGGAGCCCGGACAGGCCCCGCAGGGTCTGTCGGTCTGTCCGTCTATCTATCCGTCTATCTGTCTGTCCGTCCGCCTGTCTGTCCGTCCGCCTGTCGACCTCCCTCCCTCCTTCCCTGCCGGCAGCCGGCCGAGGTGAATCAGCGGCGTTCCCGCCCCACGGGGCCGGACCGGGTAGCGCCGCGGCGGCTGCGCCAGGCGCGCTGTTCCGGGCAGCGGCCGGGCCTGGGGCGGCCCTGGGCGGGCAGCCCCGCCGAGGGGCCCGTGCGGGCCAGCCCGGGCCGGGCCATGCTGTGCGGGTCGGGCCGTGCCGTTACCTCTGTCGCGACCGGCGACGCCGCCCGCCCGCGCGCGGGGCAGGAACTGAGCGGCGGCCGCGCCCCCGCCGCCGCCACGCCCCCGCGCACGCGCCGCCCGCCGCGGGGCTTCCGCCCGGCCCGCGCGCCCGCCCCCGCCGGCGCCGGAAGCAGGAAGCAGGAAGCGGCGGGGCGGGGCCGGGCGGCCGGGGAAGGGCTGGAGCCGGGAGCCGCTACAGGAGCCGGTCCGGGAGCCGCTCTCAGAGCCGGTCCTGCAGCCACTCCGGGAACCGGTCCCCAGCCGCTCCGAGAGCGCTGTTGGTGCTGCAGCGGCAGCGCTGGCGGCGGAGAGCTGCAGGGCCGCAGCCGTACCGGAGCCGGCCATGGGCCCCCTTCTGAGGCATCGGCGGGGCCGCTCAGCCGATGGACCGCGCGTTGGAGGATTTTGAGCACTTAATCTCTCTGTTTTCTCTTACCCGATTGTTCTTTTTCTACTTCCCCAAGGAAGTAATCATAGCGCCAAGGCTCACAGAGTTCAAGGAGAGCTTGGACAATGCTTCCAGGCACATGGTGTGACTTCATGGGGTGTCTATGCAGGGCCAGGAGTTGGGACTCGATGGGTCCCTTCAAAACCAGAATATTCTGTGACTTTTTCTGTGGTAGAATCTTACCCGCGGTGATAGATGGAGCAAGTCCAGAGAAGGCCACAAAGTTGCTGAGAGGACTGGAGCCCCTCCCCTACAAAGACAAGCTGAGAAAGGTGGGGCTGGAGAAGAGAAGGTTGTGTGGAGAACTCATGGCAACCTTGCAGTATCTGAGGGAGCCTGCTGGGAAGCCAGAAAGGCACTCTGGGTCAGGAACTGTGGTGACAAAACAAGGAGGAATGGGGACAAAGTGAAAGATGGGATGACGCTGTTGAGTCAGGGATGGAATGAATGACTCTAGTCATCAGAAGGTGAAATAGAATCTGTTTATTGGGAAGAAGTTGTGACTTTTATAGTCTGATTTGATAAGCTGATACTTGATTGGTCTCAAAGTGAAAACTTCTCATACTATTGGTGAACTATGAACAGCACACTTTGGAGAACTATATCTATAAACAATGGTTACAGAAAGAAAGATAATAATTGTTTGAATTCTTTTTTCTAAGTTTCTTACAGCTTTTACACAGCTTCCCAGGATTTTCTTGGGAGAACTATGCTCTTTGTTTAGAGGATATGTGATTCCACCATGGGAAATTTATTTAAGGTATTGGGAAGAAATCCCTTACTGTGAGAGTAGTGAGGCACTAGAGTAGGTTGCTCAGGGAGGCTGTGGATGCCCCAGTTTTCAATGCCAAGTTGGATAAGGCTTTGATCAACCTCGTCCAGTCAGAGGTGTCCTTACCCGTGGCAGGGCAGATTTGGACTAGATAATATTTAAAATCCCTTCCAATCCTTTATATTTTTTAATTCTGTGATTTTGTACCATGGTCATGTGAGGAGTACCTGTTGCCACCAATGACACCTCTTGCGTACCAAAGCATCCTTCTGGATTGGTTTTTATCAGCTCGGTAGATGCTGATAAATTCCACAGTGAATTCCACCTGTGCACTCCAAAGAACATCTCCCACAATTCTGTTGCTCTGCAAATCCCCATCTCAACGTCCTACAGCTGTAGGAGTGCCGGGGATGATCGACCCTGGTGGCGGGGAGCCTGAGAACTCCCAAGGAAGATTTGTATCCCGCTGTGCTACACACTAGCAGTTGTCCGGGCTGGGTTGTTCCCTGGCAAAGTGCACAACCGCAGCGAGCGAACGAACATCTCAGAGCGGGTGTGGGATCCCATCTCAGTGGGATGAGAGCCGATACAGGGCGGTTTTAGAGGATGCACGGGCGGCAGTTTCAGTAGTGCCACGTTCTGGCCGTGCTGCCTTGTGGCCACCAGATGTCATGCAGTGGCCACGGCTGCTGAAGGAGTCTTCGGGAATTCGGGAACTAGCTGCGATTATTACAGACTTTCGGTGGGGTTTACCCAAAGGCTGGCATTTTAATAAGTTTGTGTGTTGCTGAGCCAACAGTATGATTTGCAGAACTCTAGTACTTTTTCAGTCATCTGAAGGATTAGAAAAGTCTGACAGGCTCATTTTAATTTTTTCCCAGTTTAAATGAGATCATCATGATGACCTCTTTTTGGTAAAACATAATATTCCAAACATGAGGCCTAATAAAAAAATTATCTCTTTTGCTACTGCTCTATAAGCAAAAAGTTAAGCTATGGCACTTTTGTGATTTGGGACATACACAAGGAAGCTTTCCTTGCCTTTTCTCTCAATTTTTCTGTGACACATGGGTTTAAAAAGGAGGTAAATGTTGTAAACCTGGAGAAAACTTAGTATTTGGTATGGCCTGCCCCAAGGACAGGGAAAGAAGGCACAGAGCACATGTGATATCGCAAGGCTTTATGCTCTGAAGGGAGCAGTTCCCTTACACTTCTGAATATAGGCAACTACACTCACCTTGCATGTGTTTGGCATGATGATGGAAGGAGAGAGGTTCCTCCAGAAGTATTCTCTGTGCACTCACAACAGTTTTAACTAGTGTGGATGGGGTGGAAATTACTGTCTTGCAAACCTGGAATGGCAGGAGCTATGCACAGAACTGATTCCACAGTTACAGAGACATCCAACCCACAAGCACTGCACATTTACTAAAAGCTTCTCTGTGTGTTTCTGCAAGGAACCCCTTAATGCTGTTAGAGGTCTGCTGAAACCAGTCTCAGGAGGATGCTATGAGATGCCAGCACTACTGGAAAAGCAAACAAACAAACAAACAGAAAACCCTGACTAAACAGACAAAAAAGAACAAGATTTTTACAGAGATTTTTCCTCATTACATCATTTGCAAGCTTTCAGAAAGCTTTGCACATATGGATATCCCTACAGGAAATCAAGGAGAAGCACAGGGTTAGTCTTTGCCCTTTCCTCCTATGAGCTCCTCAGAGCTCTCCTATAGAAAAGGCTGGTTTTGGTAGGATCTGTAGGCTGAAGGGTTTGATTGATCATTGTAGCAGCACCACGAAAGGTAATGCCAGGTCATTTATTTTCTCACAGTCAGGGAGGAGTCTGCAAGCTATTATCAGTGATCCTGTTAGGATGTGACTCCTTGATGCTGCCTGTGCTCACCTCCTGAGGTCTGTCTTAACCCCCACTACTGCAGTTCTTGAAGCACAATGTGGGCCTGCTAGACTGTGCAGTCAGCATTCTGTTGATTACTTACAGTGACTACCAAGTAGATTAAACATTTACTTTTGCATGTTTCTCTTGTGTATAATATAAGGAACATAGGCACCTGACTCAGGCCTATGGATTCCACTTCATAGGCTGAAAACTGAATTCCATCAAGCACCCAAGTCTTTTGCTGGATCTAGATACAAGAAGCCAGGTGGAGAATAGAACTCAGTCAAGTTATAAAGTGAGATAACTTGCTACTTAAATTATCTTCCTATTTAAACATTGTGCTGGTGTAGTTGCCAGCCACAGATACAGCAAGGTACATTGCCCATGTGAGATTTTGAAGACAATAATTCTGTAGGTGAATGAGGCTCTGCTGGTTGGTTGGAGATGAGATATAATGTGACTACTGAACAAATAAACTACACCTGAAGTGAATGCTAGCTTTGCTGTTATTGTGACTATAAATAAAGAATCCAAATCCAACATTAAAAATAACTGCTAGGATGTAATGTCAAAATAAGCACAATAAAAAGAGAATTACCTCTTTCACACACTGTTTTCCACATTGCTATCTAATTTGCACTGTCACTCGGCACAGTGGACTGGTCTAAATTGGAAGGGGAAGAGCTCAACAAACATATTTCCAATTCCAAAGATCCTCAAGCAGTATTCCCTCATTTTAAACGTCATCAGGAGACAACACACAATGAGTCATTGCCTAATGGCAGCTGAATCAAAATACCTGTTATTGAGTGCACATGGAATGTGAAGATGCTTGTAACGAACAAGATTATAATTAAAGATGCATTAGTTCTAATAAAAATAAGATAAATGGAACAGATGGTTTACATATTTGTGGGCAGTTATGTTTTTGTGTAATGGTAGTGCAGATGAAGATTTGTAAGCAGAATCAGTGTATAATTTACATTGGAAGGGACCTCTGGAGTTCTTCCCTGACATCCAGGCCAGCACCCCTTCTCAAAGTGGGAGTAACTACAAAGTTAGAACATATTGGTAAAGGCAAATCATGCCACCATTTGATTGCTGTAAAGTGACCTGAAATAAAACATGAAATAATATTTCCCTCTGCATTTTGCTGGTAGTGGGATTACTGATATTCATTGCTTCCATGACATGGAATGAATTTAATGCTGCTTTTATAGAATTGATATTTTATGTCACCTAACATACCACAAAGTAAGGATAGTTTGTAAGTATGTAATGTATCTACTTATGGAAGTTATACATAAATGGATGTATAACAAATACCCTTGGCAGGTGGAGAAAATATTCCATTTATTGAGTCCTGGCTCCACAGTCTGTAAAGCCCAGATTCCATTAAATGATTGACAAAACACACAGATATGTGAAACTTTACCTGTTCCAGTGTTGTTTTATTAGCAAATGATCAGCAATCACTATTTTTTCCCCTTCAGTTCCCTAACCATTTTCAGTAGAAAGCAAAACATACTTTAATTTTCTAGCTATTGTCTTTTGAGTGTGTAAACAAAACCAGATTGTGAGAATCCTTAATGTACACCTTTTAATATGCAACAGTGACTTAGAGTCAAATGAAACTCATAAAGCTGCTATTTATATCTAGCTAAATAGTTCATGGTTGCCTACTCCCAGTGAAGAGTTGAGTTAATTTGATTAATTACACGAGAAGCTGATTCATTCATCTGACAACTTCCTGGAAATATTACAAGATGACACTTAATGTTTTCCAGATACAATTTTAATTTTTAAGTTTGTGAAAGCAAAAAAAAAATCACTCTTATCTGGATGTAATTCTTCTTTCACGCTCTCCTCACTTACTAATATTTGTCTTCTATAAGAACAAATGTATTTGTAAATATTCTAGACTGGTTTTAAACTCTTTCTTGTCTAAATAACTGAGGTATGCTGACAACTGTCTTAGCTTTCCCTCACAGTTGTTAAGTCTTTTCTACTTTGCTGATTTCATAGAATCACAGAATTATTTGCACTGGAAAGGGACCTTGAAGATAATCTAGCTCCAATCCCCATTTACTATTTTAGTTCAAAATTAAAATTCCTAAATCATATTTCAGACTATCAAAAAAAATCTTTTACTACTAAACCAAGTGACTGGACATTAGGAAATCCTAGTTCTAGGTCTGCCACTTATTATCTTGAATAAAATTTCTTGCTTTTGCTACTTCATTGTAGATTCATGAAGACATCTTAGTGAGGAGGAAGGGAAATACCACCTTTTAAAATTTCACAGTATGTACATGTGGAGATTTCTTATGGACATAGATTAGATCATAAGCTTTCTTTTTTAAAATATTGAAAATGCCAACAGCCCATTGTTCACTTAGCCCATGGTTTAGTGGGCTAAGTGAACAATGGGCTGGTTTTTTACCTTTCTGCATGTTAACTAAGTAACAGATTTAAGAAGGGGAAAAAACACTGCAGAAACAGCAGCAGAGAGAATATGTGAGAGCAACAGCCCTGCAGACACCAAGGTCAGTGCAGAAGGAGGGGGAGAAGGTGCTCCATTTTTACCCTTCTGCATGTTAACTAAGTAATACCTATTCTGTCAACTATTCTCTATTATCATAGAGGGGAATTCAAAAGGTGGTAGGATGATGATTCCTGACACATCTGTTTTTTCTGTTGGGAGTACTGACAAAAAGGTTAATGGCTTTGTCAGTACTATCTCAGAATAGAGACAGGTTTGGCTCCATCTATGTTTGATACATAAATTTAGTCATTTATGACCAAGGATCAGTACTAACTTAGTGCTGAATCACAGCACAGCCAGAAAGTAACACAAAAGTAGAAGGAAGATAATACAATAACCCTGTGCTATTTGGAAAATGGAACAGCCTTTAGGTTGTTTACTTTTAGGCAAGAAGAGGTTTCACCAATAACCTACCTTGTTAATACCATTGAAATGTCAACTGCTGAGACGTGGGCAGTCCAGCCCTCAGTACAAGAAGACACTAAGCACCCATGTGTCACCCAGCACTTGGGAACTCCCAGAAATTAAACCAGAATTAACTGCTGCTTGTTGACAAGTAATCTTTTATACCTTGGTAAGAACACTTCTTGCTGTACAGCTCTATATCAAAATCATTTCAATAAGGACTTCATTCCTTTTCTGTATTACACTGCATGGTTCCAAGCATCTGAGTTAGACTCGTTACAACCTGGTCTATTGGCTCTATTATGAAACCTGACTTACTCTTGCAATAAAGTACCAAATATCATACAGCTTCATGGATAAATGCAGTGCCAAGTGTGACACAAAGACAACAGCCAGATATTTTTTACCCATCCAAGTCATCAAGACTTCAGAAAAGTAATTTTCTATTCTCACTAAACACATGTGTCTTATTACATCTGACATAGACCAGTTTTTTCCTTAGATTTCTGAAAAGAAATATGATTTGTAATAAAACACTGGATTTCTCTATTGCAGATAAAGTTTGTTGTTTTTTTTTTTTTTAATATGACTGGATGGTCTTCAGTAGTTTTACCCAGGGAAAATTTTTTCTTAGTGATTCAAAATTCACTTTGATAATTTTGTAGTACTGAAGTGTCAATAACTCCAGTTCCAAAGCTCTGATATATCTTTGTTTATCCGCTGTTATGGAGATTTAAACCTACAAAGACCTTTCTGTAGATTTAAAATCAATATTGGATGAAAGTTTTTCTGGTTTTCCTCTTGGTTGTATTTGAACAACATTTGTTATATGAGTTAGCAATTAAATTACTGATTTCTCAGGGAAAAAGTAAGAATAAGATGCATGTAAAATAAGAGAATGGGTGTTTGAGTTGATGGTGAAAAAAAGTAAAAATTCTAAAGTCTATCTTATCCCATGAGAAGTATAATTACCAGTGGCCTCATCAGTGCTGATGGAGCTGAGTTGGAAATCACTTCCCTGGAGCTGCTGGCTATGTGTCTAACATAGCCCAGTGTATGCCTGATTTCCTTGCTTACAAAGGAGTTTGAATTTGCCTCTCTTGAACTCCATGATTCTTGCATCCTCTTGTTTGCTGAGATTGCTGTGAATAACAGCTCAGTCCTTCAGCATATCAATCACTCCACCCTGCCTAGTTTGTATCACCCAAAACCCAAACAAATGTGTGTTCCAGCTCCTTGTCCAGTTCAATGATAAATAAACGTGTTTCGTGGCATTCTGATGGGTTGACTGTGGGTGGATGCCAGGTTCCTACCAAAGCCACTCTGTCACTCCCCTCCTCAGCTGGAGAGGGAGAGAATGTAAAGAAAAGGTCATGGGTCAACATAAGGACAGGGAGAGATCGCTCACTAGTTACCATGAACTGCTCCTGCCTGGGTTCCTTCCATGGGGGGCAGCCCTTCAGGAATAGGTTGCTCCATCATGGGTCTGCTACAGGGTAACAAGTCTGCCAGCATTCCTGCTCCAGCATGGACTCCTCTCCATGGCACCACAGGTCCTGTCAGAAACCTGCTCCAGCATGGACTCCTCTCCATGGCACCACAGGTCCTGTCAGAAACCTACTCCAGCATGGACTCCTCTCCATGGGACCACAGGTCCTGTCAGAAACCTGCTCCAGCATGGACTCCTCTCCATGGGACCACAGGCCTTGTCAGGAGCCTGCTCCAGCATGGACTCTTCTCCATGGGACCACAGGCCCTGTCAGAAATCTGCTCCAGCATGGACTCCTCTCCATGGCACCACAGGCCTTGTCAGGAGCCTGCTCCAATGTAGGTTTACCACAAGCCACAATCTCCGTTGGGCGTCCTCCTGGCATAGGCTCCTGCAGGGGCTGCAGGTGGGGATATCTGCTCCACCATGGACCTCCATGGGCTGCAGGGGGACATTCTGTCTCACCATGGTCTGCACCACGGGCTGTGGGGGAATCTCTGCTCTGGCACCTGGAGCACCTTCTCCCCCTCCTTCTGCACTGACCTTGGTGTCTGCAGGGCTGTTGCTCTCACACATTCTCTCTGCTGCTGTTTCTGCAGTGTTTTTTCCCCTTCTTAAATCTGCTATCACCATTGCTGATAGGCTTGATCTTGGCCAGCGGTGTGTCCATCTTGGAGCTGGCTGGTGTTGGCTCTGTAGGACATGGGGGAAGTTTACAGCACCTTCCCAGAGAAGAACACTGTAGCCCCTCTGCTACCAAAACCTTGTCACAAAAACCCAATACACTCTGAATTATTAACCACTACTCTCTGATCCTGGCAGTCCAGCCTGTTTTTCACTACCCTTGCAGTCTACTCATCCAGTCCACATCTCCTCAGTTTAGCTACCAGTACACTACAAAAGACAGTGTTGAAAGTCTTGCTTCAGATAAGCTACATCTGTTACTCTCTTTTCATCCATGGAGCCAGCTGTTTCATCATAGAAGGCAATCAGGTTGGTCAAGGATGATTTAACTTTGATAAATCTCTGCTGGCTGATTCCAGTCATCATTCTGTCCTTCATGTGTCTAAAATGTGGAGGACTTGTTCCTTCATTTTCCCAGGAGCTGACCATGCTGTAGACCTTCCTTCTTGATTAAAAAAAAATATATTGATGTAACACTTGTCTTTTACCAGCAACTAGGGAGTTCCCCCAGTTGTCACAGCCTTTCAAGAATTACAAAGAGGAGCCTCACAAACACATCAGCTGTCTCAACCTCTATGAATGCATCTTGCTTATGTCCAGAAATACTTAATTTATTCCTAATTTAACCTTCTTGTAGGATGGCTAGTGCCTCAATCCCCACAATTTTTCTACTAGGCTCAGAGACGTGACCTTGGCAGTAAGAAACAAGGCAAACAAGTACTCCAGTACTTTTCTATTAAGTACTCCAGTCTTTTCTATGCAATTTGTCACTACATCCTTTGCATCTTGCCTGCACTATATAGCAGAAAGTTTACATTCTTCTTCATCTTTCTTTCAGGGCTGCTTATCTGTAGAAGATCTTCTTGTTGTCCTCTGTGTTCCTTGGTGGTTTTGACCCCAGCTGTGTGGCTTTCCTAATTTGACTCTTGAATGCCTGAGTGCTGCTGCTAGATTCCTGGTAACCCCCTTTCTATGTCTAAGCTCAACTAGAACTTTCCTCTTCAGCCAATCTTCCCTCTGTATCTTCCCATCTTCTTGTGCAATCACAATGGGCCATTATAGTGCTTCAAGGAGATTTGATTTGAAGACCAGCTTTTTTTTCTTTCTTGTTTCCCCAGTGATTCCTGCTGACCCACTGCCTGACCAAGCTGAAGTCCACTCCCCTGAACTTCAGGGTTTTGCCATGTACCTTCCTTGCTTCCCTCAGCATCTTAAATTGAACCTGTTTTCCCACTTCTCTTTAGGCTTTGATCTGCATACTTTGATGAGCCTGCCTTTCTCAACAGCAAGACTATTGGGAAAGGTGCTCTTGCCTTTCTTTCTTATGCTGTTGCCATCACTTCCCACCAGTCCTCACTCCCAGAAAATAATCCATGGACATAGAAGCCAAAGGCTCTCCCTGTGACACCAGCTACACTGGCTTTGATCTGCATAATACATCCTCTCCTATTAAGCCCATGTCCTTCATGGTAGGGGGAAAGAGAAACACCACCTTGTCTCTTTACCACAGCTCAGAGCACTGCAGTTACCCGTGATCTGCTCAAGTTCTCTTCTGGCAGCAACACTTGTGTCCAGGTGGGTAAGAAGTACACAGTAACAGTGAAAAGGCAGCAATAATCCAAAGGCATTCTTGGTCCTTCTGTGGTGCCCTGCACCAGGGCCCAGGACAAGTAATCAGCTTCCTGACAGCAGCTCTGACCTGCAGATGGGCCCTCTGGCCCCTAGAGAAGGAAATAGCTTCAATAAGAATAATCTTATTAGAGAAGTTTAAGTAAGTCCATTCCTTGTTTCATCTCATATTGATTACTCTTACTCTTTTTGTTCATCTTTTTTTTCCTGAACCCATAATAGTGTAATTGCCTTGATAACTTATTGGGAAGGGCATGTTTATAAGGACTTAGCTTAGCTTACGCATTCTCCCTCATCTATCTTTTTGTGGAACAGCTGCTAGATAACTCCCTAATTATTGTTTATTAATAGTAGAAATTCACTGACCCACATTCTCACAGTCACTCTCTGTGTTTGTTTTAAATATTACATCCTTATTCTCTGTAATCACAACTGGTTATCCTGGGAAAAGCAAATGCTGATGAACAGCTCTACTACTTCGTGCTTCTCCTCCCCAGGACTCACAATAACTGGTTTGTTTCATCAGGCAGTTTCAACACCTCCTCTTTGGATAACTTTTCACAGGACAGTGCAAGGTTTATATTCATCTGGAAAGAGGGCAGAGCTGATGCTGCACAGAGGCTGATGGTGTTCAAGGATCTGTATTATAGACCCTGAGTAATATCCCGGAGGAAGAAGTGACTGGTAAACACAACTATGAACAGTTTCAATTTCCTAGTAGTGCTCCTGTATTATCTGCAGATACATAAGAACAGTTATGCTTTTAATTACATCTGGTCAGCTTAATATTTAATTGCAGATTCTTTAGCACCCAGCTAGGTTACAGAAGACTGGATAGCTGTTGGATGCTCATCTTCCATAGCAATTTAATCAGCTGTGCTTACATTTCATTCTTTAGCACATTGGCTCTAGACTGTAAATTGCTGAAGACAGAGAGGGACCTACCTTCCTTCATCCTTGTCCATTTCTAAGCTCATCTGTTAGTCAGTATGAGCAATAATACATAAATGGTAATTATGTATCTAATTTTCAGGGCTATTGATTAGTAATATACCTAGAATCTTTATGAAGTAATTAATTTTAAATTCCCTGGTAGTTTCTACCTTCCTTCTTAAAAATTAAAAGAGAAAGATCCTATCCTAACTTAAGCCATGCTAGCTGATAGATCTCCATGAAAATATAATAGAATGACATTGCTGATTTAGTCAAATTAAAAATCATTCTTTAAGGTGACAAATTAATTTCAACCTAGATAATAATCAAAAATTGAGACCAGAGAAGAACATGACCTATAGCTTTGCTTTTGGCCAAGCATGAAAGTGTAGCAGTACTATGCACACTAACCAGTGCAAAACTGGAAAGCAAGAGAAACAGAACCATAAAATATTAGCCTGGAAATAAATACATTTCAGCCAAGCTATATCTGCTCAGGAAAACATAAGCACATCTTGATATTAAGCAGTAAATTAACATTTGTCAGTACTATATTCCTAATGCCTCATTGTTATGTTAATTTGTGGTGTTTTTCTAATTGAATTAATTTATGGTCTTACTAGTATACATTTAAATTGTGACTACAGGAGAACTGAGTGCTAGAATTCACTTTTTTTTTTCTTTTAAACTCCAGAGGAGGCTGGAGCCCCTGATGCACAGAGTGGCATTGATGATGCTGCCTATCAGTGGCATTCTGCTCCCATGAGGAGCAGCATGTCCCACCTCCTTCCTCCTTTCCCACTAAGATGGGAAAGAAAAAAAAGTAGCCACAATGTGGAATGTTTTCTCCTCTGAGTAGCATCCACACAATTTGTTTCAGACTAGTTGTATAGCCTGTTTTCTCACAGCTATTTTATCTTCCCCTCTTAGAGCTTTGAGGAGGGAAAAAATACTTACTGAACAACTTCAGATGCCAAATAAACACCATATTGAACCAACCCTGACATAGCACACATAAAGCATTTTACAGATATTAGTGCTCAGCTTGAGACCAGACTCAAAATCTTTAACTCTTTATGCAAACTGGTAAGTCCAAAGACTAAAAGCTTTCAAGAAACTGTAAGTTGAAAAATGCACAGAGGAAACATTCATCTTTTACAAGTGGGTAAAAGAACAAAATTGGATACTCAGAGCAAGAATTAAGTGATTTGTAGGTGAGTTGTAGGTGTTATCTTGGCTTTGTACTGACACTGCACTTCAGTGAAAGATAGTTATCATTAATGAAAAGTAACATTGGATTGTTATTAACAGAATGAGAAAAGCACCTGGCAGGTAACAGAGAAGAAAACCCCTGAAAGAAATTTTCTGGGAGACTTTTTTTTCCGTGTCAACTGATTGGAGAAGGAATGAAAACTGCTGGAATGGATGTATTAGCAAGAAAAAGAGGAATATTCCACACTGGGAACTCCTGAACATTTCATAAGTGAAATCTATTTGGCCATCTGCCTGGACTTATGGGCTGAACCTAGCTGGCATTGAAACCAAACAGAGCACTCTCACTGTTAGCATCACAATGGGAGTATTATGTGGAGGTAGTAACTGATGCAGAAGTAGTTTACTTGTAAAAAAACCTACAAAGGCTCTGGTTAGCACTATAAAATTTCATGTTAAAGTCAAAGACCACGTGCTACAGCTTGGCATCGCTCTGGGACACTTCTAATGGGTGAGCACTGAAGTTACACAACCCCACGGATTGTACTCATGACTTATTTTGTTTGCTTCCCTTGAGCTGTAGGATTCTAATGCAAAAGACTCCTTAAAGGCCCAAAGATGGGTAGAAGGACTCTTCTTTAATAGCTGACAGGAGGTGTGTGAGTAGCAGGGAGTTCTATATTACACTTTTCATCAATGCAAATATACAAGCAACTCAGATAAAGGCTCAGATAAATTTTTGGCATGTTACAGCAAAAGTAATAATAATAAGAAACCATGCTAATATTGAATTGATTAATTGAACATGCTAATTTCCCATAAAAAATTCTATCCCCACCTATCTGCTGTGGAATGCTTAGTTTACAGAATAAAAGTCTTAGAGTATCAAAGGGTTTGGCAGAACTATTCATGAATAAGTGGGCTATAAATTAAGAGTCACATCCATTTTTGACTTATATGATCAATAATTAGCACCTAGGAGATGGACATTGCATGCCTTCAAGAGAGGTATTAGCTCACAGATGAACCTAAATACCAAAGATCCCAAATTGAACCACGATGGGAACCAGACAACTTAAAATAAGACCAAAAGCATTCAACATGGAAATATAAATTGCTGCCTGAAGTAATCACACAGTGTGTACAAGATCAAATTCGGAGCATGAGGTTATGTAAATTCACTCCCACTCCAAAATACCCTCAGAGCCTGAGGTGCTTCCATCTACTTGAGCTCCAGGGCCTGTGTGCTCCCCTGTGTGTCTCCCCAGGCAATCCAGGCATGCAGCTGCCAGACAGAGCAGGGTAAGTCATGGCAACTGGCACGCCAATAATGACTGCCCTTGGAGCCTGGGTGATGGCTTGCCCCACCTACCAGGTACATAAGGCAATCCCAGAAAAGCTTGACTTCCAAATTTACTGCTTGGTTGAAGCCCACATCACTGCCCCTTGCTTCCAGATTTCTTAGTCCCACTCTCAGTCAAGCTCTCGCCATTTTTCCGAGTCCTCCCTGGGACATGGAATTGCTCACCTTTAAGGGGTTTGCTCTGCTATTTTTTTTAAGGGTCTCTTTGCTTCCCTGGCTTTCCACATATTACTCTTGCTACAATTCTGGCTGCCATGTTCCTGAACTAATTTAGTTCCTAGCCTTGGCTCTTCCTGGTCCTAATATTTAGTTGCTTTTTCAAGGCTGTCTTTAATCCCCAGGGGTGATCACCCACATCCCACCCTGTGTGTATCCCACCTGGTAATTTACTGAGGACATTAATTTATGTCCGTTTATTTTTTTTTTTTAAAGGCATGGAATGGGACTCACTCCTCTTTTCAGGTGTGGCCAGGAAACCTCTAGTCCCTTTTTGGGCCAGAAAACAAACATTAGTGGTGACATGACTGTGAGATAGAATGTGATCTTGTAGGTAGGATTTTCCCAAATTAAGGCTACCATTTCCATCACTATTTCTACATCACACCTGGAACTCCTGGAAAAAAATAGAAGCCAATATGGCATTTTGTGTGGAGCCTGCTGTTAGAGCATGAGTTAATTAAGATCCAAATATGCAACCACAGGGAGTCCCAGCAGATTCAGGCCAAGCCATACCCAGTTTTTAGCTCCTTGTCAGACTTGGGCAAGAAGCAGGCACCCGTGAAGACTGAGGCAACTCTGAGCATGTGGGGAAGTGAATCCCTAAGAACCTGAGGCATTTTCAAGACAAACAGGGAGGCAACCCTGGAATTTAAGTGCCCACAGGGTTAGGTGTCAAATGAATGTGGGATTTCAGGACCATAGTTTGGGACTTACGTGTTTTATGTGGGACACAGGGAGGATTTTGTCCCCTGTGTACTTTATTGCTCTTTTACCACCAACTCCAATGTGTGGAAATCCAAAACAGTCTTTATATATTCTGGCAGTGAATTTTCTGAATCTCAAATGTTTGCATGCATGCACCATTTTTGAAGGAGATTTCACACCTCTGTTTTATTGGAAAAGAAGATATTTGATGAGAGAGTTGATGATAATCCATTAATATTTTTCTGTAATTTGTGTACAGGCTTTATATTGGAGGTTTGTTTGTTTCAGAGCTATTGTGCCATATATTGGAATAGTTTTACATTAGAACAGAGCTTGTTTCTGTTTTGAAACAATAAAAAGGGAGAATCAATGATTTGATTTAATAGTATTATCTCAACCTGTGTGTTAGCTGATTTCTATAGCAACTTCAAAAATTTTGAGCCTGTATTTACTGGATTATCTTTGTAACTCAAATATTAGCTTAAATGTTTCAGGTTAAGGGGTTTTTTGGTTGTTTTTTAAATTTCACAGTTTGCAGTCAAGCAAGACTATTGAGTATGGTGAAGTCTAATCTAGATACTCAATCATCTTCTTTTTCACCATGCTGGAATGATAGCAAACAGGAGAAGGATAATTTGTTGCATAATACCTTTCTAAGGTATGAAGTACTATGAACTGTTGCAAAATTGTGTTGGTTCTGATAAAGCTAGACTGACTTGTTCTGTTGCATGTGTCTGGATTAAACTGACATAAACTGGCTGCTGACATAAACATGACCATCATTTAAAGTTTCCTGAATGACTGGCTAATTCTTATGAATGTCTATCTTAACTAATGGCCTTAAAAATGCCTTTCCTGACTTGAGGTCCAAACCTTCTATGTAAGACAGGTACAACTAAAAGTACAGGGCCTTGACAGATCTGTTTGGATTGAAATCACTCATTTTTCTGACACTGCCATATTTAACAACCAGACTTTAATTTTGGCCAAAGTTTGGAAAAGAACCAAAACAGCCAAACCCCTTCACTGAATTTTGTGTATCAGGATTTTTTAGGATATGTCAGCACTGAAGCACAAATTCTGGATACCTCAAGGCTTATGTGGAATGCACATTTCTTATATGTGTCTCTCCAGAGACTTATGGAACTCTGCACATTTTCTAGATACTTTAGGGTGCTGATACTAATCTAGACCCTGCCAAAATAATCTAAAAGGATTTGAAAAAATGCATGCCTTGCATTTCTCCCTTTTCTCTATGTCATTTAAACTCCATGTTTTCAGGCCAAACACTTTTTTTTTTCTTCTTCTTTTTTTTTTTTTTCTTTTGCGTGGAATGAAGTAGCACAGCTCTGCTGAACATACCCTCATCTGCCTGGTCTGCTACCAACCCAAGGTATCTAATGGGTAGAGTGGCAGTGAGAAGACACACCATGACTGCAGTGGCCAAGACTCCTTTCTCTCCAGTGCTGTTTAGGGGAAGTGGTTCACCAACACCAATTAATTTACCTTTGTTCTGGCACAGCAGAATCCCAATTATAACTGACACTTAAATGGAAATGTGGCACACAGACATGGTAATGTATTTATCTGGCTTCTTCAGAAATGAAGAATGTCAGAAAATGCCATGGTTATGTATGGTTATCTAGTCAAGGAAATAGAAAGGAATAATTTTAGGCTAAAGTAAGAGAAGAGGTATAGCTATTTGAATCTTTACAGTGTCTACCCAGTGTCCAAAAATCCTATCCAGCTATAGCAGGCAGGACTTTCTGCTTTGTTGCTAGCCATCCATAAAGGACAGCATCTACCTGCCATCAGGTCTCCTGTCTCTGTCCTCAGAAATACTTAAAATCCAAATGGATATAGTCCTGAACAGCCTGCTCTTGCTGATTCTGCTTGAGCAGGGGGCTGCACTAGACAACCTTCAGAGGTCCCTTCCCATTTAAAGTGTTTTGTGATTCTACGATTTTCATGCTTATATAGCTTGCTTTACTGAAACTGACTTTTATTCTCAATCCCTTATGCAGTTCCTGAGAGTACAACTATCTTTCTTTCCAGTTCTGCCTAATTTTGGCATAACACATACTTAATTTTGGGAAAAACAACTTTATTTTTAGGTTAATCTGTTTAGTTAATCACTAACCAAATAAATTACAAGTCAAAATAATTGAATCTTCTCCCCAAACAAGGGTACATATTGCTTGAGGTAAAATAGTGGTGAAGGTAAAACTTAGCTGCTCAGCCAACTTCTGTATATTTTGTGTTCCCCTGCCTTGCTCACCTCCTTTTCTTTCTGCCATAGAAAATCCACCATTAATTTATATCCATTAATTTATGTTGTGTTTGTCAGCTATTGGCAGATTATGACCATTGCATAATGCAGAATTTAAATTTTTTCCAGAATACAGGCTTCCAACATTTTTATTATGTCATCTTTAGTATTTTTAGCAGAGAATTATAACATCTATGTTGCATCAGTAACAAGCAAAAATCAGAACCAAAACCACAAGAGCCCTAAAAGCTCCTTTCATCAGACGAATGCGTGTTTGTTGACACAATTTAGGACAGACGGTATCCGTCAGCGCACAGCAGCATTTCCTAAGGAAAGCTGGACCTCAGGGTCAGTTAAGAGAAGATTCCTAAAAGCACCGAGGAACACATGGGACGGCCAGGTCCTGGCAGGAGCTGGTCACGATAGCACCGGACACCATTGATCCTCTCCGCTGCAAGGTGTCTGAGCCTGAGCCTTCCCGCGGCAGCGGCTCTGCCTCCCTAGGGAACCCTTCCTCATCCTCCTCGGCGGGACACCGAGCCAGCAGGGCGGGCAGAGCCAATTTATTCCCAGGGAGAGGGATAAGCAGCTAATTAATTAATGTGGCGGGCACCGAGACAAAAAGCAGCGCTGCGAGGTCAGGGGTGTGTTGGCTCCCGACCCCCTCGGCTGTACAGCTGACTTTCTTTATTCATGTTTTTCGCCTTAAACGAGGAGGGGCTGGGGGGCGGCCGCGGGAGGATGCGGAGCCCCCGGCGCGGCGCGCAGCCTTTCTTTGTCCGCGCCTCGCACAAGTGTCCGGGGCGCGGGGCACACCTCAGGGTTAGCAGAAAACAACAACAACAAGATAATGGCCCCTAATGCGCACCTGGGCACGGATCACACGTGGGCCGCTCCCTTCCTGTGCGAGCGGCGGGGAGCCCGCCCGCCCGCCTGCCGCGGCGCGGCTCGCTCCGCGGGGAGGGACCGACGCGTCCGGCGGTGGGCAGGGAGGCAGGCAGGGAATCGCCTTATTAAACGCATACAGCGGGGCGGGCGGCTGCCACCGCCGCCCCGTCCATGCCCGCGGAGAGCCCGAGAGCGCCGCGCTCCCCCCGCTGCCGCTGCCGGCGGGAGATCCCCGCGCAGAGCCCCGCAGAGCCCCGCATGGCGCGGCGCGGCCGCTTCCAGCGCCTCTTCGGCCGCAGCGAGTCGGAGGACTCGGAGCCCGAGGGGCCGGCGGCCGCCGCTGCCCCCCGCCGCCGCCCCTCCGCCGCCGCCGCGCCCAAGCGGCGCCCCGCGTTCCCGCACTGGCGCCCCAAGAAGAAGGAGCAGCATCCCCGGGAGGGCGGCGGTGCCGCGCCCGCCTGGAACCCGCCGCCCGCCCCGCACCTCGAGTGCCCGGCCCCGCGGTAAGCGCGACACCCGAGCGGGCGGGGGGGAATCGGGGCCCGGCTGGGGGCCAGGGGTTTTTCTGTCGAGGAGGGAAGAGCGTGTCCCGCAGCCGCCTTCCCGTCCCGCGTCCGCCCCAGCCTGCTGGCGGAGCGGCGCCCGAGCCGTGTTGACAAACAGCAGCGCCCGTGTGAATGAGTAACAGCCTGCGCCCGGAGCAGGGGGAGGCTGCCTGGCCCAAAGCATCCTCCTAAGGGCGCCTGGCGTGTGTGAGTGGCTTGGACTCCTCTACGGCAGTGGGCTTGCTCTGTGCTCGCGTTTTCTGGACGTGATAGAGGAGGAAGATGAAAGGGAAGGGCTTGACAACACTCTGCTACAGCGCTCCCCATAGCTATTGCTCCCCAGTGTGGTGCGAGTCTCCCATGAGTGATGATTATCTAGTGCATGCTGGCTTCTTGGGGACACAGGTATTCCCCGGGGGATGTTTAGAGCCTCTAGCCACAGCACAAGGAACCTCAGTGAGACTGTGGGGTTGCCGAGCAGTAAAACCTCTGACGTGAAGGTAATTCACAGTAGCATATGGCATATGGTGAACTTGAGGCTATGTCAGGAAAGGGTTTGGTTAATACTGCTCACATCGGAACATCACAAGCCAGGCAGTGAGAAAATGCCAGTGCTGCCTACATTAGGGGAAAAAAAAAAGTTGTGAGCTGTTGATCTCTCAGGTGGTTGCTTCAAATTGAGAAATCTGTAAGTTTTAGAAGGTGGTTCTGTATGACAGTGTTAGTACTTGCTGAAAAGTAGACATCAGGTTTAAGTTAGAACTTGACTAAAGTATAGTCTAATTATGTTTGGATTTTATGTTGAAATGTATTATTGAAGACTTTAAACACCGAAATCTTCTATGAAAGGAAAGAAAGTCACTTATGTTTACATTTTTTTAGGAAAGAAAATGAAGTCTGCTTTTCAGAACTTGTAAACTGGGAAGTGATGTATTTCAGAATGCTATTGAGTGGCCAAGCTCAATGCTGCAGGAGGAGCAGATCCCTCTTTTGCCTTCCAGAGGCCAGATAAAACAGAAGGGGGTGGGATCACAGGGTAGCTCAGGGTGGAAGGGAGCCCCGAACAAGGCTGACTCTGAGTTCAGATCCCAGTTTCTCAGGACTGTGTCCACTTGAGTTTTGAAATCTTTCAAGAAGAGAGAGTGCACAACAACTTTGGCCAAGCTGTGTTACTCCTGCCTTGTGTGAAATAGTTTCTTCTGGTAGAAGGCTGGAGCACATTTCCATTTGTAGCTTGTGCTGCACCTGCCATCCCTACTGAATTGCCCTGTGGCTCTTGGTGACCCTGTCCTGCATACTGACAGGCAGGTGATGGCTCTCTCTGTGCTCATCTCTTCCCTAGGCTGAACCTGCTTCCTCAGCCACTCCTCAGGGCAAGATCTTCAGCCCCTCAGTATCCTGGGGCCCTGTGCTCTTTTTATCAGTGTATTTTGTATTGAGGGGCCCAAAACTGAATAGAATATTTAGATGTGGGCAAATGAATGGTGGCGTAGGAGAAGTGGCATAAGTCTTTAATCCCGATGTGGGTTCTTTTTTTTTCCAGATACCAGGATGTTTTTACTGCATACATTTGTTTTCAAGTTCTGTGCCTAAATTACAAGAGAAGTCTAATAATTGCAAGTCTCCTGAAAGGACAGGGTTGTGACTGCTGTTACAAAACTCTGGGGGGTTTGAGTTTTGGTCAGGGAACCAATCCTTCTGCTATTGATGACAGGCTGGGTTTGTGCCTCAGTACATGAAAATGAACGTGTATGTCACCATCTTTAACTGCAGTTGGTCATCTTCAGAGGGCACAAACTTCTCTTGTTTGTGTAGCTTTCTAACACCCTTGCCTTAAAAAAAATGGAACAAGCTAAGCTTTTAGTATACAGCCAAAACCACTAAATACATTTAAAAAAATATGTTGAAGATTATGACAGCACTTCTCAAAAGATATGGTTTGAAGTATTTTATTTTTATTGCATCCATGGTAGGCTGTAATGCTTGGTCTCAAGAGTACTGTATAGGACAGATACAGTGTCCTGTTAACAGGAATGCATTTGAAGATATGAGATGCTTAATTGGTGGCCTTGGTTTTAGCTTTGGTTTGGCATATGGCAAGCATGACAGCTGTCAGTTTGAAGACACCTATTTATATGGTACTCCAATTTAATCATTATCTCATCATCAGCTGTTTTGCTCCTCTTATGTTATTTTTTCAGGTAGCCAGTACTTTTCCTTGCTGTTAGTTATTTATCTGGGAGAGCAGTGCCCAGCATGGCATAAAAAAAAATCTTGTGATACAAACCTAACAAGCATCCCAGCTCCTTCAACTTGAAGTTACAAGGATGCATTCTCCTGTCTCTATGAAATTTGTGTTGTACTGCCTGCATTCATGGGTGGCAGGGCAGCCAGATGAACTCCTCTGATTACTTTTTCTACCAAAAGCTTGTAGAATCTCTTTCCCTCAGATAACAGCTACAAGTTTGAGCCTCTTAACAGAAGTAGTTGCCGTGAAAAGAAAAAGAATTACAGTTGTCACCATGCTGTAGATAACTGCATCATATTATGAAACCAATTTTTACTTGGTGTCTTGGAGGTCATGTCCTCGTACAGCTGTCATGGTTTGGACACTCAATGATCTCCACCCAATGGCAACTTTAAAAATGAAGAGGATGGCTTGGAATTTAGCTTTGTAGCAGGAAGCTGACTAGAGGAGGACAAAAAAACTGTTTATCTTTGGGTGTGTTTGTTCAGCAGTGTTTCTCACAATGTATGCTACCCTGTGAATCTTGTGCTTTTTGTACTTGATGGTCAAGACCAGACAAGTTACTTGGTCCAGTTCTGAGTTGGCTACCATAAAAATGACAGTAGTTAGATTCTTGCCCAAGATGTGTCAGTGTAGTCACTGTGAAAAAGGAGGAAGTTTTTGCTGTTTATTACTTCCTCAGTTTGAAGAAACACAGATATTTGATGCTGAGCATGTTAGAAACACTACCACCAGCAACACTTCTTGTTTTTATTACTTTCCTCTCCCCTGATTAAATGAACTCAGCTCACCTTCATCAACATGCTAAGTATGTGAGGGCAATGAAACCTGTGTGACTGTTATTCTACGGTGATTTGGCAAGGAAATAAAAGATATTAAGGGTTCAGTAATAGCATAAAAATAATGAGAGGGAAACAGCATTAGGCTGCATCCAAGGAAAGTTCCTACTGTGGAATTATACCTTATCTTGGGGAGGGATCTTGGGGAGGGACATGCACCTCCGTGAGATATGTAGAAAGTGAAGAAACATTGTTTTTAGTGCAGGAAGTGTCAGTGAGACCAAGATCTTGTATCTCTTCCCTACTTCCATGTTCTTACTCTAAGTTACTCTTCTGTGACTTCTGTGTTAGAAGAGGTGAAGGAGCTGTGCTTCACAGCCCATGTGTGACACCATGTTTTGGGAAAAGACAAAGAACAAATGCTTCATGCTGTGAAAAACAAAGTGTGTAATAACAGACTATTAGTAGCTCAATTGATTGACAGGAATAAAATGTAGAAAACTGTTATACAGCTTGCTGTTTTGTAAAGTACAAACCCTCAATTCAATGTACTTTTTATGGGTAACTTCACATTTGTGCATTGTCTGGTTGAAAAAAAGAAAAAGGAAACATTCACCTGTGTTCTTTTGTAAGACTGAATACAGATTTCTGCAAGTGTTCTAGTTGCACTTAGCGGGAGGTGGAAATGGACAAGGGTAATTCAGTTTGATGTATAATTCTTAGTAATCTGTAATGTAAGCATAAGACATTAGGAATAAAGACTTAGTATTTTAATGTTTTTAATAGGGGAGTGAAGATCTTTTAAGATATGATGATCAAAGAATTAAAGGCAAAACTTTTTTCTGAGTTATTTTCTGTACTGTGACCTAATGAGGAAATTGATCCTTAGAAAAAAAATACATGTTTCTAGAAAGATACTAAGATAAGAGGGATGACATGCTAAAACACTCATGGTTTTTTTTGCATATTTAAGAAGTAAAAAATACTGTCCTGTGAAAATGTGTGTCATGAAAGTAGTAGTTTGTCTTTCCTGCATGAGTTTAACATCATCTGCTGCTTCTGTGTTGCTGATATCCTGGGTTTGGTGGCTGTGTAAACACCAGGGTGAAGAACACTCTCTTTTTCATTTTGTCCTTTTCAAAACCAAATTACAATCTGAAAGATATGAACCAGTTAAATGGCTGATGCCTTCCTGGTCAGCTGGCTTGGATGTCAGGGTGTGAAAGGTAGATCCTGCTAGAGAAGAGTGACACCTCGTTTGTGACTGATGTTGTGCACAAAAATTGCTGACTTTTTTTGCTCATGCTTTTTCACTTAATCTAGAAAAAAAAAAATCTTAAGAAGAAGTGAGTTAGTGGACTCATACCATTCACAGACAAAGATTTTTTTTTTCCTGCGTGTTTCTGGCTTTGTTAGATGTTTATTTGAAGAAATGGTTTACCTTCTGTGTCCAGGTGAATCTGATCCATAGTAGGACTGAGTTCCATTCAGGTAATAGGAGTTCTGTACTGAAAATCTAAATGCCTGTTAAAACAAGGAGTGTTGTGAAAAAGCAGGTTCTTTCCTACTCAAACTAGGTGCCAGTCTTGGCACCTCTGGTTTTTGTGTGTCAGATCCACACTTGGAAATAGTGACAAATAAAAATACAAAGGTCTTTTGGGAGATTACTATTATAAAACACCACTATAGAAGCCAGCCAGGAAGGTGCACAAACAAAAAGTTCTTATTGAATGCAGGTACATACAGTTGGCACTTAGTAATGCATGGAGTGCTAAAAACAATGTTAAATACTGAATGCCTACCACTTCAGTGAGTGCCACTTGTCTCAGTGAGAAAACAGCAGTTTTCAGACTCTACCCTTTCTCAGCACACCCGTCTCTTGTCTTCTCCTTTCCTCCTTGTCTTGGTCCTTGCTCCTACAACTCTGTCCCATCTTTCCCTCCCTCTCCGTCCTCTCAAGATTTACATCATGCAGTTTATGCTGCACACTCTAGTGGATTTCTGCTTGCATGGAACAAAGAGAAGAGTGGTGCTTTATTGTACGTGTGGTGATCTCAGGGAAGAGGCAGGACAACATTTGTGGGTAGAAATTAGTATGTTATAGAAAGGGTCAATATAGTTAGTTTCATTTACTTCATATACATATGGATACATCCATATCCTTTAACTTCAGATATCTGCATCTGAAATAGTTCTTCACTTTATAATTGAGGAGGGCAAATAGTCATGTCTGGTGTGCAGTGCTTCTCACCTTAAGGTGAGTGTCTAAACCAGGCTAAATGAATTGCATCTGACAAGCTTTTTCTCATTGACTTTAAAAGCTGCCTGAAGGTGACACCTTCAACATCTGAATTTTGGCATCTAAATTCCATCAATGTCACCCAATGTGGGGGAGTTCATAGGGTGATACTTCCATGTAGGAGATCCTACAGTGCAAAGTCAAACAGTGGTGAGCTTCAAAAACTATGTTCTGATTTTTCATATGCAGCTTTAAGTCACCTTCTTTGTTCACAAGCAGTCTGGTTTGAGAGACTCACTTTTGCATAATTTCTATTATTCAGGATATTATGTTACTCATTTCATTGTGGTTAAGACTTTCCAAGTTTCTTTAGGGAGCTGGGATTGATCCCTACTTCTGCATTTTCTTGGGATGGCTGGGAAAGGCATGGGAAACAAACCTTTCCCAGACAGCTTGAGAAAGAGAACAGGGGAAGCAGGAGAAAAGGGAGAGGATACTACTACACCTATGGGCTGATTTGGAGAAGTTTAGCCAAAATAGTAATGCTTAGGAAAGTTAAATTCTGCTTGAAATATAATCCTGTCCTAAGAAAGATGGAGAACTGTTAATACTAGGCAATTCTTCCTTTAGCAGCTTGCATTTAAAAATAGAATAAAAACATGAGGACCTGTTTGGTCACCAGAGGTGCAAGAGGGGAAAAAAAAAAAACCCTTCAGCTTTCAAAACAGACAGAAGTCATCAGTGATTTGCTTGCATATAATGTATCTGATAGTGGTGTATCTTTGTATGTATGATTTTTGTATTTGTCACACCAGCAAACCTTCTGCTGTACATCTTATCTTCACACACGTTTGTTCATGCAGCCACGTACGGTGAGCTCCCACAATCCGTCATCAAATATTTCATCATTCCGTGCTCCCTTGAGACAAGAAGGGAAAGATAGATAGGCAAAGACTGATCAATATAAGAGATTGGCCTCCTTTAGTGCTCTCTGGAAAAAAACCCAAAAACATAGTATTTATTTAAAGAAAATAAGATACCATCTTCTGTATTATTCTTGAACTGTACTTGGAAATTCTGAAATAAAAATTTTAAAAAATGTTAGTTGGATAAAATTTCTTCATGATACCTGAATCCTTTATTCATTTAGAATTCACAGTTATAAAGTCAACCAAACTAAAGTTTAAAAATGTCCTGAGCTGTGAAAATTTGTAAAACAGGCATATTTGATGAATTCCCCAAATCCTGAGTTTCAGGTAGAGCCCAATGCCAGAAGCAAAGCTACTATATTTGCAGTCCCAAAATAGGTTCTTTTATTCTGTGTGCAAGGGGCCAGTCCACACACATAGATAGTCAAGGTATTTGATTTATTTACATTTCTGTGTGGAAGGGGGTGCTGGGTGTCAAACCCACAAAGCCAACACTACCAAGACATTTCATGATACATTTTAGCAAACGGAAGCCTTAATTCATTGGCTACAAGTTTCATAGTTCTTGTATTAGACTTGGACACATTAATTAGTGTTCTATCTCCATGGTTAATTATTCTCTCTCTTCTCATGCTAATCAGTCCCATGGTGTTTCTCTTCTCTTGGGCTGGTGGGTTTTTGGGTCAATGATCCATGAGTTGGGATCTCCCCCTGCAGAATTCCCTTTTACCCAGTCACAGCTGGCTCAGCACACTTGCTGGGTAAGGTTTATTTATTTCTTCCTTATCTTGGGGGTTCTGCCCAATGTCCTTGTGGCCCATAAATTCTGCATTCTTTGTGTCTGCTGTCAGTGGTACATCCTTCTCCCCAACTTTGTTAACTTCCCTCTGGGTGTGAGATCACTGAAACCTGCCAGGCCCTAAAGCTTAGCAAGGCAATTCTACCAACCAGTAATTTGTCTTTCTAACACCTGCACATCACTTAGAGCTCGTGCTGCTCTCTGTTTCAGACTAAATCTCCTTTCTTATTGATTAGACTTGAAAGTATGTGAAGATCAAAAATCAACAATCCTTCCTTAAGAAGATTTTTATGTATTTAACATTTTCCAGCATTTTGACAAAAGAAAATGCAAAAAATTTAGTAAGGATGACTTATTACAGTGCTCCTTGTACAGTTTAATCACTCCATAAGTACTCTAAGAAATATAGGCAGACAGAGGGGCCCCTGTGCATCCTTTGACCAGCTTTTTTATTGTTGGTCTTTCTTCTTTGTAAACTACTTCTTTATTGTCTCCAGAGTATTTTGAAATTTGCTGGTGCCACATCTGTGGTCCTGCTGTTGAGGCAAGGCTGTAGGTCAGGAATACTGCCTGATGCCATTCAAATCCAGAAGGATCCAACTTCACAGACTATGAACAGCCAAGCAGAAAATGTTTAAGTTGCAAGGCCTAGAGGAAAGCATCATTTTCCATTTGTCCCTTCTTTATGGCCAGGAGCAGGTGCCACAATGTGGTGTCTCAGGGCTCATGGAGGGTCGTGTAGATGACTTGTAATTAATGCTGGGAAAGTGGGAGAGAACCTCTAAAATCAGTGGACTGGTGAGAAGAGGCTGCTTTTTAGGAAATGATGGTTTTCTGGTTTTTTTCCTGGCAGAAGGCTAACAGAATTTCTCATGCTGCAACTTATACCCCTTCTCTCTCAGTCCTTCCCTGTGCACCTCCTAGGACAGATTGGCTCCTGTTAAGCAGCCAGTTTCTACTCATCCAGGTGTTTCTTGTACCTCATATCCCAGCATCTAAGCATCTTGTGGTCCTTCTCTGTAGTCACATAATTTTGTACACTTCTCATGTACAGGAGATGTACAGGTAGCCCCCCACTGCCAAGGCTCTGCTGCTGATAATGCTTGATGGTAGAATGATATGAAGACTAAGTTTTGCAGGGACTTGGCACTGAGAAGTGCAAGGTAATTCCAAGTGTCACTGTGAACCTGTGGATTTCTGGGGAAGGGCCTATAGTTTCTTATTCTTTGACTTTGAGAAGGTTTTACTGATCTGTTTGATTTGGTTTCCATAATTTTAATTCCTTGAGAACCACCAGTGGGATTTCATGGTGGGCATTCCACAGCAGGCAGGGAGCTGCTGTGTGATTAGCAGTCCTGACATATTTTCTTTCCCTTGGCTGAAAATCCTGTGCCACTTACGAATTATTTAGTGAGGAAGCAGTAATTATTGTAACAAAATATATAGTTAGGATTTTTGGTACAGTATAAACACATTTGGCATTAAATAAAACCATATGATTATTAATAAGGTTCTATAACATTATACTGCCATCTCCATCTTCAAGGACAGTGTTTTGATGATTTACCCGTGGTTATACTGTTTTACAGATAAAGTACAAATAATTAATTCTCCATGGTATAGGGAGGAGACCTGTTGATACATGCTGGAGCTTCCCTGTTGTCCCCTTTTGAAGCATCTCTGTGACCTCCCTCAGCTGTTCCAAACTGAAGGAGTAGGGGAGAAAATTGGGATGTATATGATAAGATATCAATCTTACATCCTCTCTATTGGAAATGAAAAGATTATGTTCTTCTTCTTTGAAGATTTGTGCACTTGGTGAAGAGGAAAACATTGTTGTGTCTGGCAGGCTGCAATGAGGTCACCCCAAAGCTTTCTTTTTTCCAGGCTAAACAATCCCAATTCCCTCAGCCTTTCCTCAGAGGAGAGGTTCTCCATCCCCCATATCAGCTTGGTGCCCCTTCTCTGGACTTGCTCCAACAGGTCCCTGTCATTCCTGTGCTGGGGACCCCAGAGCTGGATGCAGCACTGCAGGTGGGACTCACCTCCCTGGGTTAGAAGCTGTCTAGGAGCAAGATACATTCTGTCTGGAAGCACCATAGCTGGGTTTGTCTACCATTAACAAAAACAGCTTCCTGCAGTCACGTTCTGTAGAGAGGCAGATTGGTTGGTTGGGCTGATGGATTGGTTTTTGCAGCCCTGAGAATAAGCTCACACAGTCAGCCTGGAAGGATGGATGTGCAGGCACAGCACCCAGCTAACACAGTGACATGGCTTGTAAACTACAGCTGCTTTTTACCTGGCTGATTTGGACTTGGACACATTAAACACAGACATCTGCCTCACCCCACCTTGTAGATGTATTCTGAGTTAACTTTGTGAGATTCTTCTGATTTGTGGCTGGATTCCTTATCTTATTCAGTGGGAGGTACCCTTGTCTGTTTTCAGTTTAGGCAGTAAGAAATCTTTTTCTCACACCTTTTGTCTGTGTTGTTAGTTTACTGACTAATCTCTCCCAGGCTGTGGTGGCTTGGGTTGTGTGTTTATCAAATGTCTAGAATAATGGAGTCTGATTTTGACTATGCAAATAGTAAATAACAGCACAAAAGACCAAAAAAAAGTTGGCATCTTTCAAAAGCCCTGAATGAGTACATATCATTTGCAATTTCAGAGTGGAACTTATCAGGCTTTTTAGTCCTTGTGTAATTTAATGGGTGTGTATGAAGTGAAGAATTAAAAAAGAGGCTGAGAGGCCTATGAACATTCCACAGGGGAGTATTTTAAATACAAGTGACAATCCTGCAGGTGATGAGTGTACTCACATGAAATGGACTCCCTGGTTCCTGATGAACAGCTCAATGCCCTTTCCTGTCACGTTTCCTGTCAGAAACTGAGTGTAGCCAGGGCTCTTCTGTGTTCAGGTTGAAACCTCCTGATGTTTTCAGGAAAATGCTTATATTTATTGTTCTAACAAACCTGAATTATGGAGATTTTTGTGCTGTCTGATGGAAGCATAGAAATGCAAAGGCAGCCAGAGCTGTACTATTACTCATGAGTCTGTGTCACTGTTAGCACTATCTTAGGCCACGTATCTGTGGCTTGGAGCGACTGGTAATTGAACTAACCAGTTCTTCAATAAGATCTAGATGATATCTTCTTCTCTTGGGATGAGTAGAAAACTTTACTATGTAGCCTTTGAGTAAAGGTGAAGCTAGTCCTTTTAACACAGGATTTTCAGTGTTCCATATGAAATAAATTTATGGGTAAGTTAGATTCTGTGGGAGAGACCTCATGTTTTCACTATAATTCAATATGAAAGGACAAAAGTTAGTAGAGTTACAACAGTAGTGTCTCCTGGTTCATTATAGTTAATAAATCAAACAAAAAAAAATAAAATTAACATTAAAAATTGAGGCCTAAATGCAGCTTTTTCTGTTAAGATAATGAGCTTCTCATCTTGACTTTCAAGAACTATTTGTTAGTGCAAACATACTGTCTTTCAAAGGATAATTTAGAAGATGCTTTAATTTTTACAAACTGAAGTTCAAAACAAAAAGGAGTCTTATCCCAAAAAACTTCTACATGTGTGCCAGGGTGGTGGGAATATCTTACAAAGAAATAAAAGATTAGAAAATCAGCATATACTTCATAATGTAAGTTTTTGTCAGAAGTAGATCTAGTCAGATGATAAACTAGTCTGTTTTGTTATGTGAAAAGTCTCAATTTTTCCCCCTGTAAGTACTAACCACAGTGTGGTAGTGAGACTTCCATACAAAAACACAATCAAAAAGTGACCTCAAGTATAAACATTGTGAAGCAGTGTTGTACTTTAGTCCTGAGTATTTTTATGAATCCTCTGCATCCTGAATGAACCTGGATTTAATGGGCTTATATCTCTTTCCTCCCCACTGCAGAGCACAGTGCTCAGAAGCTGTGTGTGAGCCTGGCAGGAGCTGCTGGCACTGGGAGAATGTCCCACTAGCTGCCAAACCAGTGGGGCAGCATTGGAGGCAGTAATAATAGTTCAGGGCTCACCTGGAGGTATTCGAGGGAGGATTGCATCTTACAGGATGCTTGCTTTGGCTGCTGGGGAGGAACTGAACAGGAAGTGTCCAACAAAAACTTGGCAACTTTAGGTTCTCAATTTCTGCGTCTACATGTGCTCTAGCAAGTTGAAATATTGAGCAGAGTATTTTTGATGGCATTGTAGTGTTGCCTGATGTAGTCAAGATTTATGTTTAAATATTCTGTCAGGTTTCTTCTAAAAGTACAAAATATGATTAGGCCATGGGAGATGTTTAATTACTGTTAGGTATTTGAATCCAAACATGTTGGATGCATGTTTACTTTATCTGATTTGTCTTCAGAGATTTATTTGTCAGTTGTTTTCCTTGGAATTGTTTTAATTATTTTTTAAAATGATTTTGCTAAATATAATCAGGGTGATTCATTAATACCACTGCTGTTGTGATTGATTTACTTGCCACATGCTACAGTTAGTTTTGCTTAGCTTTGCTTGGTTTAAAAAAAAAAAAAAAAAAAGCCTGTATACCTGTTTGGACATGTCTAATCTCTTCTGAGTTAGATCTGAGTTACCTGACAACCTTTGACATATTTCCTTGTGTAATTCTTCTGAACAGAGCTTTCCCCCTCCCTGCTTGTTTTCTGCAGTAGTGCTTCTCCTGCATCCAGCTTAAAGCAAGTCCTTTATGCTCTAAAGACCCCACATGTTGATAATTGGTTAAGGTTTGTCAAAGGCCACAAGTCTTCTGTTCCCACTGTTGCTCATAACGTTCCCTGGAGTTTTTTCTCACCGGCAATGGCCTGGATAGGCTTTTCCAGCTGAAGTGGAACTCTCCTATCCTTACCATGGGACAGCTGCCCAAGCAATGTGCTAGAATGTATTCCTTTCTTCCCACAGTGAGATGTATGGGTTCTGACTTAGTTTCACACCAGGTAGGAGTTAACAAGAGTTTACCATCAATTTCCTGGTCGAGACTTTGCAACCAAGACAGAGGGATTTCTCCCTCATTAGTAATACTACTTATTTTTTTCCAACATGCAATTCCCTCAGTTCTTTTTCTAGACATAATATTCCCCAGACTACCCACCATCTGATCTGTTTCTCTCATAATTCTGAAATATATTTTTATTCACTTCCAGAGGACTCACTGGTATACAGGCTGTATTGCAACATAGGTGTGTAGAGTAGATTTGATATAAATTTAAAAAATATAAATTAGTTTTATATACAAGACATAATAATTATTTTCATTCTAACACATGCATTTTGATTTACTGAGTTTTCTTACTAGCAGGATGTACTTTACATGTGCAGATGATTATAAATAAGTTTTGCTGCTGATGACAAATTAAGTGTTCATGTCATCTAATGAAGAAGTGTGAGCAGCCAGGTGTTGGTGGCAGCAGGCCATGATGTGTGTGAGATACACGTGCTTCCTTTTTTTACTTTCAAAAGAAATCAGAGTGCTTCTCCAAGGGTAGATTTTGTTAGTTGGTGCTTTTCTTTTCTTTTTCTTTTCTTAGTGTGTGTAATATTCCATCTAGTGTTTGAGTCATTTTTACTCATGAAAAGAGTTCTGAACCCCTCTTTCAAGTAACCTCTCACTCAGTTTATGGGAAGAAGACATGCAGTTGCTTTTATCTCTCCAATCACATTAGTAGTGTCAGGGGAAACAGCTGTGAAATGAAGGTTATGGAGAGTTAATGAAAATAAATTCTGTCTAACTGGATACTGAAATGTGGACAGACTTACTTGATTTAGCATTTTTTATGTCTTCCCTGGGTTGCCCTCACTTGTCTCTCTTTTCCTTGTAATTTTAGCCTGTGAATACAAAAACGTGGAGAGTCTTTTGAGACTTGTGAGATTTTCTGAACTTTAGTGTCAGGTTATGCAGGAGAAAATAGAGAAATAACTCCTACAGCAGAACAAGGGTTTGGCAGAACCTTTCTCTGCATATGCATTTTAAATAGTCTGGTTTGCTTTTGAGCAGTGGTCCTCATTTCAGGTTCAGAGATGCATGTGTGTGTGGTTACTGTGCTCAAACATAAGGACTTTCTAATCCAGCAATATCCACAAGGATCCACAGATTTGCCACTGCCACTTGTGCTTCCTCTCACAGGAACAAAGGGCCAAGCTTCTTCCCCTGTTTCAAATGCTTCTTGTTCTTGTGGAGTTTTTAAATTCAATTTCTAATACTTTCAATCAGCTGAAGTTCATTGGTTTAGGTCCTTTGTCACTCAGTTCACAAAGCTGAAGAAGGACACGTGGACAAACAAGGCAGTGACTGGAGGCATCTGGAGTAGTGAGCACCTCCCAAAACTGTGCACATGAATATTTTCCACTGGTGCTCATGCAGCTTTGGATGTTGGTGACCTGCTTCTGAAGTGCCTGGGTGAGGAACAAGTGCTGTGGCACTGCCAGTGCCTTCTGCATCTCTCCCAGGGTCCAGTCACAATCAAGGGGCAATAAGGAAACAATTTGGGCACTACCCTCCCTGGGATTGTGTCATCCTTTTTATCACTGTGGTGTCCAGTGCCACTGCTGGCACAAGCCAGGCTGCCAGGTTATATTTGGCAGAGAGGTCAGGGCATGTGAGCAGCAGGCAGCACTGACTAATGCTCCAGCCCTTGAAATGGTGCTGCTGATGCCATTCAGTTCCTGTCATGACCCTGCTGCCTTTGGCCCCAAAGTTACCTCCGTGCAGAGGAAGGGTGTTGCCTTTCTTTATGACTCCTCACCAAATACAGGGATTTAGGAGGATGTGATGGGTGTAAATATTCTCAGTCTTTGGCAATATGAGTAAGACCTGGAAAGAAAAGATGGTTTCCAAGACGGTCTAGAGATGCAAGGCATTTATGAGGGGACAGCATGGCCCAATTAGAGACTCTTCAGCCCCACATCTACCCAGGAGGAGTCCCTGTGGCAAGAAAATGTTTGGAAGACAGTAATTGAGTTCTCAGCTGTTGGAGATCCTGTTTCCAGCTCATCCTCCAAGATGAAATGATTGTAGATGAGCACTCCACAGAAGATTTCGGAGAGTTAAGGTCTAAGATGTGACGAAGTGGCACCATGCCACCACATCAAACAGCTTGTCAGTATTGTTGTAGTCCAGCAGACAGCCTTGGGAACAGGCTCTGTGCCTATAAACCAGTGTCCTCTAGGTAATGGATTTGCTGAACTGGCCTAGGCTGCTGCGGAAGTAGCACCTCCAGCATGGTCATAAATTGTGTTTATCTTATTTGGGAGGTCCAAAGGACAGTTTTACAGTTCCACATTCATGAAATACTGCCTGTTTTCTGAGGGCATCCAAATTTGATGGTATATTCAGCAAAACACTCCTTGATGTCTTCCTTTCCCTTCCCACTTCCAAGTTAACTGATTATTCCTTTGTTATTATTCATGTGTGTGCCTGTGAACAACCACAAATAGAAGAATGGAATTTTTTTTTAATGTGTCACTTAGCTTTCCTGAAGATATGTGGTGCATAGGCACCTTCTGCAACCACTTGCTCTACATATATGGCAGACTGGGATCACATGCTCATGAGGAAACTGAAGTTTTGGGTGTGTTTTCTCCTTTATGACATCAATGCAAAGAGCATTGAGCTACATATGAAGGATATCAAATACATAGGTACTGCTACAAAAAAACTCGTCAAGTGTATATACTTCTACTGGAGTGTATTTATGGCCAGTGCTGATTTAACTCTGATATCTTCTTTTCTTTTTATTTCTCTTTTTATAACAGTTACACAGGATTGAATGAAAACATTTTTGCTTAATTGAAAGAAATAGTGATGGCATAGTAAAGTAAAACCAGAGCAGTGTATGTTTTTACATGATAACTGAAAAATGGTATGAATTTCATAAATATGGCACATATATAATCTCCTGAGGACATCTTATTGTGCAGGAATCCCAATCCCAGCCCCATGAGAAGGATTTTACTTGGTGATGGGTTGACCTTGGCCAGCAATGAAGCACTCACCCACTTTGCTCATTTCTCCCCATCAGTGGGATGGGAAAGAGAATTGGAAGAGCAAATGCAAGAAGGAACTCATGGTTTAAGATAAGGATATCTTAATAAGCAAAGGAGAGGAAAACCAATCCAAATCAATGCACAGTCCCTCAATAATTCCACCTGCAGACCAGTGCCCAGCCAGTGTCTGAGCAGCAGCTACTTTGGGAAAACATCACAAAAGCAGAGTTTGTATTGCTGAGCATGGTGTTAAATGCTGTGGAATATCCATCCCTTTGGTCAGTTTGGGTCAGCTGTTCCCTCCCAGCCCAGTTGCTGGGGAGAATGAATGAGAAATTGATAAACCCTTGGTGCTGCACAAGCTCCGTCCAGCAGCAGCTGAAACTTTGATGTGGTGGGGTTTTCTTTTTGTTTGTTTTGATCTAAAATAGAGCACAATATGAAGTGCTATGAAGAAGATTAACTCCATTCCATCCAGACCCAGTGCACACCCTTAGGTGCTTATTCATAGTTAATGATTTGTTATTCACTGAAATATTTATTGTATTGCTTTGTGTTTGGAAAAATTGGTGGAAGAACCTTGATAGTTAAACATGTGGTGAGTTTTATGCATGTAGAAAATCTGGAAGACAGAGGAGAAAAGAACCAACTGTGACTTGGAAGATGAGAAAAGTCACTATAAAATAATCCAGGTTGCCAAAAAAATGAATGTTTTCTTATATAAAGCTGATGAACAATACTGTTTTATACATCTTTAAAACCTACACAGGATCTTTAATGTAGAAATTGCAAAATTAATAAAGGAAGTTTAAAGCTGATATTTCGTAAAGGAATTAAAAAATGACATTGTATTTTGAAAGCTCTTGAAATGAACTGCCTGGGGTGCACATGAGGTCAGAGCTGCAGCTTTGTTGTAGAAAAGTTCCTTGATAATTTTTACAAATTAAAACATTTGTAGTTAGTAAGCTTAGAGGAAGGAAAAATAAATCCTAGACTTCAGAGCGTAATAATATTGCCTAGGAAAGACAGGAAAGGCTGTTTTTGCCCAATATGCTTTATCACATAAGTAGAGAAAAATTTGCCCTACTTTGTTTACAAAATAAAATAAATAGTGCCTTTTTAATGCTTTAATGAAATACAGATTTGCACATCTAACATTATTTCATGGTCTAACTTTTTATTGTGTAAGTTTTCTTTCTTCCTCGTAGGCTTTAGTTTTGAATACTTGTTGAACTTCCGTGTTTGTATTTCTTAATCCATGCAAGCATGAATTTGGACACAAATCCATGTCCAAGCAAATAGCTGATCGTATCTTGCCACAGTGTGACATTCCCTGCTGCCCTGCATTACTTAGGTAGTAGAGAAATGTTATCACTGGTACATCTGCTGCCCTGGAGGTTACTAGAAATGTCACTATTGTCTCTTGATCTTGATTTGAAAGACCATGGAGGTGCAGATGTTGTGTCCCTCTTGGATGGCTCCCAGGAGCCCGCTGATGTCCTCTCCCAGTGGCTTTGGTGTTCACACCAGCTGCTCTCTGGTGTTGGTGCCTCCTGCCACACGTTTTCCCTGGCAGATGCTGGGTCTTGGTGGTGATAAATCTGATGAAGCTGTTAGGATAATTGCAGATGTTCCAGTGTAATTGTGTCTCCTCCCTTCCTTCTTACTGGACATACCAAGTTTTTGGTACAGCACTTAACCACAGTGAGATTCTCAGCATAATTGCAGTGCAAATAGTACTAGATTTTACCTCTTACTCTATTTTTTTTTTGGCTTTAATGCAGTTTACCTGTTGATTACATTGTATTACTTAATATTTGAGTTTGAATTTTTACATGGCACCTACATAGAACAAGTGCGACAGAAAACAACAAATTGCAAAATCACTGCAGACAGTTTTTTAATGTTTATACAAATTAATTTTTCCTGAAACTTCCTTCCATTTTCTCCAAGAAGAAGAAATACATGATTTAAAAAATGGCTTGAGGAATCCTTCTTCTGTTAATTGTTGAAGAAGTCCTCACATTCCTTCATCTCTCATACTTTTAGAAGTGTTTTACTTTGTCCACTCTGATTTCTTTATGTCTCATATGCTGGAACAGTCTCATTATTTACATCTAGTCAATAATATGTCCTAAATATGTTTATTTTGGTTAGTTTTGCACCCTTTTATGCTGCTCTGCTGTCCTTTAATCTAGCCCAAATTACAATTTAATAATGAAGGTGAGGGTTGAGGAGGACAGACAGTTCTAGTTCAAAAAGTTAGCTGTAAAATAAAACCCTTCAGTCCTCTTGCATCTTCTGGTGTTGCAGCCCAAAAAATTCTAGATTCTTCTGGGTTCAGTCTGCCCAGACTTCCAAGGGCAACTCTGCTTTTGTGTCCCTGTGTACAGAGTGCAGTGCAGAACTGCTGCTGCATGTGGCTTACAGAGCCAAGGGGGAACTGAGGCTTTTCTTTAATGAAAACTGTGTGCCATTTTACCAGGGATGAGAAGAGCCTTTTAACAGAAGTAGTTCAGTAGCTGCCTGATGAAGTTCCTATAGCAAAACTGACTTTTGAGCCAACTCTGAGTATTTGCCTAGTAGAGCACGAAAAAATAATTACTAAGGACATAGAACCAAGCAAAATAAAAGCAGAGTATAACATAAGCAGTTTGGTTTGCCCCTTCTTGTATTTATCTTCTAGAGGGTTTCCATCTTTTCTTCTCTACCACAACTTTTATTAATTTGTTTTGTGCCAATTAACGCAGTTGGCTATACCAGCTATACCTTAGCTGGAAATTTTAAGTAAGGAGACTGACATTTCATTTTAACCTATTTTGGGAGTTCTGATCAATACTGGGAGGAAAAAAATGGAATTGGGGTAATATTTACATTATAGAAATGTACGTGGTAGAAAATAAACTTTCAATGAACAAGCTGGTTTCACACTCATAGTGAGATGGGTGTGTCAAATAAAGGTTGTTAATTCTAGATTTTTGTGCTGAAATTTGTAAAGCTTGAGTTGTGTTTATTACTTCCATTTTCACTACTCTTCTGACACATCCTTAAGGAGGAGGAGTATTGGGAATAGTTGTGTAAGTTATTTTGAGCAACTGAACTTACCTCATTGCCTGAGAAGGATATGGGGTCTTGCTTCCAGGTACAGCCATTGTTGTTCTGAAGTTCCTAAAAATGTTATTGCATGTTTTAATTAGTGAGAGCTGAGTTATTAAAATTATGTTGAACTAGCTCTCATTAGGGAAACCAAGACTTCAGTGTCCTCTTGTTTCTGTAGCTCCTGGTTTTTTTTTCCTGTTAATTAATGGAAACATTAATAGAAATTGGTGAGTTTCATTTACTTTTTTATGTTAAAGACTTGTAATTAACAGACTTACAGACCAGGCTACAGTGCTGCCTTCTGATGGAAACAGATCAGCTGATGTCTTTGAGTAAGTCCATTTCTTTACAATGCTTCTGCAAAAGCATGCCATTTTATTTTCACATCTATAATTTACTATTTTATAACATTTGAACTAATGAAACTATCCATCTCAAAAATAAATGTCAAATATTTAGGAATTATTTGTCATCCTTAGTTACCTCTTCCTGATCCTTGACTTCTTTGAAATTGGTATTGTCACATTTGAAGGCAGATCAATGTACAGTTCTGCATTATGGTTAATGGATATCCTTGACAGAGATTTCGGGGTCTGTATCTTTGCCAGAAGAAATTTTGCAGTCCAAAAGGTCTGTTGCCAGGTTGACTTCAAGTGTGCATTTACTGCACACAGCTTTCTAGAGAAGGCTTTTAGAATGCTTGAAGGCCTGGCTTTGGAGACTGGGTCCAAAGATTTTGAACTTGTCCCTTGTTTCACTGTGCATGTAATACAATGAAAACACAACAGCTTTCTTTCTTTTCCCTTGCATAACTGATTCTAGTAAGAGAGTCTTGATTACCTCAGTTGTTTACTCATGCTCCCTTTTGGAGATTACTTAGGGTTTTGGAAAGGAATCTGTGGCTCCTTTAGCTGTGGGAATATTGTTAAAAAAGGAGGGGTTTACATAATGCTTTGAAAAATCACCAAGACAAAATACTTTGCTGTCTCAAACTGAGTATCAAAAATGTTTTTCCCCCAGATCCTGAGGCTTTATCTGTGGGAGATTCTGATTTCTTGTCCCTTGTGAATGAGTTGCCCCATCTGGGTCACAATGATGAGATAAATGCCTTGTTAAACTGGTTCTAACCCTCAGAGGGTTGAAAGTAGGCAAATGCAGAAATTAAAATAGAAGGTTTTAGCAGGTAACTACAGAGTTGCAGGCAGATGACTCTGTAGTCAGCTATTGTAAATAGGACATCCTAAATGACTTAAGTCAGTCTTTGAACTGGCTCCAGAACGACTTGCATTTCATGTGTAAAGTCCAAGGCTCATAATACATTTGTACCACATGATGCTTTAGGATAAAGTTTACTGTGTGAACTGTTTTAAAATTAAAATCTGATTGAAATGGTAGTAGAATTATTTTTTGTGATTTGAGATGTTTACTTAATTACTCTCTGTACTCAACTGTCAATTAGATGTCTTGCATAAGACCCAGAGCCAAAGTGAGCTACTCAACCTACTGAGACACTGGGATGGTACAAACACCTTTGGCTCCAAAAGAACACCAGAAAACTTTGTGTGTGGAGCTTTTGGGTGTTTGTTTGTTTTTAAATGGTCATGTGGACATTTTAAAACTCGAAGCTTTCAGCAGCTTGCACGCTGAGAGCCCATAAAGTGTCAGAATCCCTTAGATGGTTTTCACACACACTTGAACAATGTGGTTTGTCACTGAGTGCTGCACTGAAACAATTCATTTCTTGATGACAAACAGCTGAAGCATGACATTCACTGCAATGAAAATTCCTTCCTTCAGCAAGCACCACGGAGGCTGCTCCTGCTCCATACACACCAGCTCAGGTACACATAAGGATCTGTGATGCTGTAGCTGCAGGCTATTAGTTCACTCTCTTAAGTTTTTCTTCTTAAATCAGCTTCAAACACTACCATAGTTATCTTATAGTTTTATAGATAGCATCTTTAATCAAAGATAAGGGAGATGATATAAAAATTTGCTTGTCATATGGAGAGGGAGCTTTCATTAATTATAGACTTGACCCAAACAGAAGAGTAGGTGTGGCTGAAAGTTAATGCTTGTGGTGGACAAATCAAACTTGTTTTCACGCAGAAGTGCATGTGCATTGAGATTATCCACCTCTGCTCTGGCTGTTTGTTAAATCTAAGAGACAAGATAAACTTAATTCTTTTATAGAGGTGTGGCCACAGATCAGTGCTGGAGATAGAAATAGTTTGTTGTAAGCAGCTTCCTCAAAGTTAAAACCTTATTTAGTTTTTTCTGAGGAATTTTCTTTACGCATAATGATTCTGTTATAGGAGCACATTGTTTTTACTCATCACAAAGTCTCTGCCTGGTTTACTGTGTTCAGAAGTGCTTGGCAGGCTCCAGCTCAGACATTTAACATAATTAACATGAAGGTGTTTCCTGTTCGGGAGGTATTTAAGCATTCTAGGATGATCAAGCACTGAGGCTGGAAGATGAGCTGTTCAAAACCAATAGTTGAAGGCCTTGTAGATTAGTAATCCAGAAGAGAGCTGTTAATGAACAGAGTGGAAGCAACATTAAGTAAGTGTACTGAATTGTAACAAAATGTTCATCATTTTAAATAACAAAGCCTTACACAAAATTAACTGGGCTGTCAGTGTCCCAGTTAAAAAAATATTCTCCCTAGTTCGTCTGCGCCTCCTTTCCCAGGAGCCTCCCATTTTCATTTTTCATTTCCCCCTCTCTTCTCTTCTTTGGATCCTTTCTTTTTTTCTCTCTCACTGCCTGCAAGATCACTTTTGGTAGCTGTGGAAAAGAGAAGGAGAGTGGTAAATGGATTTGACAAGAGGCAGAAATACTGTCAGGAGACAAGTCATTCCTCAAAAGGTGAAGCAAAACAAACTCTGAAGGTGAAGCCCGTGGTCTTCTGGCTCTGTAAAGATGCAGAGATGCAGGTAGGCTGCCTTCAGTGAGCTTGTATCCAGAAGGAATCCTGAATTCTGCTGCTATTTACTCGGTAAGCTAGTCCTTCTGAAGAAGCCAGTATGACTTCAAAGAAGCTCTTGGTTGTGTAAATCCATGTTATGATGTCTGTTTGAGCTGGCAGAAAGCCTGAACTCTGTGGAGGTATGTAGAAAACCCATCCATATCCATGTGTTTATTTTGATGTGCAACTTTTGACAATTTAAATAACTGTATTAATGGCATTTAAAGGAATGTGAGAATGATGAGCTCTGATGATAATCGGTGGGGCTGTGGGATCTGCTGTGAAATGATATCTTACATTGGTGCTGTGCTAGAGTTTGGGACAAAAATCACTTTCTGTGATGCATCTGTGACTGCAATTTATATAAGTTTTGAGTTGCTTTTTCATCTTCTCTATTGTTATCTTGTTGAAAGGTCTAATACTTTTCAAGACTTCCCTGAACTATTTCTTCTGCTGGACACATTACTAGAAAAGCCATATGAAGTATGAGAATAGATTTTTACAAGTAATATCTAAAAAGATGTCTGTGTTAAGCATTTTTAAATTGTTTTCATAAATGTAACTGTACATACACATAAAAGATGAAGGCTGTTTGCTCCAAGACATGGGAGTCATGGACCTGGCCCATTAAACACTCTCATAAATTGTGGTTCAGTATTGTCATCTCTTAAGAAATGATGCTTCACTCAGATACTCCATATTGAAATACACATGGAATTTAAATGAAAGCAATTAATCTAGGATTTATATTGAAATCTCTGCAGATGTGCATTTTCAGGCAAATGAGAAAATCCATAGGGATAACTTTTGCAATAAAGTTATAATTACTTAAAGCCTGAAATAAAAAAGTCTATTATTAAGTCTGGAAGCAACAAAAATGTCTCCTATTACACAAGCTGACTTGTCTAAGTATAATTCTATGTTTTCCTGCTAGTTCTTACTGAATTTGTCATTTCAATTCAATTTTCCATTCCTGACATCAAAAAGAAGTTGTTTAATCATTTTAGTAAATTGTTCTTTCTTTCTTTCTTTCTTCTTAAAGCTCAGTAAAATTTTAATGGCCAGTTTTCAAAGCTGAATTTACAAAGCTAAGTCTACATTCTTAATTGGTGCCTTTCTAGTGCCACTTTAAAAAAGAAAAATGATTGCTTTTTTCTGCAGCATGTTTGTAACTGTAGGTTACCTAGGTATTTAGACTGTTGATATTCAGAAGTGACTTAATAAATCTACATTAATGCAATTTGTAATCACCAATCTCCAGTGAATGTAAGCTGCTGTGTTATTTTGTGAGCAAACGGTGGCTTGGTGCCTTGTTGCCAAAAGTCTGAGTTTCAATTGGGCTCAGCATAATTGATGCAAATGTGGAATGGCTGGTACCACACTTGATGCTTGTCTTTGTTCTAGACAGTGGGCTAATTTAGCTCATGAAATCAACTCATTTTAGGTGAGTTCCTTTGCTGAAATTGCAGGGTGTGGTTTATGAAGATTTTGATGCATAGATAAATGGATGAGTTTATGCAGCACCAGCCAAACCTCATGAGTCCTGGTTGCATCTCATTCATTTGGCCCTTTCTTCACTCTCAGGCTGTGCTGCCAGGGGCTCACCCTCATGCTGGGCTCAGGGACCTGCCCAGGGTCTCCTCCCTGGCCCAGTGGGTGCAGGGGAGGGTGTCAGGCTGCTGAAAGGCCATGGAATCTCCTGGGATCTCGTGCTGAAGGGGCCCTTCCCGTGAGCTGCAGTCCCCAGCTGCAGCCTGGAGCTGTGGCCATTCATTCCCCTGTGACAAGAGTGTCCCCAGCACAAGACCCAGCACTCAGGTGTGTGTAACAGTGCATCCCTCCCTCCCTGCTGCCCTGTGCCCATCTTGCACAGCCTTTCCTGCCTTTGGACAGTGGGAACTTGAGAGCCTTATTTTGGTGTATGCAAACCTGTTTTATCCCTTCTTGTGGGCAGAAAGGTTCCTCCCAAGAATTAAAGACTTTCCTACTTGTTGCTCGAATTGCACTGTATTTAGAGTTGTCCAGATGAATTGGATTTAACTCTGAGTTCCACTTTGTCTCCACTAACGTTGGACTTCAGTCCAAGGCAGATTATGACAGGCTCACAACAAACTAAGGAGCACAAACCTTGCTGATTTTTTTTCAACTATCACTTTGAACCACAATGCTTGAACTTACATAAAAGAGCTGATGGGGAAATGTTGCAAGTGTGAGTCTGGATGTTCAAAAGCATTTTCATGTCCCTGAATTTGTAAACACCCTTCTGTATCTCCCAATGTAGCTACAGAAAGTAGGAAAATGATGCAGTAACATGATGTTTCTGTTCCTCAAGTCATGGTGAGTCAATATGAACAAAGGAAGAAAAGCATCATGTGTTTAAAGAAATGAGTGATGCTGGCTTTTTGTCTCCTCAGTCAAACTGCTTCATCTGGTTCTTTGAGTTTCTTACTATATAAAATGAGATATTACCTGTGTTAGGTAACTCAGTGTGATGATTATTGTTTATACAATGCTTTAAAGCTAGGCCAGAGCATAAATATCAAGATGAGCTTTTCACTCATTGAGATAGTCCAGTGCAGCATAGTTACAATTGACCTAGGGGCAGGGATATTATTAGTTCATTGCCCACCAAAACTGGAATTGAACTTTTCTTGGGCTTGCTGGATGCTACTGTAATATTAGACATGGTTTGTTTTATATTACTACAAAGCAACAAAGTTCATTATATATTTTTTCTGGCACAACTGTCAAAACAATTTTATAGGCTATCAAAAGTTGTCCATACTTACACATATTCAAGGAATCAGGTTTCCCCTGACAGGTTTCTCTGTACAGATTCATTTTTCCCAAAAGTTAGGAGTTCAAAAATTGCAGCAGAAAATTCCAGGAATATTTTACAAAGTCAGTTTTTAGTAACCAACTTTAGCTGTCTCCCAAACATGGCTGTGTACATGAAGCTGATGTAATGTCAACACTTGGCTGTGGGAGGAATGGAGTGGTTATTGAAGGCATCATGGGCTTGTTGGGGCACACCTGGCATCTATGTAGAGGTGCCACCCAGTGGCTGGATGATAATAATGAACTTTTCTGATGAATTTTTAAAAAGGCCAAAAAAAAGGGAAAAAAATTACTTAAAGGAGTACATCTTATATTAATATTGTACTAAGTTTGGGGATTTTTTAAACATCCCTATCAGCACAGGAGTTCAGTTTCACAAAAATTAGTAACTGACAAAATTTGTTAATGGCCTTCAAATTACAGAATAAAAAAAGAGCTTCAGTAATTTGAATAGTCTCCAAATGATGAAATGACAAAATGTATTCCTCCTTTGAAATGAGGTTTTAGAAAGTGGATCCATACATGTTCCTGTCAGTTTGTGCCAAACCAAAGTTTTGTTTGTTGTTAAATTGTGATTTTTCCTATGCAAATGAGGGCTAGAAATACAACTAGATGGGAGTGATTATTTGTGGTAGGTATTAACTGAAGCTTATGTTGTATCTCCTCACAGGAACATCAATATAGAATGATATTAACCTGGTTTGTAGATATAAAAAGTGAGTTGCTGTGAAGATATTTAAGATACAAAGATATTTAAGACAGCAAGATACAAAATTAAATCTATTACAGTTAATTCCATAGTTGAGAACATCAGGAGGCAAAATAGTAAAAGGATGATGAGCATCTGGCAGAAACCTGGTATAGGTAAAGCTCTATGCTACTATTCATGAATATTTTAACTAGTTATATAATGGCAAGGTTTCTGGGCAGCTAACTCCATTATTCATTAAATTTCCAGATTATCCAGCAGATAACCTTATCATTCAACTTTGTAGTTGGATTTTATAATCCATCTTTCTGAAGCGTCTTTACTGGATTTTTTCCTAGTTAATGGAGGTGCTAAAAAAGTTTAAACATATTTACTAATTGCAGTAATTTCTATGACAGAGGGGCTTTTTGATTTTGTAAAACGGAAGACGATCAGTTGGAATAAGAAACCAGAAGCTGCTTGGATTCACTGTATAAAGATTTGGCCGAGCAGCACTGTGTCTGTGTTAGCACTCAGAAAAACATGTTTTGAAGGCCTAATGACTGTAGCATTTCCAGCTGCATGCTGTTTGAAGTGCAGGAAAGCCAGAAGCTTGGAGCCATTTCATCTCATGATGAAGTTGCTCAGAGCTTCAACAAACTGCCAAATGCAAACAAATACATTTAATAACCTGAAATTAATATATTGTACTGGGAAGGCGGTAGAAAGAAAAAAAACAAATACATGTAGGAATGGAAGTGGACAACAAGTACGACAAGTTTGTGGTGTGAGAGTGGCTCAGAAAAGCTCTGTGCAGTCTTTGTGTGAGCAAATGTATCGTGGAACAAAGCAACGAGGCAGCAGACCTGCTCTTTGTGGTTTTTTGTGGGAGTCGAGCAGGGACATTGCGTGCAGCTCTGGACACAGATTTGCTGGAGAGGTCTTGTCAGAAGGAAGCAGAGAGGAGAGCATGGGAATTCCTTTACAGAACGGGAAGATGATGCTAAATAATGGTTCTGAGTGAGAGATACAGCTGAAGCCTGCAAGTATTTAAATGGTGTGAATTTGCCAAACAAAGGAAAGAATGATTTAGGCTGAATTAGTAAGGCAGAGTGGAGTAACTATAACAAAGGGTACTTTTAGGTGAGGTATTAACCCTGTTATTAAGACATATGAGAAAACACCTTGAAGTAAGCCGGTAGGAATACTTCTGTGCTGACAAGATGTGACCTAAGGTAGTTTAAACAGACTTTTCTATCTCTAGGATCTAGAATAGTGAAGGCAGAAAGGTAGAACTCAATTCACCTGTGAATCTGAGGCCTGGCCATTAGATGGCAGGGTGCTGGCACAAGAGGGTGTGTGCCTGCCTGCCACTTCTCAGTGCCATGCCCAAGGAGGAGCTCTGAGCCATTCATCAGTCCCAAGGCCTGGGAGAAGTTTGAAATGCTCAGTTTCCATATGAAAATCACACACACACACATCCTGTCACTCCCACAACAGAAGGACATGCAGTGTGTCTGCTCCAGATTTCCACCCCTTGAAACTCTGTGTGAGTTGGTGTGTGCAAGAGGTGTCCCAGCATAGCAACCACTTTGTATAGCAGAGCTGAAGTTGGCTCTTCTGTTCTATGACCAGGGACACAGAAATGGGATTGCTGAGGCAGTGGGAAGAGGTGATATAGATGTGGTAAGTAGCTTGCTGCAGACTGTTCAGAGTCCACATACTGGTTCTGTGGAAAAGATGACAGAAAGAATAACAAGCAGTAGCTTTGTATGGAAAACTTCAGCCCAGAGCAGGCTGTTTGAAATGTTCAAAATATATTAAGGTTGTAACAACAGCAACTCAAATAATGCACAATTAAAAAACCCTTGTTTAAAACAGTCTACACGGCTAAAGGATCTGCCCCAAGGAGTGATCCTTATAGATGCATCCACAACTCTTTTGCCTCTGGAGTGAACTGTTTGTGTTTGTGCTGCCTAACATTTGACCTGGGTCCGATGCCCCCATGGCTCTAAGATTCTAATTATATTTTTGTGGCTTCAGTTCAAAGTGTTTGAAGTAATGTGAAGGTTGCTTTGCTGCCTGCAAGACTGGTGTTTTCATAGCATTATGCCAAAAGTATGCTGCATGCTGTGGGGCGTGGGGCACACAGAGGCTGTCTGAGGACAAGAGGCTGGTTGGGATGGTGGAGGGCAGGAGAAGCCACTATTGGTCTGGTCCTATCCTTGCTGTGACATCCTCGGGGCAGTCTGTCCACAGAGCTGGAAAAGCCTTGGCTTTTCCTCTGAGAGAAGCAGTTGGTCTCCTTCAGAAGAGAGTCCACGGTGCTGCATGTGTGGTACAGCTGACAAGGGCACCAGGACCAGGGAATGAACCAGGGAGGTAAATTATTTGTTGGCATAGGTGCATCTATCATAGCCACGAGCACTGAGGTGGCGGATGAACCAGAGAAATGCCCCTTACTGCTCTTCATATTGTTCTGTGTTTTGCAGTAAATCTTTAGTCAGTCATTTTGCTGATCAAATTGATATTTGCTGCTCCCAGGGAAAAATTCTAGTCCTGATATGATGTGGGAGGGGGAAGACTGGGTAGAGGATCTGAATAAACAAACAAAATATCTTTCCATTGTAATCAAGTTGCTCTTGCTCATGCATGCTCTCTCTTAAAAAATGATCTCATACTGTGTTGATTGAAAAGTGGGAATTAATAGGCAAGAACAATATACTGGATACAGACTGCAGAAAAACAGCAGATGGGAGATGGATTGCAGGGCTGAATATGATGGATTATGAAGGAAGCCATGCCTGTAAAATTTATAAGGATGCTAGTTTAGTAAGCACTGCTAGGTTAAAATGTATGGCAACCCACTCTCTTCTTCTTTCTGTTAGTGAGTTGTTTGCTCATTGCTCCTACATTGTCTTTACATATTTTTGTCTACAAGCTATTTCCCTTCAAAATTATTTGCAATTGTTATATTTCAAGTCAATATGTTAAGATAGTTAATAAGATAACATTGTGTTGCTACTAAGGATTAAGGCATGGACAGGTAAGAGTGATGGGGCCAAACTGTGGTCTGCAGCATAGAGAAAGCACTGCCAGGTCAGTTCCCATCTGGTGGTTTCCTTTTCCAGTCAGTAGTTCTGCTTAAATCAGGTAAAGAGAAGATGGATATACCTACAGATATACCTACCTACCTTCCTCCTTTTCATGCCTCCTCCCTCCAAAAGCTTGATAATTTCCAAGGCCTCCCTCTTTCTCTCTGCTTCACTGTAAAATTAATTATTACTGTAACTAATAGCTGTATGAAAATATGTGTGCTGGTTTTGGCTGGCATAAAGTTAATTTTCTTCATGATAGCAGGTATGGGGGGTATGGTTTGGATTTGTACTGGAAGCAGCAGAGGTAACATGGGGCTGTTGTAGTCACTGCTGAGCAAAATGTCTGGGAGGGTTTCATAACATGCTCAGTGTGTTGCAAGCACCTTCTCCCCCCAGAGCCTCGGGGCTCTGAGCAAGTGGGAATGGTTACACAAACATGCCTGGGTGAGAAAAGCAAGGGTGTGGGTTGACAGTGCCTCAGTTTCTCTATGGTGACTGTCCCCCCAGCTGCCCTTGCCCACAGCGAGTTTCTCCACCGTGCATTGGGGTGAGCTGCTCTGCATCTGGGCTGGAAGGAGAGAATTTGGCTGGGCAGCTGGGGCAGAGGAGGTGCAGCCCTGTGCCCTCACACCCTGTCTTGCCCTCAGGAGCTTGTGTGCGTGCCCATGCCTTGGGGCGGGAAGCGTACTGCAGCATTTCCCTGGAAAACTGCCCAGTGCCATAAAGTAAAACTTGGAGGCTCTGGTGAGCTCAGCTTGTCAGCAGATTGTTGGGAGGATAGACTTCAAACTGTGAAGAAATTCAAAGAGCACCTTTTCTCACCTGTTTGGAAATCTGGAGCTGGCTGTTTTCCAGTGCAACATCTTTGGGTTGAAACCTCCCAGGCTGCTTCTGTCAGCTCTGGTTTTTGGTGTGAAATTGTGTCCTTTAAAAAAAAAGATGCCTGAAAGAATCAGTACTGTTTCACTGCATTCTGAAGGCAGCAGCTTTCTGGCTACCACAACACAGACATGCCAGCGCCCTGAGGTCTCAGGGACCGATGGCCATCAGGAGGGGGCATGTGGGGCAAGGTGTGAGGATGTCCCCAAGGAGGCCCAGCCTTCATTGGTGGATGGGAGCCAGCAGGTGCCTCCCAGGTGGATGCTGCTGGCTTGCCTGGGGAGCAGCACAGCCCCCTTTGGAGCAGGACAAAGGGTATCCTGGTGAAATATCCTGCCTTCCTACCTAGGAAGCGTTTGCTTCCAGAGCTTCCTCTGGCTCCCTTTTGGCATTTGGCATTAGTGATGTGTTATTTTCTGACACAGGTCCATTGTGTATCACTTGGGGTGCAGATGCTTGTCACCAGCCCAGCAGCACCATGGCAAATGGTGGCCTCTTACAGTGTGTCAGTGTCACCTCAACAGTTGACAGCTCTTCCATCCACTTCCCTTGGTGTGCCATTATTTTTTTCCTCCTCACCCTGACTTCTTATCCAGACTTCAGCCAAACACCTTGGCTGAAGGTGTCAGCCTTCATATCATGTCACTTGTGCCATTGCTCTGGACGATGGGGTTGACAGTCCCCAGCCTGCTGTTACTCCCTTCAGCAGTATTGACCATGGACAGGGTAGGTAGGGTGCCACAGGATCTTTCAGCACTACCTGAGCAGCTTTTTAATGTGACTTTTGAATTTTCTCACATGCAATGTGTGTGGAACCACCCCAAAAGCAAGCTCTATCAGGGGAGGCAGAACATGAAAATCAAGCTGGACAGCTCAAAGTCAGCTATGTCCTGGGGAAGGTAACCAGCTATTAAGAGTGATGCAGTTTCTTCCTTAGAAATAGGTAAATAAACAAAATAATTGCACATGTTTATTGGGATATGTGTTAAAATGTCAAAACATTTTCACCACAATTATGCAATAAACTGAACAACTTTATAAATATGCCTGAGGCTTTTCTGCTCACTTATTCACTCTTTGAAAACTCTATATGAAAGTCAGTTATAAAAGTGAATTTGCAAATAAGGCTGTACAAACAGAGCTGGATTTGGGACAATATGATGAGTCTGGAAAAGAAGCCTGTGGGAAAAAAGTAGTTTTGTTCCAACCAAAATGGAAAATATGCATATTTTGAGGACAAAACAAAACAACATGTATATATAACATTTTGAAACTTTCTTTTTTTCCGTGAAAGCAAAATATTTGATGAGTGTATTTATTCTGCCTAGAGATCTCTCAATGTTTCAAACTGGGGTGAGTTCATTGGATGGTTGACAGTGAGGTGGTTGCCTGTGAGGCTCCACTTGCCCTGTGAAGAGAAGGTGGAGAACTGGGGCTTGTTCAATTTTGGAGAGGAGGAAGCTTAGGGTGGTAATGGAGATGAACCCAGACTTTTCACAGTGGTGCATGGTGGGAAGACAAGACAACAGCGAAAAGTTGATAAAGGAGAGATTCAGATTAGATGTAAGAGAAAACATTTTCACTGTTGTCCAGAGAGGTTGTGATGTCTCTGCCCTTGCATATTTTCAAGGGTTGGTTGGGTAAAGTCCTGAGCAACCTAGTGTGTTCCCATAGCTGAGCCCACTTCAGGCAGGACATTGGACCAGAGACCTCTTGGGGGTCCCTTCCAACCTAAATTGTCCTATGAAAAATTCAGTCCAATTTTGAAGTAAAAATATCAAAATACATACCATTTTTAAAAAGCTGCATTTTAACCAACTGTTGAATCATCTAAAGGACAAAAATATATATAAACTATTATATTTATCAACCTTTTAATAAAACTATCTTCAGAGAATTTTGGATTCTTGCTACTTCGACTTTTCAGATAGTGAAATGGAAGAGATTTTAAAACTTGGTTAGTTTTTACTATTTTATTTCTCTCTTGAGAGGAGACTAAGTGAACTTTTTCACATCCTTTGGATTCAGAATTTGAAATTTACCGCTATGGAAAAAACATAACCAAATTAGGTTCCTTAAGTTTTAGGACTGACTTGCTTAAAATGAATGTATTGCTTTAAAGATTGTATATTGGGACAGCCTTTCCCAAAAAGTGACTTGTTCTGAGGATTCAACTGATCCTTTACTGAGACAGCTTCCAGAAGGAAAGTGAACGGAATATGTGATGTAATGTGGAGCTGTAAACTCCAAATGTTGTAATCTGCTGTCTCTGAAGAGGTGGAGTGACAGGAGATAAGACAACTAATTTTTCTGCCTTGTGGCTCTGATGTGGTTATCCTGCTGAGTGCTGTATTTGGATTTTGGTTGTTTCATTATCAGGAAAAAGCTGACAAGTTAGTTTCAGAGAGCTAAAGCAGGTGGGATGAATTAATGTCTAAGAAGAGGAGCAAGTAGTTTAGCTAAAATAAAGCAGTAAACTTTCCAAGTACCAGAAGCCTGGAACCACTGGAACGGGAAAAAACATCTTAGTGTTTTATCAGAAATACAGCAAACATTGACTCAGGCTTTATTTTTTTTTTTTTTTTTTTTGCTAGGATGCATGAACTGAGCCATGTTTCCTTTCCTTGCAGGTACTATGATGTGTCGGGCAGACGCTGCACTGTTCAGGAGAACCAAACAGCCTCAGTAATCTGCCCCCACTCTTACGCTCTCCCAGCGATATCAATGTCTACTGCCTCACTACCAGCAGCACTTAGAAAGGTAGGAGAAAACAAAATATATGTGTTTATATAAGCGTAGATAAACACACATACATATATCATGAAGGTGTCTACTCTGAAAACAGAATTTAACACAATGTATAATTGTAATCTTCCTTTAAAAGGCCTGTGTTTGAAGTACTGGAAAATTTTCAAATTAATAACATGGACGGAAATAAGGAAGGTACATAATGACTTTAGCTGGCATGAAGAGACAAAAAAGAAAATGGCTCGAGGAGATCTTCCACATGCTCCCACAAACCATATGGCTTTTTCCTTTTGTTCATAAAAAATATGTAAGCCAAAATAATAAAGGAACAACACCTACATTTCTACAGTTCCCCACTTACCCCGTACTGTTTTTCTCCCAAATTTGCCCTAAACCAGGACACTCGGTAAGTTTTATTTCCCAGAGAAGGAGGAATGGCTACACGTTTGTTTCTAGTGTTCATTTAGCTCATGTAGTGTTACTCATTTGCTTGGCAGCAGTATTACTGCATGGAAGCAAGGTAGGGAAAATGCTAATTACTCCTGTTCTAATGTGAGAACTTAATTTCAGATTGCAGACAAAGTTGTGCAATGCCATTCTTGTCTTTATTGTAATGTTTCCGTGGAGAGAGAAATACTATTTTTCCACATTAACAAAAGTACTCAGCAGGCCAGTAATTGAAAAAGTTTCTTTCTTCTTCGTTGTGGAACTAATATTCATCTGAATATTTTTGATGAAGGCTTAAAATATTCTGTCTTTAAAACAAACACATTTATTTTTCAGTCTTCTTAAGTAGCAAATCTCATCTACTATCTTCTGCATTTGGAAAAGACTCATTGGTCTTTAGCTGAATACACGAATAACACAACCCCCAAATACCCCTTCTGGTCTCATTCAGGATCTTAGGTCTATTGGTACTGTTGAAATATCCTACAAAAAGATCTCAGTTCTTCACAAAACAGCAAAATGGCACATTTACTGTGCTGGGGTGACATTGCATTGTAGTAGAGTTGGCTGTGAAATTGGCTTTCTAACAGAAAAAATTGCTGTTCACCCTACTGCTGTCTTGTATATTAGTTTCTTCCAGGGACTTCTAGAAAAGCAAATAGATGTTTGATATTTTTCAGTGGAAAGAATAGGAGCATTCAGCTGTTGCTTAGAAATCTCTGAGTTGGCATTTAGTTCTTCTTTTGGAAAAATTTGTTCATACTTACAGCGAAATTAAACTGTTAGGGTGTCATTTCTCTAACCTGGAATCAATCCATTTTTACTAAGAACATTTAAAGCCTTTTAAATGAAGCTTCTGCAAGTGAGTGAGACTAGGCCACATAATTTTATACTTTGATGTACAATGCAGAAGTCTGATTGTTAGATAAATTATAAAAATCAAGGAAATTGCCTGGGGGGTGTTCGTGTGTGTGTGTGTGAATTCAGCAGTTTCTTTTGTATTGGGATAATCTCCTAATATGTGTAATAACACAGTCACCTGCTGATGACAGATGGTTTATGGGGATTGGGATTTAAGGAAGCCCTGCCTTCCCTCAGCATTTCTTGTGGGAGAGTGGTAGAAAATGGTGGATTAGCAAACAAGCTGTTTGCATCAGGCTCCTCTCTGTTGCTGTTCTTTCTATGGAAATCTGCTCATAAGCCTTTCAAAGGTAAATGTACTGAGTAGAGTCTTGCAGAATAATGTACCCAGACTAATTTGTTTTATCCTCTGTTTTTGCCTAATTCATATTATTCCCTTTACCTTGGGTAATTAAGAACTGACTCCAGCAATGACTAAGACAAGCTCTCCTACATTCTTTTGTTAATTAAACAGTCTTCCTACAAAATCTTGCTTATCAGTCTTTGGAGCTCACAAAACTTTAGTTTTGTTTTCTGGGCAAAAAAAAGTAACTTGATTTTGCTTCTTTCCTTTTTTGTGGTAGTGACTATTAAATGATGGTGTTCACTTTCACCTAGATTGCCTTTCACTCTCAGCCAGTTCGTGCCCTACTAGTCAGCAGAAGATCTAAAATAGCCACTCCCTTAATGGTTTTCTTTACCTTCTAAAGAAAAAGCTGTCCCCAGCGTATTCCAAGAACTTGTTGGACTGTCTCCTTCTTGTATTTATTTTTCAACAGAAAAAAAAAATTAATTTCAAGAAGTAATTAAAACCGTCAGGTTTTCTCCTTTTGGATGCTTCCCTTGTATGATCAAAAAACACAACTTCTCTCCACCCAAAAAGCTAGTCTGTAATAAACTTCTATCTTAGTGTACCCTGGTTTTCCCTTTTCATCTTCTTCCAGGATTGTTTAACAAATCTTCATGTCGCCTCTTCCTGCACTTCACAGCAACTGTTCTCCATGCTCAAGTGCAACTTTGTTTCTCTTTCTTTTTGTTTGACTTCCAAAGCGATAGTAAAACAGCAGGATATTAAAAATTGTTTAAGATCACTTGCTTGATAGTACCAATCAATGAGTAAATGTTGTGTTGCCCAAATTATATGGCAAAAATACTTCTTTTCACTACATCCTTTTTTCTTAGGAAAAGAGAGGTATCCTTCTGTAACAATATTTCTTTCTCATCAAATATTTCTGGTGTTGATTCAGACATTCTTCTGGTTCTGTACAGATTTCCACTTTCTTTTCCTTTGCATGGCCTTCTGGAATCTATAATTTTGTTTATTGTATGCTTCTGATTGGAACAACAAAAATTGTCAGTTATGTAACAGTGAAAGAGAGATTCAGAGTGCTCCTATAAAAATACAAATTGCATATGTTTATTAAGTCACTGGAGGTAACTGGATCTATGAGAAATAAAAAAACATATAAATTTGAGTATATATTTCATTTTTGGGTTTGATCCCCTTATAGGCCATTCACTTAAAAGTTGGACTCGATTATCCTTTTGAGTCCCTTCTAACTCAGAATATTCTGTGATTCTGTTTGATTCTTGACTTTTCTAGTCCTTTGCTATTTAATGTGCAAAACATTTGTTTCATGAAATTGAAGATTAGCTGGTTTTCCTCTGGTATTTTGGCAAATAGACTTTTGATAGTACATTATTAAATATTAAAAAGTCCTCAGAAATAATTTCTAGATGTCAGATCCATGAAATACACTATTTCTAGATTCTAAAACTCAGCTTATTCCTTTTCCCAAATAATGCATTACATCACTGGTTACATTTTCCAGTTTTGCTAATTGAAGCTAAATAGGTGCATTTGGAGCATTTCACTTGAGTTTGTTTGCAAGTGAAGGGAGCATGGCTTTCTTAGATTCCTGTTTATATCTACAATGTCTGTGTGAATTCACATTGAGGATTGCCTGAGCTGTGATATACTCTACACTGCATGAAGTAGATAGCTGTGGCTATGATTTTATGATCTGTTTTTATATCTTTTAGACTTATTAATAAAACAATGTGGCCAGTGTTCTCACTATGAATGAAGAAACAACTTCCTGAATGTTTGGCTCATTTCATTCTCTTTGGATAAATAATAATTCAATTTGAGAACCAAATCATGGATGAAATGTGTGTTTTGCAATCATGCAGCTTCAGCAGGGACAAAATACAGATACCAAGGGTGAAGATCCTACCTCTGCTATGGCAAACTCAAATGACATTAAATTATGTAGTTAAAGACAAACACATGTTAAGCTGATAGGCTTCTGTATAGTTACACTGAAAGGCATTTATTCCCCTAGAGAACAATTTCAAATTTAGATTGGCTTCTGCTGATAGTAAAATGAGTGAATGAAAATAGAGTTTGTATTGCTTCATTATTTATATATTTCCTCTGCATTAGGAATAACAAACAGAAAAATCTAGACTTCAAAATTCCATGTGAGATACTTAGGTTTCAACATCTTTTTTTCTAAGTCACATCTGTGTGCTCTAATGCTGTCTCTGCTCTTATATTCAGGTGTTGATTAGTCATATTTTCAGATTTATAACCAGGGACCTGTCCAAAGGTTTCTCAGGATTCTTCATCTAGATAAGAGTTCTCACACCTACTTGCTACCTGAACACAGCCACTGCCTTTCACACTAAGATTCAGTTCTGTGACATGAATATTCATTGAAGGAAACTGGGTGGAGTACTTCTAACACCCAGGTGTGGCTATGGAAGCCCATTTTGATTCTGTGTCAAATTACTGGATTAAATGAGTTTATTCTATCACTGCCTTTGCCATATTCCTGAGACAGCAGATATGCAGATCCCTAATTCCTCCTGCTCTTGTAACTCATCTTTCAAGATGATAGTTCATCAAGGTCTAAGATATTTTCATGTTAGGATTCCTCATCTGCTTCTTTAATTTTTGTCTGCCTTGCTTGAAGAAATGTTAGCAAGACGTTCAGCCTAGCTCGTCATACTGCTTTTTCTTACAGCGGTTTGTTTTCTCAAGAAACAACAAAACCTAAAGTCTGTTTGGGATCCATGGGGTTACTAAATTACCTCCCAGAGTTATGTTTAAATGGTAGAAAGAAAGCATTTTATACTGTCAGTTGATAAACTTCCATACCAAGTAAGTGAAAAAGCAGGTGAGTTACTTTCCAAAGTAACAGACAACAAAATTATCAGTTCATGGATAGGTGAGAGGAACCTGTCCACAGGAGAACAAGTTGTTGCCTTAAGGTTCACCCCAATTTTTAATAGATAAGGCCTTTCAGTGGTTAACCAATCTCCTCCCAGAATTTGAGACCGAAAGGAGAGAAGGCCTCCTTCTCCAGCTTGGAATCAGAAAGCTAAACAAAACCTGGTAGCCAAGGTCCTACAACAAGAGTCATGCAGGGGCTGACAATATTTGCTGGTGCTGGTTTTCTCAAAGGAGAAAAAACCCCACAATTTCAAGAGAACACAAACCTGCCTTGTGCAAAGACTGAAGGGAGAAAAGGGGGGAAATTATATGACACTGTAGCATCTTTTTCTTTTGAGGTGAAGGGGAGTTAGAGGAAAGCAGTCACCTAAGAGAGGCTAGGTGAGGCAGGGGGTTGGGTTTCTCCTTGGCTTTGTTTTGTTTTCTTTTACAATCTAGATAGTTCCTCCCTCAGCTGTTTGGAATGTTATATCTTTCCAGATAATTAAATGTTGCAGCAGGACAAATTTTTATTGTGTTACCTGGAAAAAGACAGGGAAAAAATCCTGCTCGGTGCTGTGCTGCATGTCTGGATTCTTGCTAGAGTTTCTATGTGCTTAACTACACTTATGCTCAACTTTTTTTTCTTTTTCTTTTTTTTTTTTTTTCCTCTTCTTTGATGTAACTGTTGTGTTATAAAATTACTGGTAAAATTGCTGTTATTCCTTGTGTGGGAAATATGGCAAGGGCACTCAGGGTGGTTGTGCACCTCTCTGAGAGTGCGTGTTCACTGCAGAGAGGTCATTTGCTACCAAGTGGTTCCAGCCACCATCCTTCCCCAAGTGTAACTTGTTTCCCTGAAATAATGGTCACACTTTCCACCTCCCTCCCAGGCTTAACCAGTTGAATAATTTTCTTCCTTTTTTATTTCTTTTTTTCCTTTTTATTTTTTTTTTCTACTCGGAATTCTCCCTTGCTAATAGACATATAGATTCAAAATCCCTTGATAATCCCTACACAAAGCTGGCATTCACTTACTTCCTTTTCAGTTACTCATATTTGTGCTCACTCTGCTGGGGCTACGTTTTAATCGTGTTGCTCCCCACTATCATCCCTGCAGAGGAGAGAGTAGCTTCCCACATTTTAAATTTAAAGTATAACTTTTAAGTTCTTTATGTAGACAGGTCTGCTTGTGAGAGTTACCTGCATGTGATGTGCCTCAGGTTCACTAATTTATGGGAAATCTGAATAAATACATTTCTTTCATTTAAATCAATCAAAAAAACAGCAATAAATATTTTATAGGCTAAAATATATGCAGTAATTTTATTTAAATTTTTATTTATAAACATATACAGATATGTATGTGTGGGTATATATTTAAATGTAGATATGAACTTAAGAAATTTTTTGGGGATATTATTCATAAGCCACGGCTTTGGGATTGCTGTCCTGATGTATTTGTATCAGTTGAAGAAAACAGTATATAGAGAGGATGGAAAAAGAACAGATGTGGTGAAGCATGGATTACATGAGAGTTCTTTGACAACACCCAGAACAGCTACATTATTCCTTGTCTGTATGGCTTTTAATAGGATGCTGTAGTGCTGACCAGCACAGTAATTCCTTATTATCCTTTCAATGCAATTTGTTCCTATTCCTGGGCTGCAACCATGATGTGATTTGGACAAGAAAGTGATGTTAATAGGAGTAGAACACTGAAGTCTTTACTTTGAAATTCATGGGGGGGAAGTAATCAAATTCTCAAACCAAACCAGTTGAGTAGGGTGGAGAAATGTGGGAAGGGAAAAAGAATGCTTCATTTTGCCCTGGTGATGCCAGTATTTCTTATAGGATTGACAAAGTATTTTTACACTTAACAAATATTTAATTTGCTCTGTCCCTTAAACTTTTAGAGCTTTTTAAGATGTTTAGCTCTGAGTCATGATCTGAGATAATTAATACAGAAGTATTTTTTCAGATTTATTTCGTTGATAAGTATGCAATTCATAATTAAAAACACAACATCACCATAAACATTAAGAAAAAACATAATTTACAGAGTACTGAAATCATTATGGAAGCCAGGAAATGCAGAACTGGGACAGAATTTAAATGCTGACAATTTAAGTCACAGTGATGTCTCCCACAAACACTTGTGTTCCAAAAAGCCACTGTATATTAATTTACTTGTCCACAGTGTTTGGTGAGTAGTGTCACAAACCAGTAAACTGAAATGGCATGGCAAATGTTAAAACCCACAAAGCACAGGGGGAATAATTTGAATATAACTTCTATCAAAGCTTTTTCTGCAGAGAGAATATTTAGGAACATGGTCTACAGGGACATACTGGCAGTGTTGACTACCATAAGTATATTTAACTGAAAGGGGTGATCAGGATCATGGAAACAAAGCAAAATTAACCCCAGCATGTTCAGATAATCTTTTTAATACCACCTGCAAGAAAGAACCCACACGTAGGGGAGCTCTTCCTAAGGAACAGCACTAAGACTGGAGGACTGAACTTCACTTTTGTTAATTCTTTCAGTTTTAATAACACATGGTACTGTCTTTTGACATAGACCTTTCTCAACATTAATACTTAAAAATATAGAAGTAGCAGAGCCCTTATATTACTTTTAATACTGCACAGGTGCTGTTGTACCTGTAGGAATGCTGAATCAGGACACTTGGGCAGCCAGCTGCAGTTTTAAGTCAGCACTGGTGAGGCTTATTGCACTGATAGAACCTAGATACCATGTCTGGTTTTATGGAAAATAATAAAGAAAAATGTGATAGGAATTAGTGTACATCAAGCCTATTCGCTTTTGGGCTGTGATAATTGCACATCCATTGCTTTGCCTGTGTCTGCTCTTTGTTAAGGACTCGATAGGAAGAGGGAAGAGGGGACAAGAGGAAGGCCAGAGAGGAGAGATCAAAAAGATGGCACACAAGCAAGCTAAAACCACAAATCAAGAACAATTAATCATTAAGAGATTAAATTCACAGCAGATAGGAAAGAAAGCTAACCCAAAAATTCAAGTAGGAGTGTTCAGAAGACTGAATAAGCAGTTTCTGTATTTTAAATGCTTTGAGTTACATAATAAAAGGTTTGTGCTTTTCTAGGATTCTGCTGTAAGTCAGGTTTATTCTATGTCTCTGCTTAAAGAACTACAATTCTGATATTTGCATCCCTAAAAGATTAAGTCATTCATAGTAGAATTGCCCTTCTAACATGATTGATCTGAGACACAACAGAATTAAGGATTCCTTAGTTTAGAGTATCCATAATGATACAAACCTTTGGTCAAGCATCATTCTGCCCAGGTTTCCCAGGACACAGCAAGCATTCATAACACTGCAGCAGAGATTCTCTGGATACAAAGATATGATTCTTTAACAGAGAAAGATAACAGGTGTCCTCAACTCAGCCATGTTTCCTAATAGTGAAGACAGAAGAATCAAGCAACTTGTTATACATGCGGTGTCATACTCACAGTGTAGGCAGAGAGCCAAAATTCTGAGAAGTCAAGATGTCAAAAAGCTTGGGCATCAGGTCCACTAGAAAACTATCTGATTATTGTGATTTGGCTTTAGCCTGCTGAAGACATGCTCATCCTCTTGTCTTCCAAAAAGTCTGGAAATCTATGGCTAATTACAGCACAAGAAAGGTTCTCAACTATCCATGACAAAAGCTCTCTGAGTATTGCTCAACAAAATTACTTCTCTGCTTAATAAAATACTGTGCTGCTGACTAGACTGATGGCATCATGGCAATTTCCTTGTCGGTTAACTTTTTTTCCATATTCCCAGCTCATTATTCCTCTTATCCCCATTTGAACCACAAATTCACTTCAGTATTAACTTACAAAGGTTTTCATTTTGCTGTTTCCAATATGGCTAAGACACCAACTCTCTTATTTCCTAAAAATACCATCTAGGTTAGGTTATGTCCCATTATTATGGCCAGCTCAGAGAGACCTTGAAAACATCTCTTATATTTCTGCTGCTTTTTGGTGAGATTAATAGGGGAGCATCTAAGCTGTGGCTGATGATAGGTGTACAGGACTACAGCTGACAATGAACATGGGCCTTAGAGAAGGGGAAAACACAGGAGGGAAGATGGCATGGAGTTATGTATCATTTTTGTAGAAGGAACATAGGTCCTGGAATATTGGTGCAGGAGGAATCTATGTTGTAGTGTAATACTTTGGCATTCAAGATGGCAGTGGATGTACTGAGTCAAGAAGGTTTCACCCCTTTAGAATATATTTGAAGGTGGGGATAGCAGTAAATTCTTACTCTGATAGGCACCTTCCAAGTAGTCACAAAGTTTATTGAGGAGATTGTTGGGGTTTTATATATAGTTAAAAACACCCAAACAAACTTGAACTTGTATCAGACAATTTGCATGTATTTATTCTTGGCTGGCAACTTAAGACAGCTGTCACTTGGACAATTGTCCTTCCAAGCAATTCAATACATTGACCTTGATGCAGGTGAAGTATAAAAAGGTTACGTTCAACTCTACATTGGATCTAAATCCTGAATAGTATTCATGTTCAGCTCTGTTTGGAATTGAATTTCATCTGAGTTATTGCACGCTCCATGTAATATTGTGAACAAATTTAGTGGAAGCGGTGGATGAAAATGTGTTTCCTTTAGAGAGGATTAATGATGGCCTAAAGTCATGTGAGCAGTTGTCCTGCAATGTGATAGTGCTGAGGTCTTCAGGGCTGGGCTGCTGAATAAACTACAGTCTCCCAGGCAGGGACAAAATAAAAGGTCTATCAAACCAGCACACGTCTGCACTTTGCACGAGTGAGATAATGTGGACAGCCACATACTCAGTGTGGTATTGCCCAGGGAAGGCAATGAACCCTTCATGCATTGCAAATTGTTTAGGAGGTCTGTCATCAATGATCAAGCATTGACAGTACAAAATGCCTGTGGTAATGGTGACATGGGAGTGTGCACCAGGCAGTCTGGTATTATCGGTGACCATCCTTTATCTGCCCCGCCTCTGTGTATCATCGTGCCAAACACGCAGCTACATGGCATTTCAACATTTCACAGGTGTTACTTATGCTAGTATGTAACTTTTCCTTAGGATGACAGCCTGCACTTTACTGCTTTCTTCCCAAGGGTATACTCCTCCCTTCTCTTTCCCTTGGTGAGTAAAGTCCTGTGAAGTTGCTCTTTGAATCCCCAGGGATTTGTTGCTGGCCTCCATGCTGGGCTGTGCAGTGATCTGCAGTCTGGAGAGCTGAGGATTTGTCCTGCATCGTGCTTTTCTTGTACCATTTCCACACCTGTGCAATGTGCTGGAATGGTTTTCAGGACCTTGGCAGCTAGCTCTGCTCTCTCCTTGGGTGTGGCCCTCCACATTTTGCCATGCTACGTGACCAGGTGGCTCACAGTACACCTGAGCACCCTCAGATCTGAGGAGGTTGCAACACACAGCTTGTGCTAATAGTCCATTCCTCCTGACCAGGCTTTTGCCACTTTTTAAGCTGTATGTGACAATTAGGAATGTGTGTATGCATACATATATGTGTAATTTATTGCTCTGTAGTGCCAGCTACAGTGTAATAATGGGTTTGAAGAGGGTAGTCATGAAAAACTTCATCTTTCTGGTTTTATTGTCTCAAGAACTGAATTAGAGTGAATAAGCTGGAATGCTTCTTCACTTACCTCTTTAAAACAAGCACTCAACCTGCCATGGCTCAATATCTGCAAAAGCAAAGCATGACCCATTTAAAAAACCAAACTGCCTACTGTTTCAATAAGATTTGGAGATTGTAAAAGAAATCTACCATTCCTACAAACTAGTGTTGTTCATATCATTTTCAAAATCACAGAGGGGTAACATTTCACCAGATAAGTTTTCAGTTTGTTGTGGTTACAAATACTATCTAAAGATTTAAATAGAATGTAATGTTTTCTAGTACAGACTTCTGTTGTGTTGTGTCTGGACTGCTTCAGACTTTGTTTTTTATGATGGAAGTTTGACATCTTAATTTCCTCTGAATCATATGTTATGACGTGCAAATGAAAATTTATCTTCTTTTCCTCTCCTGTCTCTACAATTCTCCTCTCCCTTTTTTTTTGGTTTTTTTCCTTTTACCATTTTGCTTTCTAGGAGGGAATATTTGCTTAAAAAAAAAAAACCAAAATGAAACAAAAGAGAATAATTGTCTCAGAGGAAAACAGAGATTAAAAAGTTAAGCTTTTGAAAAGTCTAAAAATCTGACCAACTGTACCATAAATGTTTAGCAACCAGAGTTCGGATAAAAAGAACATGAAGATCTGTTTAGTTTTTTAATGTTTCCTCTGGAGAAATTTGTGATTTTAAAAGGCTCATCAGAGGTAATTCTGGATATTTCCCCTCCCTCTTCTCCAGGGAAGTTTTGATGGTTTTGCTTCTGGAAACACGAAGGGTATCTTTTTTTTGTCTGGTGTGTCAGTTTTTATTAGATAAATTTCTGACTCTAGGACCTGAAAAAGACTCCCACTTTCCAAACATGGGAGATGTGTAGACAGTTTGTGAGGGTTTTCCCCCAAGTATCTGCCAAGCAAAAGAGAAGCTTCCCCTGCTTGTTGCTGGCTGCTGTTCAGAGCCTTGTGCACAGCTGGGAAACTGAAAAGCTTTGTCAGGTTCACCATGTGGCCGGCTGGGAAAGCCTGGGCTGCAGAAGAGAAAAATTATGGAGTCACCTGCAGAGGAAAAGGGTAGATAGCTAGAGAAAAACCCTACAGAGTAGGAGAGATTTGTATTCCCAGCCTTTCCCAACAGGTGCCAAGAAGGCGTGGGAGGGAAGTGGTAGATTAGGAGCAGGGGAGAAGACTCATGCCTGCCTTCCGCATACAGGAAACTCTGGTTGTCTACCAGGTTTTAATGGTCGCCAACCACCTCCCTCCTGCATTCCAAAGCACCAGCAAATAATGGAGTGACTTTGTGCAAAGGGGACTCCAGGAGTTGCTAATGGCGTGGTTTTGCTGTAATTTATTTAGAAAGTATCTAAAATACTTTGAGCCCAACACTAGAACTGTTGTAGCTAAAACTATGGTTAGTTATGATGCTTTTTGAAGGGTTAGCTTTAAAATTACCTTTATCAAATGTGTTGTTCTGAGCCACAGATACCAAAGCCAATCGTGGAGTATGTTGCATTGGCCTATATCCAAACTAACAGCTTCAGAAATTTAAGTGCAGAATCAATAACTCTCTGTATTCCTTGACATTTCCTGGAAATCTCGGTGTTTCTGAACTGTACAGTTTCAACCAGTTTAATCTAATTCCCTCTTGCATTATTGTTCATCCACAAAATATATTTTTAGAGGTAAGACATGATGTGGGTTTTTTAATACCAAGTAGAAATTAGAATTTTCATCCAATTATCCACCAATAATAGTAGTGCAATTTAAATGCTGTTGTAGTTGTATCTCTTTAGTAGCTAACATTTAGCAGTTGAAGTGCACAGTAGCATAATGCAGCATGACTGTAGTAATTAATATGTAATAGCAGGAAAACATGTATCTCCCTTTTTTCTTCATAAGTAATAATGTATCTGTTTTCTAGACTGATGCTTTGTTTATTTTAAAGCTTTCTGCATTAATTAGTTCTGTTTGGAGCCTAAAATAAACACACCTAAGAATAAAAATGCATTTCATGAGAACATTTCCTCTTAGAAGTTTCTCTTGCTTAATGGAGAATATTGCGATATGGAAGTAATTGTGGGATTATAGGCAAAGAGTTGGAAGGACTATTCCACTTAATTTACATTTTTGCCCACAACACTATAGGGAACCAGTGGGTTTGGAGCCATTCCCATTTTCTTCATACTGGTTTCATAAAGTTTATTCTAACCAATATTGAGGCACTTCTCTGTAATAATTATTATGAGAAATAATTTTAATGAATTCCGGAAGCCTTAGGTGTACGCTGTTATTTGGAATAAATGCTAAGTTATAGTATTGTAATTCAGATGTAAAATGAGGTATCCAGCTGATTTTTATGAAGTCAGAATAAGATATTTTAGTAATAATAGTTCCTTGTGCTTAAAACTCTTCATTTGTAAATGATGGAAAATCTGTACATCAAAGAAGTTATCAAGGAGTGTAAACACTTTATACATTTCATAAAAGGGCTTTTTGAAGCTCACAGGCTATCAAACCCAAATTTTCCAAAACAGCTGCTATGTTGGGCACCTCAGTATTGGGGGGCTGACTTGAGACACATTTCAGTTGAAAGGTACCAAATGATACCCTGGTATGAGGTGTAATAGGATTTACATCACATGATTTTAATCTGTTTAATGAGAGCTTCTGTGGAGAAGAGAGACTACATTAATTTCATATTTAAATACAATTTGATTAAGTATTGCCATTTTTCATTCTGCTAAGTAGTTTTCAGAGTCAGAACCATACATTATTTTTTTCTGTCACAGGACCATCACATCAGCTATCCAAAGCCAGCATGTTAAACATGTAGTTCACTTTGTTGATTATGAAATTTGGCTTTGATCAAATTAGCAGTCCGATTTGCAGTTTGTTTACTGTCTTTATTCTTTCACATCTTAACAGCCTCATCTTAGTAACACAGTGCTCACAAGGATGGCTTTCTGCCTCTTGCTCTGTGACAGCCTATATTCTACTGTGTCTGACCTGGGCAAAGTCCCCATGTTGCTAGCAAAAGGCTTTTAGTTTTCCATTTATAGTTTCAGACTATCTGCTACCCAAGGAAAAAATCTCCGATTTTATAAATTTCAAATTACGTCATGAGTTACTTTTAGGTATCTAGAGCTAGAGCTGCTGAAGGACACTTTGGTGCTTTAGTTAACTAACTCCTGGGCATCTGTTCCCTAGACTGAATTAGAACTGCAGGTGAGACCTAGGTTTCCTACCTAGTACTGTGAGACAATCTATAACCTTCCTCTGCTGAGCACTTACAGCCAGCTAAAAGGAAACACTGGGCACAGGAGTGTATTAGAAATTCTGCCTCACTCTTGAGCTACATAAAATCATAGAATATCCTGAGTTGGAAGGGCAAAGTCCAACTCCTGGCCATGCACAGGACACCCCAAGAGTCACACCATGTGCCCGAGAGCATTGTCCAAACATTTCTTGAACCCTGTCAGGCTGGTGCTGTGACCACTTCCCTGGGGAGCCTATTCCTGTGCCCAGCCATCCTCTGGGTGAAGCACCTTTTCCTGATGTCAAACCTAAACCACCCCTGACACAACTTCAGGCCATTCCCTCTGGCTCTGTCACTGGGCACCACAGAGAAGAGATCAGTGCCTGCCCCTCCTCTTGCCCTCATGAGGAAGTTTAGACTGCAGTGGGTCTCCCCTCAGTCTCCTCCAGGCTGAACAAGCCAAGTGACCTCAGCCACTCCTCATACAGCTTCTCCTCAAGATCCTTCACCATTTTTGTAACCTTCCTTTGGAAGCTTTCTAACAGCTTAATGTCCTTGTTACGTTGTGGCACCCAAAAATATACACAGGACTCAAGGTAAGGCCAGGTGCAGTGTCATGTAGAGATGCCCAGGAAAAGCCAGCTCAGTTAACCAGCACAGAGCAGCCACATCAGTGCCCTCTTTGGCAGAGACTGATAATATATGTGGCTCTGCAAGATTATTTCCTTTTTGCCCTATAATCATTTAATGTAATGCTGCAAGACTTTTTCAAGTGCCATAGACTTTCCAGGCTGCTTGAGCTCCTGTTGACAGCAGCAGTTTTTTGTGAAAGCATGGGGAAGAGATGAAGATTGATGGTGCCTAAGAAAGAGCTGATTTCCAGAGACTGATTGCTCCGTCTGTGGTACAGATACTCCTAAGTTTGCAGAAAAGGAATCATATTTCTTATCTCTATGTACAAATACTTCATCTAAAAGAAGTAAGTGTTGCAGTAAGCTAAATTAGACAATTTATGTTAAATCTATACTAATCAGTGCAGACCATTTAGAGTTAGTGACAGGACACTGTACACTCTCACAAAACAGGAGACCTACAAGCATAGCAGGGAGAGACCTGCTAAATCAAAACCACTGATGAAATAGGTTCTTTATCACTGTGAATTGCATTCAGAAATGAAAAAAGGAAAGGGGTTACATTTGTTAGTTGTGGCTTCTGATTAGGGGGGACTTAATTTTAACTCCAAGCCACTCTCTTCTTCTCCAAAATGCTTTTGCTATTTATCCTTTATTGCTTAACAGAAAAAGTACTTTCAAGTTCCTATCTCTTAGAACAAAACATACACATGTTTATTTCCACTCTTTACTTTGAAAGAGATAGTTTTGATGAATATTTACACTAAGAAGATTATCTAGTGATACAGCTCTGGCCCAACAGCAAGATTCAAAATCATGAGAGTGAAGATGTGAGGCTAATTCATATCAAACTTCCTCACTTTCTCTTGTACTGAAACACAAAGAGTTTCAAGTGCAATAATTTATGTTAATATGATTTTTTTTGCATATAAATTTTTTCTGGATGTCTTTCAGGTTCAGGAGAGTTTAAATATTCTCTCAGTTATTCATTGTTGAATAATCCCTGCTCCTGCTTTTGGTGCTAGTTCTTTTCTGCTTTTTCAAGTCCCTTTATAGTACCATTTTACCACTAATAACTCAAAAAATACAGATTTAAGATACCAACCTAGGAAGGTGAAGAACCAAGGATGCCAACATAAATCAGTCACTTTCTGCATAAAGACACAAGTGATTTTTTTTTTTCTTTAGCCATCCTAAATTTGGATCAGAAAACAATAATCAGGTCTGTGAGAACCAACGTGTGTGGTATATTTTCCCCTACTGTTGCATATCTGTGCTCTGGTATTGCACATTAATTAATACACGTAAGGCGTTTGCCCAACACTAACTTTGTAGTTCTTTGCAACATGTTCTCTGCTTCTGTAGAGCTGCTTACTGAAGGACTTGCTGCCACCCTTCTGCAGTTCTTTCTCCTATCCTCTAATTGAGCCCCTTTCATAGTTCTAATTTGTCTGCCAAATGACTTATCAGTTGGAAAGGCTCAAGTCAGATACTACTTCCTTTTTTTTTTTTGCTTGTTTTTACCTGAGTGCTGCCAGAAGAAAGAAGGGGTTAAAGCGTGGGAGGATTGCTAAGAAAAAGGGTTTGGTTACTGACACACAGGACTGCATCTCACACACGATAGTTTGTTTATTCTTCTGTAAACAGCAGAAAGAATTATCATCATCATGGTAAGGCAAACAACACTCTCTTTTATTCCCTTTTTAAACCCCATCAGAAATCTTCATGTTGGTACACAATTACTTTTTTTAAATCATAAAATCTACTGATCTCCATTAGTTTTATAGGGCGTTTCTTTAACCAACAGATGCTCCTCTTGACAGAAGGGGAGGGGGGAAAGATTTTAGTTTATGGAAATAACTAGCTCTGGGGAAGAGGAGATGGGAGCAGACATGCCTTTTCTGACATGCCCGTTCTTATTTATCTCCCTTCTCTCCTAAATACTCATGTAAGGATCTGTTTCATTTTATCAATGCTTCTTTGTCTTTCCTGAGCTTTTTTGAAAGATTTCCATTCATTTATTTTATGTGATTTGCTCCTTTCAGTTTTGCTGTTCTTTTCTAATACATCCAATATCTAAATCTTGGTGTTTGACACCTAAGAAATATTATGGTATAAAATAATTTTTATATATGCATCTATGCTTCTTGAGCTGATTATTTCTTTTACAAAAAATCCCTTAAACATGCAGGCTCATAAATCTCGTTAATCTATATGCTGTTGGAAAATAGTCAATTTTCGATGTACATTTGAACTAAAAATCTACTTTTACAGTGAAAAAATAAATTGGAAGCAAACAGGTCCTGTTCTCTTGAATATATTAAATGTTTCAATAAAATACCCTGACTTACTAGAAAATACAGTATGTGTCAAAATATGACTATTAAGAAAACTTACATGTGGTTCACTTCACTCTGCTCAAGTCTCGCATTTATAGCCCCTTGCTTACTCAGGTAAGTTCCTGAATCTAAATAAATGTATTCCCTGCACAAATTGCTCAGGTAAAACTGAAATTGTTTAAAATCCAATTATTGCTATTTATATCTTCTATCTGCATAGCAGGCAAAGAGCTGGAAAAGACAGGGAGTGAATTCCATGCTAGAGAGGACCTGTTAAATTTAAAGTGTGTTTTTTTTCTCTAACTCTGAAGAGGACACTGTCAACCTGGAACATGGTATAGTTAAAACAAATGCTAAAAAAAGGTTTAGAGAGTATATGCCAAACTCTTCATATTCAGAAGGAAGTTTGGGAGTTAAAATAACATAAGCCATATTTTCCTAATAGTAACCCCTTCTTTGTGTCTTTGAGAAGGGTCAGCATAAACAATGAACAATGAGTATGGTGAATTGTAGTAATTCAAATCCATTTGATTGACACCAAGGTCAGTTAAACTGCTTAAGTTTAGAGATCATTTAGATTAACTTAAAATATAACTGCTTTTTTCCCTCCAGTAAATCACAACAAGAATTGACTCAGGTCAAATGTTTTGTTAAGTACATTTTTCCCCCATGCTTTTAAAAGAAGAAAATAAGCACCAAGCCTTTATTTCCATCTGCAACTCACTCCTTCTCTCTCTGCCAGTAGCTGTGGCACTCACCTGTAGGAAAGCAGTATGAAAACTCTTCCCTGTAGGACTCGAGTGGGTCTTGTGCTTCTCAGACTTTTCTCTCTCTTAGCTTTGATTTGTACATTGTTCCTTCCAGTTTTTCTACTAATATTTTCACAGCACGTTGAGCCAGCAATACTCCAGAGCAATTTTCAGCCTCACAAAGCCCAGCACTGTTACTGTGATATATTTCAGTCTCAGTCTCTGCAGAATGCTAAAGCCTGAAGAGTAATAGTTTATTTATTTAAATGTTTTTGGCTAAAGCACTTTTTGGGATGTCATGTGACTGCTAGAACTTCCAGGCTTTCTGTTTCTCATGGCTGGGTGAATTGTGATAGTGTGATTTAAAGATACTTGACATTACTGGCTTTCCAGCATGAATTTCCAGGGATCCTACATTATTAGAATTGTTGAGGATAGAAGGGTCTCAGAAGTTTTCATGTTACCTGAAATCCAGTCATTTATGACCTTCTAATGAATGATAAAGCTTAAATTTATTCTTCACTACATGGTTTGTTGGTTTTTTCCCCTCTGAAGATGAACATATGCTGGAAAATAAATGTTTAAATTAAAGAACTGTCCACAGTAGATATTACCATCTATTAGTTACCACAAAGTTGCTAATGACTAGTAAAAATACTCCTTTTTTCTCTAATGTGTGCTCTAAGAAGTGTGTTCATTTATGTTCAGCTGACTCAGATGAACTCATCTAAGAAAATAACATCCAACTGATCCCTCAAGACACATCCTGAAGTTTTGATTCAACAGATCATAGTAGCTTATGCTCTCTTTTCACTGGAGACCAGCAAAGCACATGTTTAATTGCACTGTTAAATTAGGGGTTTGGCTGTGGCAACTTACATTAGCTAATGAGAAAAAAAACCCAGCCGAAAACAGAGGAAATATTTTAATGCGAGCATAAACAGGTATGAATATAAATACAAACAAAATTTACATTTCTTGGTTAAGAAGGCAGCAGCATTTTGCTTTCAGATTAAACACGGCTTTCAAGGTTCATGCAGAGTGCTTGAAATGGCTTCCTCCACACTGTCCAAGGAATGGATAGGCAGGTCCTCTAGATTTTTCAGTTGCCAACGCCTTTGATCAGGTATTTCTCAAGCAGTTAATGTTTTAAGAATAGGCATGCTTGAGCATAAGCACATTGAAGAAGCCTGATCTGCAGAGCAAGGGTATTTCTTGCCTTCTGAAATCAAACACTTCCATGCAGTGCTCTCAAGTCAAGCATTCTTGTGCTGTGCTCTGGCAGGCTGGGTCCCACTCGAGAGTCCCTTGGGATGCTCGGTCTCTGTGCCCTCTTGCACTGACAATACTGGCTCACCTACATTTATCTGACTTAAAATACAAGCTCTTCAGGGCAAGTACCCGGTCTTTTATGTGTTTTGAAAGAGCTGTATATAATTAAGGTACTTTGTATGAAGAAATTACTTCAAAACAGTTTACATAGGGCAGCTATTTCAAGATCAAGGAAAAATCTTTAGCCTTGTTCCCTGAGGAAACAAGGCTTATGTGACTGGACCGGCTGGCTGTCCCTCCTCACTTCCATTCAACACCTTTTGAACTTATGGTTGTAGTTTAAACTACATTTGAAAGGGGGAGACGTCTCAATGATAATTAAGTTCCCATGGACTTTATGAAAATCAGTGGCTGGGAAGAGAGAAATCCAGATCCCCAGTTCAAATAACTAATTTTTCTAGGTGTAATCTTGCAAACTAAAAACTTGACAGTAAGTGTAATAATGATGGTCAGGTTGATAATGTAGTCCCAACTACTTTAGAAGACTGACAGCTATTTCCATCCACTTGTTAATATGATGGTTTACACCATAATAAAGTTAAATTTCCCCTGTTTTGGTGTTCCAACAGTTTTTAGCATGAACAATATAGTCATCCTCCTCATACTTGTAGTTATTATGAATTATGGGAGAAATTAGTATCTTTCCTTATTACCTTGCATTAAGTGTGAAATTTTTGTATTTTTGCTTATTTTAGCTGGCAATGTTCATTATTGTCATCTTATTCTTTCCCTGTAATTAGTTAGTACTGGCAATACATAGATAGAATAAGAAATTAGTAATTGGGCTGCATTACTCATGATCTGATAGGGAAATACATAGTTGGTTTTGTTATCACTAAAGCACTTTACCCATCTGAGCTGTATGAACTTAATGCAGCCCTTAATATTGCTCTTTACTTAATTGTTTTGGTTCTACTGGTTGAAAGAAGTCCTCAAAGGGAGTGGAAAAAGACAGGCATTAACTCTCTCATTTGCAGATTATTTCACTGTCTAATAAAACCTAAACCCCAAACAATACAAAAACTTGAGCTTAAGGTAATGACCATAGACTTGCCTATTTGAAGGCCAGCGGTGGAAGATCACTGTGTGAGGACACAGGTCTTGGTCGGTGCTACAGCTGCTTATCAGTTCAATGAGTGACATTGGTCAACAGAGGTAGGCAAAGACAAGGGTTCCATGGATTTCTGTTAGGTTGCAATATAAGTCAACTCTACCTTTTCCCCAATTTAGGCTCTATGTTTTTCATGGTTTTTGTTATTTTTCATTTGATTGGGCAAGCCTTGCTGCTGCACGTTCACTGATGTTAAATAGGTTCTACGTGGCTCTCCCGAGACAAAACTGCGTAGGCTGTTGATTAAGAAAAAATAACTAACTTAACACTTTTCCAGCTGGAGGAGGAAGTGACTCCATAAAAAAGGTCCTAATTTTCTTCAATAGCCAAGGGGGCAGACACACCGCAGGCCGGGCACCCCGGCCAGCTGCAGGCGGGCTGACCTGGTGTCTCCCCCGCCTCCGCGCTGGGCCCTCAGACGCTCCGAAGTGAGACTTGCGTGGTCCTTCCTGTTGAAGCTGTTCCACTTCATATAAGTCATTAAGCGTTAATTAGAAGAGGACTTGTTGAGCATTCATTAAACATTAAATACTAATTGAGCGCCCGGGGAGAGCGCCGGCACCATTCGGCCGCGGAGTCATTCTCACGCCGGCCCGAACGGGGCCGGGGGCAGGCGGGGCAGCCCTGGCCGCCGGCAGCCGTGTCCCCAGCCGGGGGCGGCGTGCCCGGGGCGGCCAGGCAGGGCAGGCATAGTCGGGCGGCACAGACGGCAACCAGCCACGCCCGCCGGTGCGAGGTGGAAGGTGCGGGTTCAGCTCCCCGCAGGGCTTTGAACCCCCATGTCCCACAAGGGCCCTGGCGGCCGGGCGGGGCCGGCCCCCGCACACTTCCCGGGGCTGGGGGAAAGCCACGCCTGCTCCCGGCACCTCCGAGCGGCCGGCATGGGGGGGCGGCCGGGTCACGGCCGCTCTACACCCTCCGCTGCCCCGCAGCCATCGTGCCGGGCGGGGACGAGCCGGTGCCCGTGCCCTGCGCCGCCCCTCTCCCGGCCCGGGCGCCGGCTCACGCCGGGCAGCCCGCACTGCAGCTCGCCGGGGCGGCGGCGGCGCGAACCGCCCTTCTCCAACCCTCGGTGCTTTTCCCTCAACATCAAAGGGCGTCGGTTTTGCCCGGGGCGGCGTTTTGCCCTCAATAACAAGGCGGCGGCAGCCGCAGCGCGGGCTGCTGGGGCACCTACGGGGCACGGCGCCCACTCGCGCCCCGCCGCCCCCTCGACGGCCTCACCCGTGGCCGGGGGCGCCCGCGCTTCCCACTGCCCCGCGGCCCTCGCTGGGGGCCGGTCCGGCCCTGCCGCCGCCCCTCCCTCCGCGGCCGGGAGGGGCGGCCCGGCCAGGTAGAGCCGCTGCCCGCGGCGGGGCGGTGGCTCGGGGCGGGCTGCGGGGGCGGGCCGGGGCGGAGCGCACAGACGGCCGGCGCCGGGGCAGCCGCGCTACGGGTAGCGGCGGCGTGTGTGGGGCGGCTTCGCGTCGGGGCCGCCGAGCCGAGCCGGGCGGTGAGTGTCGGGCGCTCGGCGGGCTGGGGAGGTGAGGAGAGGCGAGGATGCGGTGCAGCCAGCGGCGGGTAAAGCCCGCCACGGCACCTTCCTCCTGCTTATCCCGTTTTGGAATGGGGGAGGACAGTGGCAGCCTCGGGCGGCTCTACCCTCCTGGTAACGCGCGGAACGGGGGCTGTGGCTCCTGCGGCGAGGTGGTGCTGGGCTGGTTCTCTGCAGCCGTACCTGGGGCTGCGCGGAGGGCGCGGGGGCTTCAACTCCGGCCCGCCCTGAGCGCTGGGACATGCCGGGCACTGACAGTGGCAGGAGAGCTGGGTGTCTGCAGCAGAAACAAGTTGGAAACTGCCGAAGCAGGGTCCGTGCTGCCGAGGGAACCCGCTCTCCTCGAGAGGTCTGGTGCGCCGGGGTAGAAAGTACTCGCGGTGTTTTGAAATAGACGTCTCAAAACAAGTATTCATCGTACCGGCATGTAAAAAGGGCTAATGTATTAAAATGCAAATATGCATGTGTTCTTGGCGATGCTGTTGCGTGTTTCCTGTTTACCATGTTAATTAGAAGTTGTAAGGCAGAACTTCGCCAAGAGTAATCCAGGGCAGTGTTTGACCCAGTAATGCTAACTGAGTGATGCAGTGGCTTTTATAGTTCTGAGATTTTTAGCCCATAACACAACCCAAATATTTATTGAACTCAATTAATGAGAAATGTATGAATTGTAAGACAACTTACACCTTTGAAACTATTCTCTACCGGCACAAGTGTGAAGTGAAAACTAAGCCAGGATGGAGAGAAAGTTAAATTCCCCACTCTTGTTTTTGTAAGGAAAATTTTGACTGTGAAGTTTGACCCCAGTCTTGCAGGCACCAGGATGCTTTTCTGTAACATTTTGGGTGACGTTAACTAATTGTGCAAAATTTTGAGATTTGGGATATATAAAGCTGCCATTATAAAGCAAGATGAGCACACTTGCAAACAAATGCAGGAAAAAACATACAGAAGCATCGTGGAGTCCTAATTGTTTTTCAAGACTTTTGTTGTTCTTTTTTTTGAGAGCTAGTATTGTTCAGTAAACTGTTTTGTTTCCATTCACTGTGTCCTTTTAATTTAGAGGTAGTCTTAGAACAAAATAAATATATTCTAGAAACAATTTTGACATTAACCAAATGTTTGTTTGTTTTTGTAGTCCACCTCACACCTTCCAGATTCTTCCAGAGAAGAAAATAAAAAGAAACCTGTTTTGGAAAGACTTGGAAATTTGTTTGGTACAGGGAAGAGGAAAAATGTCAAAAGTTCACTAGAACACACTTCACGTCACAAGGGTGAGAGGTCAGGCTCTCCTCACGGGGCGCAGGCAGTGTACTGTAGGCACTTCCGAGAAGGACACGAAGCTCCTCAAGCAGAGAACCAAGTGAGAAACGTAAGTGCCCTTCCTGAGGCACAGGAATATAATTTCAGTGGGGAGGTAAGACCGCTGTATCACGATACGATTTCAGAATGGAGCAGTAGGGGAGTCTCTTCTGACAGCGAGTGGTCAGCAGATTGGAGCGGCAGCAGCGAAACCATTAAAAACTCTTTCTGTGAGAGCAGCCTGAATGTGGAAACGCTGGGGCTGGAGAAAGAATCCGTCACAGATATAAATAATTCCACAACTCCAGATTTCATACAGAGCTTGAGAAATCTGTCTAGTGAAGACTTAGAAAAGAGTATCTTAAGTCACAAGCAGCTTGTGAACACGTGGGTGTCTGAGGAGCCCGGGCATGCAAAACCAAAGGATTTGCCATACGAGTTGGAATCTGCAGCGAGTGAGCACGCATATTCTGCTAGAGTGTTAACTGTTGATATCTATCTAAGAAAAACAGAGGAACTCCTTAATGAACCTGTGACTCTTAAATTGGAAGAAAATTGCAGTGATTTGGACACAATGGATAAAAAATCTGCTAGTAAAAGATCTGGAAAACGGAGAAAGTCTCAATCATCTAGTGACATTCCAAATGGAGAGAGAAACCAGACTGAGAATACTGCAAGGGAAGAATCTGGTTTTGAGGATGATGCCCAGTCTGAGGTGTTTTCAGACAAGATAATAAACCCTGAACGAAAAGTGAGGTCTCTTCAGCAGACTCCTGAAAGAAATTCCTCTTTCTCAGGTAGCAATCAGGACCTAAAAGTTGGATCTGCTCACAAAGGGGCATCTAAAGCTGAAGCTGACAAGGGCAAGCAGCAGATCTCAAACACAAGCTCTGCAAGGAGAAGATCATATAAAAAGAATCAGTCGGATACTGTACCCATCTCCCCTACTGGTTTGAAGGGTCAGGTGAAAGATTACTCTTCAAAAAGGCAACCTTTAGCATCTCCAGAGACTAACCCAGTGACAAAAAGAACTTCAGTGGAAAAGGGAGCTATACCTGTGGCTTTTGGGGAAGACAGTTTGGAGTCTCCCAAAGCTTCTTTGGCTGCTAAGACAGAAGACTTGGTGTTTGCTGAAGGCAGAAGTGATACCAAGGCAATAAAGAATGGTAATGGTCCAGATGGAAGAGCTTTCTTGCATACTGATGGGATTAAAAATGGAGACCTGTGTCTGTCAGCTGAGAGACAGACAAATTCTGATTTAGACACCTCGAAGCTGAAGAGTTTGGATTCTTCCAGAACAGTCATGACAAAGATTAGCCTGTAAGTAACAAGCTAGGTTACCTTGTCCTTGTAGCTGTAATTTTGCTTGTATCTGTGTTCAGAATTCTATGGAAACACTAGCTCTGTATCTGTTATCTGTTTAAATTGTTTTCAGTTAAGAACTGCCCTTAAAAAATAAGTTACCATAATTAAAGCTACCACTTAACAAGCACTGTAGTCTACATGTATTAGAAAAATAATTAATTTTTAATTTTTTTTAAATTGATAGGGAATGTCTTTGTCACATCCACTATATGGAATAATTTAACATATATAAAAACTGCTCAGTCATCATTGTTGTGGATCAGATTAATTCATCTATCATTGACCTTGATTAATTATTCTCTCTGTAACCAAATCAGAATGTGGTTGAAGATTTTGTATGTGAAAATCGTTTGAGTTAGAAATGTATTCAAGTTTTCTATGAAACAGCCTAAGTTCTGCTATTATTTTATAAAGAAATGTAGCATGCAATGTAGAACTTGATTGTTCAAATGATATGATAGATCACATTCCAAAGTTTTGAGTACATGCGGTTGCTTTCTTAAGTATATGCAGGATGAATCACTTAAATTTTGATGCATGTGAATAACATCAGGTATTTGCAGAATGATGCATATATTAGTTTTCAGTTTTTGATTTTACACTTGAAGAAACTGTCTCTATCAAACAAGTGGTCAGAGCTTTCCTTAGGGTAATAAAGAAGTGGCTGTATTTATAAAGTTCACTGTTATCACTAGTCTGAGACCAGTGATTGATTACTTGGGTACTGTTGCATTCTCATCCACGGGGAATGATTTGTTTGCATTATTCATTTCTGTTGTTTGGTTGCCACGGCTGTGGGCTGTGTGCTGTTGCACTCCTCGTTCTGACATGTTCAGCTGTAGGTGTGGGGGCACACTGAATCCTGTAGGCCCACCCGAGGTACACTGAGTGTTGATAATTGTCCTTGTGTTAGAGGGATGTGGAGGTTCAACACGATGGTTTAAGAGACACGTCTGTTTGCAATTATGCTTCCCACATCTGAGGAGCACAGGAGCAATTTCCTTTGCACAATTTGTAATACTCTACATCTGAGTCCTTAATTTGTAACTTAAGTTTAAAAAGCCTAGTACTGAAAGTTAAACTGTGGCATTTTTGTACTGGTGATGCCTTGCCATCTGGCAGTATAGATCACAAATCTTAAACTCCTGAGTTTGTATCTTCACAACTTCAAAGGAAAGGTAGCTTTCAGATTGTTTTTTCTCTGTGTCACTTAGTGATGAAGAAGTTATAAACAGCTGCATAGCTGGATTTCATTTTTTTCTGTGTATCTCCTTGCTGTACAGTGAATTATCTTTTACTGTACTCATAAAGTAACAGACGAGTGTCCTGTCTGAAAGACCAAATTTTAACAATAAACAAGCTGTTCTATTTCATCCCTTTTTGTGGGGTGTGTGACACTGTGTCTTGGCCTTATCTGCTGCTATAGGAGCTTTAGCCCTGGGTGGGGACTGCTGTGTTGCCTGCAAGGTTTCTGATGCGTCTGATAGCTGTCATAGCACAGCACCACACCATTTCTTTAGCCAGAGTGACATGCTCAGGTGATCTGGTATAATTTAGAGTCATTCATTAGAATGTATGAACTATAAACCTGGATCGGGATTAAGGTGCTGTAAAATGGGAAGGGGAAAGATGGTGCCATTACTAGAAGATGGTGTGTTTTTATTCTCTAGTTATCACTGTGAACAGATAAATTTTCCATTTTCAAAGGTCAAAAAGTTTTTTTTAGATAATTCACATTCATTCCTTTCTGGTTGAAAAATACCCATTTACTTAGAGATTCCTTGGCCCCTTGTAAGACGGATTTTATATAATACAAGTAGTTCTCCCTTAAAAGTGCATGATATCTCTTACTAATGATATTGTGCCAATTCTGGGAATCAGGTTTCTTTGGAATCAATTTCAAAACAGGTCAGTTTCTCCATCACCTCCAGAAATGCAGGTTTCCTGTAAATAAAGATAGCATTTTCTCTCTTTTCTCCATTTATGTCTGTGTACTGGATAACTTGAAAGTCACAGGATACTTTGCTTCTAGCTTTTGGAAGGGAAACCTGTCAGATTTGAGACTAAAATGAGGTTGATGGTAAATCTTAATTGGCAAATAAAACCTCAGGCAGCAGTCACTTTGATGTGCTTAGCGGAAAACTTGGCTTCAGTTGTCATACTTTATGTTCAGACATGGTTTTGTAGTTGCCTTTGCATTTAAGCCCACTTGTTGAATTATTCTTCTCTTTTCACATGCCATTTTTCTTTGCTCACCTCAATCTGATATTTTGGCATCAGTGTTTTTTTGGCACCACTTGCAAGCTTGATGTGTGACTCACCTTCCATTTTTGACTGTTGGGAGAGGTTTAACTGCTTGCTTCCACAGTTTAGCTGCAAGGTGTAACCACAGAGAAGGACATTGGTATTTCTCTTGTGCCTGCTTGTTCCTGGCGTCGCAGATCAGTAAGAATGAGCCACACTGGACTCTTTGTAAGAAAGCATTTGTGCTGTTAAGTTTTTTTTCCCCATACAAGATGGGAGACTTAAAGTATACTACAACAGCATTTCCTTTTAAACAAGCTTGGTGACTCAGTTCTTGCAAGAAAGCGCATCTTTTGGCTGTATTTAAAACCTGTATTGTTGTAGTGTGGAAAAAGGTGTAATGAAAAGATTAGAAGAGGCCAGCTGTAGTGAGTGGAGCTGCAGGGCTGAGCTTTCTCATGCTCTCTGGTTTCAGCTGTTTGGCTGCTGCTGCTGTGCAGAAGTACTGCAGAATACAAAATACAAAGTGTTGAAGTGGTTGTTTCTGCATAAATTTGCAAACCTTGAAACTATACCTCTGAGGGGTGAGCTCTTCATTTAAAAGAGATTTTAGATGTAGCTGATAAGTATCACTGTTAGCCATTAAACTTGCTTGTGTCAGGGCATACAGAGAGACACAGATTTTTATGGGGAAGATATGTGTTATGTTGAAATGTAGTAGTGCAAGTGACAGGCTGATAAAAGGGTGGTATGGGAATGACTTTGTTAAGATAATTGGGCCATTAGTGTTACCTCCTGAAAATACAGGTAAAAGAAAAGGATAAGTACATTTTTCTTCTGATCAGAAAAGGATATGAAGGATCCTGGTGAGCAGGAAATTCAGCACGTTTCAGTAGTGCATCACTGTACCAGGTGAAGGCTGTGCTGTGCTCCATAGGCAGGAGCATAGCCAGCAAGTCTTAGTGCTCATGGGTCTACATCTGGGTCACTCTGTTGAGTTGTAGCTCTTCCTCCCTTTCCAACTCTCTTCTGGTATAAGAGAGATGTTCCCAAATTGGAATGAGTCCAGCAGTGAGCCATTAAAGAAGGTGACAGCTCTGGAGCAAAGCATGTATGAGGAGAAGCTGAAGCAGCTTGGTTTCTTCAGCTGAGAGAAGAGAAGGATGCAGATAGACCTCTGTCATCTCTCACTACCTATAGAGAAGGCAGAGCCAGATTTGTCCCTGAGCTGTGAAGGGGCAACAGCCACAGCTGCAAGTTGTAGCAGTGAAGTTTTAATGGGATATAAGGCAAAAATAATTCACAGTGACAGTGGCCGCCCTGCTGCAGTGCTTCACAAGGAAGGTTGTGAGATCTTGACCCTTGAAGTTATTCAAAACTTGGTCAGGCAAAGCTTTCAGGAACTTGATCTAACTTTGAAGCTGTCCCTGTTTTGAGTAGGAAGTTAGGCTAGCTGATCTTCAGAGGTCCCTTGCAACTCATAGTCATTTTCCAAAGAGAAAAGTCATAGAATAATTTAACTTTTAAAAGTTTAGGAAAAAACAGTTGTAGTTCAAATGAAAAGTAGTGCCTCAATATATTTAATTTTATGCTCTATGATAGTTCCCTTCATACCTTCTCTCTTTCAGGAACATTTTGGTTTTCTGTTTTTCCTTAAATTTTCCAAGTGTGTTTTATTAGTACCTATCTGAAGTATGGCCAGTGGATTTTAAGTTTGCTCTTTCCTTTTTTATTGATCATACATTTTTCATATTTCTTCATAAAGTTGTGAACTAGCTTGAGTAGGCTGGTAGTTAGAGGGAGCAGTGTTGGGAGGTCTTCTCTGAAATGACATGATGACAAGAAGGACATGGAACTGTTGGAGCAAATCCAGAGGAGGGCACAAAGTTGATAAGAGGACCAGAGCACCTTCCCTATGGAGACAGGCTGAAAGAGTTGGGGCTTCACAGGGAAGAGAAGATTGCACAGAGACCTCATAAAAACCTTCCAGTATCTGAAGGTGGGGGTCTACAGGGAGGCTGAAAAAGGACTCTTTGCCAGGAACTGTAGTGATGGGATAAGGAGTACTGGGTACAAACTGAGAGACAGGAAATTTGTGTTGGATATTAGGAAGAAACTTTTTACTGTGAGGGTGGTAAGACACTACAAAAGGTTTCCTGGGGAGGTTGAGGATGCCCCAACTCTGGCAGTGTTCAAAGCCAGGTTGGAAAAGGCTTTGAGCAACCTGGTCTAGTGGGAGGTGTCCCTGCCCATGGCAGGAGAGTAGAGGCTAGATGATCTTTTAAGATCCATTGCAGCCTCTTGATAGTCTATGATTCTATGATTTTTAACAGTTGCTCTTTGTATAGATTCGTAGGTAACTATTTTTGAATCTTCCTGTTATTTCAGTAAGTTTGTTCCTCATGGTATTCCCAAGAAATAAAACTTGTACAATGGAGAATCTTGCATTAGAAGGGTTTAATTTCTTACTTGGGATGGATCATTTGAAGAAGAGGGGAATGGATCTCATATTTTGGGTTGTTCCTATATCTCACACCTCTTTCTTGGGCTAAGGAGCTGCCTGAAAACTTAGTGAACACAATTTATGTAGGTAAAAAAAGAAGAAAACACTTAAATACCAGAATCATCCATTGATTGGTAGAGTATTTGGGACCCTGGAGATGGCTGCAAGCTATTTTCTTTTCATCCCCCACATTGGTCAGTTTTCATGTAGGGCAGCTTCTACCTGTCCTTCTGCTGCTGTGTCCCCAGATTCCTCTCTGGAGAACAGGACTGTCTTGGAGGTGATAGTGGGCTCCTTGACACTCCTTAGACCTGACTGATTAATGTTGAAGCCATCTGCCTTGCATCTTCACAGCTGCTCATACTGTACAGTATGCAGTAGCAAGTTACATGGAAAAATAGTTTTTCTGGTATTCAGAGAAAGGAGCTTGACACACTCAGCTGAGCCTTCTGCCATAGCACAGGAGTACTGTGTGCATGTACTTGTACCTGCCTCTCTGTCCACTCTGATAGAAAAGATTTGTGCTTCCAAATTCAATTCTTGTAAAATTATTAGGCTTAGTTTACACAATTTAAATTGCTAGCTAAGTTTACATGAAGAAAGTGGAAGAGTCCTCGCATGTGGTGTTCACTTAGCCAAGGTGGTGATGCAATGCTTGGGGACAGCTAACATTTTCTGCAAGCACTCGTGAAAGAGTTTTCACTCAATTCGAGGTTGCTTCTGCACTGTAGGTGTAGAAGCTGCAAAGAATCTGGTCAGATGTCTTCAAAACTCATTGGAGAGAATATGCAAATGTTAACCAACTCATTATCACCTTAATGAATTGGGATTTGCTTTCTAAACTCTGTAGGGAATTGCATGTTTATAATTTATTCTGCCTATTCAGTACTAAATGTTAATGTCTGTCAGTCATAAGTAGTTGAGTTCTCTGCCTCAATTGCAGATGCTCTAAGTTGCTGTGTTTGTCTTACCAACCTTAAAGAACTAAGTACATGTTTGAAATACATACTCCTTATTTAGTGTCTAATTTTTTACATCCATATAGTTACTCCTCTTTTAGTTGATTCCTTTTGAGATATCAAAATTTGAATTAAGTCTGTGGTTTATAATTCTACTTTTTATTGTTTTGAAAATTGTTACAAGCCTGTTCAAGATTAATTAAAGATGTCACTCTGTGTCACTTTGCCTCCTCTAGTCCAGCCAAACCGAAGAACATAGAGCTGAATTTTAAAACACCTACGAATCAAGACAGTTTAGAAAGTGAGCAGGACACTCTTGAAAAACCAGTTAATAAAACTAACAGCAACATTGCCAACAAAATTTCCTTGTTTGAAAACAAATGTGCTAGCCAGAGCCAGAGACCTACTGACATCCCTGCTTCAAAAAATAATGCTGTACCAAGCACATTCGTTGGCAGAGCAAAGCTGAAATTTGGAAAACAACCTAAAGAAAATGAACAGCCTGATAAAACATTAAATAAGCAAAGCAGCCGCCAGAAGTTATTTGAGAATGGCACACTGGAGAAAGAAAGCACTGCAGAGTTAAAAGGCAAAAATGGAGAAATCTTTACCTCTTATGAGGATATTGGGAAGACAACAGAACTTAAAGTAAAAGCTGCCATATCCCTTTTTAACCAAAGCAGCAAAAGTGATGCTGGTAGTGTCTCTCTGAAGCAATCAGAATCAGAATTAACCACAGCAAAGAAAGAAAGTTCACCTTTTAAACTGCCTTTGCACTCACCTGTAAAAACTGAAAATGCTCAAGATCCTTTCTACCAAAGAAATTACACAAGCTCAGAATTCCATAGAAATGAAGAAAAAGTGCTTCCAAACACAGAGGCTTTATCACCATGCAATGATGATAAATATCCTCTACCATCTCAGGTTTCCAGATCAGAATTTAAGAAGATGGAAAATGGAGATAAAAAGATAAAGCCAGGAGATTTGAACTTTGCACCACTTGAGTATGATGACAGCAATCAAGACAGTGTATTGGAATCAGAGCACAACACCAATACACAAAAGAGCCCAGGGGAAACCTGTAATGGATCTGCTGAAGACGACAGCATTTTTGATTCCCCATCTGACATGAAGAAGTTTGCTGAAACAATAAAAAACTTAGACAGCTCAGTTTGTTTACCCCAGAAAAAGAAGAGGTCAAAGCTTCCCAAGTCTCCAGCACCCCACTTTGCAATGCCTCCCATTCATGAAGACAACTTAGAGAAAGTATTTGATCCTAGTGTATTTACTTTTGGTTTGGGACTGAGGAGGGAAAAAACACAGGATCTGTTACCAGCACAACAAATGAAAATGCAAAGCCTGGAAACAATAGCCAGAGTCAGGCCCAAGCGTGCATCAACAGAGCAAAGTATCATATTCAAAGCTCTGCAGTCATGTAGAGAGGAACCTGCCTTTACTCAGGAAATAAATGGAAAAGAGAACATTGACTGTACAGATGGTGAAATTAAGAGATCACGGCTTGAAAAAAGTTCCCTCTTCTCAAGCTTGCTGTCTTCTAAAGAAAAGTTTTTTAGCCCTTCTGTCACTCCAGTAAATAACACAACAGCTTTTGCAAGTGACTCCTCGGGGATGCCTGCTTTACAACAGGATGTTTCTGGGCCATTCATCATGCCTCAAAAATCTGAGGTAATAAAGATCATTCAGGAAATGAAACAATGTTTGCCAACATGCTGAATGACTGTTAATTTTGATTTTGCAATTCAGTCTCTTTCAGATGTGAAGTTTCCAAGTTTTGTGGAGAAGTACCTACAAGCAGATAGTGCCAAAAAAGAGCTAAGTTTACAAATGCCCAACTATGGCAATCCTGAGAAAAGTTTTTCGAGCTGGTTAGGAACAAGCAGATATGAATCGAATGTCCCTCCTGGTTTATTAGATGTGGATGTAAGTATTGTGTTTTTAAAAAGCTGCCTGCAAAGTTATCCAGCTTTTATGTTTTTGATAGACAATGTGCATATATTGTTTTGTTTCCCCTCTTTGGGATATGTATAGGTTACAAATACATTGAGGTGAACTTTGGTATGGTACCAGTTTTATCTGAAAAGGAAAATGAGACTTTTTGCAAATATGAATGGAAAGCATTTTTTGAATATGTCTTTGTACTTGATTTTGTATTATATTGAAACAAATATTATGCTAACTTTAATTTTTTGTTAGTAGAATGCTTTCTGTGAACTTCAGAAAGCTTCTGTTGAAGTAATCTCTCTTCTCTTCCAACAAGACATTCAGCCATTGTACAGTTAAATAAGTAACAGAGCAAATTTTTTATTTTAGCTCTCTGTTGTATTCCCACGTATCAGCAGAAAAATATATATATTCTTTAAGAATAGTGTAATATCTGGATAGTAGTGATTATTCAAAGTGCTGCTACAGTGTAGGGCTGTCCCTTGGTCTGATTACAAGCATCTGTTCTTCCTGACTGAAGACAGACCTATGTTTTCCCCTCAAAACAACTTTATTATGGAATATATTTGTAATTTTTGTTTTCAAAATAATGACTCAATGTCCTGTAGTATTTGCTATTTCTGTTAATGTAAGCCCTTATTGTGACCTGAGAGGAAAATGATAATCAGGGGATCTAAAAACCATGGGAAGAAATATGTTTTCTAAAATTTAATAGCCACATGAATGGGACCTGTGGAATGGAAGCAGCATGTAAGAAGTTTGAGAAATACTTTCCAAAGCTAATGATTATCTGCTATAGCAGTTCTACTAAAAGGAGCTCCTTTCTTTGTCACCTTGCAGGGGACAACCATCCATGGTACCTTGCAGTTCTGAGAATGTAGATTCTTCTCTTATGGGAAGTTTTCTGAATTAGAGTGGAGATGAAAATTAGGGGGGTTATTTACAGTAGTGTAGATTTATGTTACCAATTAAAGAGGCTTTCTTATTCTGTTGGTCCTGCTTGGATTTAAAAACTTGAATTTAAAGTTAAATGTCTAATACTCTCTTAGTTTGTTTTTTGCTACTTAAACTGTTTTTCTTGAGTGGGTTTCAATTTTGCAGTAGAATGTGGAGTTCTGATATAGCAGTGAAGTGTGTACATACCTAAGACTTTAGGCTTCATACCTTACCCTTTAGGCTTCAAAGGGTGTCTGGATTTCTGTGGCACTGTTGCTGACTGGAATGTTTTGCTCAAAGGGTTTCTGGATTTCTGTGGCACTGCTGCTGACTGAAATGTTTTGCTCAAGTTAGGAATCAGAAAGGTTTCTGTGAGGTGTTCCTGCTGTGCATCTTCCACTGACTAAGAAAATGGTGATGCAATGGCTAGTGGGTGATGTGAAGGAAGGAGTAAGGACAGCCCAAAACAATGACTTTGGCATTCCTCAAAACACAGAACAAGTTTTAACTGGAACTGAAGCTCAGGCTAAAAACCAGTCGTGCTTCAACATGTCTTGATGATGCCTACAAAAACCTGGTGGTGGTTAAGAAGTGTCCTGCGACCACTGCCTGCTCTGCATATTAACTACTATGTTCTCTTTAATTCCTTGCACGTGTTGCTGGTTACCTATTTAGGGGCAGGAGCTGTTTTTGTCTTTTTGTTTGTGTGAATCATTCCTAGAAGAGCAGGACCCTGTCCCAGAATGGACACTCCTATCCTTGCTAAGAAACCAAACACATAATTCCAATGCTTGCTTTATTTGTTTGAAGGTGACGTGATGCAACCACAACTTTCCCATATATTCTGTATCATACAATTTACTGCTGACTTCAGCATTGTTTTAGATTTTGTATACCTCCATGTGTTTTAGCTGTTTTGAATATTTTTAGTTTATCACTTAGTGCTCAGTCTCAAGCTCTTTGAGGAAACTTGTTACAAAATTGATTATGCTAGTTAGCTCAAACATGAATGTGCCATCATGCATCCTCAGTATTTTCATATATTTCTTAAAAATACACCATGCTTTATGGCTTGACATTTTTAGACATTTAAACTCATCTTTATTATTGTACAGCATGTACTTCATCAGTGGCAGTTTTTAAAGTAGTCTCTTGGTATTAAAATCCTGGGCTATGTAGGAAGATGATCAGGATGATTTTAAAGCATTTCAGATCTGAGGTTAGTCAACTTCAGTAAGATGACAATTCAGAGTTTTAAAAAAGTGTATAAATTTATACATTTGTGACAAGGTGCTGTTCTGCAAGGGGAAGTAGAGATTGAAGTGGTAAGTAGGTATAGTTAAAAGGTTACCAACTTTTACTATTCAGAGTATTTTTTATTTTGGTCTACTAGCCTTTTTTCTATAGCTGAGTATCTTTATTGAAAATGCTTTTGATTTTATGGGGGGTTTTTTGTGATTTTTTTTTCTCTTCTCACTGTCTATTAGACACTTCCAAGAAATGGACAAAGTAAAATCAATCCCAGACCTGGCAAGGTAAGATCAATTTTAATAGTTTTAGTGTTCCTTTCTATATTTAAAGCTTAGGAAGATAGAACTATATGTTACTGGTGTGTTTTTCTGTTTTGTTGGATTTTTTTTAACACAGCTGGTGATATGCTGTGACTCAGACTGTCAAAAAGCTGGCATTGAAGTTTTCCATGATGTTCCAGATTGCAGTTCTTGGGTTCTGTCACCAACAATTTTAGTTAAAGTCATCAGAGGATGGTAAGAGATCAATTTTTACTCTTTATGCAAAGATTTTTACTCTATCCAAAAATGTTTTGAAGCAGGACTGGCATGTGATTCACAGTAAGTCTGGCTTGTAACAATGTAGAACTGTGAGCAAGAAATAGGGCATTTTACCTCTGCAGCAGGAAGTTCTGAGCTGGAAAACCTATTTTGCTGACTAATTGAGTGAGTGTTAGCATCTGGCAGGGTGCGAGATGTCACCAGGCATAGGTGTGGGATGAAATGACAGATTCTGTTCAGCTTTTTTGCCTTTCAACTCCTCTGCTCATTAGGGATTCTTGCATAGTATTTGGATTGGGCTAAAAGGCTAGCATATAAGTTTTAAGCTAGGTCTTACATAATTATGTCATGACCAAAGGAATAGGATGGTGCTGTAGAGATAATTGACTGTTTCTCTGACAAAAGGAGGGATTTTGCTCTAAAAGCTGTATTGCCCAAGAGTAATTCAAAGCAAGTATCTCCTGCTTTCTTCATAGCATCAACAGAGGGGCCATTAGTAGTGTGGCTAGCACAGCAAGTTACGCTGTGGCCAGGCTATAATGCAGTCAAATAGCAGGTTCTCAAAAGTAATTATCTGATAGTGAGGTGCAGACACAAGGGCTAGCCACAGTAGGAGGTACTGGGAAGCAAACTGATTGCTGTTTAGCTTCAGAAAACTGGAACAAAAACCTTTTGATCTCTGTAAACCAGGCTGTCTTTTCTAGCGTGGTCTAGAGGGACTGGGTCTGGGGTTTTTCCCTCCTTCCATTGAGAGCCTGAGTGAAGGGTTTGTATTTGCAGATGGATAAAGTTCTTATTTAGTTATTTATTCTGTTCTGCCATTAAAAATGAAGTCTGCAGTGTCATTGTTTTCTGTGATGTACAAATTGGTTCTGATTAGTATCTCATACGAAGTCTGGTATTCAGAGACAGTAGTCTTTGCTGCCCCAAATTATCAATTTTAAAAGGTGGAGGAGTTTTTTGTGAAAGTACAATTCAGCAGTAGACATTTTTGGTTTTATCATTGTTTTTAAAGGTATCACAGAGACTGAAAATGGCTTGAATCAGCAGTGTTGGGTGAATAAGGTGTATTGTGGAAATGGCAAGGGTTTGGAAACAGTACTGTGTATGAAATTATTTGTTAAGTGGGATCGTGATTTTTGTAAATCACACGTGATAAAGCACCATGAAAAATTAGATTTTTCAAAATTTATTTTAAGCTGGATACTCTATGAAAAACCAAATTTTGAAGGCCCCTCTATTCCATTGGAAGAAGGAGAGTTGGAACTCACAGATATTTGGGGTGCAGGTGCTTCTGAAGAGGAAAGTGACTGCACGTCTCAAAAGCCTGCAGTGATCGGTTCAATAAGACATGTTGTTAAGGCAAGTAATACAAGTCAAAAATATTTTTTATAGATCTTAATGTATAGTGATGTTTTATACTGATAGAGCATGTGATTGGTCTATTAGGACACAAGTGTAACATGAGCTACAAGTGCATGAAACAATATTCTATGTTGAATTTCATGTTTGATCACAAAATGCATGTGGGCGCTTTTGTGCAGTGGGGGTTGTGGTAATATCAAGAGAAGGGACAGGGTAGGAACAGAACTTGGTGGGCTTTATTAGAGCAGCCACCAAAATGCTACATACAGCATGTGCTTTGTAGTCTGGTCAGTGTCAGAAAAGGCATCCCAGGAAACCATCAGTAATTTTGTATTTTCAAAATATTGCTTTTTCTCTTTTTTTTGCAATACAAACCAAATTTGCACTCAATACAGACTTCAGTGTAAATTTTGGTTTGCCTGGTATGGGCAAACTTACCAGTGAGTTTCACACATGATGGAACATCTTTTCTATGCACTTTTAACCTACCATTAAGTAGTTGCAATTGCAGGTTACCAAAACAAGCACAAGCTATAAAGTTATTTGAGTAGGATATATAGGAAAAAGGAGGAATATATATTGCTTGTAACTACAATTCTTGTTTAGGTTGCAGTTCTCTTCAAGGATGGCTTGTTTGGTATTATCTTAGGATTTAATTTGCTAGAGGAGATGTTAACTGATGAAAGAAGATGCATTCCTGCCTAGATGGCAGAAAGTAAACAATGTAAATGCTGATTAGAGATTGACTGACTGTCTTGCTTCAAACAGAGACAGGCAAACTGGCTTAGCTATACTTTTATTATAGGCATCTAATAGCAGTGGTAATTGACAAGGGGGGGAAACAATTTAAAATAAACAGGTGTTTCAAAACTGATTTAGTGATGCACAGTAATTATAGAACTCCCAGCACAGATCAAGTGATTATGGCAATCTTCATTTTTCAGGATTACAGGGTTTGCCGAATTGATTTGTATACAGAGCCTGAAGGGTTAGGAATCGTGACTTCCTTTTTTGATGACACTGAAGAAACAGGGGTGTTTGGAACCACTCAGAAGACTTGTTCTATTAAAGTGCATTGGGGCATGTAAGTATGCAGCTCTGTATGAATGTGTAGTGTGATGACAGGAATTTGGTTTAAACCATTGGTTACACCTGTCAGACTCGCGAGCAGGCTATATTTATTCTAGTCCTATATTTTGGCAGTCTGTTTGTCGACAGTAGTGTTAGTACATCACTGTAATGCTTCACTCTTGTGGAGTCTGACCTAGAATGTTTTGTTAGAGCTAGATTTTCTTCTGCTTGCGTGTAGTAAATACTGAATAACCCTTGTGTATTTGTAGCCAAGGAATAAGAGTTTGCCTCTCTTGCTTTTTCTCATTCAGGCAAACCCTTACCATAAGTAAGGGTAGGGAATGAACTGTTATAATAAGACTGCATTTCCCGCTTGCTTTCTTCTAAACTTGAAATGATCCAAACAAGAAAATTTTTGAAGTTCTGTTATAAACTAAGACTCAGTGCTTTAGAGAGTCCATATGTGACGTATTTCACAGTGCATTTTGATCTGGGCTTTTATGGTGATGTGTAATACAAAGAGGTTATGTCACCTGAAAATATCTGGCCATCTGAGTTAGGAGGGTAATATTGTGAACCAAGCAAGCTTTTATGAGAAAGGAGACCTCTAAGGAGCAATCCAGGTGCTGTACCAGTATTAGTTTTCATGGCTTAATAAACAAACTAGTAAATCATTATGGAAAGCATGCTTCAAAGTAGTACTGGGAAAAGTATGCAGAAGAGAGAGAGAGAGCCTTCTTTCAAAAAAAGTGAGACTGGAGCCACTTCCAGTCATCCTGCAGAACTTCTTCCAGGATGTACAGACCTTGGTTGTTAGCTCTTATGTTTGGGCACTGATAGCACTTGCCTTGCTGCAAATGGTCTATCAAAAATTGCCTAGCTGAAGGCAGGTGTTACATATCACTTTTTATAGAAATATGTAAAGCAAAGATGTTTCAAGTCTACCACATGATATACAGCCATTTTTGTTGTTAGGAAAAGAGTATTTTATCTGAGTAAATATTTACACCTTGATTTGTGGAAAAAATGAATCATTTTGGTATGTAGGCAAATTTGAAGATGTCCAAGTAGCTGGTTCTCTGACAGGAAGTTATTTCTGGTGAACTGCAACATCAATCCAAATTACATGTCTTGCAAGAGTAAGGAAATCAGATATGTGATTTGCAGGTTGATTGTTAATTCACTTCATCTATGTCTCCATTTTATTTCTGTCTCACTTAAAAGCTATCTGTGACCAGTAAAATTACAGGTTTTTTTGTAAGAAGGCAGAGCCTGTGCACATCCGAGTTGTCTTTATTTTGCATTAGTGTAAGCATTGTTTTACTAAATCCACATGAATTCTTGCTGTCTTAATATCTCTCTCTTGCATTTGTATCCCTGAAGGAAAGCAGACTAATATTTTCGCCAGGAAGTGAAATATACTATTTTTCAACTGTCTTTCTCAGATATCTGTTTATTAGTCCAGTGTAGAAAGAAGTCACTTCCATGAGAAATTCTGCAGATGGCTGCTGCTTTTTTGCATGTTGCAGGGTTAGGGGTTTTTTTGCCTTTAGTTTACAAGCATGACATAGTTCACTGTGTTGGCAGGTGAGGGAGGCTCTGATTCTGAGTCACCTTGCCATGTGGGTGTGGTTGTATCATCTTAAAGTTTCCCAGTGTTCATGCTTAATTGCTGTTTGTTAAAAGCTGCCAACAAAAATGAGTCAATGCACCTTTATCTTCTGACTGTACTCTCTCCTTGTTCTTCCATGTGTGTCAGTTCTTGCAGTGAAGTTAGTCATAGAATCCCTTAAGATGGAAAAGGCCTTGTAAGACCATCCAGTACCACCATTAAGCCAACACTGCCAAGTCCACCACTAAACCATATCCCTAAGCACCACTACTGAACATCTTTTGAATACCTACAGGGATTGTGACTCCACCACTCCCCTGAGCAGCCTATTACAGGGATTGACAACTCTTTCAGTGAATTATTTTTTCCTAATATCCAGTCTAAACCTACACAGGTGCAGCTTGAGGCCACTTCCACTTGTCCAGTCACTGCCTGGCTACAACTTCCTTTCAAGGCAGTTGTAAAGAGCAATGAGGTCTCCCCAGAGTCTCATTGTTTCCAGGCTGAGCACCTCCAGCTCCTTCAGCCATTCTTATTAGACTTGTGCTCCAGATCTTCCACCAGCTCAATTGTCCCCTTCTAGACATGATCCAGCCCCTCAATGTCCTTGGTGTAGTGAGGGGTCCAAAACTGATCCTGAAACACAGGATTTGAGGTGTGGCATCACCAGTGTTGAGTACAGGGGGACAGTCACTGCTTTGGTCCTGCTGGCCACACTGTTGCTGGTACAGGCCAGGATGCCATTGGCCTTTTTGGCCACCTGGGCACAGCTGGCTCATGTGTAACTGCTGTTGACCAGCACCCCCAGGTCTTTTTCTGCCAAGCAGCTTTTCAGCCACCCTTCCCCAATCCTGAAGCACTGCTTGGGAATGTTGTGACCTGGCACTTTCCCATGTTGAACCTCATCCCATTGGCCTTGGTCCATTGATCCAGATCCCCCTGTAAAGATTTCCTATCCTTCAGCAGATCACCCAGCTTCTCCCACCCAGATTCTTGTCATCTGCAAAACAGCTGAGGGAGCACTCAAATCCCCTCATCCAAATCATTAATATTAAGGTATTAAACAGAATTTAGCCCCAGTACTGAGCCCTTGGAAGTACCACGTGTGACCAGCCACAAGCAAAGGGTTTACTGAGTGGTGTGAATATGGGGCAAGCAATGTATGAAACATTCAGCTACAGACAGTAATGAAACTAAAGCACCTTGCTTGTTTCTTGGAGCCATGTGTCTGCAATGAAACTATACCAATTTGGGCCAGTTTATATTAGCTTGGCATCTCCCTTTAAAGGGAACAATGATCTTGTTCCTAAAGTAAGCATATTGTCTTGTTCTTTACTGTTCAGAAATGTTCTGGGGGTTTCATGTCTTACTTTTGTCCTTCCACCCCTCTACTTTTAGATGGCTTCTTTATGAAGAACCTGGTTTCCAGGGAGTCCCTTTGATGTTGGAGCCTGGTGAATATCCTAATTTATTATTCTGGGAGAAGAAGGAAGCCTACATTAGGTCCATGAGACCCTTGAAAATGGTAAACTACTGGTATTACTTAAAAGTTAAATGACCTATGTTTATGTGTTAGAAATAATGTATTAGGGTGGTTAGATTTTTCAAGACTTACAAAAATGTAACTCTCTTAAAAAACCTAAAATTTTTAGTCTGTAAAATTCTTGAATTTACAACATTTGATTGCATTCATCTTGGCCATTAATCTACCGTTTATTTTCACTTGCACTCTTTAAGGAATATTTCACCTCAGTCCTTGACTTTTTGCAGAGAACTGATGACTCTTAGAGACATCTACATGTTGTCTAAGTCATGAAAAGCTTAATTTTTCTTCTTTTTCTTTTAACAGGGTGGTCGCAAAGTTGAATTCAGTGGGGAACCAAAGGTAAAAGTCAGTATGTGTTGATTGTCCAAAGCTATTTTACAGCACATGAACTACACGTGGGTAGATAAGTATGCTTTGATTGGATACTGATGCTTTACTGGGTAGCCCTTTTTTATGTGACCACACCATGAAAATACAACTTCTGTTAGATTTCTGCATCCATCACATGCATAAATGACAGTATTAACAGCAATCCAGATGATGCAGATGGGCAATCAATGCTCAAGCCCTCACATTGCATCTCTAGTGGAAAGGCCTCTTGTAGAGGAGAGATCCCACTAGTTGGTTTTATAATTTTGCATTCTCCCTCTATGTGCCTATGCTAAAGAAATTGTCTGTTGTCAGAATTCATCATCCTCCCTGCAATTTTTCTTTTCCTTCATTTCTACTCCAGATAATTGTTTACGAGAAGCCTTTCTTTGAAGGAAAGCATGTGGAAATAGAATCAGAAGTCTTTATGCTTGATGACAAGGAATCAGAAGACAAGACAAGACTTCCACTTACATCAGTGGGATCCATGAAAGTACTGGGAGGAGTGTAAGTGTGGAAAAGTGGTATTTACCCTCCAGCTGAGGTAGTAACTCCATAGGCTGGAAGTTGCAGTGGACAAATCCAATCCCTGTTTGTTTTGTTTTTGTAATTTTTGGGTTGAGGTATACACCAGGGTTAAATTTAAAAATATTCACAGCAAAAGAATAAATATTACGTACCTATATCTGCTCCACGAAACCATGGAGTGGCACTTGTGCATTTTCACGTTCATCCTCTGTTGTTTTTGTTGTTCAGCTGGGTTGCTTACGAGAAGCCTGGGTTTGAAGGCCACCAGTACCTGCTGGAAGAAGGAGCGTATCGGGATTGGGCAGACTGGGGTGGCTACGATGAGGAGGTGCAGTCCCTGCGACCAATTGTTGGGGTAAGTTCCAAGAACACACAGTAGGCATCTCCTGAGTGCTCTGAGATGTCACGTGGCACTTTCCTTATGGTGCTCCTCTTTGTTTTAACAGGATTTCACAAGTTCTCATATGATAATGTACAGTGAAAAAGACTTTGGATCAAAGGGTTCCAATATCAACGTGTTAGGTATCATTTCCAATTTGAAAGACACTGGATATGGGCTGAGGACACAGTCTATAAATGTGCTAAGTGGCGTGTAAGTGATATTTTTATTCACTCTTTCATTTTAGATATGCTGGTCTTTATAGAAATTGATGGTGTTTGCAGATGTTTTTCAGGACTCTGACTTCTATGTGGAGTCTTCAGATAAAATTTTCTGCCCTTGACCACAGAATGTGAAAAGTAATGTGTTGGTGAATATGTACAGTAAATCATCTTTCTTCTTCCAATAAGATAAGATGGTCTGAGGAAGCATTGACTTTCTGATACACAGAGTATGAAAGCATGAGATGAGATTTCATCTAGAGAGGAATAGCTTGTTCTTATGATTGCATTTGTTTGAAGCATTTCAACAGCAAAATTGTTATGGAAATAATTTCCACTTTTGAAACTAATTTCCAGGCTTCTTGCATTTGACCAGAGGTAGATTCCTTGCTCTTGTGTTTTAAATAGAGATAACTTTTACTATGCTCACTAATACCTTCTGATACTAGGGAGAGTAACTGTTCTGAAAATTAACATTGCTTTTGCAGTGAATCCTGTAGGTTTAACAGTGCTTTAGTGCTGTGGTGTTGGTGTTTATTGTTTGTTTGGGGTTTTGTTAAACATAGGGTTCCCAAAAGTGTCTATTAGCCCTGGCCATTAACAAACCACCTCTTAGTGCCATGAGTGCTATCACATGCAGTTGATCAGCTGATAGACTTTGCTGTTTGATTAGTCGAGTCCATCAACTGCAGATTGAGTTTCACAGCCTTGCAGACTGTATTAAAGTATTTTGGAAATGCCAACAAGTATTAGCAATCATGTCTGCAAACACACAAAATTAACTGAAGTTCCAGAACTAAAAAAGCATGAAATGTACAGTCTGTCTCCCTGCCTGGTATTCATGCAGGTGACTTGCTGGAAGCTCTGCCTTACCCAGTCACACCCAAAATCTTTCCCTGTGTTATCTGTGCTCTATCTCTGCAAGTTTTGTCTGGATAAAGGTTGCAGAATCAAGCTCAGTGCATTCCAGAGGAATGCTTTTAATTTCTGTATGAATATGGTGTGACAGCAGGTTTTTTTCTGCCTGGTGACCTTTGAAGCCATTGTCCTCTTTTATCTTCTGTAATATGCAAGAGAGATTCCTGGGAAAGAGTCATCTCTGAAGGTTGGGAAACAAATTGTGGGTTACCTATCATGCCCTTCAAGTAGTTGTTCTAGTAAATGTGTCTGTTGCATCTGAGATGGGAATCATACATGAGTTTGAGTATTCTAGTAATTAAGAGTGGCTTTAACACTCTGATGGCAGAGGTGGCTAGAAGTCTTTATGAACAAAACTTGAACTACAGACTCTGCTACCACTTCTGTAATCTCATCTTGTAGACTCCAAAAGATGTAATTTGTAGCAATAAGGTTTTAAAACATTCAGATGCATTGCTCATAACAGGTGGCTAGCACTCAGCTCTTGAGAGTTGTGTACAACCCCTCTGTTTCCAGAGAAGTTGTGAGTGTTTGGGGGTTTTGTGGTGATCTTACTCAATGTTTAAGTGCCAGAAAGCCTGAATGATCTGTGTGAAGTCATGTTTGGCAGTACAGTGCTTTATTTTAAGTATTAACTGTCTGTTCAGGTAGAAGATTTTTTTTATATCTTTCCTTCCAAGAAATCTGTCACAGGGCAATGAATAATCCATTGAGCAATTTCCTGAGCTGTTTAGGTTGTAGTGCAGATGATGACATAGTGAACTATGACAGATTCAATAAAAGCTTGTCATAATATTTCGAAGTAACCTTCCTGGTATTATATTGAAAACACTTAATTAAAATAAGTCAAAAATTTAAGAAGCCCTCTACCTTTCATTGCAATTTTTTAACTACAGATATCTGGGGTAAGCAGTTAGAGCAGTAAGATAACAGATGATCTGTATTTCCCACATAATTAATTTGATTGCTCTGTAATTTAAAGGGTATATCAAAGAAAAGAAAGCCTGACACTGCAGTGCACAGATACTATGGAACGAGTTCTGAGCTCAACTGCAGCTCTGAACTGTATTGCTGGAGACAGACCAGCTCTGCATTGGGGGGTGACTGTTCAATTTTGGGGCAATTCAGCACTAGCTGCATTCAAATTTCTAAATTTCTAAATGTTTCTAAACATGTTTCCAAGCAATATTTTCGTGTCTTTGCTAAATCCATTGTAAAGACATCCTGAAAAATATATCCGAAGGAGATGAGGATTGACTTCTTGAAAAATTAAATGTACTTCTTTAAAAATGAAAATGTTTTGCTCTTGAGCATTTTTTGGAGACTGGCCAAACATAAAATTCAAAAATTATTTTTCTGCCATTAGGGTAGGAGAAAGCAATCCAGGCTGCCTGGAAATAGGAGGGGCCTTTCTTCTTTTAAGTAGGGTTTGAACTTTACTTTCAAACTGGCAGAATTTGAAGTGGCGGAAAATTGAACTATTTACTAGCAGCAGGTAACACCCTTTACAAGTTCAAGCAAGTACTAAAATCAAGTGTTGTACTATTTTGATTTCCCCTCTGCTTAAAAACTCCTTCAAGCTTTTATTTAATAGTGATCAAAATCACAGGAACTGCATGTTTGAAATGTGCCTTTTCTTTATCCATAAACACACCAAACTTTTGCCAGAACTCCTGAAGAAGCTCTTGTCTTTTAGTCGATTTCCTTTGAACTTGCTGGAAGAAATTTCCCAGATTTGTTTATTTTACGTAGTCATCTGTTTACTGTGGTTGTGTTATCAGCCTGGTTTTCCCCTAGTTTTCAAGTAATTAATCCACAATGTAGATGGGGTTGCTGCTAGAGTATGTATGGATAGTGAGTGATATTAAGGAAATAATTAGGTAATGAGTGGTTCACATACAGAAACCAGAAGATAGTAAATTTAACCTAGATGCACTCAGGAAGGTAACATAGTGAAACTGGAGACACAAGGTACAAGAACAAACCTTCACTGGGAGCTGAAAAGGGCAAAGTACCCTTGGTTACTCCACTGGAGAGCACTTCAAACAAAGCTTTAACTTCTCTGTGTAACTGAACTGATGTTCAGAAAAAAATCTTTAGAGGAGTAGTAAAACTAAAGCTTGCAGGTCCCTGGAATACTAAGAATCCCAGTCACAAAGGAGCATGATGAACTCATTTTCTCTCTCCTATAAATACAATTTTATTACCTCATTCTATCTGTTAATATTGTACAAGTCTGCAAGTGCCAGTTAACTTTCTGACCTCCCTCCTAAAGTCAGACAAGGTGAGTCCTGGGCTAACTGAGGGCAAATCTGATTTTTGGTGAGCTACCCATATCTGGATTATTTTCTTGCCTGTACACTCAGACCCTGTTTGGAGCTGCACTTCCTAGATGTCATATGTAGGTGTTTTTGGAGAAAGATTCTCTGTGTGTAATAGTACTAACAATACATAATCAAAGCTTTATGCTACTCCTGGCTTCAGGGGCATGGATGGTGCCCAGGAGGAAAGGTCTCTAGCACCCTCCTGCCAGCAGCCTGGGATGGAGCTGTTGCTCAGCCTCACGAGGGCAGTTTGTGCATCTGGGGGTTACAAAATCTGTTGTGCTAGGAGAGCTCACTCCCCGTGGGGCAGGATGGTTGCTGCCATGCTGCAGAGCAGCCCTTCAGTTTTGTTGTGCCTGGCAGCTGGAGTGTGACTCTCTTGCTCAGCTGTGGAGGCAATATCTTGCTCTCCAGGACTTTCTGTGAAGTCAGAAGTTGGATTAAGGCAGTGCTCCTTCCTAGGGATAATCTTGAGGTCTGGCAGGTTTAGCTGGTACTGAATTCAGCTGCCTGTGCTTGATGATGTTATTACCACTTTCAGCAGCTTACATGGGCTTCTGAATTAAGTGGAGAAGCACAAGTATTTCACCACTAAGCCCTGACTCTAGGAACTGTCTGACTGCATGGGCTGACTTGCATGGAAGAGTGACACTTAATTATTTAAATCCCATTTATTTAAATGTAAACATGTGCAAGTGAGATTCATTGATTACTTCTGCATTCAGGCTGGGGGGAACTAAATAACTGCTATCAAGGGGCTCTTAGGAGGCTGCTGACATGTCTTACAGTTAATTTTATATCAAAAACACTTGTTTGCATAGATCTCAATTCAGTAAAACAACTGTCCACCATAGCTGTATCCTGGCACTTAGCACTGAAAAATCTAATGAATGCCTGCTGAAGAAATTGTTTAAGGAAACCTCATTTTCACTGCTTTTGGTGTGTGTGATATACAGGTATAGACACACCTGAGACATTTGAACTCTCTGCTCAATTTATTTTACATACCAATGTCTCTTTGATGAATTACTCTGAGGTGATTTTGAAATGGACCTTGAAATATGCCGTGAGTAATTAGTGTGTAACAAGTTGGAATAATTGATTATATCTGAGGCAAACCAAGAGACGTGAATAGTGATGTGTGTGATTCACTGTTTGAATGTTTGCCATGGACAAGTAAAACAAAGTTCATACTCTTGGCACATACATGTTGATGCACCTTTATTTCAGTTTGAAGTTATCCCACTTCTTGTATCTGCAGAGACTCTGGCATTTGTACCTGGAATAAAACTGCAGCTTAGTAGAATCCAATTGATCAACTCATATAAATTAATGGGGAATTTTGATGTTGAGAGTTACCTTCCCCTGCAGATTTTAAGATCTGTAGCATTTTACTGCTTTGTGATATGAAATTTTTTGTTAGTGTAGAAACTCAGTAAGTTTCTGAGCCCATTGAAAGTGGATTTTGGCATAACCTAGCATATAGTCATTATGCACTACAGTGGCTAAAATTAAAAGCAAGTTGACTCTGAGTAGAAGTTTTTCTAGTAGAATCAGGAACCAGCAAGATGTCGTGATTCCTGCATAAATATAATGAACCAAACGCAGCTGCTACTGTGGTCTGAATTCATATGGGCACTCAAAAAACAACCAAACAGATAAAAAAAAGAGTTGTAAGTATGGGAAAGCTTGGGAAGTATAGCAGTGAAAAGCAAGTCAAGTTCTGCAGGTTATCACAAAATCAAAGGTAGTATGTCGCTGTCGAGGCGGTCACGACATAAAGCAGAGACCACAAGCAGTCTCAGTTGGCAACACTTTATTATTGAACATGGCTGATTTTTATACACTTTCCAATTGTTTATGCTTCTTCTATCTTTACTATTGGCCACAATAAATCAACATAATACTATTGGTGAGAAGTTATAGTGACTTAACTAACTTTCTAAAAATGCTTCATCCAGCTGCAAAGTTCTTCTATCTTTCTTCTCTCAGTCTCCTTGGTTACAGCCTTGGAGAGAGCTCCTTATCAGTTTCTTCTTAGTTCTCAGCTTCTTCTCACTCCTTTAGCTAACAGGCCTGCTGTTAGCCCCTTCCACAGTAGTATAGATGCAGGAAGTGTCTGGGCTTTCAGTATGGAACCAGGGTCAGAAGAACACTGTAACAGAAGATTTATTGAATGTAGTATACTGTTCTTAGCAAGACTAACTGATAGCAGATATTTAAGATTGGACCTAGAGCAGGAGTAATTGGACATCAGAGAGATATATATAGTGATTTGGTTGCTTTTCCAATACTTCAAGTGTGTATCATGTCAAAAGTTGAAAGTCTTTCAAAAAGGAATATTTTGACTGAGACAGAAGACTTGATGCAGATCTCTGAGTTTGTGGCCTATGTCAAGCATGAGATCCAACTGAGTAGTTGCAGTAACAGCTTTGCATTTAAATACATTGATCTGGTCAAATTTGTGGTGGTTTTGGTGCTTAGCTTTCAAGGATATTCTTCTTGCTGTCTCTGATTCCTAGCAGGGAACAGTCTCCTCTGCTTAGCATATTTGCCTGTTGTTGCAGCTCAGCATCCTGTGGGGTGTGTATTTGCTTAAACACAACTGAGCTGTAGCTACAGGCAACATTAAAAGTCAGTATTGCTACATTTACTGCTCAGATTGCTCTGAAAGTTAGTTTTATTGAAAAGGCTGTATTCTGATATCTGTCTGTTGTTTTGGTTGTTTGGTTTTTTTTGGTTTTTGTTTTTTTTGGGGGGTTTTTTGTGGTTTTTTTTTTTTGTTTGTTTGTTTTTTTTTAAGAGAAGAACTTGACCTTGGTAGAATAATAGAATTGTAAAACATCTTCTTACTGGAAATATTCTTACTGGAGGTAAATTTTAGGATATGTGGCACATGATGTGTCTGAACCTGTGCTTTCCTTTAGCTCATTCACTCTGATTTGTATCAACATCGTGCAAGAAGGTGGTAAAATTTGCATAGGTTTGCACTATCAGATACACTGGTTTGTTTAGGGTTTTAACAGTATCACAGTTTGGCACTTCAGAAACTTTTTATTTGTTCTTACATTAAGACAGTAATGAATGTACATATCTGCATTTTGGTAAAGTAGTGTGACTTCTACCAACCACTCTCCTTTCTCTTTTAGATGGGTGGCTTATGAGAATCCTGAGTTTACAGGGGAGCAGTATATACTGGCTAAAGGGCTGTATCCCAGCATTGAGGCATGGGGGGGAAAGAATTGCAAAATATCTTCAGTTCAACCCATTGTTATGGTAAGGAGCTAATTTTCTACTTGTTTTGCAAGTTTCGCTGAAGTATTTGGAACTCTACTTTTTCTATCAAATTCGGTTTATTTACATTACTTAAATGATAATTAATAGTAAATTTTGTATGATATTTTATCGCTGTTGAAAATATTTTTTCTCTTCTTTCCCCTCAAACCTTTTGCAGGATATTGTTGGAAGCGAAAGGGGTAAAGTCAAGGTAAGATACTTCTCTAAGCATGTGAAGCATACTGTCTAGTGTCTGTAACATGTAAATAAAGAAGTGGCTGTTTGTCCAGGGAAACACTCAGGTGTTTGCATAGATGGCTGACTAGTCAAAGAGTGAAGACTGCACGTGGATGAAGGCTGCTTTCCAAACCTCTTGAGTTTGGCACATTAAGACCCAGGCACATTAAGACCCAGGGAAGGTGGGATTTGATGCACAATTGTCATCAGAACTTTCTTAGGGCACTGGCAATGTCTTGATTCAGCAAGTGAGGTGTTTTGGGGTATCAGTGATTGTTTTATAGAGCTGGAGCCTGCAGCCCTGTATGCAGAGGTGCAGGACCTGGAGTCTCTTGCTGAGGGCTCTACAAACAGATGATGTTTTGGTGAGAGCACTACAGGATAGATGTTGTTCTTGGTACAGCTGACTTAATTCCTTGTGAACCTATTTCTTTGGTTAAGAGTTTTGTTAGTGGTGGTTGCACTTGAAGGGAGTTGTTCCCTCACGAGGGAGTTGTTCCCTCACAAGTACTGCTGAGTTCTGTTTAAAAGTTAATCCCATTTTTTGTCAATAACATAAGGGAAGGAAATGGCAGGGAGAACTTGGTTGTTCAGTGAGTTAATATATTTCTACATTGGACTGTCTCCTTTGTGCAAGTACTAATATGTAGTTTTGGCAGTGAGGCTAATGGGCAGCTTTTTTCATCCTTCTTAATTTCTGAATCTTTTCAAATTTTCAGGTTTGTTCCTGTACAAAGTTATTGTTATTTTTATTTTCATTTCAGTCAAAGTAGTGAGTATATCAGAGCCCTAAACCTAAGGAGACAATTCTTAGCTGTCCTGGTTTGCTACTCCTGATTAGTAGCATGCTTCACTGGAATCTCCTGCATAGGGATAATGCATAAACTATGGGGAATAAAAATCTCAAGGCTGCTTATTTTCAGCTGTGTGCATGAAAAATTATTTGCATCTTTACATTATGTGCCTATTAAGACCCTATCCTAAGGAAGACCTTATCCTAAGGAAACAAAGAAGTCGTGGCTTGCAGCCAACAGACTGCATCCATCGTCAGCGTGCTCCTCTTTGGAGAGCGCTGTACCTGCCCACACTCCTATCTCTATTAAGAGTGAATAAAGCTGGTAGGCATGTTGTAATGGGAATGACTTCTGTGTGATCATGGCTAATTATCCTCTAGCCAAATTAGCAAGTTTGCTGCTTAGAATTTTTTAATTTTTTTATTTTTTAATAAGGGCAAAACACTCTGGGCGATGTATCCTCTCTTATCCTTGGAGCAGAGAAAGGACTAACATGAGACTGTGTCTGTAGCTGTAAAGCCCATCATAAAGCCCATCTATCCTGGGAATATATGCCATACTTCTTGGCATGCTGTCTGAGTCCTTTGCCAGGATTATACACCATTAGTGTTCTGAGAGGCAGGGAGTTTCCATTTACTGTGAAGAGTATGCATTTTGGAGATTAAGCAGATTAGTAATATAAAAGAAATCTTTTTTATGGCCTTTATTAATAAAGTTGTGCCTCTTCTGGTCACTCTTTGGGAATTTAAACATCTTACCCAGCAGATAGACCTAGAAGATATACTTGTTATTGTTGTTTTAATTATTTTGTATGTCACTAAGTGATTTACAGCCAGAAGTAATTTTTGGAGTTGTTACCTTGCTCTCTTGAGCAAGGATTGTAACACTGAAGAGGTGACAAGCATAGGTAACCAAGGAAGGCTGGGTGTTATAAGTATCTTTTTATGTAATTATAGAATTAATGGTAGACATGTAACTGAAGGTAGAAGAATTAATTTCCTTAAATATGTTTATAACTTTTTAAAGGTCCAGTTATTTTCAGAGCCTGAATTCAAGGGTAACTGCCAAATATTTGAAAAAAACACAAGATGTATTGATTCATTTGCTGTGAAGTCTTCAAAAATTTTAGATGGCAGGTAAGTTATATTGAATGAATAATGCAAAATCATTAAAATGGTAGAAGTTTTAGAAAAGCAACCAGCTTTCTAACACATGAGGTGGTTTCATAGATGGGGACTTACAGAGAACAATGCTTTGCTGTTTTCTCATTGATCTTTCAGGCAAAACATTGTAAATAATGCATCTGCATTTTACTGGCGCAGATGTCTTAAGGGAACTTCTTCTCCTTCTTTCTGCAGCTGCATAGTGTATGACCAGGAGGAATTTGCTGGTAACCAGTATGTGTTGGAAGAAGGGATCTATCCTGATCTGACAGCAATGGGTTGTTCACCCCAAGCAGTTCTAAAATCTTTACAGATCATAAATATTGTAAGTAAAACCTATTTGAAATACCATAAAGATAAGGACGGTGATGATACCTCTTTTTGAAACAGTAAAAATTCTAGGGCACACATACAACAGAGGAGGCTTGGGGGTCGTGGGGGGGTTGGTTTGTTTGGTTTGGTTTGGGTCTTTTTCTGTGCAGTAGCAGTTAAATATCCTAGCTGCAGTTAGTCAGGTTTTCTTGACCTCTGTGCTGTTTTTGTAAAGGAGAAGATGTTACAGAAGCAACTGCCTGGGATGCCTATCCTTAATAACAGCTTATAAAAAACTTCTGTACAGAGTCAAGTCTATTTCCCAGTAGGAGAGACCACTTAGAATGGGTTGAGAAGGTGGTAGGACGGTGTGAAAAAATATCTGTACCATGGACCTTGTTTTGGATGCATATTTAAAAAACAGGCCTAATTAAGCAACTTTGCATGTAATACATGTAATTATAAGACACTGTTGTTATCATCAGGACAATGGAATTTGAGTTAATCACAAAATAATGCACCCTTCTAGATAGGTAAAGCAACACCCAATACTATTTGGCAAAATCAGGCCGTGTTGTTATGTGTGGTGGATACAAACTAAACTACATTTACATATTTTGTAACTCATCAGTGGCCAGGAAAGAGTTTACTCAAGCTTATAACCAATGATTATGATGGATCACTTTTGGAATCTGCAAGTATCTTTTAAGATCAAAGTAATTACTAGCAAAATGTGGTCAAGTTTCCAGGAACTTACAGCAACATGAGGAGATGGTACTTGTTTTAAAAAAGGAGTTCTCTTTGAATTTGGCAACTTTATTGCACTCCACTGTAATTTTGGTAACCTGTCAGTGGTGTAGCAGTTGATGAAGGAGAGCTGAAATGTGTCATCCTCTTTCACAGCTCTGGAGAATTTTGATGTACTCTGTAAACAACTGCAGCAAGTAGGTCTGCCTTCTGAACTCTTGGGCTGGCTAGTAGACAGATCTTATTAAAAACAATAGAATTGTTTCTAGCCAAGCTTGATGGGTGATTGCCATGAATTAAAATACATTTCAATAGTTCCTGGCTTTAAAATGCTTGTTTCATTTCAGTAGTTCCTGGGTTTAAAATGTTTGTTTCAAGCTGGAAGGATCAGCTTACTTTTAAATTATTTACTATTTGTGACAGAGACTGATGTGTTAAAACAGAAATGGCAGTTCTGTGCTTCTTTAAGTTCTTTACACTTGTGAAACTTGTTCTAGCCCTATGTTTTATCACACTTCAGACAGCAGCACAGAGCTGCATCTGTCTGCAAATCATGTGCTGCTGCTTCCTTCTTCAGAGGCTCCCTAGCTGCAGAGAAGAGGAGAATGGGTTACTTTGCTCATTGGTTTATTAGCAAACCAGAATAGAAAGAATGATTATTTCTGTCTTACTACTTACATTGTTTATTTTTCATGATTTTCCTAAAGCTTGAGCCTTATTATTTTAGCTCCTGGTTTCACCTGTCAGACATGTTTTGGGACTGTATTTTGGCAGTGCCAATCTTAATTCCTCCCTACCATCTGCCATTTCTATAACTTTCCTCGGGATTTTTCATGACATTTCTATATAAGAAGCACCTTTGCTATTTTAATGTCATGTTACTGTATTTATCTAGTTAAACACCCCTTTTGAAAGGATGATTTTTTAAGTGACCATAAACAAGAGGAAATTAAAGAGATAGTTGATACACTTATAAGTGAAAGCTAAAAGGGCTTTTGTAAATAAGGGAACTTATGAAACTATATTAAGGGCTGTTTATAGACTCAAGGGTATAAGGGTGTTAGATTCCACTATATCTTGGTTGTGCTTGCTTTGCATGTTCCACATAGTTGTGCTGCAGATAGAACCTGGCATTTTTCTTTCTTGAATTTGACACACGTTCTTCTTCCTGAGCATACTATAAAAAACAGCTGTGAATGTGGTTTATACTTGAACAGTCATCTGTAATGAGAAACCCTGTGGAATAACTAAATGGAGATCTGCAGGAACACCAGCTTGGTACAGTGCAGTACAGGGGAAGAACTGACAGAAAATTCATGAGCTGACCTTGCACTTGTCACTGTTTTATATAACAGTATTGCTGCTGAATCAAAAAAATTCCCAGTATAAGGTGTGGCAGAAAATTGGAGGATTTTCTTTTCTATTTCTGTTGTCTTTACAAGAGGATTATTTCTAAAGCATGGCATGAGGCTGAAGGCTGTTGTCTGAGAAGTTGCATGTCTCAGAGGGCAGGTGCCAGTCTCTAAAAGGGCTTAGAGTTCAGAGGCACTGAGATGTCATCAAAGTGTGACTGGTCCCGTTGGGCTCTTCAGCTGTGGTGGTGCATGACAATGTAACTGGTGTTGCCTTTCATGGTGGGGCTGAGCAGACTCTGATGTTGGAGCAAAGGGAAAAGGCCTCTCCCGGAATTCTCCACAGCCTAGCAGCATGTGTGCCATCAGGAAGCAGAGCTCAGCTGCTCTGTGATAAACTGGACTGCTGTGAAGGTAATGGTGACGCTCATGCAACGCCATCATCTGAGCCCTTAAACATCTAAAGGGAGATTAAAGAGGAATTTAAGCACTGTTAGAAATGGGTAGATGGGAGGTCTTGCCTAATAAATTCCCATGGAAGCATGCATATATGAGCTGCCACGCATGCATGGAGCCAGCTCTGCCTTGGAGGGCCTGTTTGCATGCCTGAGGGCGGATGGGAGTCTGTCGAGACTTTGCGTCATGTCAGGCGTTCCCGATCCAGCTGATGTGTGAGTGCCCTGAACACCTGCCAGAAGGAAGGAGCTCTTCTGGCTGCGGCGTTGGATTGATGCAGTGGCTGGCTGGAAGATTTGTGAGAAAGGGAGTGGCAGTGTCATTTCTGTCTATGAGTGTACACTGTAGCACCAGGACACTCAGGCTTAATTGACTTTACCCTGGGGAATTTCAAACCCTACCTCCCAGCTTCCACAGGAAGGCCTTCATTATGACAGGTTATTTTCAGTCCACTACAGATACCTTGCCCCACAGAAAAGAGTCCAAAGTTCCTTTTCCAAAAGACCTTCAAATTGGATTCAGTATTGCAGACAGTTTTGTGTGGGCAGAATCCCTCTGACATCAGAAGCATTTTGACAGAGAAGAAGAATCATCTCCCCACAGCAATTTGGAGGATTCCAATGTTACAGTTTTTACTTGTCGTTAATTTTTACTTCAGTAGTATGGATCTTGAATCTTTTGTCTAGTCAGAGATTGAAGTTGCTGTAACCTACTGTAAAAGTTAAAAATTAATGCAGTAAGTGATAAGCAGTGCTGACAAGGCTGTCATCATTTGAAGCTGTAGAAATCAATATTATCTTACTGTCTGTTCAGCTCTTTGTATGAAAATTCCCACGAGTGGGGGTTAGTGCAATGCAAGAGAGATATGGCATTGATTAAAATGTATTTTAAAACATACTTAAGGTATTGTGCAAGAACCAGCCACAGAGGTCTTTGTGCCTGAAGATAAGGAAGCTTTGTGTTCCATGTAAGCAGATCCCTCCTGTATTTTGTATAAGGTTTTTTTATGACTTTTCAAGTTTAATTAGAGAGTTGAAGAGCAGAAACATTCAGGGTTTTTGATCTTAAACAATCCAGAAGAAACCTCTGAAATAAAAGGAGTATGTGGCATACTGATCTTCACAGTCACCATCTGGAATTCCTACATCCTATAAAAGCACTTATCTTCCTTTTGCAGGAGCTGTCTGAGCCCTGCATAGCTCTTTTTGAAAAGACGGGTTTCCAAGGAAAGAAAATCGAGTTCAGTACAGAAATCTTAAATCTGCAGTTCCTGGGATACAATCCTCGCATAGCTTCAATTCAAGTCCTTGGTGGCATGTAAGTTTAAAATCACCTTTTGATTCTTTAGAATGAAGTACTTACAGGTGTAATGGAACCACAGAATGTAAAATTAGAATATCATAATGTGTGCAGTGCATTAATGCCATTTCATCTTACAGAGCATTTTCATATCCTGTCTCAACAATATATTATCACTGACTCATGTCCTTTGCTAGGAGTTGAAATGAATTGGAATAAAGCTCTCAGAAAAACTCATGTCTTCTCTCATGCCATATTATAAAAATCAGCTTGGATAGCATCCTTAAAACCAACTTCTCTGCTCTTGGTTTATGTCTCAGTTGTAAAAAAATCATCTGGTTTGTGATCTGTGTTACAAGTTAAAAATGTTTTTTTAATAAGTCTTCATGGTCATCCTTTAACCTCTGCTATGGACACAGAGGTACAATCAGACCATGAGCTCATCCCTCTTGGTGTTAGTAGTAATAGTCCCTTTACTTCAGGAATTGGATGAGAATCTAGTGGTTAGATTTGGTAGCTGTATTTAAGCAGTTGTGTTCTCTAAACATACCTTAGAAGACTATGTAAAAAATAGTCTTGAAGTTTACTTTATTTTAAATTTCTGTCATGAAGCTTAAAAGCTGTTAGGAAGCTTTTTTAATAATGCTTTTAAAATTTACTGTCCTATAATCTAGGGTTCCAGCATATCTGTTAAATTATCTTTTTGGTTTTTTCCCTGTTGTTAACCTATAGGTTGTTAACCTATACCTCTGAGATACTTGCCCCCAGTTTTGGTGGTTTTTGTCATTTGGGTTTTTTTGGTTTTGTTTCAATGATAGGTCCATGTTACTGTTGCTTTGCATTTAAATGTGTTCTTTTGAAGAGGTAAATTTCCAAGGTGTGTGCTAGAGAGATGCTGTTGGGTAGCTTAAGACTGCCCTCAAGTGGATAGCTAATAAGCCAATCTGTAGAGTAAATAATTTTCCCCATCAGGATAAGCTGGTCAAAGAGTTTTCTTAGCACACTGAACTGAACTTTGAAACAAAGGTTGTAAGAAAAGGTACATGTTTGTATTGTGAAGCTCCCAAAGGTTTCAGTATCTTTCACCATAACCACAATATAGTTGATTCTCACTTTCCATAACATGAAGTCAAACATCAAGTTACTTCTTTGCCAATATCATTATTGCAGGTAATGGAATTGTGAATTGTGTATGTTTTCTGTCCAATTAATATATGTGGGGTTCTTTTTTGTGGTGGATCACTGGAAACATAGAATATGTAAATTTGGATTTCATTATAGCAGTGGCAGCTGCTGAAATGTGTCAAAATACAGGGTTTACAGGTTCCTTGCCCCTGCTGCCTCCCTTATTGAAGAGAGTTTCATCTTCTCTGCCTTCACTTAGAGACCTCCATTTATAATTCCTGGGGATAGATGTGTATTAGGCAGTGAAAAAGCACCAAAATTAAAGTGAATTTGCTTCTGGATGGAGAAGTCTGGTGACAAATCAGTCAGAGGAGGGAGGTAACCTGAAAATGAACATATTGAGTGTTCATGTACTCAAACCCCCATGGCTACCAGACAGTCCCAGCACATCACTGTGAGAAAACTAGAAATTGCACTGTATGGCAGCCTATTTTGAAGCCCAGACGTAATTCACTGGCTATGTCAATAATGGAGAATCAGAAGTTGGGTTCTGATAGATTACACTCAATGTGTGATTTTAAGCATAGTTGGATGCATGTTAGGGAATGCTAAACAGATTTTTTTGATGTGCACTCTCGCTCTGTCTCTTCCCCACCCCCCTTGCAGGTATTTGGAAAGAAGAGAGATGTTATGAAATAAAACTCTATCAATAAATACCCAAGAGAAGTTCACCCTGTTGCAGTTTCCAGTATTTGCTTGTTCCAGTCTGCATCCATAGTAGTTCTTTCTCATGTGAGCCAGGCCTGTCCAAATTCAGACACACAAACCAGCTGGTTCTGCACCTGCAGCAATGTAGCATTTACTGCATATAGATCTGTGCTCCTTGAGGAGCCACAGTGCCTCCTGAAAACAAATGGCATTTAAAAGTTGGGTTCTCCCAAGAAAATGCTGTGCTTCATTCAGCTTGTAATTTTTAAATAATAGGATTCTAAAATTAGAACTCCTGTGTACCCATCTCAGAGTGGCTGACCTTAATCAGGATGTTATTTTATTATTTTTTAAGGCCTGTTACAAAGAAGGTAATTGGCTTTCCAAAGCTAAACACTACTATGTTGTGGGACAGATTTCTATTAAACTCATTTATTGATTCCAAAGCAGAATTTGGCAGTTAAAACATTGTCTTATTTTTTCTCCTCATAGATGGATAATTTATGAACAGAGTAATTACAGGGGACGTCAGATGATGCTAACACCAAATGAAATTCCAGATTGGTATAAAGCCAGTGGCTTTTGTCAGATAGGTTCTCTGAGACCCTTACTGCAGGTGAGTGGCCTTTGACATGACATGTCAAGCACTAATTTACATCTTGTCATGGGGTTGGGGAGATACTATGCAGCTGTAAGCAGCGTTACAGCCTTGTCACAGGCATGTGACAAACTTCAGCATTGGCAGTTGTGTAAAGAAATCCAGAGTTTTGCGTGTAATAAAAGCTGTTTGAATATGCTACATGGCTTTGCAGTTACACGGCTTAAACTGTTAATTAAGCATCCTTTAAACCAAAGTACAGAAGACAGCATATAAGGATTAATTAAGGATTAATAAATAATGGCTATAACTGCTATATAGAAATGATTTTAGGTTGTTTCATAACTAGCACCGAGACTGGTTGCTGGCATACTGTCTGTACTGTCTGCATTATTTATGGAACAACAAGAAAATGGGAAAAAAAAAAAAAAGATACTTCAGTTAGTAGTGATTTTGTGTTGATTTGAGAGGAAAAGTCCCCCCCTGCTTATTACTTGGCAAAATAATTTCCAAATCTAATGCAAAATTTATTCTTGTCACGCACTCATGTTCTAAAAATATGTTTTGTTCTGTAAATATGTATAATATTTTGTTCCATGTGATCTTGTCCAATGGTGCAGCAGTCCTGGGAGTTTTAACATTTGAGGTTCTTGGTTTCATTGGAGAAACAGCTTTTCCTAATTCATAGGTTACTTGTACCTGTAACCAGCTTCATTTGCTTGCTGTCATAGCTTTGTCTTTGCATAGCCTTAAGCAGAATTAGGAATAATGCATTTTGACTGCCCTGCTGAGAACTTGTCTGAACAGAAGTGTTCATGTGTAAGAGGCCACACAAGTGCACCCTTAATGAAAGCTAAGAGGATATATGGAAGGGAATTAGCAGAGAGAAGTTAGTTCTGCTCTGAATTAAAAATTTTTAGCTTTCCACTGTGCGCTGATTTCAGTGCATAGCAAAGCCTAAAACTCTCCATACAAAGTGGTGAGTTCTCACAGCTTGTCTTGTCCACGTTTATGGGCTTCTGAATTACGTTCTCAAATTAAAAACTTAAGCTTTCAGAAAGAAAGAGGGAAGTTTGGGGTTCAGCACTGACAGTAACTGCTGTCTCTGCTGAGATTGTGGTTAAAGAGTGCTTTTGTTTTGTGCAGAAACGTGTGTACTTCAGGCTTCGAAACAAGGAAACAGGAAAATTTATGTCAGCTGATGGCAACCTAGATAATCTGAATCTTCTCAGAATTCAGGTTGCAGAAGATACAGACTCAGATGATCAAATCTGGGTTTATCAGGATGGATTCATAAGGTGTCGGGTAAGGTTTGGGTTCAATGTGCATTTTCTCCTTTCCTCTCCAGTAATAGGGCTTTATGAATTTAATTCCTACTGCAACATCTTCATTTATTTTATAGGCTTAATCTGTTTCAACTATAATGTAATCTTTCTGTAGGGAGTTGGTTTTTGTGGGCATTGTTTTGTTTTTATCAGCTCTGGCTTTTTCAGGTGATACAAACTAGTTGTATGATACTTTTTTTGATATAATTGAAATTTTGAGAGAAAGTATTGCAAAAGTATCAAAGCAGGGGAGACCCTTCCTAATAATATTTTGAACTATGCATACCTTGCAGTAGGACAGTTAGTGTAATGTAGGTTGGTATTTGTACTGGTTTAGAGCAAATTTGGGAGGAAACAGTTAAAAATATAAACATCATAAAGTCACCCTAGGACACTATCCTCTTCTGCATTTAGACAAGCTTAAAGATAAAATCCCACTCTTTTGAGCCATTTAGGGGTGGGTTTTTTTGGTTTTTTGGGGTTTTTTGTTTGTTTTCTGGTTATCCCTGTATTAGACACATCCATCCTTTTTCCTTTCTTCGGTACAAGTTTCCAAATGAAGCCCTACTTTTCTCACAGTGCATAAAACTAATCATGTGCAAATTGTCATTGAGGTGAGCAGAGGTATGCACAGTTCATATAATGTTTAAGCATGAACAGTCTTCGGTAAGGATGCCAGCCAAAAGAAAATTAAGTTACTTTAATACTGTTAAACAGCTTGACTGCAAAGAATCATGTGAACTTTTTCTATAGGACTGTATAACTTCAAAGGAGCCATTTATAACTATGTCATCTATGCTGGAGGGAAGAATCTTACTGTTAATAAGCTAAGGCATTGTTTGGACATGTTTGCAGGACACATGCAGTTGTAAAAGGGATTTATGCAGACAGCAAAATGATGCAAAGTAAGCTAAAAGCTTTAATATGACATACAAAAGACTTCTCTTTTGATGGTGCTTCTCAAACATGTCAACAAGTTTTCATATTGAGACAGTGTGGTATTATATGGCTTTGGATAAATGCTCCTGGTTTTTGCCCTTTTTCTGTATCTCAAAAAGCAATTTTTCTGTGCACAGAAAATAGATGGCTTGTGCTGTATAGCAATCAGGTAGCTTAGTGCAGAGTGCAGGCTGGCAACATTGATCTTAAGTGACTGAACTCCTACAGAGCTCTGCCATCTTTCTGGTGAATGGTAGTAAATCCATTTTGCACAAACCAGAAATTTGGTTCACCACATATGACAAAGAAAACTGAGCTCCTGGGTGGGTAACTACCTGCATGGAGGCAGACACAGGTCACTGGAAGAACCTGCACCTTCCTGTAAGCTTGGGTCATCTCAGTGACAGTCATGAGATGTGACCTTGAGCTGTGCCTGAGGTTTGCTTTCAAGGAAGGGCTGTTTCAAGTATGTGGGATAACCAGTAAGCAAGATATGAAAGTCATTCTGCTCTTTTTTCAGAAACAGATGTGAATGCAGGTCTCCTTACTCTTCATGAGTTTCATGGAGATGGGTTAAGTTCTGGCCTAGGGAACTTAATGTCTAAGCTCAGAGTTTTCCTTGTCCCAGAGAACACTTCAGATACAAGTGAGAACTTCACAACCAAATCAACTTTCTTTAATTCTAGGTTATGACACTCAGAAGTATGACTTTTTCAAGAAAAAGTGCTTTCAAAAGTACTTGTCAAGTAATTTAGGGCCATTTCAATGACAGATGAGTGTTCAATCTGCCACAGAAGTGCATGCAGTAGTTAAAAGGCACAGTTTATGATGATCTACTGAAAATCACTGTTTATCTAGAAAAATTGACTGTTACTTAGTAATACAGCCTTAACACTCTTTGGAAAAAACCTTGATTTTTGCCAGCTCTTTTTTTAACCAAGAAGACATTTGCAGATGTTTGGAATCAAGTAATACAAGTGACTAGGAAAAGAGTGTAGAACAAAGAAGCAAATATTTCTGTGATACCCTGTGAAATTCACACACTTGATACTGTGCAGTTATGTCCTCTTTATGAAAAGGTTACTGCAAAACTAGAAATGTTTAGGAAAAAAATATGTTCAGAGGAAATGGAGTGCCTCTATGCAAGGAAGAGGCAAAATAGTGAGGACATTTTAGCCTACAAAGGGCACACTTTGAGGGATGATGTGCTTGAAGTCTCTGCAAACATAGCATAGACAACACATCCTTTAAAATAATCCAGGGATGAGGAGCGCATCAAATAAAACTACTTGCATATCAAATTATTTTTAATTTATATATATTTTTTTTTTTTAATAATGGTAGTTGGGATTTGGAACTGCTTTCCACAGTATGGAAGGGTTACAATACACAAGGGCATTCCCATTAAAGGTTACTTTGATCTTGGTGGGTAGTGACTAATAAATTCACACAAGGGACAGAAAATGGGTATTCAAGATTATGGAATGCATGGAAAAGTCTTTGGGCTGGCAATTGCTGTAGCCCGGAAGAGATAACCAGGAACATACTTCATACAAGAGTACTGGCAATGTAATCTTCCATGGTGTTGATGTAATCTTCAGTTATTGGCCACTGCTATAGACAGGTGCTAATTGTTCCTTTTGGTCTGATACTCCATAGTTATTTTAATGTTCCCATGTAGTAGAGAGTGTCAGCATAAACAGGAACAAAAGAAAGATAAGTCTTGAGTTTGGGGCAAAAATGGATTCCTGGAGGGAAAGTCATTCTTAAATTCTATTCTCACCTGATGATATCTCTCAGATTTGATAAAAAAAACAGTGGACAGTAGAAGTAAAGCCATTCTGAGTAATTGCTGTTGCCTTTCTGATGACACAGATGGCAGAGGATTGCTGCTTGACAATTGTTGGAAATCTTATAACTCCTGGCTCTAAACTCGGTCTGTCATTTGAGCGGAATGAAGACAAACAATATTGGCATATTAGTCCCGATGGCAGAATTTATAGCAAGATGAAACCCAAGCTGGTTTTAGATATCAAAGGTAAGCAAATGTTATCTCATTACATTGGGTCTTAATTACATGGTATTTGCAGTGGGATACACACTAAATTAAGGATGGTGCTTTAGTTGCTTTAATCTAGAAGCAGAAAAGACCCGATCAGCTAGTTTGACCTCCTGAATTATACAGGCCCTAAGACTTCATTTCATTTCTCCTACATACAATTTAGTAACCCACAGTACTTGCTTATCTTGTATTCTTAGTGTCCACTCGCTGTAGATAGCCTCAGTTAATTTTTGGGCAATGTGAATATGATTATTTAAAATGGTGAAGCAAGAACAACCTAACTTTTCATTAACTTTAATTTCTGTAAGTGCAAATTTTCTTACATGGTAGTTGTAGATGCAATGGCCAAAGGATATTAGGAAAGTAAAGGCAGGCTTGTATACTGATGTAAATGCAGGCTTGTATACTGATTAGATGCAAAAAGGTGGGGCTCTTTTGTTTATTAATGGCTATGCCTATATGGCAAGTGTGAGATTCTGCCATAGCAGCCTGAGGTCTGTGAGCACTTGATGTGTATTTTGGAGTCACTTTTGTCATAGTAATTTGATTTGTGTAGATACTGTTTCTGAACTTCATTTTCAGAGCTTCACAGAAGGTCTAAAAAAGTAGCAGATTTAATGATTAGCAGAATTAGCATAATCAGATGTTCTTACATAACTGCTTTTGTGAGTGAAGGGAGTAAACATTTTCTGTATCTGTTCTATTCTGTTAATATTTTTAGCTGTTTTAAAATTGATTTTAAATTGATGCTGTGACATTATGTCAATTACAATGACCACTACCCCCAAAAAAATCCCAAAGCAACCAGAAAAACAGCACAGTCAGCAGTCAGCACTTTAGATCTAAACAGGACTGAACGTGTGGAATCATAGAATATCCTGAGCTGGATGGGACCTATAAGGATCATCAAAGTCCAACTCCTGGCCCTGCAAGGGACACCCCAACAGTCACACCATGTGCCTGAGAGCATTTCCAAAATCTTCAACTCTATCAGGCTTGGTGCTGTGACTGCTTTCCTGGGGACCCTGTTCCAAACAAGCAGAAATACCACTGCATTGCCTTTTCTTTAGTGAATCATGTTAAAAGCAATTCTGCATTTATAATTGAAGAACTTTACAATTGATGGGTCTGGTAGTGGCAGTATAGATGCACTCTTAGCTTTAAAACAAAGTAAATCTGTAAAATAAATACAAAACAGTAGATACATGTAGCTTTTTTTCTGAGAAAGCCTAGTAAGAACATTGCCTATTTCTGCCAACTCTCCTGATTCATTCCAGATCACAAATTGTGTGTTACAGAATTCCTCAGCAAATGAATGCAGTTGTGTAACAGTGCAGTTGCCAATGCCACCTTGTGGATAAACTGGCATAGCACAAAGCCTTGTCCAGAGCACCATGATATCAAAGTAAATAGTCTCTCTATCCACTGAAAAAAAACTCCCATCTTAACATGTTTACATTCTATCAGACACCACTTTAAAAAAATTTCTGCACTCACAGTGATAACTGAGCTACAAAAACATAACATTAGCTACAAAGCTCAGTATGTTAGACTCATCATAAGCTTTCAGCTGCCAGGCTTATCTTTTGCTCAGTCAGGGAGGGTGAGGCAATGGGGGTACAGAACAAAAAGACAGTGTCTGTGGGAGTGTCCTGGTGCTTTGTATAAATGGAAATGCACGTGTCCTACATTTCTGCAGTACATACTAGATATGAGGGAGAAAACCATCACTTCTGACTTTCAGCTCCAGTGAAATGTCTTTGCTTCCCAGTTTCTTAAGTTAGAATATTAATGGTGCTCTTATATGAGAACATATTTGGCATTGTACCACATCAGTAGATTAAGCTCCCCTAAGAAATGTTCCTATTTTGCATTCAGATACATTCAGCTGCCAGTGGAAACAGCTGAGCATTGGGTGATACATTGTGCATGATGACTTGTGATTCATCTGGTCAAAATAAAGGATTATAATGGCAAGGAGTAAACAAGTGCCAGACCTTGTCTCTGACTTGGTCACGTGTATTGTCTGGTAGCAGAAGGACCTACTTCATCATCTAAATATCTTCACTCTGTTTTTAGAGCCAAGTGACAATTGACAATGTTGCAGGAAAACTGAATAGTCAAGCATGACTTTTGGGAAGTGACAGTCTTCAAGGAGCTGCACCTGACTATACAGCAGTGTTTCTTTCCTTTTCCATCCAGGCTGAAAAAGCTGAGAAACTGAATTGCTAAAGGGGTGGAGAGAATAAGGCAGACTGATCCTGGTTAATTCAAAACGTGTTTCAAAAATAAATTCCAAAAGCAGGCAGTGATGAAAATACATTTGTCTTCTCAGAGCTATGGTTGAAGATAAATTCAGAGCTTTTCTGAAACCTAGAGTATTTGTCTCTTATTTGAAAGATAACCTCCCCTCTTTGACCTTTCTCTCTACAGGAGGCACTCAGTATGACAGCAACCACGTTGTCGTCAACACAGTCAGCGAAGAAAAGTTAACGCAGTGTTGGGAACCACTGGTTGTATAAACCCAGTGAAGCAAAGATGATGTTTGGATTGGCCACTGTTCTGGACATTGGAATTGGCACTGCCATCTCTGAAGGATACAGGATCAATGATCAGAGTTTTGTCTTTTCTTCACAATTTTAAAAAGAACAAGCAACAGAATTATTTCACCTCCCTATCCAAGATTATTTTCCCTATAAAAGTTTGAGTATCTCAAAACATTCCTTTTTTTTTTTTTTTTTTTTTTTTTAAATCCTTACAATTCAGTGTTGGATAGAGATTTGGCAGTATGCCTCAGGCTAGAAGGGAACAACTGAGAGAGATCCTGTGAGACGAGACCCCATGGAGATACAATCATGCCAGCAAGTAGTTAACCCAGAATAGTCAGTAAGTGTAACTTATTTTGTAAAGGACAGGAGTGCAGTGTGTATGTGGGTATAGCAACTTGGACCTATGGGATGTAGTATAGAGAAATATTCACTACAGGAAATTAATATATTTGGTTCACTGGAACAAACTTAAGTTTACTGAAAGTTTAAAGACTGCTAGTACAGCACATCCAAAGATATTTCAACGTGTGGCTTCAAGTATAGTTAGTATGCTAATATAGTAAGTCCTAAATTAAGAAAAAATCTAGATTTTTCTCATGTATAGAGGATGTAAAGTAGCAGGTATTTTGTTAGAAAAAGAGAGGGCTGGCAAAAGGATGCACTGGAATGTGAAGAATTTGCCCATTTTCTAGGTTGCCTAACTTCTTGAGTTGGGAGTATTTTTCTTGTTTGCCAAGGCATATTTGTACCTCCTAAAACAGTTTCAGTAAGTAGAGTCTTACTGACCTCTGAAATCATAGGAAACAAGAATTCATAGGGAAAGAATTAGTACAGATGACTACAACAGCCTGTGAGCATTGTGGTTATTGAGTTTTCCAGCCACTGCCTGTTGGGCTTACCAACATGGAGAATGCCCAACTCCCCAATATTTCTGGAGCTGTTGAAAAGCAATGATAGTGGTGGGCTCCTGGCTCCCTGTTGGACAGAAGTGTCAGACTCCTCTAGGAAGGGGCACGGCCAAGCCTGGATATGTGCCCAGCCACGAGGGCTGTGCCCATTCCAAGTAAGTGTTAGTGGTTTAGTAAAGAGCTTGTGACATGCAGGATGTTCTGATGACTGCAGGAGGTCCTGCTGTTGCTCTGCTTTGAACCTGGTCATGTTAGTTTTCCTTAATAATGTCGGCAAAAAGGTAAAATACAAACTCTGGTACTATGCTGCTGTGTTTTGTTCTGGCTTAGACCAGTGTTATTACAAGCTGCTCCAAGGAGCATCCAGGCCTTTGTCTTGCATAGTATATCTGTTTAAAATTAACATTTTCATTACTATTGTATTGCCTCAAAGGATACTGGTGCTTTTGCTATTAGCACCCTAGAGGAAGTGCCTTACTAATTTTCTTCCTTTTGTAAAGAAGCACTGAAGTTTTGTTGCTCTGAAATATGCTGCTTTTAGTCCTTAATAGAAAATATGATGTTACTGGTTCCAAACAGTGGTACTTTGTCATATTGATGTGCTCTTGCTATATATAATATAGCATTTTACAAATAAATTTAAGTTAGGTAATGTTTTACTGAAATTATTTTTAAAGTAGAAAAATGACATTTTATGGTTAGTTTTGCTTTCATCTTGTGCCCATCTCTGTCCCTAAATCCTCAACCATCCCCTGAGGAGTGAATACATGGTATGGAATAGCTGCAGGCTCTGAGGAATGGGTGATTCTTCTATACAAGAAGAATCTTCTGCACATGTTTGTACAGGCACTTGTATAAACATTTGTGCACAGAGCCACCATTCACACAGCTGCCACTTCTGTCCCCTGGTGGAAGCATTGCATGACATGGTTTGTGCATCACCACAGCTGCACTGCAGTAAATGGACAGCTCTCACTTAAGAAGTTGCCACTTTCCTTCAATCCACCTGTATAATTGCAGGGGAAGTTACTCCATAGCCCATCTGGCAAAATGGCAAGTTGAGGAACAGCCCACCAGACACAAACACCCCCTCCAGCACTTCACCATCAGTGATGAGACACAGCAGGAACAGGGACACAAAATGACTACCTGCACAGACTCTGCAGTCAGCTGAATCTGGGCCAGGAGTTGGGCAATTAGAATAATTATCAGTTACAGATTGATTTTGTTCCATGCTTCTATTTAGATTAGCTATGTCATGAGAGTTGCCATAACAAGATCAAAGTATCAGTCTTGAGACAGTGATGTGACCATTTAGTTCTAAGAATGAAATAGCTTGAGTAATAATCTGCATTAGTGAAGGTAAACAGAAGTAGGAAAACCAAGGAAAAAACAGCACAGGTCTTATATAGACAAGTAGATAAGTGTGCCTCACCATTTCAGGACTTACACCTGAAAAATAAAAGCTTCAAGATATACAAAAGGAAAATGCTGCAGACTGTTCCTCTTATACCAAGAGTGAGGGGTGTTCTGCAAAATTCACAACTACATTTTTAATATGGTTTTCAGGTAGAAATGCTGAAGAGGCATTAGTATGTCTTGTCTGTTTAATAACAGGCAGCATATGAAGGAATCAGAGGCTTTTCTAAAACAAGATTCATAAGTTATGCATCCTATATGAGCCTTTAAAAAAGAAACACTCACTGCATCCCAATTCATGTTCAAGGACTGACTGCAGGCAGAATAATAATTAGAGATACTTTATTGTCTACTAATTACATTGATCACTGTTTTTCCACATGCATGTCCTCCTTCCAACTTCAGAAAGGCCTCTGGAACTTCAGAAAATGAGAAGACTTCATCAATAACTGGCTGAATCTACAGAATAAAGAAAAAATGTCACTATATTAGGAATAAAGTAATGTATCACCCTCACACTTCAAAGCTGTATGAAGAAGAGGGGAGGGAGGTTTCTGTATGGTATTTAGGACAGAATTTGCCATGTAGCCACTAGCTTTTAAGATTTTTCAGGGATACCACTGCATCCAGAAGAAAGTTTTCTGCTGCTCTTTGCCCATGTTTTGAAACACCTCTTGAAGCCCTTACCTGGGGCCTCTCCCACTAATGTCACCACATAAGGTTTTAACTTGTACATCCTTTCAAAAACTGACACCATGGTTTAACTTTTTGTTGTCCACAAACATATACTTCCAGAAAGAATATTTTTTTTCCTCATATTTCTCTACTGGTTTTCTTGTTAAACTCAAGAATTCTCACAATGTCAGATATTTTTAAGATACCTATAAATCCGAAGCCTGTCTGCATCAGTACGTGCCTCAGTACCCTCAAAAGACCACAAATGAAGTACAAAAAAATTGTCCACCAATGTTTGTTGCTGAATCATTTAACTACACTTGAAAATTCACCACTGTGTGTTCCAGGAGGCATAAATCATTATTAAGCCCAGCTTGCATCAACTGCTATTTTGACATTAATTTTGTATAGTGGCCTTCTGGATTGTTTCAGATTCATTTCTAACAACAGTGAAACTACTTATTCACTCTCCCCATTATTAACTAAGGAGCCTGAAACCCCTATAAGCATTTTCTTTAGATGTCATAGTGTACCAACAGAAGCAGAAGAAATTTCAGCTCTTCTGAAAAATATTTGTCACTGCTGGTCCAAGGGAAGAGGTTATTTTCTACTGTCAGGTTCTGAGTCAGCATTCCAAATGCCAAAAAAATATTTGTCTACAGAATATTAATAATAAAAAATATTTGTCTACCTCTCACACCTCTTACCAAAGATCTGCCTACCTTGTGGTTAGTCCTTTACCTTGGATGCTGTAACACCAGCCCAGTGCATATCCTTGCACTGATCCTAATCCTCTTATCAGAGGAAAAAATGACCAGTACATGAGTCTGCAGCTAGTGCTTGCAGTGATGAAGATTTGAAGTACCAAAGATCCAAACACACTATTTACAGTGCTAGAAGAAGATCCTTTTCACTTGTGTCAGGGAAAAAATATCTTGTCTGTTTTCTTTATAGCATGCACCCTCTCTTGTTGAATAAGCCAGAACTGGTAATTTCTGCTGGCAGGACATGCTAGACAGAAAAGGAATACAGCAGCAATAAGGACACAAACAATGTGCAGCTTTGGAATGGTGCTGTCTTCCAAAAAGCTGCCTTGCTTTTACCACATGACAAAGGGTTTTGCTTTCAGATGTGCTGCTTAGAAGGTGAGTGTGCAGCACTACCAAGGAAAGGTTATCATACACACACTTTGCTAGCACCAGAGCTGACCACCCAGCACCCTCCCCAGCAGCACAACAAATGCTCTCTGATAGTTGTCCATGCTCAGGGAGGTCCTTTTCTTAGCTCTAATTTCCTCTTCATTTATACACTGTGCCTTACCTTGACATCCACTCCTTGCACTTAAATAACTACTGGCTTTGCTTGTATAGCAAAGCTATAGCAAAACTGGATAGCAGTAATCCAAGACATCAGTACTCTAACTTGCACCACAGCATCCCCTAATTTCACTAGATTTTCCTTTTTGTTTTGTCAAGGCAAGCTTAGCCATAGTGTGAAACTTCACATGGCAGAAAATCAGGAATTAATGAACCCTCTCCAAAGAATGCATTAGAATTTGCAGACAAATAACTTTGAGAGCAACTGTGCAAAAAAATAAAGTCACCAAATCACCAAGTGCCTCAAAGTTGCCATGCAGCAAGGTATGAGGCTTAGTAATTATTTCCCTTGTTCTGCCTGGACAATGTCTGTAAACCAAGCCCCAGCAAACTCAGTAGCAACACATGGCAGAGGAGCCACAAAGACAGCCCAGCTGTGGAAGAAATGTTGGATATAAATGATCATGTTCAAGACAAACTCATGTCTGGTCAGCATTCAGCACAGAATAGAAATGTTGTCTTGGACATAAGCAAAGTCAGGGACGTGGACTCAAGGCAGCAAACCCACTGAATTAGACAATGGTTTGGGGTAAACTGAGCATCTGAGGGCAGCTGCAGCTGCTGTGACCATCAGGAGGAACGTGCTGCTGGTCAGTACTGACTGTTTTGAGGAAGACCAACCCTTGCTTTCATAGCAGATGCTTGGGAAAACACAGTTTAGGAACTTTGTTGAGCCAAGCACTTGTACAGTACTTATTGTTAGTGGCAGTTGTGTACAAAGCTGTGCTTCAATTAAGAGGGAAAAAAGAGATACAGAAACCCAGCCTGCTAGTATGCTAAGGTATCTGCTAAGGTATCCTAGGAAGGATACCTTAAGGTATCTGCTAAGGTATCCTAAGGTACCTGCTAAGGTATCCTAGGATACCTGAGAACTTGCCCTTGTGTGGTACCTGGTTTAGTCTCTCTGAAAAAAGAGAGACTAAAGCAGGTACCACACATCTGCATGGACACAGATGACCCTGACAAGCAACAGGCTAGGAGGAGAGGAAAAGTATTCAGGGAAGAAAGCAGAGCAGCAGCACAAGGGATGTGAAGTGCAAGGGATTCCAGGGAAAGGCAGAAGTTAATTTCAGATATGTGCAGCAACTGAGAAAACATGAACAAGACACTTTACTGTTCTGCTAATCCATAGTCCCTTACTCTAGGTTGCAACTTACAACTCTGACAGAGTGAGGTATGTTACATCCTCAGCCTGCAGGGTAGAGTTTAAACCACTGCATTTGAAAAGTGGTGACACAGTGATTCAGAGGAGCCCTGAATTCAGCCTCACAGTTCAAAACACCGTGTGTATTGCAGCCACCACATGCTCAAAGCCCATCTGCTACATTGATGTAACCTCTAGCTTCATTTAAATGCTGGCTTTAGGCAGTGCTATAGAGAGACATGAATACCAAATTGATGATCCTGGCAATCTAGGGCATTAAACATTTTATCTGGCTGGCTGGACAGTCCCATTGTTTGAATAACCCTGAAAGGGCTGACCATGTTGCAGCACAGTGATTCACTCAGCCTTTACCATAATCCACTGACTAAGATAAAATTTCTTCCTGTGAACAGACAAACAAGTAGGGGAGCGTCTGCTGTTTGTTGAATGTGTGCTAATAAATGGAGATTAACTGGATAATAAAAACATTGCCTATTTACAGCCACGCATCAGTTCCTTGCCAGAGGACACCTATTTGTTCAGGGAAAAGGGATTAAACTAAAGTCTGGGAGAGAAAGGATTACACATACCCACATTGAAATGTTTATCTGAAAACAGATTGGGCCTGAAAGGTATTTTCTTCCTCTTCATTCTCTCCAATGCAGGACATACTATAGAAATGAATCTCAGGTCTCTTGCAATGAACTCGTGTTTGGAAAAATAAAAAGAGTAATTGCTGATGCTGATGAAGGCTATCCCTACACACATCACAGAGGGGTGTCCCAGCCACTCCAGCTCTGAATGCAGTAGGCAGTGAACAGCACTGGCAGGAGTTGACTGCTCAGCAGGAACACACTCTGATCATGGCAGAGTCAGGCCCACCCTTGGAGGTCCCGCTTTCTGCGGTGCCAAGGACGCAGTTTTAGTTTATCAGGAGGGGACAAGTGAGAAAACATGAAAGGAATGAAGAACGGCTTCGACGCTCATAGTAGCGATAGGTGACTCCAGTAAGTGCGGAGCTTTTTCCTGCCACTGGAGGGAGAGCGAGAGCCTTGAACGTCTCAGGAGAGCGACGAAGCGAGCGCAAGCCTGGCTCAGAGCGCAGAAGGACAAACGTGCCGTCTCTCAGAGGACAGTGACAGTGCACTGGCTCTCTTCCAGCTCTGCACAGGAGGGCCGTGGCAGAGCTGCCGGGCAGCCTTGCTTGGGAGATGCCTCCCGCCTTCCTCTGCCTTGGTGAGGCTGCTCAGGCTCCCATCCACCACCCTCCAGGCAAGGAACTTGCACATGCACAGAACAAAAGCTGGAATATGTGCCACCAGACAGAGTCCTCCCGAGGGCTTGCTGTAATGGAAAAGACCTGCCTGCTGATCTGACTAGCTGAGTTAACAGGCAAAGGCCATCTTCCTCCAGAAATTACCACCGGGCCTAAATGCAGCCCAGGAGCACAAATGCAGAGCTTTAGAGTCTCCTTTGGTCTTTAGTGAGTCTCCTCATCAATGTCAACAAGAATTGTGAAGAGAAATCATTAAAAAGAACAGTCCTTGTCCTGGAACTAAACAATTGGTTATCCATTTGTTACTTTATTGTCATCCTATGGGGAAAAAAGATGCTGTTTTGGGACACTCCTACTTTAGCTGAGCATCTTCTCTGCTGTACTCCTGTTCCATGCTCCTTGGATCCAAATCTCACTCCTTTCTTCATTCCTTCTTCCCCTTGAAATGGCATTCAGCAATACATGCTGAGCCTCATACTGCTTGCCAACAAGGTCAACAAGGGCTATGGTCAGCTCTCACTGAAGACAAAGAATGAAGTCCTTACGTTCTGCAAGAGCTGCCTCTGGTCACATCTTGTACAGGTAGCTTTGCAACTGCACAGTGCCAGCATAGAATTGCAGCATGGTTTGGGTTGGAAAGGACCTTTAAAGGCCATTCAGTCCAGCTCCCCCTGCCATAGGCAGGGACACCTTCCACCAGACCAGACTGCTCAGAGCCCCATCTTTGAATGTTCTGTAAAAAGCCTTCCTTGATGTGTTTTTTATGAACTTGTGTTTCAGAGAATACGCACTTTCATCCATGAGCACATTAAAGGACAGCACATACATGATATTTCTGTCCCAAATACCTAAGAGAAGTAAAACTGAGCAAACAATACACCCATAACAAAAATGGTGCTGCAGTGGTTAACACATGGGAATGGAAGGCAAATGTTCCAGGGTCGAATCCCACAACCTCTTACCAACAACTGCATTATCAGGTCTTATATGTTTGGCTAATAAGCCAAAGTACATTATTTTATATCAAATCTCTAACAGCAGCCCACAGGAACTCATATATATCATGTACAATTATTAAAATGCTAGCAGAAAAATCCCAGTTAAGAAGGCTATCAGGGTACAGTTCAGAGTGTAGAAAAGGCTTCAAAATCTCTTGTTTGTTAATTAGCCCTGGCAGAACAGCTTCTACAGAACACAATAAAGAGCAGTAAGAAACTGGGATAAGCCCAGAACTGCAATGTGTGCCAGCCTAGCCCAAGTTTAAATCAGTAGAAATAAGGAAGTTGCTGGATTTAGTTACATACAGGACCATGTTAAAAACTGTTAACTAAAGGAAAGCACAATTAACCTCTTCTAGAATCCCTGGTAAGGCACATTCTTGGTAGTTATCCTGATATTTATGCTGGTAATTAAAGCAATCTAGGTCAATGTCACCATATACTTAAGGCAGAACCAACTTTGGTACAGTTAAATATAAATACATATTTACATATGAAAGCCTATCATATATAGAGATTAGAACATTAGTCCTACATGATCCACATCTTCCCAGTCTCAGCAAACTAAACTCACAGCAGACAAGGGCTGCCTTGTCTGCACTTTACCCTGCACTAGGCACAATTCCCTCCTACACCAGGAGGCCAGAGCTCAGAACACCAGGCCTGACTTACCACACAATTTACAATTACATCAGGTTAAGGGAACACATCTGATTAAATGCCTGGTAGGTGATGACGCTTTCTTTTCCAGACCTCACTGTGGTGTAAGTGAATTTACATATTGAAACCCTATTTCCCCACAGGATACAAAGTTTCCATTGGTGCCCTTCACAGATACTTTGTGATGTATCACACACACAGAGCTCAGAGGGAAGGGAGCAGGTATGTTTTAATAAAAATCACAGCGGCTTGTTTTTGGTGGCCATGACAAAATGCAGATAGAGGTTCTTTTTGGAAGAGAAAGGGCTGAACAGAGCTTTTGGCAACCCCTCCTTGGTCAACATCTCTGTGGTCTAGCCAACCAACCTGGCAAACAAATGCACTGCAACAGGAAAACAAAAAATTAAAAGTAAAAAAAAAAAAAAAAAAAAGGTGCAAGCTTTGCAATTTAGCACAAAGAAAGAAGGTCATCAGAACAAGTATGAGTGACTTCCTATGAGAGTGGGAAGAAGGACTGATCTCTAGTTAATGGGGACATTTAAGTGTAGAAACCCCTATACTTAGGTACCCTAGTGCCTTTTTCAGAGAGACTAAAGCAGGTACCACACAAGGGGAAGTTCTCAGGTATGCTACGATACCTTAGCAGAGTCAAAGTCTGGAATTACTGTAGAGAAGGCCACATCTATAGATGCCATGTTTGGAGAACATTCAAGGACTCAGTGTTGCATTCACTGTTTGATATTCATAGAGCTGAGAGAAATGCAACTGCAATAAGGGCCAGGGGAAAAGTTATTTGCAGAGCTGCAACAAAATGAACTGGAAGCAAATCAACACACAGGTTAGGATACAGAGTCCAGAAGCTGTTATGCCCTAATGGCCATCCAAACAATTCTCAGAACCCATGGCATGTCAAAGTGGATGACCATATCCATCCATTTGTGTTATTTACTTCCTGAATAGGAAAGACCAGGAACAGAAGACAATTAAATTCCTCATTTTAACAAGGTATCTCAGAGCAAATCATCAAAGGTGAATAAAGGGCATTTGCCCTCATTAGTAGATCAAGAAATTATGGTAGCAAAAGGTTATGTGATTTGTTCAGCATTGCACAAGAAGGCAGCAGCAGGGCCAAAGAACAGTCAGAATCCTGCCCCCTAAACCAAAGCATCTAGTGCCTTCAGCAAAATGTATAACCAACACTACTCACAAATTACATTAATAAAGGCAGGCAGTTGTTCTTCCTAAGGGTGCCTGTGCTGGAACATCTATCTAAAAAGGAAATATCAGAGAGAATGACCTATTCATTTCATGATTGGAGACTCTGACGTTCAGCTTTCCTTCTGCAAAAACAACTTTCACCCATCAGACCATCTAATGCAACAATGCTCTGAAGGAAACAGTATTAAGTCACCAGAAACACTGCACACAGACTTGTACTGCATTTAAATAGCACTGAATTAAAATTAAAAAGTCACTTTTCTGTTGGTCTTAGGATGACCCCACATCCTATTATAGTCCTGGCAAGAACACACAACACACTCAGTGCTCCTGCCTGTGACACTAAGGAGTCTTCTGAGCCAGCTTTCCTCCACCAGGTTTCAAAAAGACAAAGTAACTGCTCAGTTATGAGTTAGAGGCTTCTACCAACTTAAATACTTACATGAATTTAGCCTATTTTCAGCAAGGACTATATGACATGTCCTGAGGAGGAAAATGCTGGGCAAGCAGCAAAAACCAACACTGTCAATCTTAAATCCACAACACTGACCACAAATACACCAAATTAATTCCTAACAAGCCTTTCAGTGATGATGCTTCACTGAACAGTGTGCCAGCAGATCTGTATCCTGAATTAAAGGTTCTGTTGATTTCAGCTGTCTTAAGACGAGAATTGTAATTCACCAGGAACATTCTACCATGGAAAGAGATACAGAGCTGACATGGGCTTTGTCAACTCATTTGGTGGAGCCCACATTAAGCCAGTCATAATTAACTGCTGAAATTCAAACCACAAGAGGGATTCTCCAGCAGTTTAGAAAATAGCCAGTCTCTCTAAAATTTGTCAAGGAAATACTGGGTTTTCTCCATGCCCATAATTGTTGTAGCAGCCTCCCAGCCCCTGAGTCTTGCAATAGTTTCTTTGCAAGATGTCCATCTGCAAGGCAGAGAAAACAGCTTGTAAACTGAGAATGGTTCTGCAATTCCCAGACCTGACTGATGTGCAGGTAAATTACACAAAGAAAATTACTCTCTTTTCTTGTACTACCAACTCATCAAATCCTCTCCTTTGCTTCCCCATTAAAAAAAGGCTGTTAAAAGAACTCCTCCTCAGAGCTGACATTTTGCAAATCTCTATTCCTTGCTGCATAGATCATCCAGGTGAAAACCAAGTAACTTTAAACAAAATTGCTTATTCTTCATCCACTGAAGGATTAAGAATCCTTTTGCTTTCACAAAGGAATATGATGAACTCATCAGAGCTAAAAATCTCTGTTTGTGCAGAAGGACTGTCAAATCAAAATTATCTGTAAATGCTTCATAGATATGCTCTTCAACGCTTCACTTACTGTAACATCTCTTTAAACCATCATCTCTTTTTAATTTCTTGCATTTAATCCCCCCATATAATTTATTCCTGGAAAAAAAGCCTCTTGTTTCCAGGAGCTTTCTAATTGCTCTCTTACTCATTTCATACAATCTCAAAATTAAGATGTCTTTAACAGAAAATACTTAAATGAAAAAAAAACCCCTGCATTACTCAAAAATATTCACTCAAAGGTAACAAGTACAACTACATGAGCTCAGTTTGCTGGCTTCCCCAAGCTTCTTGAAACACTTCATTGCTTTCTGCTTTTATTTCTCCTTTATTCTTTCCTATCCAAACACAAACATTTCACTTACTTATAGGAAATTGTGGTACAATTTCTCCAGTGATTCTCTCCTGCCTTTTTTCCCAAACACCTACTCTTCTGAATGGATGGTCTGTCCTTTTACGAGAACTCTTGTGTCTAAACAAGAAAGGTCATAGTCTCATTAATATCTGTCTAAATGGAACACAACTGAGTCTTATAAAATCCCGATGACAGCTCAGATGTTTACAACATTGCACAAAACAGAGTAAAATGCTGCTAGAATAATGACTCTGCAGACAAACAGCCTGACATTAGGGACCTGTTTTTGCACAGAGAATAAAAGACCAAGCAAACATCTTTGTCCTCATGATCATCTTTACAGCCAGAAGTACATCAGGACGTTCATGCATGTCTGACGTACATTTGAAGTGGCATTGCAATTCACCTGGCCAGGTTATTAAGCCCTATCTCTATTGCATAAACAGCTGTTTCCCAAGAGGCTTTCATGAGCATGGTCTGCATTTGTTTTGCATACAAGGTAGAAGCAGAACACAAAACAAATTGCAACTGGCTGAGAACAGGACAAATGGTAAAAACAAAGACAAGGGCATTTCTTTTTCTTAGACACTTATAATTTAGCAGTGTGACTGAATACAATCACAGGATGAGGACCTTTTACAGCTTCTTTCTTGACCACAGGATTATGCCTACAGCACTGGACATAATACAAAGCAGAGAATTTCTTATTCTTAGCAGCCGCACTGAGGTGGCAAAACAGAAGCAATCAGGTCTTCAGTACAAGAACAGTTTATTGACTCTTCTCCAAACTCTGGAACATACTGCATACCCAAAAAGGAGGATCAACACTCAGACTTTGAGAGATCTAAATTTTACTAATATGCACAAATTTTGAGCACAAGATGGCAGTTCACATACTGGAATTACCAGCAGTCATGACAGACTCTGCTTACTCTTCTGCTTATCTACCACATGGAAAGATTAACAGCAGTTGTCCATATTCTCTACTCTTGGGTAATTTCATGTTGCCAAAATTCCCAAAGAGGACACTGCTGGGGCCTATTTCACCACACAATCCAAAACACAGGAAATCAACTGTTCACTCCCACAATATATTTTGTAACAAGCTCATAAACCTGAAAAGATCACAAAAGCAGACTTAATCTGTCTTGGCTTTTTCCCCCCATGTCCACTAAGATTCCTCAGAAGCTTATGAATGCTCACAATATTCCAAGTCCCTGTGCTGAATTAGCACAAACATCAGAACCTGCAGCACTGAAATAATGAAAAACAAGATTCTTGTCACCACTCTGCCAATGGAGATCATCTATTACCTGGCAATAACCAGAATATTCTAGTTCTGAGCAAACCATAGGCAGGACACCCAACCATCCAGGCTAAGCAATTTTGCATATGCAGATAAACAGCCATGTTTATTCTGCCCAAATGAACCAACTGAGACCTCTTAAAACATAGTTTTCATGTAGAGTTCATATTAAATTATTCTCACTGGCAAAAATAAACAATCACTGGACATAACTCCTTGTAACTTTGTAAGCTTTGTGTTGTTAAAAAGTATGCTCAAGAAGGACAAGGCAGAACAGTCTTAAGCATTACAAACTCCAAAATTCCTTGCAAAAGGCACAAGTTAGAAACTGGAACAAGTGGATTTTTAACCAGTTTTCCTTACCATGACTCTCATAACACTTTATTTCTCAACAGTGAACTACACCATTTTTGAGTCCAAGCAGCATCTCCTTCAGCACAAATACCCAAGTAACCAGTACTGACATACCTTTCCAGAATCAACCAGTTCTGCTATTTCATCCAAACTTGGGCCACTCGGCATGAAAAATGCCCACCGATAATGGACTCCTTTAAGGAGATGCTGCAAGAAAGATCACAAATCTCTTAAAATATAATGAGAGCAAACTGAAATGGGAACTAAAATTAATGACAGAACCTCTGAAGAAGTAACTTAAGGAAAAGACATGGAAATTATATGCTAGTGTCTGAAAAAAAAAAGGGCAGATAAGCATGTGGATTAAATGTACAAACCATGATGTTGTGTTACCACAATAGGATCAGGGTGAATTGTGTGTCCAATTGCACAAGTCAGCTAGTAGAGAAAAACAATTACCTTGTCTCTGCAGCTAGAAACAGCATTATTGGTTACATAAGAGAGAAATGGTGTTATGTGTTCCTGTACACTCAAAACAGGGGTGAAATAAACCCAGCAATGTAACATTTAGAACCTTCCACTTCAGTATCAGTGACTTCATTTTCCACCATAATATCTGCCAAGTCATCACCGTCCAACAACAGATGGCAGCTCACATGAAAAGCATTTTGGGAAGATCTCACACGCACAAGTCAAGAGCATCTCCTCCAAGTAAGTCATTACAGGAATAAAAGACATCATCTGCCAAAGAGATGATTTTTATATATGGCATAGGATCCTCTTCATCATGGAAACATGCACACTGAGAAATAATATTACATTATTTCTTCCCCACTTTTTCATTTTGTCTTTGGGCTTTCTTGAGAAGGTACTGCTGCAGGACTTAAAATCCCATTCAGCCAAGCCTTTGCAGGAATACCATAGCAACTGCTTAAAAAGCATTCATTTGGAGAGCAAGTACACAAGCATAGGGAAGAAAGAGAAAAGTTCTAAAAAGCCCCACTGATCTGGCCACTGGCAGAATGTTTTAAGATCCACTTATGAAAACTAGAAAAATCAGTATCACCATCTAGACACATGAGCATGAAAGAGATGAAAGACTTCCTAGCCACCCTCCACCACGCTTGTTACACTCTGGTGCTGGAACAGGATGAAGAGAATCAGTCATAGAACAATGTTCTGAGAGAAAGCCTGACCAGCCTAAAGCAAGTAACAAAAGTGCCCTCGCTGCAGTGAGGCAGGGATTTGCTGTGTTTACTATGAAACCCTGGCTGTCAGCAGGACTCACTAGGGAGGCCATATGGAAAAGGCCACAATGGAAAGCACAATAAGGAATCAAACTTCAAAGTTCCCCAAACTACTACATACCCCCAGAAGCACCACCCCAACACATTTCAGTGCAAGAAAGAAAGAAAGAATAGTATACTTAATGACATATGAGGACAATGCAACAGCTGCCTCTCCATGAGCTCTGACTGACATCCAAGCCACAGAGGCAGTCACTAAAGTACTACAAAATAGAAAAGCACATAGGATTTTGTCAAATACCTTTAGAGTTTTGGAACCAACAGTGACTCCTGTTTGCAACATGCCATCAGCCACTCCAAGTCTGTCCATATTGATCAGGAAAGGTGTCACTAAAGTAACATATGTTGCTCCTGACCATTTCTTCAAGAGATCTAGTGCCCACTTCTCAGTGGATCCACCAACATTATCTAGGATAAAATCAAACCTGCAGACACACAAAGAACAGGTTTAAAATCTTGACATGGGAAAAATAACTTCACTGTAATTAAGCTAATTAATAGCAGAAATCAGCTATAGTCCACATTTTTACATGTCACTGAAAAGCAAAACAAATCAGCCTGCAAGATACCAGCAAGAAAGTCCCAAGACTTCAGAAAAGTCCCAGCTTAATGAACAATGGGATTTAAATTTACAGGTTATTGCCTAGTCACTGTGCAGCAGACACAGACTATTTAGAAAGTACACTTAAATGCCAAAAAGCAAACTTAGATGCACAACTACACTCTGTACTTGCTTAAAGCCTTCTAGAGCTCTATCTCTTCAGCCCTCCCACAGGGACTACTGGAACAGTCCTGAGGTCTAACACTGAACAATATGGCATGTACATGTAAAAACCAGTCTGGACTCATGCCCTCAACTAGGAACTGCTCTTGTACATGCTGTACTCAACAAAAGTCAGTTCCAGTGGCTAAAATTACGTAAACAAATTATTCTACTAACCCTTATTTCCTCACATCTTTTCTGTGACCCAGTTCTCAGCCTCACTTCTCCAAGTTTTTTTTTTTGGCCTCCTGATTTATTTAGGGGCCATTCTACCTCTCCTGACAGCTCTTTTCGTCACATCTACCTATTTAACATTAAACCTAACAATGCAAAGGAACCAAAACCTTCCCCCATGGAATGGGTATATGGAGCCTCTGGCAAAAAGCCAGTTTCAGTGTTCCTTCTCATGAGGCATGTGAGCCTGTAAAGGCTGAATAGGGCAATAGGGAGCTATGCACCTGTTCTGTTAAATGCACAACTCATTCTCATCTGTAAATTTCCAGCAATCTCCAGATTGCAATAGATATGTATATACACATACCTCCAATCTAAATAATCTACAAATATGAGAGAAAGTACATAATGCAAATTAAATAGAAAAGTCCTTATTTCTCTGGAATGATGGCTTTGCTGCCTGTCTTCCAAGGGTGTGATTTCATGTTTAAAGTTCAGTTCATGTAACAGATGCCAGCAAGAGAAGACCATGAAAAGTAATGCTCCTGGAAAGAGTAGCTGACTGTGGGTTCTGAAGAGTCAGTACAACTGCAAAGGGAACAACCCACTCAGTAGAGCTGACTGACCAGCCTAGTTGCATCATTAAACTGCACCCCAGGACACTGTTGTTGATGCCCCTTCAAAAGGGTCACTCACTAGAATGGAAGTTTAACATTTAAAGTGTTCACAAAGGCAAATTTTGCCCCAGCTGCAAAGTCCATCCTGCTGTACAGACAGTGTCACTGCCCTCAGGCCTGCTGACAACCACATTACAGTTAAAGGGCACATGGCTTCTTAGCACAGTTACCAGTAAAATTTTTCCACAGATCAAGCAGCTACTATTTCTCCTCCCAGAAAGTTAGCTCAATCTAGCTAAAAAGAGCAGTGTAAATACCATATTCAAATACAAGTCACAGTAGACTACGTTTAAACAGATGGGAAGACGACAAAAGCAAAAAATACTTCTGTTCTAGAGAAAAATCCAAGGCTAGTTTAAACATAGCTGCTGTGACAAGATAAATGTGATTGTTTTTCAGAGGTAGCTGTATCCAATGTTACAGAATAGAAATTTACTCCCAGTTGCACTGCACAGTGGCAAGTCACTGCTCCTTCATGATATAGTTCTTTCCTCTACAAGATCAAGTTTATACTTACCAGCTTCGCTCAGGATTTCAGAGATTTATTTCAATTTACTCATGCATTGAATATTCTCCAAGATACTTGGATGGAAGCTACAAAACTGTTCATATTACAGTCACTGAAGAGAAGCACATGGAAGTGAGCTTATCTCCCAATTAACTAGCTTAGTGTTACAATGAAATCTGTGCTGGGCATACTCACTTGCAAACTGCATTCAAAAATGTGAACCTACTTTACAAAATAATGCTTTAGAAATGGGGAAAAATTTAGGGAGTTCTGATAGAGTCAAGCAATCAAAAGGCAGAAGGTCTGACCACAAACTCCTTCATTGTTGTCATCTTATTCCAGGAGTTCCGTACTGTTGTCTCCTTAGCACAAAAGTTTCATACCTCCTTGGTGTTTCTCATGGGCATCTCCTCACAGCACTGACTCTTTCTTCTTCACAAAGCAGCCACTGACTCCAGTTCCCTTCTCAACCACCCACCCACTCTTTTATAGCATCTTCTTCTCATTGGTTACAGCTGTGGCCTATTAAAGTCAAGCCTGTTCCTAATCTTTGATAATTGGCCCAGCTGCAACTCCCAAGGGGTAAGATTACTCTCTACACTATCTTTATTTTCTTATATTCTATCCCCCTACACTTGATCTCAGTATTAAAGCAACACAAATACTCACAAGGGTAATGTTTTAAGCTGCTCTTCCAGATTTCCAGATTTATAATCAATCACATCATCTGCTCCAAGCTTTTTCACCAGTGTGCTGGCATCATGAGAGCAAACTGCTGTCACATGAGCATCCCAGGCCTTCATTAGCTAAAAGCAAGTATAAAAAAAAAGTCCAAAGATTAAAATTTAGTGAAATATTGGGAACAATTTGAAAAGCCAAAGTCTCATTATATTTATATAACAAATGAGCACCTTTAATAGGGACTGGAGAGACTGTTCCAATACAGGATAATTTGTCACAAATCCCACAGACAAAATAATGGCTAGAATTTATCAATATTTAAGGTGGCTGTGGGGAGGGAGGAGTTGGTGTGAAGGAAAGAGTGTGGGGTTTTTTTAATGCCACTGAAAGATACCAGGTCTCATGAAAAATAAGGCTCTCAGTTTACCATCTGTATGTTTAGTCTACCAGCTAAACATACACCAAGAGATACTGTCCAAGTTGCCAATCAACCAAACTGGCACCAGATGTACCATTAAATATTATTAAATATGCCCTTTAAGTATTTCATATTACTGCAAATAGGTTAAGTACTAGTAAAAAGAAAAATAAGGAAATAATGTCTGACTTATCACAGGGACAATATCAGGTTATCTTCTACTCCAAAAGCTATAGCAAAGTAAAGGATTTTGCTAGTTATTTATCTCTTTTGGCATCTCATTTTTTCATTCACAGTAACACTTTTTACCTTTATTCCAGGTTAATTAACTTAGTTTATCCAGGATTGATCAGTTACAAGTTGTAACTAGTCAGTAGCTGGTCAGCCTTTCATACTAAAAGTCACCTGCTTCATCAAAGATCAGGCAAATAGCATACCACAAAAAATTCTGCTGTAAACCTCTTTAAAACCACTGTGCTTATGGCCTAGTAACACAGAAAGCAGTGATGCAATCACCCAACTTCTGTATTTTTTATAATCTTGAGAGAAAGATTTTTCAGCATGAGATGATAGTAATTAGAATCAAAACTCCCAAATTAACTGAGAGCATGAAAGAGGATGTTCCACAACTAATGAAGTAACAAAAGAGCATGTTGACTTTCCAAAGTTTAGAGCTACTGAACAGACGGACAAAAAGGCAGCAAGGCAAAGACAGTGAGGGAAAGTAAATCTAAGCCTCTGTGCTTTACAGCCACTGCACACAAAAGCCTGATGGCCTCTCACATCATTTGACCAGCTACAGCAGTTGTGGTAGGTGACATTCTCCATCAGTTTTCCTACTCATACACCAAGTTCTGCTCATATTTAGAGCACAGAGCTGAATGAAAGATAATGAGAACAGCCTACATGTTTCAACTTACACCAATCAGAGATTTCCTGCACCCAAATTGTGAAATGTGATCTTACACCCAACTCCTTTCTTTGGAAGTCCCTATTTCCTACTTTAAAATAATACAACATAATAAAAGGAAAGCAATAAATCTGAAAATATTTGACTTTTGGAAACATCAATCTTCTCAATCAGGCAGACAGATCTTGCTATTAATCTTGCTATATAGAGAGCTTGCTATTTCTCTATTCCTTTTCTCAATTCCCCTGCTGTTATTTTTTTTCATACTGAAATGCTTGAAGATTAATCCTAGGCATGCTGGATAATATTACCTGTACAGCAAATGTACCAACTCCTCCTGAAGCTCCTAATATTAATATTCTGTAAGAGAAAATTAAAATAGATTTAATAGTTCTTTAAATAAACTCTGGAGTAATTATGTATTCTAATGTTTATTATACATCTCTGATGCTGAATTATTTTTAGCAAAAGACTGGTTTGGTCATTCAATGTTATTCAAGAGTGGTTAACTGTTCAGATAGCCAAAAATGTGACTTAACATTGCTGATCATGTGTCCTGTGCCAAAAACAGTATCTCAGCACAGCCAAAGAGACTTCCTCATATGTCCTTTCTTCTAAATGCAGGCAGTGGAGCTGTCAGGTAGTAGCACTTCTATCACTCAAAACTCCTGCACCTGTCCTCACTTTCCCAAATGTAATTGTTTTGTTTGGGACAAAATCAATCAAGAGCCCTTCCTGTCTCCCAGACTCCACTGTCACATCTCCTAAAGAAAAAAATCCAATTCACCAGCATTTTACAAAAATTGGTCCCATCTAAGAGAAAAAGTAGTTAAGTATCACATTATTTAATGAGACTGTGAACTGCAGAACATATGGAACATAATTATCCCATATTGCATAATGTTCAGCTAAAAGACAAAAATTCAATGAAGTGCCCTCACCACTAACAAGTTTAATTTTTATTAAATTAAAATGAGTGTATTTTTCTTTAGGAAAAAAAAGCAGTAGAATTTTTCTAGTTCCTTCCAGTACATCTCGACAAGACCCTGTAAATGCCAGCTTGTGGGAACTGGCACACAAGCAAGAAAATGAAAGAGTATATTGCCTAATTATTAGCAACTGAGAGTTCATTTTAACTGATAACCCTAAATCTCAAAAAAAAATTAATACAAGTTAAGTTGTGTGAGGACCTTAGCGCTAGAAGCCTAAACGCTGTTCAAAAATTTAATCCAAATATTTTATTAAATAACTAAACATCAGAAAGTGAATTAGTAAGAAAACCTTGCAGCTCAAGTTGCAAACAGTGCCTTTGTCTTTGGATCCATTTGCTAATTCTAGGACAAAAAGAAGATCCAAGATGAAGTCCTGGCACAGGATTGGGGAACATCATGTTTCTCAGAGCTTCCATTTGCCAGAAAAATCTCAGAATCTTCAGAAGTTGGTGAAATTCCTGTTTTAAATCTCACAGTAAAAGATGTTGAAGGAAATTGCTTTTTACAGTACAAAACTGTACTATACAATCTGGAGTCTCAGTTTACAAAAGTTCTTTGAAGTAGCCTAAGAGACTTGGCTGTGGTCACACTATCCATTTTGAAATACTCCTTTTGTAAGTGATCAGATTCTGTTCCCTCCCATTTCACTGATCCAAGCTGCAAAATTCAGATTAAGAATATGAAACCACAATACCACAAAGCCTGCAGCTTTTAAATCTGCCAAAATGTACTTATCCTCAGAACCAGGCTTCTAACAACAGATGCCCACAGCAACACACATATTTTGACTTCAGTATACTCGAAAAGGCTCCAGGATCCTACAGTCAAGATTTTGGGTTAAACCCATCTTTATCCTTAAAAAGGACAGTCACAATTAAATCCTTTCAAAAAAACCTTTTCAAACTGCCTTTACAATTTCACTCCTTAGTTAAAGTGCATTTCTTCTACTACATAATTGCGGGAAAGCTGCCATCCTAAAATGTACAATTTGCTCAAAGGATTTAGGTAACATTTTCATTTTGGGGAGCAGCTTGGCTAGGACTTTTTTTTTTTCTCCTTCAATAAAAGCCCTTCAGGATTCCTTCAGGTAGAAATACTTCTGAGATTCAGTTTGTTCCTATGTTACATGGGCTATTTTCTATCACACCTTACAATCATTAAAACTCTCTCCACACACTGTGACTTCAAGAAAGCTCTTCATTTCTGAGACAAACTACATCTGCACAGGAGATCCATGTGCAGCAGCCCAGCAGCACTGACAACAGCAAGACACACAAGTAAGAGGGATGGTGATTGAAGGTGCAGGACCTGTTAGGACAGTACTGAATGACAGATGGTGGCAAGTGCCAAAGCAGGAACAGTTTTGTGTGCACTGCCTCAGGAAAACAGAGCTAGGAGAAAACACATCGTAGAAACTACCTGTTTGCACTGCAAGGGTGAGCTCAGGAGTAAATTAATATAAAAGTATTTGCACCAGGGACCAAATTAACAAATCTTCTGACCTGGGCAGGGATCCAAGAGAACCAATTTTTTCAGAAGAACAAAAAGAACATTTGTAGCCCAGGCTTTCCTCCCTTCTGACAGAGGCACAACATTCACCAAGCCCTCCATGGGGCTCAGCAGTTCAAACAATCAGAGGGAGCAGATCTCTCCAGATAAGCACAGCATGAGATTTGAAGGTTTAGCCCATCTCCCTAGGCCCTGCTTGGAGCTATGGTGAGGTCAGAAACGAGCATCAGGAGGCAGGACCTGTCTCAGCTGAGTGTGCCCCCCACCAGAACACATAGAGGGTGGGGAGTGGGTACAGATCAAGGACTAATATTTTCTCCAGATTATAAATAATTAAAAAATTTCAGTGGCGGAGTTACATGCAAGATAACAATTGAATAAATGCAGTGATTTTATATAGTTGTAAAATTAATGTATTTATTGACTAAATATATCAACTTTATTTAGATATAAAATTATATTTCATTTGATTATGCCAACAAAATGTCCTCAAGAAATTTATTCCTGGATCAAGCACTGTTTACCCTATCAAGAAGTTTTACAACCTACACTCAATTTGTACTTCTCAACAAATAAAATGATGAAATAACACACAGACATTGAAAAAATATTTTCTTGGGGTATTATACCATTCAAATTTTCACCGTGACCGTATGAACCAGGAGTCTGTTTGGTAGCTTACATTAAGAGAATCCAGCATCTCTGCCCAGCATACATGAAAGTCTAAGATATTGCTTCTGCATTTACATAAAGACTTTTATTTAAAAGCAATGTAAGCACTTTGAATAACTTCTCAAACTGTCAGGTTTCTGTCATGCATTTTCTGAATACAGAAAGCAAGATATTTAACATCTAATGTTGAACAAGCATATCTCCTCTCTATTGAAACAGGTCAGTGGCACATATGAGGTAGCCACAGATAACTTCAACACAACACAGTCATTTTGAACATTTAGGACAGTAAGAACATTTAAGCTTCTACAAGAATATTGACATTAATTAGAGTGGTATAGAATAAAGGCTATGGAAAAATGACTGGAATTGCAGGAGTGCTCACAAACAATGAGAGCACACTTCAGGAAACTTGTAAGAACATAACCTGTGAAAGTATGTGCAGATGGAGCAGATAATCTGCCAGATCAATGCACAGCCAGACACTGGACTAACAGCAAGTGTTTCTGGTTAGCCCACACTAATGCCTCAAAAGAGGCAAAGAGAACAATACACACCAATAGAAAAATCTCACTGCTTTTAAGGTGTCCCAACATTGCACTAAAGCACCAGTGAAGGAGCTTTCATCAAGAATACAGCTGCTCTGCCCAAATAAGACATTTTTCTGTGTGTGTGCACCCTTCTACATAGCTATTTACCTACAACTACAGGAGACAGAAAGACTGACACAAAATCACACACGTAGGTAACTTCTTACCAAATATATGATCTAAAGAAATTAGGAAACGCTGTATAAACTGTTGTATTTTTAAATTATTGCCCTGAGGATTCATGGAATATAATTTTGCACAGCCTCTTCAATGCACTTTAAACACTTTCCTACAAGCACTATTTCAGGAGGAAAAAAGGTACCATCACATAAGTCATTCACTGCTGGTTTTACAGTTCAAAATTTATAGATAGGAAATATAATATTTTTAAAGTACATTAAAATGGGTTTTTGCTGACAGAGTAATTAAAAATTTATTTGGAACATGAAAGTAAATATTAAATGTAAAGATTACATTACAAATGTAGTTTGCTGACAGAGTAATTAAAAATTTATTTGGAACATGAAAGTAAATATTAAATGTAAAGATTACATTACAAATGCAGTTTCAATTTTACTGCTAACAATCTAAACACTTACCTGAAGATTGGAAAGAAAATTTAAATAAAACTAGCCTATCAGTGTATCTTTAGGTTAATTCTATTTATGTGTGAAAGTTAAGATACTAAAAAGTCTAAATACTGAAAAATAAAAAAGTAAGGTGATCTTGTATAGAATTTTATTACTAGCTGGAAGTTAATTTCAATCATGTCTCTTTGAAACTCCTTTAAATTTTGCAATTTCATCTTCTCAAAACATTGTTTACCTTTAGAAAAAATACTCAATATTTTCATTATGAAGTTCACTGTGACACATGAATAATCACTCACTCGATTGTCTTCTAGAGATGTGGGTGAAGAATTTTAATCAATCTAGTGTCCTTTGCAATGTGTTGCATTACAAAGTATCAGCCAAGATAAGAAGAGGTCAGGCATCCAAGACTTCTGCTGCCCAGTAATTACTTTATGACCTAAATCTGTGATGCAGTACAGTAATTTTAACTACTGTTTTTCAACTCCCATAGTTTTACTTTTGCCCTCATTTCCATTCTGAAGATCTTGCTATCTATTTACTCAAACATCCAAAGGTCAAAATAACTGAAGATTTCAATTATCAGAAGAAAAATGGTTTTTGCTCCAACCTTTCACTGCATTTTTCCTCATCTGCCATTGTCAGATCAAAAGACTGATAAACAAAGCCAATTTTTTTATTTGATTGGCTGCTTGTCTTGTACATTCTCCTTTTCTTGTCCGCATTCCTGACCTCATCAAAGTTCTGGCCTGCAGGTCAAGTAAGAGTCAGTCACCTGCTCATTTTTCTCAAAAAGCTGGAAAACCAGTCTGTTCCAAATGGGCCATGCATGCAGGAGGTGACTGAACCACATCTCTGTCCTTGAGAGGGCTTTTTGTGAGCTGCCAGTACAACTGAGAGGATATTACATTTGGCTAGCTGAAAAGCAAAGTCCCTACAAATTCTTGGAGATAACATCCTCAAATTCTCCATATAGCCCATACATTAGATATACATTGGATTGGAATCACAGAACAGCCTAGGTTGGATGGGCCCTCAAAGATCACCTAGTTCTAACTGCCCTGCTCTGCACAGAGACACCCTTCACTGGGGCAGGTTGTCCAGAGCTCCAGCCAACCTGGCCTTAAGCATTTCCACTTGTGGATGTGAGGGCATCACCAGCTTCTCTGGGTGGGCATTTTTTACCTCTATACAGGGACCTCATCTGAGCCTTCCTCTAAAGAAGCCTCTCTCAGCAGCTGTATAGACAGAATCCATCATCCTCAGACAGCTGATCTGTATCAATGTCATGGTGTAACAGTCTTTATTGCTGCTGGACATGTCTTACAAGCAGCTCAATATAAAAATGAAGAACTTTAGTTTTAGTACCAGAACTGTTTACTTACCTTTTCCCACTACAATTACTTTGGTTCAGTCCTCCCACTTGGTTAAGTGCAGACCACGCAGTGAGACCAACATATGGTAAGGCAGCAGCTTCTGTGTGACTGAGACACTTTGGCTTAAAAGATACCTGAAATAAAACCATAACTAAGTCACACAGCAGCTCCTATGTGACACTGAAATATTTAAAAAAGCTTTACTGAATTGCAGATTGTGTATTGCACATTTTCAGCCATCTTCAAAACTAGCTGGAGTACGAATCAATCCAAGCACTAAGAAATAAAGTTACTTAGATACTGAAGAAGAAAAATGCCAGTCTTTACAACTTTGAGGTTTTGTTAGCCAGAGTTTTGGAAGTTTACCTCATTTCCACTAGCTACCACAAACTCTGACAGAGTGCCTTGTTTCCATGGGGGAATTGCTGCCCACACCTAAAACCAAACAGAAAACAGCTATCAATTTTTGTAGCCTTGCACACAATTGTATGTACACAGGAATTTCCCTCGTTAAAGAAATCTTTTTTTATAATTCACAGAATGTCTTCACTGTTTATCAGAAACCAGATTTAGCTTATTTTACACCAAAAAAAAAAAAATCACAAAACCGACTACCAACTATATGAAGGACTGGAGGGCTATGTGAATAAATTGTACTGCATTGTGTATAAGACATAATTTTTCAACTCCCCCCAAACTACTCCCATGCCAGGAAAGCCCAGATTAGAGGGGTGAGGATGGTGCAGAATCACGATTTGCTATGCTAAAACTGATGAAATGTGAAAGCAACTGGTGAAGGTGAAAGCAAACAGTATCAGTATTTCTGTGGGCACCCATGAAGTGCTTCTTGGGTTAAGCCAAAGTTCCTACTCCAAGCTACTCAAGAAAAATAAAAACAAATCCCTTCTTGTTAGAATTCTACCTTCAATTAAAAACAAAGTGGCACTTTTGAGTGTGCACTTATAAACAAACAAATTCCACTCTTGCTACTGCTGCAATGGTCCAAAAACTAAAACCCAGAAGGGACGTTAACTTGCAGAAGCAAGTCTCTGAAAGACCATGAGACCATGTTTTTCACAGAAAAAAATGAAGGGAAGGAAGTACTCTAGGAATTTACTGCCAGATAGGCCTTATTAAGAGTGCAACAGCATTAAAAAAATAATTATGAGGAGAATGAATGCTGAACATTTCATAGTATATTTTAAGTGTACATTTTGGAAAAAAGAAATAAAATAAGAGATTGTTGGTATCACCTCATCTCCAGGTTTGAAATAAGACACACCCAGTCCACATTCCATAACCACACCAGAGACATCTCGACCGAGCGTTAGAGGAAATTCAGTCTCGCCGGTTTTGAGTTTCAGGGGATCCCGCTTCATATTTAATGCAGTTGCACCATAACCACCTGCAAAACATGGAATCAACCACAACATACCACACTGAGTGCTCATTTATTAACTGTGCAATTCCAATTAGAAAGCACCAGCTATCCATAACGTGCCTCATTTCTGTTATAACTAAAGCATGCAAAAAATCTGCAATATTTCACACTTTTACAGATTTTAGAGATAAAGAGCAAGTGTAAAAAATAACAAGGCATAGCTCCTAAGATGAGTAACCTGGACTTTTATTTAGTAAGCAACAGACAAAGGCGGTGAAGTCTCAGAATTACCCAACTAATAACAGTGCTCAGCCTAAAAAGAGCCTGCATTTGGGCGTGTATACCCACTCAATTGTTTGGAAAAGTCCACCTAGGGGCCCTATCATGCCAGAAAGTGTCTTACCAGGAATCCTCAGATAGGAAATGTCCCATCACTAAACCCCCAACTATATTCAAAGATTTTTTAAAATTCATTTTTAGAGACCCAAAGCACAGATTACAGCTGGATCAGCAGGCTTCCTACAGATACATTTGCTTGTTCTACTGAATCTGAGTCAATATGCAAGCACTTCTACACAGGAAATACAAGGTACTACTACGACTACTACTACTAATACTAATACTACTACCACAACTTCCTTCTCATGTTTCAAACACAGAAACTGGGGGAAAAAACCTAATTAAATGTGTCAAATACAAAGAGCCGGGCAGTGAAAGAGCCAGATTTCCCGGGCGGGATGACAGCACGTCTCCAGATGCCAGTTTAGGATGGGCATGGCAATGAACACCACGGTTTGCCTTAGGTCGTGGCAAGCCGACTTGGCAGAACTTGGGCCTGCAGCCCCATTCACCTCCAGGAGATGGGAAAATCCAGCATCACTTAGGGGGAATGCTGCTCCTTGGCCGGGCGTATCTCGGTCAAGAGAGCAGCACCACAATCGCTCAATTGAAAGTTCACCCTCTCAACACACACGCGCACACTCTTGTCAGTGGCTTTTTGTATCGTTCTTCCCCGAGAACCTGAAAAAAAGTGGAGTTTCCAAGAGGCGGCGGATTTCCACAGGGCTCGGGGAAACACGTGTGTTGAGGCAGCCCTGGACACTGCCGGGCCAGGCCGGTGCCCGGGCACCGCTCGGGTCACCGGAGCCGCAGCCCCAGCACAGTCCCTGCCATCCCGGCAGCCCGGCCGCGGCTGCTCGGGCTCGGCACTTACTTCTCATGCTGAGGTCGATGGGGTTCAGGCTCGCAGCGTGAACCTTAATGATGACCTCGTTCGGGAAGTGTATGATGGGGAACATCATCTCCCTGGTGAAGCGCAGCACCTCGTTGCTGCCGTACCGGTCTATGACCCAGCTGGGCATGGCGATCCGCGCCCGCGGAGAGGCGCGGAAGCCGCGGGCCGGTACCCGCCCGTTCGCCCAGCGCAGCGCCCGCCCGCCCGCCGCTCCCCATGACAGCATGGCCAGGGCAGCCGGGCCGGGCCGGGCCCCAGGTTCGCGATCGGGTTCGGGATCGGGATAAGGATCGGGATCGGGCCGGGGCGCTCCTTCGCCCCACAGCGCTCAGCCCAGCGGCCCCCGCAGCCAATGGGCGGCCGCCTTCTTGGCCGCCCTGCCAATGGTGCCGCGGGGTGTTGCGGCAAGATGGCGGCGCGCGGCCGCCGCGCCGGGGTAAGGAGAGGGGTCGCTCGGCGGGCGTGAGGAGGCGGCGACGGGCAGGGAGAGCCATGCTGCGCGCCTCTCTCCGCCAGGTGAGTGGGGTCTGTCCGCCTGCCGGGGATGCCGAGGAGCGGGGCGGGTTCGCAAGGTGACCCTCGCGTTCCCCTTCCCCGGGGCGGCCCGGGAGAGCGCTTCCCGTGCGCTCCTTCCCCCAGCGGGGATGGCGCTTTCTTCCCGTTCCGCCCCGGCGCGGCCTCTGGCAGCCGGCTGCCCTGAACGACGGGCTGCGCTCCCAGGTGTCGGCGGCGTTGAAGGAAGGACGAGTCGCTCCCACGGAGCTCTGCCAGCGATGCCTGGCCCTCATCAAAAGCACCAAGTTTCTGAATGCATACATCACCGTAGCGGAAGAGACCGCTTTGAAGCAGGCTGAAGAATCAGAGGAAAGATATAAAAGAGGTATGTTGGTTTGTAACTAATGTCAGTCCTTAAGAAGCTGCTGAGGAGGAGCTGTCTGTGTTAGACGAAGCACCTTTGCTTTTTAAAGGGGATGTCTTGGCTTGTTTGACTCTTGGGAGATGAAGCTCACACTTGAGATTTCCGTGGGTATACACTTGGCACTCAGGAGAGTATTTAGGCCAAAAAAACAGAAGGAAAACCTGGACCAAACGAGGCACTGCAGGTTAAATAGGCTCTGTGCCTCTTGGACAGCACTGCTGCTTGGTGTCTGCTGCTTCTTTCCCTCAGCAGTTCATTTGGAATATGTAGCCAACAGCTGCGATGAATAGGCAAATGCAGTGGTCATTCACAGGCCTCCAGACTGGGATAGGCAAACAGCTAGCACAACCTATCGAGTTTTTAATTAAGAATGTAAATTAAAATAATGTAGCTTTATTAATTGCAGTTAGTAATTGGAGAACAGAACAGCTTTCAGTCCTGTTACATGCAGCATTTAGAAGATGGCCATCCTTGTTTTCCTTTGTGTTTCAAGAAAGGCAGGAAAGGTAAATTTCACCTAGTAGAGTACATGTTTTCCTTCATGTGTGACACTTGCTGTCCTCTGACAGCTCAATAAAATTGTCAGGTTGTTTTGCTTCCTAATGTAGGCCATTTAGGTTTTGGGTTGTTTTTTTTTTGTTTTGTTTTGTTTTTTTTTTTTTGTGGTATTTGTTGGTTCTGGGGTTTTTTCTGATGGTGGATAATCAATTACTTGGGAAAGATTTTCTCTGTTTCAGTAATTAATCTACTGTGTATGTCAGGTAGGCAGAGTTCATGGCTCCAAGCCTAGTGATAGGGTGGATTTAGTAGCACCTATGGCTGCAATAAGCACTGTGTGGTGACATTGGAATGCACTCCATTGGGACAGCCAGCCTGGATGAAAGCAGGTGGAGGGCTTAGACACGAGGTCTGGTTTGGGCAGAGTGCTCAATGCTTGAGTTGGAATGGAAGGTGGTTCTTGAAAATGTAACAGACAACCATCAAATGCCAAGTGGAAAGCAATCTTGCTTTCAAAACCACCCAAAGGGACATGTAAAATAATCAGTAATCGATGAGAACATATGTAGGGCACATTTTGCTTTAATTTCTGTTGTTTTACAATCATTTCATTGTAGGTCAGCCACTGGGCATTCTAGATGGAATTCCTATTGCTGTAAAAGACAACTTTAATACAGCTGGCATTGAGACAACATGTGCATCAAACATGCTAAAAGGTACAGTAAAGCTTTTAAAATAGAAACAGATATTTTGCTCTTTGGAGGGTTTATGGACTGGAGTCTTCCAGAAATCCAAGTATTTTCAAAAAATGAGCTGGTGTCATTTGAGGAAATACATTTATCCAGTTTCACTAGCCAGTTCATCTGGTATTACAGATGGATCTTTTCCTTCTTCTAAGCATGTTATCTCTTTATATTTGTATGCATTTAACAACATTTATAATAAAAACCTATACACTACAATAAAATAGTTCCAAAATTCTCGTTTTCCTTCACATTGGTTTTAGGTCTAGAGGAGAGCAGCCAGTACTGTTCTGTCTAGTGAAATCCAAAGACAGTCCTATTTTGTTGTTGTTGGTCTGTTTATAATTGGTGACTTAAATAGGTTTTTGATATGGCTGTAGTAAAGGCAGATGTTAACAATCCCAACATGCAATCACATTCTATAATGCTTTTAAGGAAATTTTTTTCTTTCCTAAACTCATTGTTTTTATTAACAGTTCATGAACATTTTCAGGCATTACAGTGTTTTTATAGTAAAAACAAAAGTAGGAAACATTTCTTATATCTGTTTTATTCTGCACAAAGTAAAACTTTATATTAATCCTTGTGGAAGATAGTTGAAGTAAATTAGCAGACCTCTGATTTGATTGTGGTTTTTTTTAATAGCAGAATAAACAAAATATGACTTCACTGTTGTAAAAGTTGTTATATTACCTGAGATGCTTTTCCTTAAAGCACATTCTCATGTGCTTTAAAGCGCATTCCTTAAAGCACATTCATGTGATTGATTGCAATGAGTATTAGGAGTGATGTCCTTGTTCCTGATGAAAGTGGGAGTGAAGAAGCCCCTGTTATCATTCATGAAGTGAATTGGTTACCATTTGAGGTCTAGTTCTCATCTTTATGTAAAGTCTGAGTGGTAATGACAGCATCAAAATGTTCAGAGTAGCTACTTGTAAAAATAACTTGCATCTCACCAGTTGCTCTTAATTGTTTTGATTGTTTTCAGGTTATATTTCTCCTTACAATGCTACAGTAGTTCAGAAGTTACTGGATCAGGGAGCTGTGCTTTTAGGTAAAACAAACCTAGATGAATTTGCAATGGGGTGAGTGATGTTTATGATTTTTAATGTGTTGATTTTACATAAAATAGCTTACATACCATCTGTTCCAATCTACCTGTAATCCTTAACTCCTTTCTGTGAGGCAAGACAACAATGAATACTTACTGGAAGGGTACACAGAGCTGCATGAACTTTTCCCTGAGCCTTTGTAGTGTTGTGTAAATGATACAGACGCTGAGTTTTGTGAACATAGTGTTCAAGTGTGCTTGAGAGGCAGGAAGCAGTCCAGCTTTTGCAGAAGGCCAAGGACAAGTGGCCTTCTCGTAGATTCAGTAGTGTGTTTATAGAATTGGTTACAACACAGTTAATTGCTGCTTTTTCCTCTCTCCTTACTGATGGCTTTTTGCCCTTAGGTAATTGTAATCGTGCCCCCAGTGGCAGCCACTGCCTCTGCCATCTGGCCACTGGGATGATTTGTATGGGTACTCCCTGATTTGCTGCACACAGGCTAATCGAGGGCAAGGCTTTTAAGTTGCCTAAGCTAATGGTGGTGACTTTTTGTCAGGAGCACATTGAAAAATGCTCCTACAAATTGATTCTTCTGCAAATCAGTGAAGGCAGCCAAGCTGTAGCAGAGAATGGCATTGGGCTGTTAGGGATGGGAATTACTGCCAGGTTTGGAAGGGAATCTCTGGGATTTAGTTACCTGTGAAAAACAGTAAATGCTGTATTTTGGTTTTATTACACTGAAAACCAGAGTCCAAGGTTTGATTGGAAATTCACATGGATGGGGTGGAAGTGCTTGGACAATATTGTTTTGAATAAAGTAATTTTTATGTAAAAAGCTATTCCTCAGAGGAAGAGCAGGCAAAAAGCTGGGGAGAAACCTGATAATGCAGTATTACAGCTGGTCTAAGTTCATTAAAGCACAGGATTCTCCTAAAGAGCTTATCCCAATACTGGTTTCTCATTCTGGTCTGTGTGTTTGCGTGATCTCTTGATCAGGGAGCAGATCCAGCTCTAAAGTAGTGATGTCTCAATAAGATTTGTTTTTGACTGCTGTGAGCTGCCTGTTCTGTCTGATGATACAGCTGGTAACACTGGCACCTGGCAGTCAGGGGGAGCATGGGGTAGAGGGCCTGAGGAAGGAGGAAAGTATGCCCTGCCCCTGCTTCTGGTGTCAGCTCACACCTAGGTGACACAAGCTGGCTGAAACCAGTTTCTGAGAAGCCAGTCTGGCATTCTGAACCAGTGAACTGTGGTCTCTGCAGAGGGCTACAGAGTGAATAATAGTGTGGCATTTCAGAGAAATGTGTGTTCCTGGTATTGTGGAGCTTTTCTCCACCTCTAGCAGCATGTTTTTCCTCACAACAGTGATCTTGTGTCAAATACAGGGCTGGAAAAACAGAATACCTTGGTTTTGAAAGAGATATGCTCCTGTACTGTTACATATCTTAAATCAGTTTTAGGTCTTTGTGACTCTGTTCGTTTCAGTGGCATTAGCAGAAGTTAGAAAGAGGTACCAGTTCAGGTTCTGTGTCAGGAACTGATGAACAGCTATGAATTTTGTATATAATGTTGTAGAAGTTGACTGCTTAAGGATTTACATACACCAGTCTTCTTGTGTGGAAATTGAATTTGCAAGCATGATGAGGAATTGGATCTAAAAAATTAAATTGAGGAATACAACTGTGTCATTTGTCACTTCTGTCTGTATTTGTCCTGTCTGACTATCTCAGTTCTGGGAGCACGGATGGAGTGTTTGGACCAGTCAGAAATCCCTGGAGTTATTCAAAACAGTACAAGGAAAAGTCTGTCCCAAAATCCCATTCTGAAGATGAAGAGTCAAACTGGGTAATAACAGGAGGGAGCTCAGGAGGCAGCGCGGCTGCTGTGTCGTCTTTCACATGTTTTGCGTAAGAGGCTTTTAAAATTGTCTTTCCCTAAATGTCTCAAAATATTTTTGGAGTGTTTTAATTTTATAATTTTCTCATAAGCTAGTAGGAAATAGGAGGGTTATTGGCACTGGCATGCAAAAATTTATTTCAGCATCCCTAGGTTACTCGTGGCATATCATGAAGCCAGAATTAATCCATGCAGGCAAATTTAGATTTACTCATTTCAGGCATTATTCAGTGGTATGACCACTTTGCACTTTGTGAAATATATATAAAATTATGATGGCAGTAAGGGAGTGACAGTTTTATTCTCACATAATCTCTTAAAAAGTCTTAAGGGGTTTGTGACGCATCCTCTTCCTCCCTAATTGCATTACACAAATACACACTGAAAATATAATTCAGCAAATTAAGAGATCCCTCAATTTGTAACAGTATAATAATCTTTCCTCTGCTCCTTTGTCTTTATAGCACAGTTATGTAATAGTACATGAGATTTGGGACCTAAAAACTTTCAAATCTCTTATTTAACAAAAGAGTACAGAGTACTTACTACATAGATACTTACGGAGTTCCGTGTTTTTAACTTAGAAAACAATTTTAGTGTTGGGGTGTTTTTTTAGGCAAGTGTGTGTTTATGGTTGTTTGGAGTTTTTTCCTAAAGAAATTTAAACAAACTGGACCTTTTTTTTTCAATAGTAATTACTAACTGCATGGAATATCAACACACTGTTTAGCAAGTCAGTTGTCTATACTGTCTTCTCCATCTGACTGTTAAAACTGATCACAAACCTTTACACCTTGCATTTTATGGCAATTTTTAGAGCTACATGTCGGAACATGTTTTATAGAAGATTATTTCAATTCTGCTCTTAATTGGAAGGTGTTTAAAAATGCTCTTTAGTTACTTTATCCTTATTTGCCCATAGACTACATTACAAGCATCTATTTTGTTGTTAAAATATTCTTGCTAACGTTGATTACAACTCTTTAAATTACTTTTTAAAGTTATATATCTCTTCTTATCCTTGCCCTTTACTGGGATGTAACTTACTCAACATTTTAATACTGTTGAAATTGAACTCAGTGCAGCCATTCCCAAGGACTGCTGGTTCTCATCCTGAGCCAGAATGGGCTGATCCTGAGAGGGTCTGGCACCTTTTCCTATGTTGCTGGGCTTCCATTTTGCACTGCTCAGCACATTGTCAGATCAGGGAGATTTTTTTGTCCAGCTATTTTATTGCATATAACCTATTGTATATCCATCCTATTAGTGTCTTTCAAGCACCAGGAATGCTGCCAGTCTTTACATTTTCAGTTTGGGATTTGGATGTCCAAAAATGCTATAAAATTGAGGATGTTTTACATCAACACAAATGCTTTGGAAAAAATTCCACTTCAGGAAAGTCAGTTGAATTGGTTCAGCCATCTCATAAACAAATGGCTATGGGAAAAGCCATATACTCACTTCAATAAAAATTATACCTATTTCTGGAGTTTAAATTGGTTTTGGCAAAGATTTGAATGAAAACTGCTTTGTCTTTTTAATGCTGCTTGAGTTAAATTTATTAAAAACAAGAGAACAACATGTTTCATTGCAATACAGTTTTTGAAATAAAAGTTTCAATTTAGAAAGAACAAGGTTTCAGTTGTGGATAAGGAAAGAGGAATTCAACATAATAATAATGATAATAATATACTGTGTTTTAATTGTACCTAAGCTAATGTAAACTGGGAGTTCTGATCAATCTTTGTAGATTTGGAAACAGGAAAAACATCTTTCCAAAGTATGCCCTCTTGTTAGGGGCAAGAAGTGTCATTCTTCCTTTTTATCCTGGAAAATGCTGATTCATGGTGCATTGGTTACCCAATAAATAAGATACAAGTGTTGAAAATTGTTCCCTAAATCAGATGTGCCAGTTGGAGTCCAGAGTATTGGAACAGACCACAGTATTGGGGCAGGGAAGGCAGAAAAAGATATTTGGGGCCATTTTCAGATGGTCTGAATTCTACCTATCTGCCTTTTCTTTGTGAAGAGAACTGGACTCTCCTAATGGCAAATTCAGAGACCCTAAGAAAAATCAGAGAACAAATGAAAAATAGACATAGAGAGCAGACTGGAATTTAGGCTGTGTGATTATGACTTGTGGTCTGGAAGAATTTACAGTTTTAAATCCATGCATCTCAAAGCCACACGTTCTTATGATTTGGAAATGTTCTGAATTCTCTTACTAATGATGATCCTTTTGAAACCATAGAGCCTTAGGGTCAGACACAGGAGGATCTACCCGAAACCCTGCTGCTCACTGTGGTGTTGTAGGTTTAAAGCCAACATATGGACTGATCTCTCGCCATGGTCTCATTCCTCTAGTGAACTCCATGGATGTGCCAGGAATCTTAACCAGATGTGTGGATGATGCAGCAGTTTTGTTAGGTATTACTCTGTCATACACCTTTGTTTACAACATTTCCTCAAAACAGACTGAATCCTAACTAACTAACTTTTTCCTGGTCTTCACATTTGGTGTCTTTTTCAGGTTCACTTGCTGGACATGATCCTAAGGACTCTACCACAATTCAGGATGACTTTAAACCGTTTGAACTACCTAACTTGACTGATGTCAGCAAGCTTTCAATTGGAATTCCAAAGGTAACATTTAAATCCTGTTAACAGTTATGGACAGGAAGAACAAATAAAAGACACATAACAAAAAAATACTTGTCTAGTATAGACAAGTATATACTTGTATATATAGTATATATACTTGGCCTATACTAGGCCACCACCTCCTAGTCTCCCATGATTGGAAACAGTGAAGACAGTAAAAGCAGCTCCTGGAAAAGAACAGTATGTGTTTGCTCTGTTGCCTGTCCAGGCAATTTGGAGTAAGCATACAGTAATGCATCACCTAAAACATGTTGTCATTGTGGTAGGAAGCACTGTCAGGAACTTAGGGGAAATGGGGAACTTCAGTTCTTGGTTCTCTCTGTTGCCCTTTCCTTAGTCTACTCTGTAACCTCGAACAAGTTGCTCTTGGTGCCTTCCCACGCAGTGAGCTTGGTATTGGTTTGTGCAGAGCTTTGGGATCCTTGCCTAAATACCACTGTGTTAATATAGAGCAGAATTTTAAAGGCAATTGAATGGCACAAGGAGCTGTGATTTGCAGAATCCTAATAAGAACTGAAAGACATCTGTAATTTGGCATCTGATGTATGCAATTCAATCATGTTTGTTTGAAATTTAGGAACAAAGTTTGGGACTTGAGCCTTTTTTTAATTTAATAAAGGCTCTGCCTTCAAAGAGACAATGTAAATAACGTTTATTAATTGTATTCTCAGCATTGGAACCTAAGCTAGAAAAGGCATAGCAAAAGTTTTAATTTGGTAAGCAGAGATGTCCACTGACTGATTATTCACAATCTGTGAAATGGAAAAATTACGTGCCTGGAAAATTGATCAGCTGCATACTGTTTCAATCTTGATAAATCTAAAATTGTGATGTTGGTTAATTTTTCCTATCTTTTGGACAGTTTTTTCTACTGCTACAGGTTATTCTAAACAGATACATGCATACATTAAACATGGGTCATAGCTACTCAGAAATCAGACAGTATTATGACCCTGATATTATGGTTTAGAACTAAAGCAAGTATCTTTAAAGCCAGGGAATTTTAATATAATATCTATAATTTGTCTGTGAAATAGGAAAGTAGCTACTCTAAGTCTCTCCCAACCCCTTGATTGTAGTTCTTCTTTGGTGGGTGGTTTTATTTGTTTCACCAAGGTGTGCCAGTTGCCACTGATAACATTGTAAGCTTTAACAACAGGGGCTAACAGCCCTAGTTTTAGGATTTAGACCTGAAGAATTTGTACCTGTGACTGCAGAGCAGTACAGTTTAGTCTTGATAGATAAATAAGGGAATAGCTGGGCAATTACTCTTTCAGAAGAAACTTCTGAAATTCCATGATCTGTGATACATATGTCAATCCTGCTGGGATGAATATAATACTCTTAAGAAGATTCAATCCTGTTAATTTAATACCCCTTCATTGTATAGGATTTAGTAGATGCAAAAAAATTTTTATGGGTACTTTAAATCATATAGTGGCAAGATAATGGTTTCAATGTATTTTTAGCAAGGAGTATTTGTGTTTTAGTTGCTATTAGAAGTAAACCAGTATGTAAAATAACTCCTGTTCTTGTTTTTCCTCTAAGGAATATCATGCACCAGGGCTGTCTAGTGAAATTCTGGCTCTCTGGTCAAAGGCTGCTGACCTGTTTAAGAATGCAGGTGCTAAAGTGGTTGAAGTGAGCCTACCACACACTCCTTACTCAATTGTCTGCTATCATGTGCTGTGCACTGCAGAAGTGGCATCAAATATGGCCAGGTTTGATGGATTGGAATATGGTAAGGCCTTTGAAAGAACTTTTTTCTCAGACAGTAGAAACATTGCTGGATGCCATGTAAAAGTGTTATTCATAGACTAAAAAGTGTTTTTCATAGATTTTCTTTTCATGGTTGGATGGTTGATACTATTTCTCCAAGATGGAATATAGCAAAAAACCTTCTGCAGACAAAAATGTGTAAATAAATACATTATATATTTCACTACTAGGCATATCAGTGTCTGGGCTCAAAATCTGGTTTAGTATTTCCATAATAAAACAGGAATGTGTTTTGTTGTTTTTCCAGAGTAGTAGCATGTCAGGCTGCAGCAAACAGTGACCTATTCTACTACTATGACATTATTAAATCTTAAGGATTACAAGAAGTATTAACACCCAGAATGCCTTTTCTTTCCAGGACATCGTTCTGACGTGAAGGATTCCACTGAAAGTATGTATGCTGCAACACGGAGAGAAGGCTTCAATGATGTTGTAAGAGGAAGGATTCTGTCAGGAAACTACTTCTTGTTGAAACAGTAAGCAGAACTTCTTGAAATTCAGCTTTTCCATGTTAATGAATTTTTGAGCAAATGGTGATTAACTGCTTATCACGATGAAGAAATTGCTCTTACTCTAGTAGCTCTTTGTATTTTTATTATTGCTTTAGCTCTATAATGCCTCTTAATAATGAACAAAAATGTTTTCCCAGAGTCTTACCAGTGAGTGTCCTAAATTAAATAAGTAGAACAATTTAGTGATTTTTTTCCCCTACCAGAGCATTATTGGCATCCATTAGTTAAATTAGGCAGAAATCTACCCTGTGGTATGACATTGAAATCATACTGAAGTCTTTACTGTCTTAGTGTTAGAAGTTCTGTAGCTGTTAATTTCATTAAAACTGCATAGAAAAACTGCTGGTACATTTTAGTGAGATCTTCTAGAGAAAGCCAGACACATAGCAATTAAATTAACTGCAGCTCTCTGTCTCAGTGTACAGGGAAAGAGAAGCATTGGCAGAAGTATTGGACTGAAGTCCTTACAGAAGTCAGGGTTTTACCCAGCTCACGTAGAGAAGCTAGTGCATGGATCGATTTTATGGTTTTAGTTTTCAACCCTTATCCAGCAGTCCTAATTTATGTTAGTAAATGTGCTTTTCCTCTTTGTCTGAATTTGTTCAGATACTAACAAAAATATTAGGCATGTAATTAGTCTCTGTAGTGCACTTGCTTTGAAAGAGCTCTGTCAGCAAGAGTATTCATCAGATGTGACTTCTGATTGCTCTCAGAGACAGGAATGTTGTCAGTCAGTCTGTAACAACCAGCTTTTATGGAATGCCGACACTCCTGCCAAGTGTGCTCCCTCTGCTTACAGCTCTCCAGATCAGCTTTCCTGAGGCTGCTTTAAAATTCACATAGTTAACTCTTCTGTGAAGGAATACACAATTAGCTTCCACCCAGATGGAACAGGAGAGTTGTGTTCCTGTTCCACAGTAAATTACTTTTGAAGAACAGAGTGCAGGGTTCAGAAAGCATTCTTAGAACAAGTAGTAGAGAAAACCCATCTGTGTCTCTTGCAAATGTTGCCTTTTACAGCTTATTTTACCTGCTTTTCAAAGTTTTAAAATGACTAGGTGATTGTTAGGGAAGTTCTGTTTAACATCTTTAGAGATGGGATGGACAAGGGGATAGAGTCCTCCCTCAGCAAGTTTGCAGACAGCTCCAGTTGGAGTGGTAGTGTTGATCTGCAGGAGGGCAGGAAGGCTCTGCAGAGGGATCTGGACAGGCCAGGCTGGGGCCAATGGTGTGAGGTTCTGCAGGGCCAGGTCCTGCCCTTGGGTCACAACAGCCCCAGGCAGCACTAAGGGCTGGGGCAGAGGGGCTGGAAAACCACCCAGGGGAAAAGGACCTGGGGGTGCTGGTCAACAGCAGCTGAACATGAGCCAGCTGTGCCCAGGTGGCCAAGAAGGCCAATGGAATCTCAGCCTGTATCAGCAACAGTGTGGCCACCAGGACCAGGACAGGGATTGTCCCCCTGTACTCAGCATTGGTGAGGCCATGCCTCAAATCCTGTGTTCACTTTTGGGCCACTCACAACAAGAAGGACATGGAGGTGCCAGAGTGTGTCCAGAGAAGGACAGCAGAGCTGGTGAAGGGTCTGGAGCACAAGTCTTACAAGGGGTGGCTGGGGGAGATGGGGATGTTTAGCCTGGAGAAAAGGAGAGACCTTATCACTCTCACTACAGCTACTTGAAAAGAGGTTGTGGTGAGTGGGAGTCAGTGTCTTCTCCCAGGTAACATGTGAGGAAACAGCCTTATATTGCACCCTGTGAGGTTTACATTAGATATTGGGGAAAATGTCTTCTCTGTAAGGGCTGTCAAGGGAAGTGGTGAACTCCCCATCCCTGAAGATATTTAAAAGATATGTAGATGTGGCACTTAGGGACTTTATCAAGTTGACAGCTAGGTGGATTTCTGAAGTGATTGTAGAAAAAGGTCTAATTCCCATTGTATAACTTACTGACTTGAATCTGTTCATTGATTATAACAATTTTTATTGCTGTTTCTTGGAATCTTAAATCTTTAGATTACTCTAACAAAATGGGATTTAGGCAGTTGTAGTTGTTTTATCTGTAAACACTCTGGCATGTAGCAGTTGATAATACACCACTCCATTTTTATTTTACTTTACTTTTTTTTTCTTTCCCAAATCGATGAGGGTTTAGATGACAGTTACTTTTGAAACTGAACTTCTCTGAATTTAAAATTCCATATTTACCAGTTCAGTATATGTGGTTAAAAGGAATGATAGACATAAAGTTGATTAATGTGTTTCTGCTTCAGAGTTGTGTAAAGACAGAAATCCATAGATCACATGTTTACTTGAGGGGGGAAAAATGGATGAAGATAAGTTCTTCTACAGAGAAGAATACTACAACCTCATACATAGTTTTAAATCCATTTGGAGTTGTCCACAGATGATGGGACTTTTTCATTTGCTTCAAGTATCTTGCTGGATTGAATCCTAAATGGTTAATTCCTATTTTTCAGACATGTGTAGTTCTGTGTTTTCTAGACTTTGCTGTGCTGCCCTACAGTGAAATTAGGTTAGATACCAGCTTTTCACCCAGAAGGCGATTGAGCATTGGAACAGACTCCCCAGGGAAGTGATCACAGCACCAAGCCAGTCTGAGTTGTGCTCTCAGGCGCATTGTGTGGTTCTTGGGGTGTCCTGCACAGGGCCAGGAGTTGGACTCCATTATCTTGATGGGTCCCTTCCAACTAAGAATTTTCCATGGTTCTGTGAAATTCAATGTTTATTTAGTTTCCAAATGGTCATAAAAGTGTTTTGATTTTTAGTTAATTATTTTAAGGTAGGGTTTTGTTTTTCCTTCAGCTTCCTTCAGCTGTATGCCCTCATCTCTTCCTTCTCTGGCAGCTCCTCTGCTATGAGAGCATAAACACATGTGTGGTGACTAAGCTTCCAGCGTCAGTTAAAATTTTGTCCAAAAGGATTACTGGGCTTGTCTTTTCCACAGTAACTAAGAAATAAAGTTCTGTATTTTGGGAATTAAAGTGTCAGGCCTTTACGTCCCTATTCCTTTCTAGGAACTATGAGAAGTACTTTGTCAAGGCCCAGAAAGTGAGACGTCTCATTGCCAACGACTTTGTGAAGGTTTTCAGGAGCGGTGTTGATATTTTACTCACTCCCACCACTCTGAGTGATGCTGCACCTTACACAGAATTCATCCAGGAGGACAACAGGACCCGCAGTGCTCAAGATGACATCCTGACACAGGCTGCAAACATGGCAGGTGACTAGGGGCAGGAACTCAACTACATCTTCCCCTGCCTCATCATTTTGAAAGTCCAGTCCCTTTAGGTATTTAACCTTCTCTTTAGAATCAAGATACTTCATCCCCATGTCCTAAGTCCTACAGTGACAACTGGGTCTAAGGACAGTTTTAATAAACGCTTAAAAATGTATGACCAGATTTTAAAGTAGGGTACCTTGGAGCTGAGTGTGGGCTGCAGGTAAGATGAATCTGTTCCAGAGACAGAAATCTCTCCTAAGGAGAGCTGATTATCTTTTTCAGAGGATGCTGACCTCTTAAATCTCTCTAATTAATTTCTTGTGATCATCTAGCATTCATTTCGTTGAATCAAATTATTTTAGCTAGTCTTTTTTCTCTATTTTTCTGGTTCTCTTAAAATTGATACAGAAATTACTCTAAGGTTTATAGTAGGTCTTTGCATGTGTATTTTTTTTTTTCTTCCAGGACTGCCAGCCATAAGTGTTCCTACAGCTCTTTCAGAGAGAGGCTTGCCAGTTGGGCTTCAGTTCATTGGACGTTCATTCCAGGAAAAGCAGCTTCTCACTGTAGCCAAATGGTTTGAAAAACAAGTACAATTCCCAGTGATTCAACTAGAAGAAGTAAAGAGGCATGACAGTGATGTCTTTCAGCATCAGAAATCTGCTTCTTTTTCATAGCCTGGGACTTGCTAGTCAGCTAGAGCAAGACAGATGTGGGGATGGTCAAGAAACTAATTTCTGCAGTTAATTGTGTTTCACAGAAGTAATAATCTGTTCTAAGAAGGTGTTATGCAGTAATGCACGATGGAATCACGACAGCTTGTTACAGTGTAATTAAGGCAAAGTGAATCATGAAGTAAACATTACCATGTTATTAAGCAACATTTCTTACTGATATTAAAAATACCAAGTTGAAATTGTGTATGTTATGCCTGTGAAGCTGATTTTTTTAATCCCTATAGGGTGTGTAAGGTATCTGACCAATTAAAGAACTAGACTGAGCTGTTGTTGAAAACTTCAGAGTTGCCCAGGTGGCCAAGAAGGCCAAAGGGCTTGGTTTCCTTCTGGAGTGTAGACTTTTGTAAAGGCAACAACCAGACAAGCTCTGTTGGAACAAAGGTATCAAGGATCTGTTTACCAAGAGTTAAATACAGAGGGAAACAAGGGAATAACTTAGAACCATAGAATCCTTTAGATTAGAAAAGACTTAAGATCAAGTCCAACCCAGCACTAAAAAGTTCAGCATTCAATCCTATCCCTAATGCCACACTACACATCTCTTATGTGATGATTATTAAGGCCATTGTGAGAAAGCTAAATCACACCTGCATTTAGATCCCTTTTTTATCAGAATCCAAGATATGGAAATGTTAGTTCATTTTAAAAACCAAAATGTTCCCTACTTCTAGTTAACTTGTGCAGAAGGTAAAAATAACCTCTGGGTTTACAAATCATGCATATGTTCTGTTGGTTATATCTGTGTAAGAATGATGAATTCCAGATATCTTCTGGGGAAAGATGTGTAGTAGTAGTAGTACTTGAGTAGTTATTTTCTTCTTCCTTCATCACTGTTCTTTATAATCAACACTTAAATACTTGCTAAGAAAGAGATCTTGCTCAGTGTGGGAATAATGCCATCTATTCCATGGACAGTCATTCAACACAATAGTAATTCAAACTGAATTTCCAAACTGTCATCATGTAGACTGGAAGACTTACTAAACAACTCTTCACCTGTTTCAAATGTTGTAGTTTCTGTTTCTTGATAGTTAAAAACATGAAGGATGAAGTCTGTAGATGTTTTGCATCACGTTTACTTTCAATCATAGCCTACAGTATGCAGAGATGGAAAAGGTATAGAGGGAGAAAAATTACTGAGGTGGAATCCCCTATGGCAACATAAAGAATCTTACAAAATTACATCTTGTCATATACCATATTGTCACTAATATAAAAAAGAAAAACCTTATTTCTAAAAATTGCAGATGAATTGGTGATTTTTCCATATGCCAAAGTGAGCTTTTTCAATACTTTTCCTACACAATTAAAATGGTACATAACTAAAAACCCCACATTTAAAAAGCTGAATAGAACATAGAACTTTCCATGGAACAGTCTTTAGGGAACTTGCTTTTTCTGTTAGTGGGTAATGATGAACTGAGAATCCTAATACAATATTTTCATTAATGTCTTGTTCAGTAATTTAGGTGTGCTGTACTCATGCAGGAGAGTCTTACAGCCCTTGCTGAGCAGAGCTCTCAGTGAGGTTATCCAAGTTGCTGTACCTGGATATATACTTTAAATAGTTGCTCTTTGATGTGCACATCCCAAACCCAGGCCTACCACTTGCTGTTTCTGAAAGTAAAGGTCAGTGTCTTTGGGCCAGAGTTTGAGATAAAATCCTGGCTGTGCAGAGCATTCCTGGAGAGACTTGAAGCACCTTGGAGTGTTGCAGAAGAGAACAAGCTTGAGGACTGTGCTTTCCCTTGGAGATTCATTCTAGACTGACTTCTGACCTACTGGAAGATCACTGCTTATGCTTGGCAGTCTTTCTCTTAAAACTTCCTCTGATGTAAAGAGATACCTGGTGGGAAAACTGGATCAAGGCATAGATCCCTACTCCATACAATTAGAGGAGCAACTCCAAGCAGTTAGAGGAAAGGTAGGTGGAGGATCCCTGTATCTGCACTACCTTTTTTTGAAGTGGGGCTCAATTCCAGTCTGCAGAACCCTCTAAAGGAGCATTCAGAAGATCACAGCAATGACCTGTTCTGACACAGGCCCTCCACAGTTTCTGCTGCTGACAGATTTCTGAGCATACAACAGCTGTGTGGGGAAATACACAGTGGGAGAGGTACCAACCAACCAGCCAGACTCCCATTCTGCCTGGCATTTATAACTATGTTAGCAGTTGAATTAACAATTGCAGAGACTTAAAAAACAAACTCCTGGGTAGATGCCTAAATTTCTGGGCTATCAGATTCACAGCAGTCCCAACAAGGTTTCTGTCCTCCTCCCACTCCTAGCTGGTTTGCATTTCTGGGGACTGTATGTCTATATGCTCTTTCTGCCCTCCCCTTTCTAAAGCTGGAATTTCATCAAATCAGAGGGAAGAACTTAGGAACCAGTTTGGTCAAGCTGCTAGAGTTCCTTACACTGCAGGAGAGTAGGTAAGAGACTTCTGCTGTCTTCATATCAGAAAAACTGGTAGCTGACTCTGGAGCCCCCAGCAGTTCCCAAAGGAGCTTTCCACCCCAGCCTACCTATAGGTATTGTAGTTGTGAGCAGAGCTTTGTGCAGCTGCTGCCAGTGCCAAGTCACAGCTCCAGAAATATGAACAGAAAAATTGCTATGCCAGATAATTAGACTCCCCAAACCCCTTGTTACAGAAGCACAGGAATTCCAAGGAGCAGGAAGGTCTGGAGGCAAAAAAAAATAAAAGGAAAAACCCTAAACCCTGCCTATGCAAACATTTTGTACAGCTGTCTTGAAAAACAATTCACTGAAATAATAAGAGTTGGAAGTTTCATGGCATTACAGCATGGTCACAGTGGGAGGTAGGTGTAACCTTAGCACACATTGAGCCCAGATAATTCCAGTGTTTCCTGAAAGAAACAAAAGCTAGAGCTTTAGCAAACAAGCAATCTGGGTTTTGGTGCAAATTGTTTTTTCTTCAGGTAATGAGAACCTGTAAGGACATTGTTTAGTGGAAAAGCTTTTTTTGAGATGAAAATTGTTAAGTGCTTTCGCTTAAGATGTTTTTAAATACAATTGCCATCTGATATTGCACTTTATGCAGTTTCCACATATGAGTTTTTCCCTCACCCTCTTGAAGAGCACTCATAAAAAGGAGAAATTCAAAGCAAAGTTTAACCTTGTGCTGCTCCTTCTCTGTTCCTGCATTTCTAGTTTCCATTCCATGTATCATGCACTTAATAGTAACTACAAATTCATTATAACTTCCAAAGTGCTAGTCATTCTCCATGAGTTGTATGATTCACCCAGGAACTAATCTGTGCAAAGCTGCAATAGGTAATGGGCTTTGTACCCTACCTGGGGAATCCCACAGGCCTCCCCCTCAGCTCTGCCCCCCAGAAAACTGAGAGCATTCATACTGCATACAGATGGGCAGCTGAAAAGGGAGAAAAAGGTGTGCACAGCATGCCTAAAAATCTCAGCTGGAGTTACATGGCAGTCGTACTTCATGTTAAATTGATGCCCACAATGCCACCAGAGACAGCACAGAAATAAGCAAAAAAAGCCAGAGGAGCAAAAAAGGTTAATCTAAGTTTGTTATTTTTCCATCTCTCTCTCAAATAAAAAAGAAGGTATCCAGTTACAGGAATGTTAGAGAGAGGCAACAAATGAAAAACACAATCTTCCTAATTAGCTCACCACACCTCTGATTGACTAATGTCCAGATGCAATTAAGTGATTCCAAGCTAACCTTTCTTTGTAAGCAGAAGAAAGGTTTTTTTCCCACCCAGCACAGGCATCCTCATGTACTTGCTGCTGAACAGCAGTAAAAGGTGTCTTTGGCTCAGGGGTGCAGGGCACTCAGGGAAAGCAGCAGGAACACAGCCAGGGCACTTTGCCATGTCCTGTGCCATTTTACAGCCTGGGCTATGGTCACTGTAAGGGTGGAAGTGCTGTAGAGGGTCACAAGCCAAGTCTGCAGCACAGCACGTGATGAAATGGATTTCAAAGAGCTGGAAATTGACTCTTTTTCAGCTGAAGAGACTGCTCTTGTATGTCACTGTGTGTGACAGCCAGTGGTGAAAGCATTTGTGTGTCCTGCCTTGCAGCACTGATAGTGACCCATGGTGCACAGGGTACTGCCATGTGTGCTAGACCAGACACCTGGGGCACAGCAGGGACTGCTCAGCTGCAGGCCCCTTTCAGGATCCCCAAGTGCACTATGGTGGAGAGGAAAGGGCAGAGGACAGACTGACTGAGAGGCTGCTGCAGGAGGGTGTGAGATAAGGGCAGGAACAGAGGCAGAAGGTGGTCAGGACTGTCTGGCAGCAACTGGGCACCTGCCTGCACTGTGCCATGACCTGGGACAACTGCTGGGCTGTGCCTGCTGTCTGCTAGCACCACTTCCAAAGGGGAGACAAGATCCTGCACTGCAGTGCAGGGAGGAAAAGCAGTGGGCACTTCATTGTGCCACCCAGGAGGGGACGTTTCAGCTTGGGAAGTGACACTGAGAAGCACAGAAACATTGTCCACGCAAGCTGAGAAACATCAGGAGGTAGAAAGCACACAAAAGAGGGAAAGGATAAAAGCTGAAAACTCATTCAAGTAGCCAGACTTGGGAGAGGAAGATTGAAGAGATAAAGGACATGGGGATGAGGAAGCACACATAATCTCAGAATACTCTGAGTTGGAAAGGACCCACAAAGCTCATCAGAACTATTCTGGTGAAGGAGGGGCCTTGACTTCATGTTCCTAAGTTGAAATCTTCGAAGGTGGGTACCTTTTATCAATTGTACCTCTCTGAACAGAGGGGCAACTTGATTCAGTCCAAGACCAGAGTATTTGAGACTTTCATTCACCAGCTTTTAGTGCCAAGGTAAGTGCTTCTCAGGCACACATAACATCTGACACAAACACACAAAACACATGTTTAACAAAGATCAAAACATGTTATTAACAATGTACTTCAGGAAGCCTTGGAACAAACTGCAAAAGGGACCATGTGGGCTTGATTTCTCTTTATAGATAATAGCCATTTCATACAGTCATCTCCATTATTAAAATCTAACAAGTATTTTTTGTTTCTTTCTCCTATTAATATTCAAGAACCTTTTGTTTGGAAACTTAAATCACAGCCAAGCCACACACACCTATTTACTCAAGGCAATATTGGTTGTTTTGTTTAAACATGCTTTCTCAATTTATGTGTTTAATTCATTCTTTTATTTATAGAGCACAGTTACAATCTTCCTTAGCCTTTATTCTGCTAGAACAGTTTATTCCTGTATATTAGAGCACCCTGTGCTAATCCCTGTAGCCATTCACTGCACCTGCTCCAGCTGAATCCATGTCTTCCAACATAGGTGACAAGTATTGTAAAGGCAATTCCAGGTGCATGTTTATGAGCACAACAGCATTAATATTTCCCTGTCACTCCTGAAAAATCCTTCTCCAGAACACTCTGGAATCACACTTGTCCTTTACTCAGCCACATTACACCATACTGTAGCTCAGAGCCAATTTATGATTAACCAGTGCACTTGGGGCTTGCTCTGCCTCCATGGCTTTCAGTGGATAACCATTTCCTGTATGAGACCATTTCCTGGGAGCTCATTATTAAGTCCCTAGGTTCATGACCTTGCACTCCTTCTCATCACTGCTATTTGGATTGAGTTTTCCAGTTTTTCCTGTAGCAGTCCAGCTCTCCACTGTTTTGATAGTAATCCCAGCTTCATGTCATCAGAAACAAAGAATGTGTCCTTCAAACAACTTTCCTTATCACCATAACTTTACCCTCATTGCAATCATTTTCCAAGCCACTGCTGCCAATGGACTTAGAGGACAATAAAATCCAGTTTCTCCTGTGTGGCCTCTGTAAGTCTCACCTGTGCCCTGATGAATCATGTAGATGCAATCACCTATTGACAAAGCTACATACAGACTGAGGAGCTGCAGCCTTTCTTAACAAAAACTTGGGGTTACGGCCCTCATTCTATTCCATGCCTGGCTTGCTTTGATGGCTAAAACCACATAGAGTCCCATTGCAATAAACACTGTGCGTGGGTATCAAGAAAAGAACTTGCCCCTGAAAAGAGCCTGCATCTATTATGCATCTATCCAAAACCCCCATAAAACCCCCAACAAAAAAGCCACCCCAGGATAATGAGCTATTGTATCCACAGCACTGGAAACATAAGAGCCTGAATGATCTACTCTCAATTGTGGACAATGGAAACACGCTGAATCACTAAAACCCAACCTTCAATAGGCAAAATGCAGCCTTGTCACTAAGACAAACTGCTAATAGCAACAATGAGGCTTGGAACAGCTTGTATGGAGCCAAAGTGGCTCTCATACTTCAGCTGAAGTTCATCCAAAGTTGAATGGGGAGGTCTCCAGATGGTCACTGCTACTGGGGTTGGAAGGAGCGACCATTGTGTTACTTTCTTGTTAATACACAAAGTATAGAATTTTGTTTAGTGGTGAAAATTAATACTCACCCCCAAAGGAGTGGACAGAATAAGCCACAAAAGAAAAGGGCATCACTTACACAGGGAAGATAATACTACTTTAAAAGAATATTGTAGTCATATGATTTTGGCAGAAAAGCCAGGGGAAAAGCACAATTGTGTCACAAAGATTGTGTTGTGCTTTTTTCGTGCAGCATGTAAAACCATGTAATTTCTTTTATAGAAGTAAACTTTCAGCTTCACAGTATTTAAACAGACAAGCAACAAAATCCTCAATTGCAGCCCTAGTCAGAAATGTGACAGGCAGAGGGATTCCACACTGTGGAACTCAACTATAAGCTATGCTTCATCCCAAGTCTCCCATTTAGAGTTATATTTGTGTCTGTCCCCTGTGCTTCACAACCACACTGATGATGTGGACTTTGCCAGTACAGCCTGGCTCAGGCAGAGCACAAAATACCTCAAAAGGCCCTTCAGAAAGAAGCATCATCCATCTCTGAGCCAATCTGCCCACTCCCATGGACACCAGCTTGCCTGCTTGCAGACAAGAGGAGGTGGGAAGGTGCTGGACTCCACCTGCTCGGTTACAAGTCAGAGAACATAGGAGGCAAAGCTGTCCCTGAGAGGGCTGCCCAGTACACCAGGGCAAAGGCTGTCTTTGGGGATATTTCAGGGCAGACCTGAAGCCTCTCCAGAAGTGTTGGCTTCCAAGGACTCAGGGAGAAATTTGTGTTTCTCCATTTCCCATCCCACTCTTGAATCTTAAATCAATCACGAGGTTCTCAGAGCACCATAGCAGCATGCACATAGAGAGTGTGAGGAACATATAAAGGCCCCAAGGGCTGTGTGAAACACTGTGCAATCAGAGAGATAACATATGCCAAGGCCTGCCATGGAGAACATGGCTAAACATTATCAGGGTGGAACAAAAACCCAGCTCTGTTCATGCCTCTTTGATTTGGGACTTAAAGCATCCATCTGACAGAATCACTTACAAAGCCAAAAAATCATTCATTCTGTGTTGTAGCCAACAGTCCTGCACATTTTTGCCACAAGACCATCTCACCTGAGGGCAGCCCAGCAGGACCACAGCACATCCTGCCAAGAGATTCCCTGACAGAACAAGCAAAGTGGCTGTCCTGATCTTCAGCCAAAGGGAGAAGAGATTGCACCTCCTAGTATCTCTCTTGGGGGAGGAACTTGGTGAAACACACTACTCTTAAACTACTCTTTTTTTTGGTCCCCAGAATATAAACTGAGATGTTGCAGGTGCCAAGTGTATTTCTCCCACACAGCATGTTTTTCTCTAAAATCAAATTCGCCTTTTTGAGTACATGCCATGGGAGGGAAGAATGGGGGTGAGAAATTTGTAGCATGCCTTAAAAAATGAGGGGAGACAAATGGAATACCAAAGGAGGAAATAGTTTTTGCAAGCAAGTCAGCAAAATATTCTAATGCATTTGCTCTTCAAGCACTGTTACATTTACAAACATCCTGATGAAGGGAAGTGTGTTGCTCCAGCTCCATTGACTCAGGAAGAGCAAATCAGAGCACTGAAGGATTAGGAGTAGATCTAACATACTTTGAACCTGGTGAAAAACAGACTTCAGATGAACCTGCACTGACCTAGCAACATAACTGAAAATAAAGAAGATAATTATTTCCCTTTCTTCTTTAAAAGTGAGACCCTAAGACAAGCTATAGAGGAACTTCAGGTAACTACTGCTTTTCTCTGTGCAACCTTAGCAGTTTTCCTGTAGAGCATTTCTGGCTCCTGCTCTTCAATGCCACTTCATTTGTTCCAGTCAAACCCAAGATTTCCCAATGAATGTGGCCAACAAATACAGAATTCATTGATAGACCTGAGATGGTGCAGAAAACCTTTCAGAACTCATTCTGCTTGGTGTAAATGGACTGGTCATGCTGTTATTGAGGAGAGACATCTGTGAGTGTAGTTATGGGTACTCTTCCCCATAGACTTGTCAAAAATTTCCTTCTTCTGGTATACTTTACTCTGAAAGCACAGACATTTCCTAAACCACTGACCCTGGCTCTCCTGAACAAACTCACTGAACAAACATCACATTTCCATGCAGTCTAGTATTACCAGAGTGAGTGTACTATTGAGTATTTTAGAGCATTCTTCAATCTTATTAAATACATGAGAATTTAGCTCCTCTCAAGCTCCATTTCTTACAGCCAGAAATTGCTGTCATTGCTTAAGTATCAGCACAATGTATGGGGTGGGGCACATGAAGACTAAATACCACTTAATTATTCTATTGATCTATTAATTTTTTAAGTCTTTTTTTTTCTAGGACTTGCTGCAAGCACTAACCTTTTTTTGTAATTACCACTAAAGAACATGGGCAAGAAACAGTTCTGAAAAATTATGAACTCTCCAAAGATGAAACCTGAAAATGAGTTTCATTATTCATGAATAGCCCTTGGAAATACCTAACTGTGTCTATAAGGCTAATATTGTCAAGTCCCTTCCCATATGCCACTTTTAGACCAACTGATATATTTTTCTATTTTCAATACAATAGTCTTTACTGATAGCTGGGAAGGTCTGGTTTTCTCTGCTTAACTGGGGAAGACCAGCTGCCCAGGGACACTGAAGACATAATTTTCAAAGTGATCCCTTTCAGAAGTGACTTAGCTCTCTGCTAATGTCACTGCTTCAGAAAGCTTGGTCAGGCCTCAGAGCAGAGGTTGCCTTTCAGGAGTTTGATGAAACATTACAAGGAAGAGGCCAGTACACAGAAACTGCACTTGAAGTAAATAATTTTTACTACTATCCAGCTGGAGGAGGTTTTACTTCTGTTAGTGTGCTATACTGCCTTTGTATCACTCCCAGTTTCCATGCCAGTGTCAAGTACTATCCAAGAAAAAATATCACTCTACAACTCTAAATATACAGTGGCAACATTATACCACATATTAGCCACCTCTTATAGCAACACTACAAACTTCTCAAGTTTGGTAGGAAAATGCTTTCCCTAAATCTGTTGACACTCAATACATTCTTTTCAATTTGTTATCAGTCCAGTCCCCCATCCTGGTTTCTGCTATTTTTCCTGTGACTAAGATGCAGCAGACTTATGGCTGGGAGTGCCCACTGACATCCTGACAGCTCTGAGATGTGGCTTCCTCCCCTCCTTCCTCAGGGCTTCCCTGGTGCCCACAGCAGCACCCACCCCAACAGCCTCTCAGCTTGGTTTCCTGGAGGGAGGTCATGCATTTTCAAATGTTCAGCTGCAATCTGGCACCCTCCCAGTTTGTTACCAGAGGGGAAGATACACAGTCAGATGAAATAGCTGTGATGTCTCTGGTTTGTATCTATACATATCTCTAAGTCCTTTCTCTGCTGTTAGTGACAAAGATTTTGTTTTGCCAGCAGCACCAGCAGGTGACCAGGAGCACAGCTGGGCTGAGAAGGGAAGGTGGATTTTTATTCTTAGGAAAGCTTAGGGCTGAAGTGTTTAATATCTTACCTTATTCCACAAAATTTGTATCTTATCCTATGGAAAAAGGTGTATCAGCTTTTCCAGCTAGAAATTTATGTCCTGTAATTGTTACTCTCAGCTTCCCCATTCTTGTTTTATATTCATGGAGAGGAGGGTTATTGTTTTAACAGTTCCCTTTCAGCCAGGATGTTGTTGTTTTTCTTGAAATGAATCTACCCTTATTTTTTTCCCAGTTATGGCTAATTAGGCAGCCTGGAAAATATTCTTAGACATTTTACAGTTACAATTTACATTTTCCCCCCAAATGACTTAGTTCAGAATTGTTTTCCACTTTGTGAAATTGTATCAGCTAAAATTACTAATTTGCATTTTGTTTTTCTTGAACAAACATAATCGAGTTATGAACATTCTTATTTATTGTACCACTAATTTTTAGTACTGTGCTTCCTCTCCTCTGCTGAGGAAAAATCTGGAGTTTTCTTGATATCTGAAACAGTCATTTTTAAGAAAAAAAATAATGTTATTTATTGATTCTGAAGATGTTTCAGTGCTGGCAGCATGAGATTGCCAGCATATGACATTTGGATTAATGTCTCCACAAAACCCACAATTTTCCTTTTCCTCCTATAAATTATAGATGGTAACTGAAAGACCCAGTCACCTGTTCCTCATAAAAAGTAGAGTTTTTTTCTCTCACAGAGACACTCCTACTCCCTTTTGCACTTTTCACAATGGGAAACCAGTCCCTGAGATAATTTCTTTGTTATTTGTCACTAGTAAAATATTCATGTCCTTTTGTTATTTTTGGTCATAGAGCGCCATTTCTATTCCCCTTCTGTCCACTAAACCTTTCTGAAGAGATTTCTACCCCTGATTTAAAGATTTCAATCAGCAGAAAATTCCCATCAAGTTCCAGCAATGCCATCTCTATTGAATTTACATTCATAAATGACAAATTCCAATTTCTCTGTTTATTATCTAGGACCCTCACATTGCCAAGGGCAGCTAAATTATTTCCCCCCATGTCCTTGGGCATGTAAGTTGGTGTCATTCACCAAGGCATGGCTTGGAGTTGAATGGGTGCTCATTTGTTTCCAGGCAGTCCCTTTCCCACAGAGTGGAAGCTGCAGAGTTTTCCCAGCCCACTCAGAGGCTCCCTGCTCACCAGAAACCCTCCAGGAAGAGGAACCTCCCTTCTGCCCTGCAGCCAAAGGCAGGAGACATTAAACAAATGTATGCCTGCAGCCTTTCTTCAGCGTGGATAAGTGGTTTCTGACATTACTGTGGTTAATACTTGACCATGTGCTGCTTTGCCTGCCCTCCCCCCTTTAAAAAAACCCAAATCTTGCTCCATGAGTAGTTTTTGCACTTAAGAGGAAGGCAGAGAGAAATGAACCTTTAAAGCAAAAACAATTTTTGCGTGTATCCATATCCTTACTCTTAATTTTCATTCTTTTAAAGGAAGTGCTACATTAAAAATAATAAAGGGCAGTTAAAGATTGAAGTTGGTTTATTCCACATAAATTCAGGCATTAATGATGCAGTCCTGTCTTGGATTTCTAATCCAAACCACAGAAGCTCATTCTTGAAATCGAGACTGTGTCTTACCAGAGATGTATTGCACACCAAACAAGAATGGATTTAGCACTCTCCTATCAATGCCTTGTAACATGGTGCTTTTATAGGATGTGCTTTGAAACAGCACCAATTATTCTTACAGATTGCAGTACAAATCCTAGTGTAATTAGTCCTTAACAGCAATGATAAAAGAAAGTGAAAAAAATAGTGAAATAAAGAGAGACAAAACCCAATTTATTTTAAGTAATTGCATTTCCACCTATTTATTTAAAATCTGTCACTTTCAAATCTTGTCATCTTGCCAATGCAGCAGCACAATGTTCTGCTGCTAGCCCTTTATATATCTTTGTAGAATAAAAATCTCAGCTGCAGTGTTCCCTTACTCTCAGAACAGAAATGATTCCTTCCTAATCCAAATCTCCTAATGGCTCAGGATTCTGTGCTGAGAGATTTTCCATCTTCTTGTGAGATCAAATAAGCAACTTTTCAGTCAAGTGTCCTAAAAGAACTATTGTCTATACAGCCACTTTAAAAGCCAAAACTCTTTTCCTCACACATCTGAAGTATTCTCTTGCTTAGGAGATGTTTTTTGTATTCTCTGTAACCACTTAGTCAGTTTGCTTAGCCCAATACCAACCTCACAGTTAATAACCTCCTTGTTATTTCAAATGCACAGAGAAACTAATTCAATTCAAAGTCAATATCACTGGTAGGCTATTGTAGTTCTGAAATATTTCCTTGCCAGTCTGTTGGAATAAAATAAAAGAAATTTTTTAAAAGTCTAGAAAATAGCCCCCAAGAACAAAGGTGCAGTCTGCCTTAGCAAGCATGGCTGAATGGCATCCAGCATTTTAGTCTTTCATCACTGCTCTGTGGAGCTCAGTATTCCCCCAGTCCTCCCAAATTCAAGGGCTTGCTTTTGATTTTGGATCTACATCTCCAGATCAACAGCTATGAAAACATGAAACATGCACAAATGCTACAGCATTCATTCCCAAATTTGGCAGCCAGACTAAATCAATGGTGTTTGTAAAGCACAAATCACCTCACGCATTTCAATGGGCTCCTTGCTCACCAAGCTGCAGACAATCAGTTGGATAATGAGGTTTTTTATCTGTCTCACAAATAATTGTGTTACTAAAACATATTCCACTCTGAATTCCAGTAACATTCCAGCCAGGGGTCAAAACCTTCCAGGTTCATCCTTTGTAATTCCTACAGCATATTGATGAACTGGCAATATGGACCTTCAAGGTAGCATGAAATCCAGACCCTGCATAAAACACTGACTATACAAGAAGCATCAGGAAAACAAATGTATGAACATTTTATTCACAACTGTACGAAACTCATCAATTTTCAGAGTGACTGCTTGGACTTTCCAGCCTGCCCTGACCTCACATCATTGCAGCCAGGAGCAGCTATGGAGCCTTCAGATCCCAGTTATCCCAAGCATCCAGGTGTAAATGCCTTGTGCATCCTGATCAGTCAGCAAAAGGAATTATCAGCTTTACAGTGCAATAGAAAAGCTTATGATTTTTTCTGCTCTGCAGAAGTGGACATGGAAAACTTGGACTTGTTTGCAAAATTGTGTTTTGGTAATATGTTGCAGGATAAACTTTGCTCTAAATCCTGATTTAAATCTGAACTGAGCTGGGAAGAGTTCATATGGTTTAGTTAAAGTGGTTTGCTTTGGGGTTTTTTGCTTGTGTGGTTTTTTCAGTTGGTTGGGGTTTTTTTGGGTTTTGGGGTTTTTTTAAATACAACCAACCACTGCAGGGCTTGTTACCTTTGCTACCTTTTCCACCTGAGAACAGCTGTGTTTCTACAGCACATCTACAGTGTTGTAGTAACCATGTCTGTACCTGTGGTTGTGTAAGGAGCACACAATCTTGGAAAAGGCCCAAGTACCTGAAATCTTCACTGTTTATTTTCCAGAACACTGGTTGCTGTAACAAGGGCTACTACTTTTCTTTACAAACCTTGCTCTCTTTATACTGTACCCGCTTTAATGAGCTTCTACCACTTTATCTACCTGACAGGTCATAGCAGAATAAGCTGTGCTCTGTAGGCACATTCTAAGGAGTGTGAAAGGTGAAACTAGACCAGGTTCCTGCACTTTGGGGCTGCATTTTAAGCAACAGTTACTCCCTGCCTCCTCCACAGCCAGGTCAAAGACAGGACAGTTTCTTTCCTAAAGTTCTCAATGACTCCCAAGGAGCTGCTCTGACCAGCCTGCCTTGCCCACATCCTTTTCCAGAGTTACCAGGGACTGCTCATGTGAGGAAACCTGCAGGCACAAGTAGTGAGTGTGCAACCAGGTCCCAGCAGCCTCCACAGGCGCTGTTCCTGAACTGGGTTACTGGGAAGAGCTCATGACTTAGCAAGCATCATTTGTACTATAAGGAAGTATTTCCCCCAAATCTGACTCAGAATCCCCTGGGCTCACTCAGCTGTGTGTCCAGAGATCAGACCTGCCCAGCAGCTGCAGCCCTGCTCTTCTCCCAGCAGCACTGGTACCCCTGGCAGCAGCACCCTCTGTGCCCCACTGCAGCATCCTCTGTGGGACTCTGTGCCCCACTGCAGCATCCCTCACCCCTGAGCCCCACGTCCTTTGCCAGGGCTGCAGACACCAGCCAGGGCCTCCTCATCTCACCCTCCCACCAGTGACCAGTTGTGCAAGTGTTTTGCCCTTCCAGATCAAATAACCCAACTCAAGGTGTCTCACATGATGGGACACAGGGAAATTGAGAAGTCTGAATTGCTGTGGTTTCAGCTTTCTGAAGTGAAGCACCTGAACCAACAACATTTTTATGTTTTTGAAGCCTAGGGACTGCATTTCTTGATCATCCCTCTGTAAAAAAATGCAGTAGAACTCTTCTCAGAAACAAATGGATAGCCAAAGAAACTGACACCAAACCTGAAATACTAGAATTGGGAGTATACATGTATGATTTGGCTGAAAGAGCAGAAGGAGAAGGTCTAACAGAAGATACCATGGAGATACCTCCTGATTAGCTCCAGACTACAGTCCCAAAGCCACACTGATGTGTAAAAGATTCCATCTCACCAGCAAATGAAAGAACATCCCTAAATGCCCATGGCATGCTGCAAGCTAAGCAAAACTGAGCTGCTGACTTTGTGAACGTGTGCTCAGTGTGATGTAATTATCATCTCATTTTGCAGTGCACCATCAAGAATTTGAGCTGGAAGAGCTTTGTCTTCTCTGCTGTGTGACTTAAAAGCCAGCAAAGTACATTGTTCACCTTCTCCAAGCAGCGCTGCCACTGTGAGTGTTAAAGTGACAGTGACTAAAGGAATCAATGCTTATTTATTTTTAAATCAATGCTTCACATTTACTTGGATTCATGGAAGAAATAAAACTTTTAATCTTCCAGCAATTCACCCAATCAAAAAATAAAAATACATTTGAAACATTTTTGAGAGTATAAAACTGAAATATGCTTCCTTGCTACCTCTTATTCTTTTCTCTGCTATAAACTAGAGAATCATCATATCATTACTGTGATCATGGTGTCTTTATCCAGGGTGGGAGCTGAAGTCCCTTGCTCTCATCGACCTGCTGTACTGCTGACATTCTTGATACCTGAGCAGTTGTGATGAGGTGACAATTTTAGAAATGCAGCTGGCTGTTTATATCTCTTGAACATACATTTTCTGAGAGAAAATGATGTATCTTCTGAAAATCCAGAATGGTAAATTGAGTCAAGCCTTGTTCAGAATGGCTTTCAAAGAAGATATTCTGCAGTTCCCAGTACTGCCTTCCCATCCCAGTCTCAAGGATAAAAGATGTGATATGGGGTGGCTGCTATATGGGAGCACCAGCAGCTACTTCAGCTTGCTGGCCCTGACAGCCAGAGAGGGCTCAAGCTCCTGCAGAGAGCCCATCTCCCCTGGGAGCTGCAGCCTGCCAATGTCACCTTAGCCCTTGTTTTCTTTTCCAGATCATTAACTGTTAAACAGGGAGAGAAAGCAGAAGTGAGTCCTGCTGCCCTGAGAACAGCATAACATCAAGAAGGGAAGGCTACATTTCATCAATGCTCTGCTAAAGCAAGTGCAGCGTCTGCCTCTGCCAAAAATAAGCAAGAAGAAGGGTGGAAGTAAAAATAAACATCCCTAAAGCTCTTTGACTTTCTTCTGCCAGAATGTGCCCGTGTAAAACAGGTTTTGGCAGCAAGTCCCTGCTGTGCCCAGCCTCAGTGTGCCCAGGGGCAGCAGGCACAGGCAGTGGGACTGGGCTGATGGATGGGATAGGCAGAAAGCCTGCAGGCAGGCATGGGCAGCACTGCAGGGTGGCTTGGTCTGCAGCTGGCTCCACCTCCAGATCTCTGATGGACTGCACTGAAGCCTCCAGGTACCTTTGCCATTTCACCTTCACCACAAAATCTGATTTTCCACCTTCTTGAAACCCTCTCAAGAACATGGGGGTTTCCCTGCTGCTGTGGATGGGTCTCTCTCTCTCCACATCTCCACTATTTTCGGTGCAAAACAGTTTCTAATTTTATGTCCTGACTGGGAATTTCCAGCTGTAACCTGGCTGCACTTCCAGTGCAGCAAGCAAGCAGGCTGACTTGCAGCCACATGATTTGCTCTTGACATTGAACTGTTTGTTCTTTTCACACCCTGGCCATTTCTACTGTGCCTAAGCATCAGTGATAAAACCTAAGAGCTAGAAAATGTTACCTACAAAAAGCTGCAGAGCTGCTTGGCTAGGACTCCTCAACAAGGAGAGCCTTTTCCACACTGCTGGTCCTTGTTTCTGAGGGTCTGCATATCCCAAGCTCACTGTGCTGCTGTATTCTGCTCACACAGCTCATTGAGATGCATGGGAGTCCTTTCCTCCAGGTACCAGCAGCCTCTGATGCACTTGTTTTGAGACAAAAAAAAAGATTAAACCAGGGGCATTCCCAGCTATCAGTGCTATATGACCTGAAGGAAGTCCAATTTGGACTTTAGAAAGTTCTAGGCAGACTTTTCATCAGTTCCCTTTGATTTTAAGGATATCAAAGGATTCGGGGGGAGGTGCAGAGGAGCAGAGCAGGAGAAGCTGGACTTCACCATCTGCTTCAGTAACCCCTTATTCTCTGCCTTGAAAGCCAGCCAGACCAGGGTTAATGCTGAGGGTGACAGGGCCACCTCAGCTCCACCCTTCCCAAACCACCAGGGTGCTGTGTCCTCCTGGAGGCACCAGCAGGAAGCAGCCTCTGCACTCTCCTTTGCAATCACAAGGAGCCATCCGGACATTGCAAATAAATTTTTTGGAAGTTTTATTTCCTTTTGGACTGGGCAAGTGTCAGAAATTGCTTCCTCAAATGACTGAGATACAACTCTTCAGGCACTATTCCAGGCTTAAATAAAGATGAGTTATAACACCAAGCTTTGCAAAAAGCATCAAGAAAAATGCTGATCAGGAAGTTTTGTGTAACTTCTTGGCAGAACTTGAGAAGGGAATGATAGTTTAATCTCCATGGATTTATGGTTGCCTAAAAGAAGGGGAAAGGCTTGATGTGGCTGTGGTTCAAATGACTAATTTTTAGTGATTTTTTTTCTGCAACCTGTATCTGATTGATCCCTATATGTCCATCTTGAGTCCTTCAGACAGTTTGTCCTCTCAGACAGTGCCAGATTCCAGTATGCACGTCCAGAAGGAAGAGAAAATACAATATAAATCCAAACAGAATTGAATTTTTCTTCAGTGTGGCTTCCCATTAAGACCATACCAGAACATTTGTGGAAGTCCTTGAGTTATCTGCACTAGATGATCCTGCTGCCACTCAGAAGGCAAGAACAACCTCTTCCTTCTCTTCAAGCATTCCCCAGCCAGCATTAAAAGTCCTACATATGTAACATTGTGCAATATGCTTATTTTGTTATTACTTTTGAGCCACTGGTTAAAAGAACCAGACTGGCTGATCAAAAAATTCCTAAACATCTCTATCATATTTTTAAATTTTTCTATTAACATGCACATATTCTCATTAGAAAATTAGTGCCTATGTTCAGTTAGAGATTAAATAAGCAATTATACATCAAATTTTATTTCTCCTTTTGTAAATCGAGGAGTAAACTTCTGTTCATTCTCACTTAACCTGATTTTTTCAAAGAGATTGTTCTTTTTCTGACTTTGCAAGAGCTATTATTTTAAGTAGTGTTATTGGGAATTAACTTACATTGTAAAAGAACAAAGACGATCTCGCAGGCACCACTGATTAAATGCAGCATAAATTGTACCAGGCACTGAAACAAAGTCTAAAGAATATCAAGATACCATTGTTTAAAATAGTACAAAGCAATCTCAAAACCTTTAGCAAACACACAGAAAGAAAGTGTGTTACCTGACTGCCAAAGAAGGCTGCTAGGTATGATGTGAGGATTATAGGCTGCTCAGCCTAATTTCAAGCTCTGAAGTGCCCAGCAAATGACAATAGCTACAATCTGACAGAACACTCCCAGTAAAGCCAGATACCACCTGGTGAAACGTGGGCAAAGCACCTGCACTAAGGAATAACATAAAAATGCTTTGGAATGTATTTTAAAATGTATATGCTTGCCCTGGTTACCCCCTCTTTTTGTCAAGCTCTTTCAAAGAGAGAAACAAATGGATCAAAACCTGGCCCTGAGGCAGAAAGCCTCTAAGCCTCTAATGACTCTAAGAATGACATCTTTCCAAAGACAAGATGCTGTCTGTGAGCATGAGCGCTTCTCTCTTTGGAATGAAAACCACACGAGGACAAGTTCCTTAAGAAGGGCATGCCACACTCCAGGCAGCTCAGCAGCACACACATTTCTGTGGCTAGTTAAGTACCAGTTGAGTTCATCTTGCTTAGTCCATCCCATCTCAAATCCAGATGGCCTTTAAAGGTTGGTTTCTAAACCTGCTTTCCCTGGGAATAAGCCAGGAGTTACTGCCTGGTTTGCCTCAAGGGGGTCGCTCTGGAGTGGCCTTGACTCCACAAATGGGCTGGGGAGGAAAGTTCACATTTCAGGGGAGGAAACTCCACATCTGGGGATTTCCATGCTCAGTCTGACAGTGAGAGGAAAACATACCCACAAACAAAGCCCTAGACAAGAACCAACTCCATGAGGTGCTTTGGCACCTGATTTAGTCGTCGACTCATTGCTTGTGACACAGAAACCTCAGGGCTATAACCAGCGTGGCACAGATTTTTCAGGGATGTCTAGAAAAGCTCACTCCTTTTCTGAAAAGGACTAATGACCAGATCCTTGGTGGGGGATAGGGAGAGCAAAGGAGGTGGTGAGGTTATGGGAAGGAATGAAAAAGAAAGCAAAGCTAAAAGGATCCCAGGAAATAATTTACCAGCTCTCTTCCAGAGTTCAACTCAGTTCATGCATTTCATTATAGATACTAGTTGAATCTGCTGCAAGTCTAGAAACTTGGATGGAAAACTTTTGTTGTTGCTTAAACTTACTGTGAGGTGAGATGTCCTTTTTCCCAGACAATAAACTATTCATACCCCTACAAAAATCTATTTCATTGACAAAGTTTAATTTAAGAAGCTTTTTAGGAAAATGTTTCTCAACAGGTCAGTTACTTTTCTGGCAAATGCAAGTTTTATATGCTCAAATACAATTATCTATTACTCAAAATAACATTCACCCATTTTACATTTTTTTAAAACCCAAAGACATGCAAAATAAATTAGGTTAAAGCTATAAATTATGATTGTACTGATTCTAAGTTTTCCACAGATTGTCCAAGTCAGTTTATTTAAAGGAAGTAGTCTTTCAGCCACTACAACAGTAGATATGAATGCAGTACTTGTAGACTTTGAATAATCAAGCAAATATGGTTTTACAGGTCAGAAAATTATATCATTTCTGAAACCAATACTCTCACAGTATGCAAACACATCCTCCTTGGTCTGTCAGTACAGAGCACTGCTCAGACAAACACAGTGCCCAACCTCCATCAAATCTGGAAGCTCCAGAATTGTACAGTAAACTGCAGAATTGCCTGAAGTCTGCACTGTTTTCTCAGGGAAGGTGATTAAATTAACCTAACACGTTCATTTTTTTAAAACAGAAGAAAGTCACATATTCCAGAGGTAGTACAGACATGGGCAATAATGTGTTTGTGCATAGGTACACTCACAACCAAGTATTAATCATCAGATTTTTAATGGTCTAACATGTATTTATAGAAGTTCTCCCAACACATCACAGTCAGGATGTGACTATTTTAAGACTATCAGTAAACATGCTAAATGCTGGTGAAGAGAAGCATTATGCAATCACTGAAAGAGTCTCTTCTTCACCCTTAATAGACAAAGTTTAATTACTGAACCCTTACCTAGAGGACAGAAATAACTTAGAGGAGCTGTAAAATACTTCCTGATCCTTTTCACTGTAAGTTAAACATCTTTCTTACTAAGGTGTACCTGAACATTTCCATGTTTTGAGAACTGACAGAATGATTTCCAAAACTTATTTTTCAGCTCTGCAGAAAAACAAGCAAAAGGTTTTGCCAAATCTTTTTCAGGAATATGTTTATCCCTTGATTTAAAATGCCTGTTATCTAGAAAAGCAGCTGAAAGCAAGACTTGCTTCTTATTGTCTGCAAAATCACAGGAAAATGGTGTTTTCTAAACAGCAGCATGAGCTGTAGCAACTGCAAGCAGAAGTAGGTCAGGTTAAACCCCAATCACCTGTTAGCAGTGCATTTGTTACATTTTTGTATATTCATAATGCTGTCTAAATGAGGTCTTAAAAATATTCTTGTAGAGACCATATTAGTTTTCTACCTACTCAAAAATAAATGTTGGAAATACTTGGATATTTCCATGGTTTGGAGGCATCAGTAGCCACTATCTTTAATTGTTTTCTAAGTTGAAACAGGTTCATGTTATTCTCAGTAAATGGAGCTCTCAATGTAAAATCTAAAGCTGCTTCAGAAATGAGTAGAAAATTACATTGAATTTGCCATCATAGTAAAGAGATTTATGTGAACGGCTGCAGAGAGTATGAGTATCCTGTTTGCCACTTTCACAACACTAATTTTCATTGTTCTTTGTAAAAAAGCTATTGAATTTTTATTGTAAAAGTTATATTACAATTATTTTTTCTTATCTATTCTGCTTTGCCTGCTCTTTTACATCTGATATTACCCCATCAGTCAAAGAAATATTTTCTGCATTTGCTGATAAGCCTTATGTCCACACACCTAAACTGATCTGTGCAAAGCCATTCCTCCTCTCAGGAAGGTGAGAAAACATTTCTTCCAAAAGAGGCAAGAGCAGATATATTGGGGGAAATTCTTCCTTTTTACTCCTGGTCCTGATCCATGGACACCAGTCAAACCAATAACACATCACTAGTGTTTCAAACTGGTCTTGTTTCACAACCAGCCATGGATGTACTATATTTAGTTAACATTTAAGTAATGAAAAATAGAATTAAAGTCACCCCAAAATCCCAGAAGCTCGAGCAGTTAAGCATAATCACAGGCTCTAGTGTTTTACACAGGCTATAGGTATTTTAGAAATGAAAGTAAATGTAAAGTGTATTTCAATGTACAACTAAGGATGTTAAGATCTTTTCCAATGCAAACTCTTGTTTGATCAAATTCAAAAGACTTGGTATCTCAATAAGTAAGGAGCACCCAACCTTCTGGCATTTTCTGTGGCAGGAACTCAGAGAACCTTTCTGGAGGAGTAAAATCTTTCTCTGTTCGCTTAGCTGGGCTCTCCAGCCTTTTCTGAATTCTTACTCAGTTCTCCTCCTCAGTTCTGAAAGCAATGTTTTTTCTCTTTCCAGTTCTGCAACCAAGTAATGAAATCCTCATTTTATGACTTCCCTGCCTGGCCAGAAAGTGCCAGCAACCTAGTAACCCTTTACAGGGCTGGTGGTCTCACCTATTTATAGGCTGCGAAACGAACATTTCCAGAGGGCCTTGTTATGATTCCTGCACAGAAATTTCCATGCCATGCCTGAGTGAAATGGCATTCCATTACTCTCTAGCACAACACACTCTGTGAAATTGTGAACTGACTTGCCCAATAAAGCATATTATATTTACATAGTCACTAACATTAAGTTTTCAGAAGTTCTCCTCCTCACAGAAGATTTCTTTACCTGGGGTAGAGGTACAGCACTTAATCCATAGTGCAATACAGTGATTTCATGGGAAAAGTCTGTCATCCCCAGCTGTGGCTTAACACCTTTCTCTTTAGAAGACAGATTTTCTTGTTCTTATCCAAAGTCTGGGGCTCCTCACAGTAAAGTGCCTACAGGGAAAGGAGATCCTACTAAGCCAGACCCTTAAACCATAACTACGACACACACCACAATGCAAGTGGAGCGAGGGATGCTCCTGAACACAAGCAGTAGCTGCTCACACCCCCTCAGTACCCAGAGGAACAGACCTGAGCCCTTCCAGCCACGTTCTCCTGAGCTGCTCTCTCCACCCACAGCAAGCACTGCTGTCCACGTGCTGGGCTGGAGACACACAAACAGCACCGAGCCCATCTTTGCTCAGCAACGCTCAGCAAGGGTGATACAGGAAGCAGGAAAAAGACAGAAGGAGAAAAATTAATCAGTTTTCCACAAGTTACGAGAAAGTGAGACTCCAGATTTTCAAAGTTTCTAAATTTCTAATTATTTCTGAAAAACACAGCTGAGCTCTTTTAGGAGTCGTGCAGATTCTAAAGAACGTATTTGATTACCTTAATTCAATGAAGTGTTAATCTAAGAGTTAATTTATTGGGGCATTAGGGACACTTGAAAGTAGAAGAATCTGGATTTTAAGACCTGTTATTTGGAACATTAAACCAATGTACATCAGACCCTATGAGTCAATGTCAATAACATTTACCACAAGTAATTATTCACAATACTTTTTAATAGATTTTATGTCTAAGAGCAACCTTTATATGAATTCCAGCCTTTCCTAAACAGCAGATATTTTACTAAATAAAAGGCTTTTTATAACCAAATAACCACACACGCCTGTGTAAGCATTTTCAATGACCTTATGCATTTTATTTCTGGTATAATTCTTCTAGTCTCAGCACTAAACTTTCTTATGACCACCTTCTAAGATGAAGAACTGTAATATAACAACTCATGACTCTCCAAGGTAATGGAAGTTTCTGGACAGCACACTTGTATAAACCATGCAATGCCACCAATAGCTCAGCCAGTAATAATGAATTACTTTAATAACATTATATTCTAGTTTTATTCAATTTTTGGTTCACTGCCCCCATTCTCCTCTTACACTGTGGAATCTGTGACTACTCCTGACTTTTGAGAAAGAAGGAACTGAAAATATGTGTGTATATATATATAAATAAAGAAAACTCCACAGGTGAGTAAAATAGTCTAATAATTGCAGAACAATCTTCAAAATGTTTGAGCATGAGACAGATAATGGTTAAAAGTGTATCACACCCATGTACCCTGGAGGTATGAAAAGATCCAGCTTTGTAAGAAAGTCCTCAGTAACTAAGGACATGTATAAAAAGTTAATACAGGCTTGGTATTACTTATTCATCTCCTCTTCTTGCTTAAAGTAAGATTCATAACACTGAACAAACATTTCCCTGACATCTTGGCACATAAGACAAACTATTCTAAGAGAAAAATACATTGTGAACAAAGTGAAAAAATACAGATATAATCAATCATACTCAGTTATAATTTAATTCTCTAGCAATCAGTCTTCTTCTTTCCCCCAGTGTTGGGATGATTATAAAAATCTCCAGCACATTTAAAATTAACAGGAGATACTTTGGGTTGTATCTGACCAATTTAGGATCAGGGAACAAACTCAATTCACAGAATATTGTTGTTGAAATTCTAACTACAAATTCTAACTATCCCTGCTTTCCCAAGCTATGTTGGATCTCTAATAGAAAATCCAGCAGATGGATTTCTTGCCCACCAAAATCCCCTTTTCCTGTGATTCCTTACTCTGTTCTGGCCAAATGACTTGAAATCAACAAATGTTGTTTCAGAGAGTATACCAAACGCTAATTAAAAGGGACACAAATCAAGAATCAGAAAAAGGAATTAACAAAAGCAAAAAATTAAGTAAGACCACATTTTATTGACAATATAGAATTGGAGACTAATGCATTTTCTTAGGTTACATCATTTAATGGACTTAAAGAGAGATTGAAGGAACAGTTCTTTCTGCAATTCTTGACAAGATTCCAGTATTTTTACCCCAAAACTCATAGATTTTCCAGATTTCAAAATGTGAATAGCTAATCTTTTGAATTACTGCCACCAATGAGAGAACTTGAGGATAAAATCATCTTCTGCTGGCCTTATTTGTGATATCCCACTTCCTCCATATAGAAGCCATATGCCACCATATAGCCACAGTGTGGGAGACCACTGCCCTGCTGGCACAACACAGGAAGGCTCTGCAGTTCAAACACTCTTCAGTAATAAAGAAATGGAGAGGTGTCCTCACTGTATTTCCAGCCATTTCATGGCAAACTGGTTTTCTATTGCTTACATTCAATTCTTTGCCCCAAAGTGCATTCTTCACAAAGGTTTTGGGAAGATTACTGCATTCTGTACCTTCCTACTTCAGAGAGATAAGACAGGAAGAAGAGGGGTGGCAGAGGGTACCAGAAAAGTCTGTAAGCTTTTCCAAAGCTTGCTGAAATTATTTTTCACTGAAGAGAGTTTCCAAACTCATTTCATTACCCTTCCAGTTTCCTACAACACAATGGCAGCTAAGTAGAATTACCTGTTTTGCATAGGAACCACCTTTATATCTCAGTTTCCAGCACTTTTTGAGCCCATCTTTTAGTGCACTTTCAGTCAAAATATCATTTTAATTTCAAAATAGTCAGAGACATCTTGGGAGATCAGACTCCTCTGTGCAGAAGGTTTCAGCCTTTTGAAACAGTTTTGTCTCCAGCACAATTCAAAACACTGTCAGTATAAAAATATTATCATGTCCACCAACTACCACCAAAGAAAAAACCAAAGTGCCCCAGAGATGTGGAGCTTGGAAACTCCCAAGGTGCAACCCTGGGTACCTGACAGAGGAACCAGTGAAACAAATTGTCTGAAGTAAAAATAAGGACAAAACCAAACCTGGTTCATGGACATCCAAGTGTCACAGGCACCCAGGGTGTTCCCTCCAGGTTCAGCCATACAGGGAGAAGAGAATCCTGTTTCCCAGGATTTTCCCACCTCACTCATTTAAACAGTCGAGCTCATTATTCCCCATCCCTCCCTTTGATTTTCCAGGATTGATTTTGCAGGAGTGGCCTTGGGGAGCACTTGAGCAGGAGCTCAGCTGGGGTAGCAGCTCTGGCAGAGGAGCTACATCAGCCCCTTTTGTCAAGTACAGTGGTCCCAGGAGAAAATTCCTATTTGGAGCTGCCACTGAATCAGAACCATCTCTGCATAACATTTTAGTTTTGACTAAAAATCAATAAATTCTGCTGAGTAGGTGTTGTATTGATTATTTTTTTTCCCTAACCAGCTGTACAATTGCTAAGAAACTGATGCACTATCAGACATTTTGGTGACTAAGTAATGAATAATTGGCATTTAATTCAAGCAACTGTCACACTAGACAGGCTCTGAAAGCCTGTTCACAGTAAATACTGGGTTTGAGTGGGAGGTTGCAGGTACAAATATTCCCAGTGTGAGTTTCTTGATTCTTTCTGCTTCAACTACTGCCTCCAAAAAGCTCACCTCTCCTCTACCTATATTGGAGCATTTTAGTACTGTGACATTTAAATCCTGTGAGATTTTCAGCCTAAAATTTAAAAACCCACCTGCAGAGGTCTTTATAACAATACTTAAGTGTTTGATTCTGCCTAGAGAAACATCTAGAAATAAGCTTATCATGTGATAAATTACTACCTGTCAAGTCTCCTCAGACTGAGTTCCACATGCTATAGCCATTGACCTTTTTTCCACAGCTAGTGCTCACAACCAAATTTGTGGCATCATTTGAAACTTCCAAAGAAGAGCGAAGAGACACAGAATTAGAGTTTTGGCTCTCTGAAGCCTTCAAATTCACTTTCCTAGGCATGTATTTGTTTTAATAATCCTTTCTTTGGGTGCACCAGAAAACCTATTTCATGACAAAAAAAAAGTAGTGTGGTATTGGAATATGAGTCAAAATAATTACATGAATGATCACCCCAGTTATGCCTTGCATGAAAGAAGATATGGAATGGTTAAAGATAAAGAAAACAAAAACAAAACCACCAAAACCAACCAACCTATATATCTCTTGCTTGGAATGATCTATAGTTCACATTAATGAACTATAGATCATGAATGTGAACTATAAAATATTTGGAATGAAATTGTTATGAATGAAGTTCTGTATGTCTAATTCAATAAAACAACAAAGTTATATTTAGCAGCAATTTTAATTGAGCATCAATTTTATATAGAATAATACAATCAAATATAATCAAGCAGATACAAAATAATTTGGCAGTGGTTTGGATAAAGCATACACAAAACCATTTATTGGGGTATGGGGAGGGTTTTTCTCACCCTGTCTCATTTACAAAAAGCACGGGAATCCAGACATGACTTACATACTGGATGCTAACACATATTCATCAATATTTTCCTGTAAATCTCCTCCTATTTTAGATTCTTGTAATCTATGCCCCTATACTGCATAGCCCATGCTGCAGTTGTTGCTAAAGGGTCTCTTGGCTTTTCAGTGGTCGCTTTCGACGAAGGCTTCTCCTCATCGTCACTGTCCTTTGAACAACCCCACAGGTTGCACATGCACCCCAAGTTTTGTGTTACAGAAGCCAGCATTATATTCCAAAAATAAGCCTTATTATATCATAGATATCTGGAATCATCTCAATTTTGTCCATCCCAAGGCCGATTTTTTAATTATCCTGAGGCCTGTTCAGTTTTCGGATTTTACTTATCTCAAACTACATCCTGTATCCTATTTTATGAACATCTGAAAACATCTGTTTTGTGGCACTAATCAAATATCCTTTTCCTCTATTGCTTTTTAACAACTATTTTCTAAAATATCAATATAGTTACAATTGTTAGCATGAGTCATATTCATTTATCACAAAATAGTCCTTGCATGCAGCAGAGCAAACTTGGTAAGGAAGAAGACTGTCCAAGTTTCTTAACCCAAGACAGCTGTCTGCCATATATATCCAGTGTATCTCACAGCATGAAATTTGCCTCTCTCCAGTTTCTCTAAGAGTGAGCAAACCTCACTACTTAGGGCAAGACACTGGCCTCACTCCACGCACGCCTCTCATCTCCATTATATTTACTGCCAATGTTTGCAGCAGTTCATTGCAGAAAAAGCTATTAAGGAACAACTGCTCATTTCCTTTTAGCTTGTAAGGTAATTAGACTGGCAAAGCAGTTACAGTGTTAATTTATCCCTAGGAGATAAATTAACTGCTTCTTTGCAGACACTGGAGGAATGACTCACATCATGAACACAAGTTTATTAACCAGAGTCTTTCCCTCTTTTCTGCCTCCCACCTTCTCCTTTGGGCATAAAACTGAGACTGGAAGGTCAGTTTCACTGTATTTCATAGTGTTTTCACAGGTTGTTTTCTATCCCCAGTCCCAGAGTTCAGCCTTACCAACATTTGGGAGTGAGGTCTGCTCCCAGTGCAATTGGATCAGCTCCACTGAGAGCCTTAATCTGTTCATCGTTTTCCACAGTCATAGCCATCAGCTAAACATCAGCAATACCTTCTACACCACAGCAGCAAGCCTGCCAGGAATGTTATTAGGATCTGATTTTTAGGTGTTTTTACACAAAACACAGCTAGGAAAGTTCCCTACAGCCTGAAATTAGAGGGCCGGGTCCTTCAAGCAGTCATTCACACAAGCAGCCCTTACCTGCAAGCTTCATCAATGGCACTATTCACGTGAGATTTTATGGTTCAGAGGATTAGACACTGTATGTAATGTCTCAGGCTGAGGCACAGCCCCATACCCACATCAGGCTGAAAACAGGCCACACATCTGTTCTTCTACCCGCTCTCCATCAGCAGCTGAGAGATTCAGAAATACAAATATATTTTTGAAAGTTGCCTTTTAAATCCTCAATTTCATCATCACTCAGAAAAATCCAACTGCTTGGGATATGTATGCAGACTCCCTTTAAGCCCACCAAGATGAATTCAGCTTTCAAACAGACCTGTGTTGTAAATTGTGGTAAATGAATTGCTGCTAGCCCTATATAACCAGTGAATTCATTTTCTAGGCTTGCCAATATGACCTGTTTCAACAAGACTTACATTCAGTTTTTACAGGTATCGTGTTAATATGTTTGTATAATTTTTTTCTTATACGGTTCCCAGCATATTTAAGGACCTCCATCATTGCAAATTGCCTCTTTATCTTTGTCACGAGATCCCTCTTTATCTGCAGGCCCTTCAGCTCAGCAAAATTAACCTCTTGCCACATCAAGAAAACTTCAGGTTCTGTTGTTTTTTAGGTTAAACAAGTTTATTAAGATGCTATGGCAACTCCAAGTAGAACCTGTTATGCTGGCTCAGGTCTGCTGGCAAGGTATGCAATTTCAGGTGCTCACTTAAATTAACAGGGATGATGAAGGAGGCACTTGTACCTTAACTCTCTCTAATCCTTGTGGGAATAAAACTCTTAGAGCCTGCATTTTGCTGGTGGTACTACCATGGAATAAATATTAATTCTCAGAGAGTTAAAATCTTGCTTGCCATGTCTGTTGAATGACATCTGCACCTCATCTGCTCTCAGACAAGCTTCTGAAGACTCTGCAGTGGGATTGTCTCAGTCCATGCACTGCTCACTGACACCAGTGCCATGCCAGGTGCAGCAGGTGTCTGACCAAAATGCCCCATCCTAAATTAGGCCACGGGAAGGGAGCACCAAATGCCCTCCATTATTCAGAGAAGAGCTGGGTGCTGGTGTGGGCAGTATCCCTGTGGGAGAGCCCTGTCCAGACCCCCTGTGGGGCTCTCTGGGGTCCAGCACCAAAACAATCTCTGTAACATGTAACAACCTAACTGCAAATCCAAACTTCCTAACAGCCTCATCACTGCCCAGAAATACTGGCACAACCAGTGCTAGAGCTTTCTGCCCTACCCCGACACCTAATTCCACCCCCAAATTCTAATCCTGTTGGCCTTGAATGCTGAAGCAACCCCAACTCTTAGTCTGTGCTGTTAGCATAACCTGACTGCTAACTCAGCCTACATGTGCTTTTTATTTGCTCATTAGCATCAACAGGAGAATTGGCAACAAATGAGAAAAGAAATGACACTGACAATAATGACCTACAGTTCAATTAAGAAAAAACCCCAAACAATTAAGCAACTGGCTCCAAAAAGTCACAGTCATTTGGCATACCAGATCATGCTGGGCTAACAGGATTACTGCTTGCACTGGGATTAGGGATAGGTTAAGATTTATTATTTACAAAAGCAGAGAGTGAAGAGTTTGATTTGTGCTAGAGAGAAGATCGTACAAGTAGGGCATAGGCTGGAAGGTTTTATTTTAGCATTTAGGTTGAGAAGGATTTAAGGTTACTGTCAGTAAGGTCCAAATTTTGCAGAGGTGACTCTGAACATTAAAAGGACTAGTGTAAGACATGTGTGAGGACTAAAGGTTGACTCGGGTGTAAGCAGATCTCCTTTGCCTGTGAGCTGGCAGGAGGTAACAGGGGCAGCAGGGACATAGGATGAGAAGCAAGAGAAAACTGTTGCTCTTCCCAGGAGGGATGAGAGAGCTCCTGGATGGCTAATGAATGAGCAAAGGTTCAAAACCGAGTGTGGAAGATGGTGAGGTGATGTATTGCCTGGTGCCTAAAGTAGCAACGTTGTCAGGTCACCCCAGGACATCAGGGCAGAGAGTTGTTATATTTGTGTTGGTCTGAGTGGGGCTTACTGGAGCAGTTCTAAGGATACTACTGTGGAATTCTACAATAGCTTCTTCAACCAGAGCTACAGCATGCTTTTAAAGTTAATTCACTAATCATTCCCACATACCGTGCATTGTGCTGTGCCATAGGCAGCTGTGGTGCACTCAAACTCCTTTCAAAACAGACCTGGAAGGCCCTCTCCAAGTGTACTCCCACCCTCAAAGGGGCTTTTGGGTCTGTAAATGTGTTTTGCTAATGCCCCAAGGCCTGCAGGACAGTCTGTTCCTGGAGATTCCAAAGCAGGTTTTAGCACTGGTTGCCAGCTGCAAGGGGAGGCATTGTTATTCACGTGGTGTTGTGGGTCCCAAAACAACCTGGCTAGATAAACTGCTATGCAAGGCCCTGAGAAAAAACTGACCTTGTAGGAGAAAAGGTCTTACTTGTATTTAATCTGTCTCAGTAAGGACATAAACTGGATAGAGTCAGTTCAGAGCCTGTTGCAAGTTAAAGGACAAAACAAATCAGAGTAAGACGTCCATAGCAGATGGGATAAAACCTCTGACTGGGTGTAAAAAACAGTTTTGGACAGTACAAAGGAACTTGTAAAGAGAAATTGATGAGAAAAGATGAATGGTGAAGAAAACTAAAGAGAGATTATCAGCATCCAACTTCATGGAACATTCCCAGAGCCTGAGAAACAGCATAAGAACCTGGGATACTCTGTGACAGTGCAAAAAAAAACCTGATCAGCCCCATTTATTTACAATTTGTCTGGTTTCTAACAGAATCAAAGGTCATCCAGCATGTCCTGTAGTTGTTGGTAATAAAGTTACCCACTAGGTGAGAGGTGGCTGTGTGACACTGAATTTGCACATGGAAATGTGAGGGTGCTGCACCAGCTCTTCCTCCCTCTAGGGATTCTCTTGCCCCCTCTCCAAGGAGTTGATAGCTCCTGGCTCATCTGCCTGGCCCAGCTGGGGAGCCACAGAGGCTGCAGCACACAGGGACACTGATGTGGCTCTGCCTGCCCCCAGCCAGGCACCAGCTGGACTGGATCCCATGAAAAGCAAGAGAGTTTTCCAAGAACTTGAGGAAAGCAAATACCTGATAAGTTCTTACTCATTTTCCACTCTCTTTACCCAGCACTAGAGAGTTTGAACAATAGCTTCAGAGGTCTTTAACACAAAGACTACCAAGAACTCATTGTCCTTGTCTCCTTCCTGAAACAGAAGGATGTCCAGGAGGTCTGTGAGCAATTCATCTTGGGTGTTTTCCTGCAACAGCTGCTGTGTTTAAAGGATTGAGCCCACCATTCTCTCACACATCTTTAGCCAAAGAAAAACTCAGAGGTAGGGAAACAACCATGATGTCACTTGTAGGGCAGGAGCAAAATGAGCTGGAACAGAGATAAGGCAGGAACATATGCAGCAATGGAGGCAAGGCTCATTTCTGCATGGTCCATTGATATGGGAAAAAAATGTGGTCAAGCAAGGAATAGAAAATCTTACACATTTTTTTTCTTGTCCAAGTAGATATTTCTGCATTATTGTTAGGTTTACAGCTAGAACTGGTGCTGCAGAGAGGTGACAAAAGGTTAAAGGAAACTAGAAGGCACTCTGAGTTGGAATAAAGGTGAATACTGAAATTAGATTGTTGTTGCTGTAGCAGGAATATCTGTGGCCCTAAACAAGTCTAAATTCAGGACAGGCTTAGATGTAGAGCTCTAAACTGGAAGGATCAAATTGCTAGGACATTTTCTGGGTCCTGCTTGGTTTTTCCTTTATTTTCTAATTTCTAGAACATTTGTGAAAAAAGGTTAGGCTACTTCATATGGTTCCAGTTGCTGAGAGCAGGAGCAGCTTTGTCACGTCACGTGCAGAGGAGTGCAATAGAATTCATGTTGGAAAGAAACTGGCTTAAGGTTAGTCAGAAGTTCATCTCTGTAGCTAAAATGTAAAAATTATTTATACCTAAGATTGAGACTGGTGAGGACATGAGAGTTATGGAAGAGGGGCTGAAGGTCTCAAATTAGTGATGCAAGGGCCACTGCTGAGGATGAGATGTGGGGCCATGTGTGGTTTCTTTGTTTCTCCAAGTTCAAGGGAGAACTGCGGAGAAGAGACGGCTCTGGGCTGTATAATTAAGACAAGATTCAACTGAAGAGCTATTTGGATTCACAGATACTGAAATGTCTGTGGACTGGACTCCTACCACTAGGAAAATATGACCTTTCTTCTTGTTTGGATAAGTTGTTTATTATTATTATTATTAAGCCTGTGGCTAGGATTTGTGGTTTAGGTTCATTTACAGAGTCCTCATTTACTGGAGGACTAGAATCTTGTCAGGCCTAGCAGATTAGGATGAGGACTGATACCAAAAGGAAACAAACTCCTTACACTCCTTACACTCCTTATACTCCTTTTATTCCTTATCCCTCTGCTACTGGGATGTGTCTCTTGATACAACTACTGTCAGAAGTGTGGTTACTGCACAGCAGTGGTGGGGAAATGATTCCCCTCTGCTATTCATTGTAAAAGGGTTGCTGACAAGGCTTTGGCTTAGACTAGTCCTGCATACTACATGCATATAATTGGACATACCAAAACTTTTGATTTTATTCCCAACTCATAAAGTTAGGCTTTAGTCTTAACACAGAGAGGCCTAACTGGAAACAAACAAACACAAAGTAAGAAAACTTTCAACTCAGAGTTTGACTCTGCTCCCTTCTAGCAATGGGTCTTGCTATAAGAGATTAAGCCTTGAAGACTGAAATCTTCAGGACCTGCTGTTAACAACTGTACCAGTCCTAGCCCAAGGTAGGTTATTATCCCTTTACAGAAGCATAGAAAATCAATTAGTTAAGTATACACACACATGCATCACATATATATGTGTGCATAGCCTTCTGAAGAGGTCAAAGTAATATGAAGCCCATTCAAAGCCATCAAGATTTTGCACAGCCCTTGGTCCTAGACAGAGTCTTCATGTTCCTGGATTAAGCCAAACTTGTAAGGGCCTGGTAGCCAAAAATCCAGAGTCCAGTTGGAATAGTCATAGACTGGATTATGATACTACAAAGCCAATATCTGCTTGATTCCTAGACATGGCACCTCCAAGGAGTCAAATAGTCAAACTAGTATTTCAGGATCTGCCATTTCCAACTGTAAAATTGATCATATCTTTGAAACCCTTCTGTAGACTCTAGAGAAGCATGAAATATTCTTGCCTCCTGGCACAAGCCCGTATCTTAGTCCACAGTGCCTTCTGTATTGTACCTTTAAACACTGGTCCTCTGGTCCTGCTGTCTATTTCCCTAACATGACACCTGGCCACAGTTAGAGTTAGGTTCTTATCATAGCTTGAAAAGAGAATGAGCTCTTACCCTCTGGCTACCAGTCCCAACCCTAAACTGCCACAAAAATATCTACTTTCCATCAGGCCCTGCTAGCCATAACCTCTGCCTTGGCTGAAGGCCACAAAAAGACACAAAATAGGTTTCTCTTTTGCAACCAGCCTATAACCAAGGCCAGAGCAACATTCCTTCTGCAGATTAAAGCCTGGTTGTCCAACCCAGCTGCCCATCGCCTTAAGGGGAGGCTAAACCTACCTATAACCCCTGAAACTGCTATTGCAGCCCCACCCCAGTCTCCCTTCAAAAGTATGTTTTGACACCCAGAAATACCTAGCATTTGTATCTCTGATGGATCTGAACAGTAAACAAACCCAAAGAAAGCCTCAACTGCACCCCAAGTGAATGCTACCCCCCAGATACTTTACATCATTAATCTGTCTGTTTCAGGCACCATTCCTTAGTTCCAAACTTGAGCACTTGGCCAGACCTCGTGATAAAATAACATCTTCAGCATCCATCTTCCAATCCCAGACCCTGGTCTCAGTTCCAACGCTGGCACCAAACAAAGCTCAGTGACTGCCAACACCTTCACAAGGGTTTTTGTATCTGCTGCCTCCCAGAACCAGCCTTACATGCATCACTGTAAGCCTTGTGGAGTCTATCAGTGGAAACAAACTACTCTGCCTCATGCATCCAGAGCCATAGACTGGCAGTATTCTTAGGTTATGAAGAGGCTGTAAACTGTATTATGAGAGCCAGCAGATTCTAACTTGCACCAAAACCCGGTGTAAATCTGTGATTCTCTAAGCGTCACCTTCAGCAACACTTCAGCAAGTTTTGCAGGGTAAGCAATAAAGCTGGGCATTTGTACTTTATAGTTAAAACCCTCAAACCCAATACTTACATTAATGTAGTCAGAGACCCCTCACAACAGATATGCTCCAAATGAGACCTCGTGGAATAAAAGGTTTCTTGTGGGGGATGATGAGGAAACAGATGTCCAAGCAAAGAAAACTCAACACAGTTGCCTTCTAGAGGGATTCTTTGCACTTACATGTGGTTTACATTGACTTGGTATATCAGGGAAAAGGGGTCCTGCAGGGTTTCACAAACTGGCTTTGCTTCTCTTGAGTTTGCAGTGCAAATATAGGCAGTACCACAGGCCATCTCAGCACTATCACAGTTTATGTTGTTTTGCTATTTGAACCCAGAGTGATTCCCAAAAATTCAACATTATTGTGGTTGCAAGCAAAAATTTGAAGTCACAGATGATGAGGCACAATTCACTTTAAGTCAGATCTAGATAATTATACTGCAGATGTCTAAATGCTCTGGAACTCCTTTGTATCTGATAGAGGGCAACAGATAGTCAGAAGGAGAAATTCCTCTTGAGCTACATTTAAAAATCTACTCCAAGATGGCATGAATCGTATTCATCATGAACCTATTACATTTTCAACTGTATCTCTGTGAAGACATCTGAAGGTGAGTAATTCATATGTAGACATCTACATTTAGTCAGATAAATCTTTTAAACTTTCTTACTAACCTGGAAGATCAGGATCTTGAATAATCAGCAAATTTCTGTACATGCTGCCTTTATGGCATTATGATTTATACCTTCATGAAAAAGACTTTAAAGGGTAGAGCATGACATGGGATTTCTTGTATCTGTTCTAAGAAATTTTTTTATTATTATTATCTTCACTTCAGAGTTAAATCCACCTGTGTACTGAAGTAGAATTATGTCTATTGAAGTGCTTGCAATGTTAAAAAAAATTTTTAGGTCTGGTGGCAAAGACTAGCCTGGCAAGGCTAAAACTCATCAGAACAGTGAAAATTTATAGTGTATGAGCATCTGGCCTGGCTCTGTTTCCTCTCACCTCTCAAGAACCAGAGGTAGGAAACTAGGAAATCACCACTACCAGGAGTGGTTATGTTTCTTAAAGTCACCTTTGGGGAATGCTCCAGCATCTGAGAATTGTAAAATTGTTCTTCTACTCTTCACTAGGGTTTAGTCAACTGCTGTATGTAACACACACTTCTTACACATTACACTTAATTACTTAGCTGAAAAGAGCCATCTGCAATGCCAAGATCAGGGCTTCTCAGCTGATTACAGAAAAGAATTTCTTTATGCTCATCCCTTCCCAGACATGGCTGATTAAATGATGAGATTCAATATAATGTATGGGGGGAGCACTGACTGCTCCTCCTTGCAGAGTGTCTGATTGCAGGATACACAGCTGTAGGAGTGAGAAGTTTCTGATTATAAACTTGGTGCCAATTCATTTGCCAGGGACCATTCAAGAGGCTGATGCACAGAAATAAGCACAAGTAACACAGCAATGTTTCAGTTCCATTATTCTACCAATGGCATGTAATTTCACTGCCAGTGACAATTAAGCTAGCCAACTGTATTTTTATTTACTCTTTAGTACCCCAGTACAGCTTTTTGCTTACTTTGCTTTTTGCTTACTTTGCCACCAATTTAAAATCCACATCCTCTCCAAAGATTATATTAATATGGTCATACACAACACTCCAAGCCACACTATCTTACTGGGGAGGAAGGTGTTTGTGTGAGTGATTGCCTGTCACTGGGGCCAAGACTCACACTCCATTTAATATCCAGGAAGCAGAATTAGCTCCCAATGAATATTCCAAAAGCTACCCATAAAACAAATGCTATGACTATGTGAGCTGCTCAAGTGCAGCTTGAGTAGATGTGCCTGAGCTGGCTGGATCATGCAGGTGCCACATGAAAAACCCTTGAAGTAACGTTGGGGACAGCACAGGCTGCAAAACCTTCTTAAGCCAGGGATAAATGACTTTGCCTCAATTCCATGCTGCCTTGCTCATATTATCAGCCATGCCCAATTAGCTACCCTGAAACTAAATTTGTCTTATTTCTGCCTTCCCATCCCAACCTTCTCTTTTTTTTTTTTCTCCTAGTTTAAATGGATTAAATGAAGAAAATGTGAACTAAAATAATTGAACTATTGCAGTGTTAAATCAGGGCCAATGGTCATTGAGGAACTGATGTTCTCTATTCTAAACACCCATGTTTTTCCCTTCAGAGGAGAAATCGACCTGTAAAGGAGAAATTTAAAGTACCCTGGGAGATAAGGTGAGCTTCTCCATGTTTGCTACATATGAGAGAACTTTTCTGGCTGACAGTGATAAGCAGGAAACATTTCCTCTTCCCAAACCCTTATGAACCAATTTCAAACTACTCTCCAAAGTAGCAGAGACAGAGCCACTTTGAGATAACCTGTGGAATACAGTATGGAGCTTGTGGACCTGAAAAACAGCCATCATCTTCTGTTTTCAGATTGCCAGAAGGATTTAAAATGATAATTACTTTAAAATCACTCAAAGGAAAGCAAGGTTAAAAAAAAGGAAACAAAATCAAATTAAATCATCTGTTTACAAAACACAAACAAAGAGTACAGGTGAACAGTTTGTAGGAGAAAGTACAAAGGAGGAAAAGAATGTAAATAGTCAGCTGGAGTTTGGATGATGCTTAAGGATGCCAGGCTCTCCTAGAGCTGTGTGACAGCACTCAGTGATGGGTGATGAGAGAAGCCAGGGCACTTCTTCTATGGGCCAGAGAAGGAAGTGTAAAACAAAGAGAGGAAAAAGACTAGAACACAAGCAGCTGGCAAAGGCCTGGGCTGCAGAGGGAAATCCTACTTCCCTTCTATAAATAATGGATACTGAATGATGACAGAGAACTGAGTACTCCTCAGATGGAGCTGCTGTGAAGCAACCTCCAGATTGTCTACCATGTTACAGAGACTGGGGGACCTTTGGAGTTAGGTCTAAGTACACTGAGATGTTACACTAGTTATTTACTCTGGGATTTTTCTCTGTGTTCAGGACCCATTAGCAAACCATTTCTCTGTTTTCTTCTGTGCATAATGGAAATTAAATTACCATAATCACATCATGGTAACAAACATTTTGGTTTACAGCAAGGACTGAGGTAGCAGCTTATTACCTTCTCCAAGACAGAATTCCACAAACATTTATTTACAACATATTGATTATAATTTTTCAAGGAAGTGCTGATTACAGGTTCAGCAGGTTCTCTTTATTTAATGTTGTGGTCTGAAGAGACACCTTCTATTAAAACTCCATGCTTTCAAACAGTCTGCCAACATCTTTAGTGAAGGCATCCCATTTCAGTTCCCCTGCTTTGGGGAAAGGCACTGAATTGCCAGTGCCCTTGTGTGGTTCAGAGGTTATCATGATAACCATGAAATAACTTGATGTTAACTAATATTTCAAAATCACTCTTAGCACAAGCTAGGATAAATACATTCATTTTCTTTTATGCTTATTTGCAGAAGCCAAAAGCAATAAGGCAGTTCAAAGGTTTTTTAAAGTCAGAAATGAAACATATGGCTAACTTGATTAATGTCTATATATCTATCAGACAAGCTGTACCTGAGTGTTTGTCATTTTCTTGCATCCCTCACGATATGAGCTCAAGAGGGACTCTCGGGTTCTCAAGCCTTTTATTTCTTTTCCTTTCAATTTCCAGGGCCCTTCTTGAAGTTCTCCTGAAATTCTGTTTGCAAATCTCTCCCTTGCCTTGGAATGATGCTATTCTGCACTTCATTCAAGAGGTGGCTTTGCTAATGTCTCTCCCAAACCCTTGTCTTCATGACAATCAGAGAAACAGCTATTTATAGCCTGATTCAAGACATATTTTCACAGTCATATGAGGGGACAGCATTACTGGATGGTTGTGTAACCACTTATCCTGCAATGTCTCTATTGCCAGGTATTTGGATTAGCACAGCAGCCCATTTCCTCACATCAGTCAGGACCTTTCTGCTGGGCCATGCTCTTACTCATATTTTTCTTTGGCCCATGCAGCCACAGTAGGATTTTCCTTCACATAAAAGTATTTCCCCCACTCTTCTATGAGCTTTATCATAGCTTTTCATCTAGGTCTTTTCTACATATCATTTTAATAAAAAAAAACTTAGTAAGTAGTATCATTTTAAAATTCAAGAAGGGTGTTGATAGAGAAAAAGCAGTGCTTAAAGGCAAAGTGGCAAACTGCCATTAAAAGTTAGAGTTTGCATTTACTTTCTAGAGAACATTATTTTTTAACTATACACTTTAAGATCCTACTTTAAAATCCCTTCAAAATATGTTGTTTTTTAAATTCTCTCTATGTTTCATTGTCTTATTCCAAATATAAAAACTAAAAGTATTTGAATTTGTGGAAACACTAACAATATTAATTTTCTTTTTCCCCGCTATGCACTACTGCATTCACATTTAAATATGGGCTTTAAACAAAAATGCATTGAAAGTGAAACACAGCTGAGCACTCACCCTTGAAAACTGAACAGAACTGCTTATAGATAATTTAAAAGTGCATGCATATTATGTTTGGCTTCCTCGGGAGTTATCAGAGAGATGCCAGCTCGTTTGCCAACTATTTCAAAGTAATTTAACACATAATGCATTCTAAATGTATGACACAGTGCGTTGGAAAATTGGCATTTTGGTAGTAAGTTACTATCTAAAGGAAGAGGAAAAAGAAATTGTGACAACTGCTTGTCAAGACATTTATTCCCATGGCATCTGCCAATGTGGAAATGAAAAAAGAGCAGCATCAATGGGGTGTTCTTAAGATGTGATTTAGAGCGTGGGAAGTGATGACAAGTAGTAGAAGAAATTTGCTGCCATTAATATTCCTAATAATTTTTTTAAAGACGCATAATGCACTGACGTTTACTTTAAGCTTGAAAACATTTTATTGAATAAAGCCTTCTTCAGGCTTCAGATGAGATTTTCAGTCATGCACACTGACCAGCAAACCATCCTTCTGACCAGCTGCCCTGAGTTACTCCACAGAGATTGCTTGATAGGAATTTTCCAGCATGGGGCAAAGAATATCACAGATGTTTCTGCACAATTAAGGAAAAAGACACAGTCCCACAGTATCTTCTGCCTTGTCCCTGCTTGGTGTCTATTCTGGTCCTGATGATGGCAATGACAATGAAGAAAACTCTGCCTGAAGAGGTATCCAGGAAGTGACTGGAATTCCAAGTCCTGGAATATTCAACTGTGAAAGTGGAGAGCAGATGGAACATATCAGCCTTTGCATGGCAAATGCAAGAACTAACCTCTAGAAATGATGGGTGAGAGCTTCAGATGAAGTGACTGGCAGGTATGAAGAGTGCAGCAGTCCATGATAAGTCTTGATGCACAGAGCCAAATCTGGCATTAGCTATGCTGTTTATTGTGTGAGAGTGAATGCAAGTCAGCAGATAACATGCCAAGGTAGAGGGAAATGAGAAAAACTGGACCTGTTCCTATTTCTTATTCTGTGCAAGTTCATCAACCTTTGTGCCACGATTTCTTTTTACATCAAAATGGGGGGAAAGGAAAGAAAAAAAAAAAAAAACCAAACAAGAAAAACATCTTCCCTTATGCTCCTTTATAAACCAATGTGAGATCTATATAGGATCTTAGCAGTCATCTCAGGGTAAGAATAATCTCATATAAAACACTGAAAAAAAAGAAAGAAAGGCAGGAAAGAAGGAAAAAAATACATCCCAAATGGATCTGTAACAAGTTGTTTTTCCAGCACAGCCTGTGACTATCATTTACAGATGACAGCTCTGTATCAAGATTCAAAACCCCCATGCTCAGTTGTTTTCTACAATCTTTCTAAATTGCTAGAAATTATGAAAACATTTGTAGTGAAAACCCTTTTTGCTTTTACAAGGAAAATTGCACTTAATGCCTAACTCGGACTCCTCTCTTTTGTTACTCCAAAACAAATGAGCCAGACCTCCAGTCCTGCTGTACACTACCAAGAATCCTCCTTTTTACTTTGCAGAAATGGCCTGATCCATCTGCCACAGCCACTGAAAATTGTGGCCCTGATCATGAACCAGGATTTTAATCCAGGTTGCTATTCCTGCAGCAAAGCTGTGCTGTACATGAGGACACTAAAAGGGAAAGCCTGCACTTTTCCCCAGGATATGGGGTACTCTTTTCAGGTTTGTTTTTCAGGCATCCAAGAAACAGATGCCCAAGGAAGTAATATGGATGTAGAGTTCCACTTGGTGTAGCTTGTGTGTGCAGGGAGTCACCACAGTGAACTTGATGCTGCTGCCCTCAGAGAGTCTCTGCTGAAGAGGAAATGCACATTTAGGAACTTGGAAACAGCTACCTCAGCTGTAGAGGCTGCTCCACGGGAAAAACTTTCACATGCATTATGGTGGCATGTCAATTTTAAGTCCAGCTTGAGTATTGGTTGCTGTAGCTCAAAACTGGTTTAATGTAAAGCACAGGTCTGAGGTTAAGTTTTTAAAGAACTGCTGAATTTTTCATTCTTCCATACCTGAAAGTATAAGAAGGCAGATCACCACAGATTTGGTGGGTAAGGATAAGGTAAGGAGGGGGAGGGGGGAAAAAACCTTATAACATTTCTTTATTACTCAGGTTCACATCTTACCTTCTTGTACACTTTCCCATAAGCCACTTATCAGTTGAATTTGTATGCTGTGACCTTTTAGCTTTAGCAGGGAGAAAAGCAAAAGCTCTGGGCTTTCTCTGGCTCAGCCTGTGAAAACTGGTGGACATTTAAGATTAATAAACCAAAATTTCAGTTCCAGAGACACACTGCACAGTACTTGCCAAATAGAATGCCAAGAGAGTCACAGGGAAATGATCTTTTTGACAGCACTCTGTATAATATCTGCTGGGGTGACTCCAGTTCCAGCAAGTCATAACTAGAGGTCACACGGTCTGGATGCACTCTTGTGTCCAACGTCTGTTTTCCACCAGCTCTAATCTCCAATGAGAAACAAAGGCAAAACACATCCATTGTTTTGGCATTTTTCATTATCTCAAGACTGGAAGAATGTTAATATAAGAAAAGAAGAGCAGTCATGCTTGGGGAGATCACAGGTTTGTATTTTCAGTTGCTCTGTCTCCATCAGTGGCCCACACTGATGTCCAAGAGCAGCTGTGTTTGCACTGAGCTTCCTTGGTGCATATCCCAGTCCACCATGCAAGGGTCTCTGGGGTCAAACCTGGCACCTCTGAATCCTTTTCTTTTTCCAAGAACTTATCCACTTGCATTTTGACAAGTTATAAACCTCAGACTTTCACAAATTCCTGTGTCAGAAGCTCCCCAGTTTATTTGCATGTTTCCTGGAAGTTATCTCTTTTGTTTGTTGGGAATGTGCTGAGTACAAGTTTTGATTGAGGACTCCTAGTTGTAGTGCTGCAAGGTACAATAAGCATTTTTCCCTAGACACATTCTTCATACCCACTAGCAATATTATAATATCTGCCAGACTCAGTCACTTTGCTCCCAGGTTGAAAAGTAGCTATTTAGTCATTCCTTGTTTGCTTTCAGCCCTTCTCTCCCTCTTCTCTGCCTTTCTTGGTTCCATTGTACCTTTTCTGGGAGCTGGAGAGGGGTTGGTGGAGTACAGCAGGAGTATGCAGCAAGATGATGGCCAAAAGTTAGACCAGTGGAGCTGACAACTCCACAGAGCAGCTGTAAGTGTGCACAGACTACCTTGCCCAAACTACATCCACACTTCTCATCCCAAGAATTTCTGTGATTTCCCTCTTCCAAGGTTCAAACCCGCTGGCTACATTTTCTGCACACCTGATCAATAGGACTGGGTTCTGAAAATACCATTAGAGAAAAACAAATGTCATCAACAGAATTAGGGCCCTTTCATTTCTCCCCAGAAAATAGAAAACAAACATTGTAAATTGCCCATCAATTACTCAAATGCAAATGCTTGAAGTTCTTTTCCCTTTTGCAATTATAGAAGCTGTTCCATGCAATAAAAGGTTATTAAGGCAATACTTAATGGCCTTATTCATAATTCTAAGCAAGCTTCATTTAAAATTTAAACCTACCAGGCTGTTTGAATGTAAATCACAATGCTCTAGAGTAAAAAAAACCAACAAAGTGAGAAGACCATAAATTTCAGTATTTTCAGTCATGTCTCTTCCCATCATTTCTGTTACATCAGCTTTACCGCTCACTCTTTCTCCCTCAATTAGACCATTCAATATTCTTCTCGCAATGCTCTCGGTGTGTTTTTCCCATCCTTGGTTGAATAGCTCTCCAAACACTGCCATGGCACTGGAGGAGGGGTTGCCTTCCTGGAATCTGCTTACTTATCAGAATGGACATCTAAATGGTCTCAGAGCAAAAATTAATGCAATCAGGCCATTACAAGAGAGCCTCCTGAGATCATTAGGCACAGCCTGACCGCAGCTCTGCATGCACAGAAGCACTTGGCTGAACAGCCACTCTCAGTGCAAGCACCCTTCATCCTTCCCTGCTGAAACTCTGGTCTGAATTGCAAAATAGGCTAAGGTGTTTTTGTTGCTTTTTGTGTTGCTTTATTTTTTTAATGGTTTCATTCAGAACTCAGTTGATGATTAACTTAGCCCGACTGTAGACCTTATCTCAGCCCATAATTAGCATGGCTATTTTTTGGAATGCCGCCTGGTAGCTAACCTGCACACACAAGTAAACAATTTCTCCCACTCTGAAGACTTTGCCAACTTCACTTGAGAAGCATCCAAATTATTTGAGCTAAGAGATACCAGCATGTGAAAAGGACATGAAAATAATAAACCCCCTAATTTTTTCTTTTGGTCTCAGGAGCAGAAAGGTTTCCAGAACAGAGCGCGATAGGGTTCACCAGCTTCAGTCCCACATACAGCACGTCTGTAGTTAGAAAAGGTCTTTTGATAGGTTCCATGACACATCAGTAAGAATTGCTCCACAGGGGGTTCAGCAGGTACTGGCATAAATCCAATTAGTTGCTAGGTAAATGCATTTATTTTTGTCTTCTAAATCAGTTTTTTCTTTCCTGAATGATCTTTCTGGACAAGGAGCAACATGAATGAATAAATGCAGCCAGGGCAATGTTCTGGGGAGATCACAGGTTCATATTTTCCATTGCTCTGTCTCCATCAGTGTAATTAGTTTGCCTTTCAAAAAATTAAATTTGAATATTCCTGAATTCTCCTGAGCCCAGGTAAGGTAAGTGTGGACCTCATCTCACTTTTGCTGCTACATATTGATGAGGTGAACTGTGCTGTAAATATCAGTTCAAAACTACTTTTTGTCTCTTCTGTCCTTTTCAAATGAAACACAGAAACTGAAGACTGGCTGAGAATATCTCTAGTATGCACATGAATAAAACAATTCAGCTCTTTTATTGAAGGACCCCAAGTTCAGGGCTCAGCCTCTAAAGCAAAGGCCTCAAGGATCCTAAGATGTAGTTCTTTCTTCCCTATTTATTAACCAGCAGAAACATACAGACAAACAGAGGACAAAACGTATACTCCACAAAGAAAAAAAAAGAGCTCCATAATTTTTTACTACCCAGAATAGTTATTATGCTGTAACACAGAAAAATACTATTTTTACAAGATAGCTGAGAAGTACCATGCAGGACCCAAATTAATTTAGTTTATCTCCAGACCAAGAAAAATATCTTAAAAAATAGTTTAAGAAAGCGATTCTAATTCCCAAAGCAAGTGCCATGAGGTTGAGTTTGGGTACAATGATAAATATCTGCTCTTTTCAAATCATTCTACACTGAACGACAAAAGGGGTATGGATTGCAGGGGTTTTTTTTTGCCTGCCATAGTACTGCTAATGCAACCACGTTATTCCTTTTGAAAAACCAAGAACTTAATTCACTTTATATGAAGAAGGTGCTACTAGAAGCAAGCATTACATGAACAAGAGCAATACTTTACTTAGGATTTTATTTTTCCCTTTAATGACCCATGAGGTAGATCCACACACGTGTCCAAATGATTTTGAAAACTAATTGGAATCAGTTGAAAACTAATCCAGCAGGGGGCCACAGAGATGATGAGGGGTCGGGATCATCTCTCTTATCAGGAGATACCACAGGAGCCAGGCCTGTTTAGTTTGGAGGAGACTGACAGGGGATCCCATCTGTGGCCGTCATATTTTCTGGAAAAATCCCCTTGCCCAGGATTCTTCTCCTGGGAAGCTGAGAAGCTTCAGAGAAAAAGGAAAACAATATTATCTCATTTGCTTCTCCTGTGTTTTACTGCTTTGGAATGCATTTGGAGATTGTTTCTCTGATAGGTGGTTGTTTCATTGTTTTCTGGTGTGAGTTGTTTTCACTCATTGGCCTATCAGTGCCAAGCTGTGTCAAGACTCTGGAAGGAGTCACGAGTTTTTTTTTAGTATCTTTTAGCCTTTTGTAAGTATCTTTTCTGTATTCTTTTGTATAGTTTAGTATAGTATTCTTTAATATAATATAGCATCATAAAATAATAAATTAGCCTTCTAAGAACATGGAGTCACATTCATCTTTCCTTCCTTCATCTGGGAACCCCACAAATACAGGACCCATCAATGCATGTAAATGTCTCCAAGGCAGCTGGCAAGCGGATGGTGCCAGATTCTTTTTGGTGGTGCCCACTGACAGGACAAGGAACACAAGGAACTCCACCTCAACATGAAGAAGAACTTCTTTACGCTGAGGGTGGCAGGCTGCCCAGGGAGGTTCTGGGTTCTCCCTCTCTGGAGACATTCAAACCCACCTGGATGTGTTCCTGTGCCACCTGCCCTAGGTGACCCTGCCATGGATGATCTCACAACCCTAACTGTTCTCTGATTCTGTGTTTCCATAAAATGAGTGAACTCCTTTTAAAAAATGCCCTATGGAAGAGGAAAAGAATTTGCAGGATGCTACAGCCACTGTGCTACAAACCTTAAGTATGTCGTACTTTAAGATTTTAAAAAGCCATCTTTCAGATGCAAAATTAATGGATATTCAATTCTATAGAGGGATTAGGAACATCATACATTATACAGAGAGCTTTTCTCGTAAATTATTTTACATTTCACAAAGGAAGACCTCTAAGCACTATGTTCAATTTGCTGGTTGAAAGGCAGCCCCAGAGATGTGTGAGGCATCGTCCAGCACATCTCTGATGTAGCTGCACTCCTCTCAATTCTTTCTAAGATCCAGCCAAATTTCAGAGCTCTGTGACTCACTGTCCTCAGAGAGGCATGTTTGTGTCACCTCACTCCCTGACTCCTTCCAAGGACATTGCCACATGGGCATTGGTTTCAAAGCTCTCATGTTCAAACACCTCCACATCCACTTCAAACACCACCTCCATCTCACCTTGTGAAATGATGGCATTGTGAGAAACAGATCCAGAAGATGGCAAATGGAGAGACCCTCTTCCTTCTTTCCTTGATGCTCCCTTTCCTAACTGCTACGTACAGTGGGCGACCCCGAGAGACCTGAATGGTGGAAGTGTGGGGATGACATTTCTGGGAAGGTAATGTTCTCTAAAATACCTGAAATGGTTTTTACTTTATTACACATGCACTGGAAGATGTTACAAACCAGACACTCTAGACACAAATTTCAAGTCATGGTTTATATTGGACATGACAGCAAAGCTGAAGATTAGAGCAACTTTCACACCTGACATATTTGCTAACTTGTGACAGCAAGAGAGGAGGGAGAGGGCTCCAGAACACAACAAGAGACCTATCTCATGCTAGGTTGTTTCAGTACAGATTTTCTTCTTGGTTGTAATGAAAATCCTTTTGTTAACTTGTCAGAGACACATAATACCTATGTGGGGATGGTCAGAGTAGAGTTTGCCTCCTCTGCTTGCACCAGAAGCATCTGCAAGACTTAGCAATAATGGTGTCCTTGCTGTTGTTTATCCCAATTACAGAACTACCTGACCAGAGAGTAGCATGTCCGGCAAGCTCAGTAACAGTCTCACTGCCATCAGCTGCATTTTGGAAAGAGTGCTGTACTACATCATTCATGGCAATTTGAAGGTCTGGTGGGTTCACCAAGCACACCAGGACAGAGGAAAGAAATACAAATGTCTCCTCCCCCTCTGTGTCCCTAGACATGGGTAGGTAAGTCCTGGAAGTTTCCTTGTTTGCAGGAGAAATCTTACCAGAACTTGCCTCCAACTATTACGCCACAGCTTTAATTACTCAGTTTTGCCATTAAGCCATGGGCCATCAAGTTTTAATGCAATCTTACATTGTTGATTAAAACATTGTGCTATTTCCTGAATGTCAAACAACATATGACAATAAAGTAGGCATAAAAGATCAGGAAAAAAAATGTTCAGCTACTTCAGTACTGAATGCAAAGCAGAAATGACTGATCTTTGAATGCTTTTGTATTTGCTCTAAGCTTTATAACATTAAATTTGACAATAGTAATTAGTTTGCCTTTCAGAAAAATGAAATTTGAATATTCCTGAATTCTTCTGGGCCCAACAGCCTGTAGCTAAAGCATATTAACTTGCTTTCAATTGGCTCTCCTGTTACTGATGAACAGTTGTTTCACCTAACATGGGCATCATCCTAATCTCCACATGTACGCAACAGAGAGCTACAGATACCTCAAGAGAATGACTCACAAAGTGATGTAAATTAAGTGGGTCTGATGAATTACCTTCTCAAGGGGCCTATTTCTCTCCACTGAGGTAAATTAAACTTGGGGTGACTAGCTTGGATTTAGCAAGGTGATGATGTTCAGATAGACACGTTGAATTATATTTATTTTCCAATTTTCTTAAAATACATAGGGTTTATGCATTAGAGCACTTCAAATTAGAAAATATCTCCAAAAGTATAGGAGAGCTATCTGACTTCAAATTTATTATCTCAGCCTCTTCAAATATTTTAAATATATAGTTATCTTCTCTCTTGGTACTCTTGCAGTCATGTCTGCCCTCAGCTGAACCCCTAGGTCGAGGAGTAATCAGAGGCCCAGAGGAAACACAAATGTCATGGATTTCTTTGACTTTGATGAATTTCTGCTTATCATCTATAATCAGAATTGAGAAAATAACCCCCTAAAGAACAGAGCAACTCAGGTCTTCCAAAATGAAAACAGTTCTGGAAAGGGAAGCTTCTGCCATACTTCTCATTTTGTGCCTGCAAGCAGCAGCCAGCAAAAAGAAAAACTGAAAGACTACCAGGAAGACTCATCTTCTCACAGCAGCAAGTTTTATCAAGTTTTGCTATATACCATGCTACTGTCAGCTTGTCAGAAATGCTGCTGCCATTATGAAGCCTAATTCTCCCCTCCCCATTTCTCACCTCCCTGAGGTTTTTTCTCATCTACAGCTGGGTTATTTATTCTGAGCAATCACTGACATTCCCAGAAGTGAGGAAGATCTGTCAATTGTTGAAACTCTATGAGACCCTGTCTGAGACATCACCCAGCCTTTCCCCAGGTGGTTGGTTTTACATGAGCATATTTCATTATAATATACCATGCCAACAAAACCTCAAATCACCACCAATTATTTCCAATCCTATGTGGAAGAGAGGTCTGCAGAAGGTAAATTTGATACAAAGAAGGACGTGGGGATGCCAGAACAGACTGACCAGTATCCCAGGAAAACAAAGGAACAATTGGTCCACATGTGCCCGCAAGGTGACAAAGGGATCAAGCAAACAACCCAAGTAGTTCTGTTCTGTCAAAAACTTACACCAGATGAATCCAGTGTCCTTTTCTGACAAGGTGACCAGCCTGGTGGCTGAGGGAGAAGCTATATGCACCACTTACAACCATCTCACATGACATCCTCATAAACAAGCTTCAGCAACATGGTCCAGCTGTAACCAGCCTTAGGTATGGGCAAAAGGAGTTGAGAACCTGCTTTCAGCACTGGGGCTCTTAGTGAGTCACTGTCAGATGGGGAGAGAGGCTGTCAGCTCCCTCTCACTCTATGTTTTTATCAACAACTAAATGAGGGTACACAGAGTGGATAACAACAAACTGCAAATGCCTTGAAGGGCAGGGTTAGAGCTTAAAGTGATCAATAATAGCCTGGAGGGAGGGTAAGAAATCACTATGAAGAAATTCTGCAAGGACAAGTGCTAATGCTACACTGCAGAAGGAGAGAAATCACGTATGAAACAAGGATTGATAAAAGATCTGGGCTGTAAAATGGCTCCAAAATTTCTCATGTATGAGCAGCATGAAGCTGAGTAAGCCTAGGGCATACTGAGAGGGTTGCCATTTGTGAGAGACAGGAGGAGATATAATTTCATTCTTTCCAGCACTAATCTATTAAGTCCCTTTTGGAGTGTTGCACTTAAAGGCCAAAGGGAAAGCAGAACTGGAGAGATTTAAGAGGGTAATAACTGGTTCTGAGAGCATCTGATCCATGAGGAAGGTGGATGGTGAAGCTCCTTCACCCTGGGAGAGCACTGTCTCAGGCTGCTGCAGCTGCTTGTACCCTTTGGGACTGTTTCCTTACACAAGATCCAGGCTCTTTCTTTGCAATCCCCCTTTCCACACAGTTCCTGACTTTTATATTGTTCCTGTTTCTCATTTGGCAAGGAAGGACACACTAAATCTTCCTCCTGACTAAGGGTTTCTAACCTCATTTGGTGTTCTCTCCTCTGGGCTTCCCACTGGCCTTTCCTTGCTCTTCTCACTCTTTGCTGGAGCACCCCACTGCCCAGAGTGAGCTCAGGTCACCTTTTATCATGTTCTTGCATCTCTACTTCTAGGTCACCCATCACTTCTCATGTTTCCATGCCCCCCTTCTCCTGTTTTGGCATATAAAGAAAAGGGTCAGCAAGCCTGTGGCAAAAGCTGGGTAAGGAAATACATCAGCCTAAGTAACTGATGACTTGAACTGGCTTAAAAAAATATTTCAATATTTGTGTGGACATGGCTCCAACAGCATCCACAAGAGCTCTTAGGAAAAGGGATAAATTTCCCACTCAAGAGAGTGCACAGAGGACTTCTGCCTCTCTTGCTTTTAGATATTACATCTTTCTGGTTGACTTCACAAATATTTTCATGTCTATAAATTGTGCAGTATGGACTTTGCTCACATGTGGTGCTGTGGATCCACAGCTCATTGACAGTGCTTCCTGCACCACCTCAGGGGCAAGGGGATCTCAGGGCTGCAGCTGGCTCACATCCAAGTTTCTCCCTCACCTGCCTCCAAAGGAGACCCACACAGAGCCCTGGCAAGCCCTATGCCAAGGACATATGGGGGGCATGGGAATTCATCCTGCCTGTGTAGGGCACTGCCTAGGGATCACAGCTTGCTGCCATGCCACCAAAGGTTTGGCATTCCTTGATAGGGAGAGCCTGGCATTAGAGGTCTGGAAACGTGACTGCATTGTTGTTTGTAATCCACAGCCAAAACCACCTCAGTTCCTGCACTCTGCACAGGCTGCATATGGGGCAGATTCCCACATCTTTCCCCCAGGGCTGACACCTCTGTGCCACCCTGAGCAGCTTGGTGGGGTCCTGCCTGTGATGGCTGTGCCAGGGCAGAGATGTCGGGGCTGCAGGAGACATGGCAGAAAGCAGAGGAAGCAAGAGGGTGACACGTAAGGGTCAGTTTTCCTTAATGGACACTGCTGTTTTCTTTTTGTCAGCTTGTACTTTCAGAAATTCACAGAGCTTCCTCGTTTCCAAGGCCACTTTTTGGGAACAGGACAGAAATGAAAACAGGCTCAGGTGTTTGTCACTAAAGGCACCTTCACACAATGTTCCTCATACTTAGTGCATGCGTCAGGTGTTGCTCCTTGGCTGGGGCGTAAATGTTCTGCTCACGCAGCTGAGCAGGATAATGGCACCAGAGTGGGGAAGGAAAGAATGAATCATTATTCACTACACAAGTCCTGACCCCACCATCTCCCTGGCAAATGAATGCAACGCTTTCCAGGGCTCTTACAGCGATACTTTTGAGAGCCATCAATTATTTACGTACCTGGTCAATAATTTAAATGTCCTGGAATGTGCATATTACAAAATAACTGCCTTTGTTCTTTCAATTTGCAAGGATACCCTGCTGGCACTAGCACAATTAATGACTTAATAAAGTCTTACCAGCAACATTGAAGTACTGGATTTTACTTCTTTGGTGGTAACTAAGCTGAATTCTACACTTTGGAAAAGTTATCCTTGAAAGAACGCATTAGGCATACGCAAAAGTTTTAGTAAATTGGGGGTAAGGTACCCGAGGGTTTAAGTGAAGATTTTACATCAAAATAATAAAAAAGTCACTTTCCCTTAAGTAAGTTATCACACAGAGAGTAAGAAAATGCTTTCAACGGGGCTCTTGCTACCACAGCCATTTGCATACGAGCTCCGAAGATGCATACATTTGCACCGAAGACGGTGCTATTGCAATGAGGCAGCACCTGCAGCAGGTGCAGGGTTGCAGTAGGCTTGGGCTCAGCCCTGAGAGGGGCACAGCCCTTGTGGAGGGTTCCTGCAGCCCCCTCTTCCCTCCTCTCACATTCCCAGCTGGACACAGGAGGTGTTCACGTGATATTGGTAATTCACACCAATGCACTGCCTCCAAAAAGGTGTCCAGGTGACCCTGCTGTCATTTTAACAAGGCACCTGGACAAAGGGTGGCTTGTGTTTGCTCACAAGACTTCTACAACTGCTCCATTATGATGTATTACAAATCACAGTTTCAATGTAATTGAAGAAATAAACCTAGATAAATATTTGCCCTAGAAAAAAAATCAGTTTGTCTTCACAAGGGTGTTTGGGACTGGGATTCCTGTGATCTTAACTCCCTTTGCTTTTCAGGGATGCCACTGAATACTAAATAAGGAACTGTAACACATTTGTAGCAAAAACTTTTCTAAAATCTTTTTAGGTAGATCAGCTTTTGATCAGTAAAAACAACCCTCCCACACTTCATCCCAAAAAAGGTCATCAGTCACTCATCACTCATCAGATGAGTGACCAGCCCACCTCCCCAGGAGCATTTCAGGGTACCATGCTGTAGCCTGAACACCAACAAGCACCAAAAATGTTTACAGACTAATTTGAGTACACTCTTTCATAAGTATTTATCAATAAAATTTCTGCTTTAATGAAGAAGGGTCAGTGCAGTTTTGTGTTCAGGTCCAGGTAATGATGTAAATTAAGGAACAGGCAGGAAATTGTTCCATCATTAATGTTTTAGATTAAGAATCATAGGATGTGGAACAAACAAATAGAGCAAGAGGCAGCAGTTCTGTGAGGTACGTGGGAACCCAATGTACTGTGCTTCACATCCTGAAAGTAAACAACACTGTGGACTCTGATGGCTAACAAGGACTGTGCCTGTGCTGCAGCTTCCATCAGACCTGTGCCGCAGACATCTTTTTATGAAAACCCTTTCTTAGGATTTTTTCTTCCTGAGAAGCTGAGAGGCTCCAGGAACAAAATGTAAGCAATGGTTATGTGCTGCTGTGGAATGCAGCAGGTGGATCTGTGATTGGTCTCGTGTGGATGTTTGGATTTAGTGACCAGTCACGGCAGAGCTGGCTCTCTCTCTCTGTCCAAGCCAGCTGCCTTTGCTATCATTCCTTTTCTATTCTTAGCTTAGGCAGCCTTCTGAGATGAAGCTTTTCCTTCTATTTGTTTTAGTATAGTTATAATGTAATATATATATATCATAAAATAATAAATCAAGCCTTCTGAAATATGGAGTCAAATCCTTGTCTCTTCCCTCATCCAAAGACCCCTGTGACCACTGTCACAGACCTGGAACGGTTCCTCACAGCAACTCTTTTGACAAAGTCAGCAGGATCCTAATTCCTCAAATCTTCCTGCCAGGCAAGGTTGGAATTGGTCAGTATGTTTAAATTAGGTGGGGCAAGAGGAGGAAAAGGCTGGTTTCCAGACAAAGTCTAATTTCCTGTTTTCTGAATTTCTTTGTAAAACCATTTTTATTACAAAACAAAATTTACCTTGGGCTGCAGAGCTCTGTTCCACTAGTATGCTGTTCCCAGGCAGACAACACAAAACTACTCTGTTTTCTGTTTTGCTGCCTAGGTGAGGAAGATGAGGTGCCATATGAGGAAGACAACAAGCCATAAAGGATCCTCTCTCTCTGTCTTCCTAACCATCTGTTTATCCCTCTAAACTGTACAGTTGACCTGCAAGAAGCACATCTAAGGGCTTGGGAAAGATACCTGCAGAGTGACATTATTCCCCTCCAGGTGCTGCAGGATTTCATTTCTGTGTGTTTATCACATGGATACGTGGCAGTAGCACAGTTCCTACCCTGCTGATCCAAGGAACTGCAGGCTGCAATGCACCCTGAGGGCTTCTTGGTACTTGCAATACCATTGTTCACCTTCCTCTGCAAACCTGGCTGTTGGTCTCACCTGCCCCTCAGTGGGAAGCCACCCACCAGGTTGGAGTATTTCCTAATCTCCTCTCAAATCTGCCCACCTGTGCTGGGTAGGTTCCCCAGGAGTCCTTTCCCTTCCAGGCAGGAAACACTGAAGCTTCCAAACTCAAGTGCAAACTCTTCCACCCTGGCCTCCTGCTGGCACTTTTCTCTCTCTCACACTGGGAGCAGTATCTCACAGCAAAGAATCTCTCTGCCTTAATCCACATTTGTTAGAAAGCAAGTGGGGTATTTTGTATTTCCACTAACCTCATGAGGATCTTTCTGATGTGTAAGGCTATGTTTTAAGTCTTTTTTTAAGGATATACAAGCAGATTTCTATGAGATTTCTTTGAAAGTTCAGGACTTTTGGACACTCATTATCACTCTATGGGTTTATACAAATACTCTGTTTATGTCTTCTATTCAGGTAACTTTATCTGACTTACATCTCCATTTTTTATCTTATTTGCAAATATCTATTTGCAATATCTATTTATCTTAGTTTTGTATCTTTTATTTAGGAAATTAGAGTAAAAAATTCTTTGATAGGTTTCAAATTGAAAAAAAACCCCAGCCAGATGGTACAGTTAAACCAGAGGCTGGTAAGATTTTTATTTCATCTGTAACCCAGAAGGATAATAAATAGTTAAATCTAAACAAAACTTAAATGCTTAAAAAAAATCTTAACCTGAAATAATGTACCCAAATATTAAAAATTGTTGGTCAAGGAATTATACAAATCAGACAATATGCCATTATCAATAGCTCATTGAATATTAGAGAAGTTCAGAAGGTTGGAAAGACTTACAAAAGAAAGTTAAAATAAATAAATACTGCATCAGTTGGGCAACAATCCAAGACAATATAACTGATAACCTGACAGGAGAGACAGTTATTAGTATGTAAAAGTAGATGAGACAAGGAATGACAGTAATACAGATTTATGGAAAATCAATTTTACCAAATAAATGTGATGACCTTATTGTAATATTACAAGTTTGTTTGTTAAGTTAATAGCACTGATATATTAACTTTAGCTATATATATGGTAATTTAATATAGTAAAAAAATTGGAGGAAAAAAAGAATCAACACTGAACACCAGATTGCAAATTACAAGCACAGGTTTTATAAACAAGATATCATAATTGAAGAGGTGGAGTTCTAACAGGTTCATGAAGACATTAAATCTGCACAATTTTCAGTGGTGAAATGGAGGTATAAAAACTGATACTGACCCAAGTATTCAAGTGACCTGAAGAACAGAGAAAGGGAGCAACTGGGGGGACAGAGCAGAAGAGTAGAGAGGATGAGATACAAATATTAAGATAATAAAAGTTAAAGTGAGCATCTAGAAACAAAGCATGCACGCCAGACTCACAGGCTGAAAGCCTCTCTTCCAGGAAAGAGCAGCTCTGATAAGGACTTGGATATCATGGGGGTGATTGGCTGAGCTGGATCCCTGATGACACCAGCTGAAAGAGAGCACAATCCCACAGTGAGCAGCAGGAGGATGGGGCAGTACCAAAGATGGCATTTTGCCTCTGTGTTTTAATGGGTTGTGAGTGCTATTAGAGATCTTTGACTAATTCTAATGCCTGCAGTTGTGGAAGAGGCTAATAGAGGTTAACACAACCAAAGAACTGGAAATATACCTCAAATACAGATATCCATACCCAGTGCTCTGCATCTTTATCAAGTCCCAGCTCACTACATCTCTGTGATGTATATTTTACTGTGAATACCAACCATACAGAAAAAGAGGTAGAGAGCTATTCTGTGTAACAGACAGGAACCCAAGGGTAGGAAAAAAAAAGAAAAAAGTTTTAATTTTACTTGCTGTCAGATAAACCTGGAGTAAGCTTTCAGGTTTTCTGGTAACTCAAAGTTTTTTTTAAAAATACTGAGCTATAATATGTTGGCTCAAAATGGGATTTAAGGAAGGTCCAGGATTGATGGTTGCTGGAAGACCAGAGTTGGTGAATGCAAAACTTTTGGCAATTAGATAAATATTTCACCTTCTGTATAAGAATTCACTTCTTTTTAAGATGTTGGCTATAGAAATGCCTCCAGCTCTAATCCTGAAACCTCCCTTTCTTCTCTCTCCTTCCCTGTGAGCCTGTCTGCTTTGAGGTGGGTGCCAGCAGAGGCATCCATTACTGCTGCAGTCCAGACTGGCTGATGCATCAGTCCAACCAAAGGAACCAACAGAAGAGAGCAACATTTTTTGACATTTAATTGTACAGCTTTTCTATTTGATGGGGGGCGGGGGGGGGGGTTCCCCCTGGAAGAGTTGACCACACAGATTGGAAAAATAATCTGTAACTTGCTGCGGGCTCTTAGTGTGAATTACCCATCAGTGGTCCTGGAGGGACAGCACTCACCATATGTACCCCATCCCGCTGAAAATACCAGAGGGGCAGATTTTGGACTTGACATCCTGGATGCAGCCCATGTACAATGCACACAGCAAGCTGCTCTTCACAGAGATTCTGACAGAAAATATTTTCTTTTTCTCCTCGCACACGCACAAAAATAGTGAACTCTGCAGAACTGTGCTTGCAGTCTCATCAAATTGCTTAATTGGGGTTTTTAAAACTTAACTACTGCCAGTCTACTGGCTCTGTGATTAGCAATGTATCTAAATCCTCTTGGAACTTTTTGAATCTAATAATCTTCCTAAGAAAGTATATCAAGCCGATTAAATGACAGTTGAAGTGTTCTGTGCAAAACATAGCAATAAGACAAAAACAAAACCTCTGAAAAGTTATGATATGCATATACTCACATGTTCAGCCTCCTAGAGAAGAGAGCTAATTCTGGTACACTGAATATCTTAAGAGATTATTTCTCTCTAAAGTTCCTTTTCCATCACCACATTTTTGTTTAACTGGTTACGATAAAACTCATCAGTCATGGTAGAGCAGAATGGAAACAGCTTCATTAAAGCGAACCCTCTGATAGTTCCTTCATTTCTGAAAGTTAAATTCTCTTAAAAAATTAATCACAGCGAATCTGGCAGAACTAATTTTAAAATGTGAGAACATGAGAGATGCTCTACTTCTAGCCTCGAGTGAGATGAGATCAATATGTTAAATTAAGTCTACATAAAACCATACAAGAGAATTTGTATAGGCAACATTTATTCCCATTTGGAAGGAGAATTGCAATTTAGAGAGCAGCGAAGAGAGATCTTGGCAAAAATATCACTGGCTAAAATTAACGACAGATAAAAACTGCCCTGAACTCATTCATTGCCAGTCAGAAGACAGAATCAGTTGTATTCACTTTAAATCTTCTGAAAAAACCCAAACAAATACACAAAAAACCAGAGCTGTGAAATGTGAGCTGGCAATCACATTAAGAAAAGTTCCCCAGCCTGTGATGCTGATTCAAATTCCTAAAAAATTTCTTCCTACATCCAAAAGGAAAATAATCAAAGCCAGATATTTGGGAAAAAAAGATAAAATTTATCATGAATCCTTAAAAATCAATTTCATTAACATCCACCTTGTATACAAATTTTATAATTTAATACACACAAATGCACAAAAGGTATAAAAATGCACTATTTGGGCTTTCAAGTCATCAAGGAGAAACTAATGGCTTGCATTATTTTTTTTGTTGGGAGTGGAAAGAACAAGCAGACTGATTATTATGTTTTTCCCTACTGTAGTTTTACATTAATTAACTAATAATTGAGCACAAGTGGCATTAACAGCAAAAATAACTCACAATGTTGCAGAAAGCAGTGGTGTTCAGGCTTCCAGGAATTTCTCTTATATCAGCAGTCCAGATATTCTGATGCTTTAACCTCTTCCCAGCTGCAGTGTCTGGACAAAATTTCCAAGCTTCCTGTTTAACTTTTCCTCCTTGAGTCCAAGTTCTCCAAACAAATTGGAGCCTGTGCCATGATCTGGTAGTCAACACATGAATTACCCAGAATAACCCTACCTGGGCTGTGCCAAGGGCAGGTTTGTGCAGGTGAGGGAATTGCTGCATTATGGCTCTGACCAGATTGGATCCACACTGATAGGGCCAAAAATTCACTTAACCTGGGGCAGCAGAACCCCACAGCTTCACACAGGACTGTGTGTACGCTGTCACCAACAGGGTACCCCAAAAGGATGCTGATGATGATTTGTAGTTACACTTGAGAGGAGTTTTTATGTGCTGCCAACAGATCTCCTTTTCATCAAATAGTTCATCATTCTGTTAGTTAGCTATATTTGTTAGTTAGCTATATTCTGTTAGCTAGCTATATATATTTGCTATATATATATAGTTAGCTATATTAGCTATATTCAGATCACTGTAACTAGAATCGGTCGTTATCTGGATACAAAATATTTAAATGGAATTCAATACAGGAAGCCAGCATTTCACCAGAGTCTGCTGCTGTTGGTGATATGGTATTAAACAATAGTAACAGCAGAATAAGGTGGACACAGTTATTATCCCTTCATTAACTCCATGGAAGAAGATAATTATGTTTCATAGACTACTTTTTCTCTAAAGGTCTGATATTTTTAGTAATAACATTCATTAAAAACCACTCCCTCTCTGGTTTCTAGCAAGCAAGCCAAGACTGTGTCTCCATTGTGTCTCCACTGAGGACCATGCCAAGAGGGGCTGTTGCTGCCCATGCCATGAGAGCAGCATTTCCACAGCCTGCAGCCTTCAGCTACACAAAGATCTAGCTACAAAATCTCCACCACTGGCTTCATGGCACTCACTTAGAAAAGTAAGTCCATCTATGCCATGTAGGAGTCCATGTGCAAGGTATTTCCAGCTGATTTTGCACCCCAGAAGGCTTTAGGGGACCTAAGCAAACCAAAACACAGGTGGGAAAAGTGAGCTACCACGCATCAACTGCTTACTTTGCAAGAGATTTTTCTTAAGGAAATGTCCTTTAAAAGGAAAGCCAGCTTTGTTTTGAGAGAAAGTTGGAATATAAACACTCTCTTTAGAAGTAACATCTGCTCTTTTCATTTTTTTAGCATATGCTCTTTCATTTACAAAAGGATTTGTAATACTTTTCCAGGCTTTTAAAATTTGTATATTCAAAACTTTCAAGACAACCATCAAAATCAGAACTGCTTCATTTTTGTTTCCTTTTTGATTGCTTTCTTTTTGTTTCTTTTCACAGAAAAAGAGGGTTTTTTTCTTTTATTCTAGACCATTTAATAAAAAATAGCAGGTTTGGGAACCCTGGGAATTTCTCCTAAGAGGAATAATCAAACTCCTGCCTAGATCTAGTCATTACCAAAGAGTACAGCCTTCAGCACAGGCATAGGGGAGAAGACAGACTGAAAAACTGTTTGGTACTCGTGGTTTCAGGCTTCCTTTTGGGTTGATAGATGATACCTGTACTTTCATGAGACAAACCTTCACTTGAAACCAACTGAATATAAGGACAACACAGAGGACACTGTACTCAATCATATATCTCCTTCTAAAAAAATAAATTAAATAGCAGCCCCCCTAAAATAACATGAATGTCTGTGCTCAGTGAAGTCAGTGAGGCTTTTGTTTTGGTGATGAATAACAGCATAAAGCAGTGCTGATATGCCTGGCCTTTCCTTTGAGGAAGAGGGCTGGCAGGGGAAGGAGGCAGGCAGTGCTGGGCTGAGGGGACCAGGATTACTGCTCCCAGGTGAACAAAGCTCTCCCACCCCACATGAAGAAAATCAATACAGGAGGAGGGGCAGGGCAAGGCTGGACATGCTGAGTGTGATTTAATCCATCCTACAGTTACAGAGACCTAAACAAGGCACTGCATTTGCCCAGGCCCTGTCTCTCAGCCTATCAACCCCTCAAAGCAGTAAGGGCTGCACTGGCAGCAGAGCAGCAGCAGCCACTCTACCTGGGTTACATTTAGAGTAAGTTTTCCAGAAATCTGTCTCTATCTGGGAAAAAACTTGAGCCCTTTTCTCACTAGTGATGCCCACAGATGTTTATGGCTTCCTAGCACCACATGTAGCTGTATGTTAATGGATAAAATTTACACATGGTGCCACAGAAAGGGCTTTCTGGGGGAGTAGCTCAGTCCTTTGGTGTTTGCAGGCTTCTTGAAAGGGCTGGAAGGGGAAAAAAAATCTCTTTGCTTTATAAAATGTTCCAGGGAGAGGAGCAATAGTTACTGCTCACATGAGAGCAGATACCAGGGTAAGAACAGGTAGCTTATTTTCAAAAAGGTATTGATAAAATACAGACAGTTCAGTGAAAAGCAATGAAAATTGTGTAATGCCCTAGAGATGCTGATTTAACAGGGAAAAAAATTGAGAAAAATTCTTAAGAGTATATGAGCAAGGACTGGTAACAGTGCAAATATTTGAGAAAGGAAAGAAATGTAATATGATATAATCAGGAAACCATGGTTAATAAAGCCATACCATGACCTAGCACTAAAGCTTGGGTAGCCTCTGAAATAATTCCCTTTCTTCCTCATGATGCCTCCAACAAGCTTTCTTCAAACCCTAGGAGATCCTTCTCTTTGCCTCAAGATTTTCTAATGGACATGAAGGGCTCACAAACATCCTAAGGTGCAAGGCTGTCCCTTCACGTACTTTTTTTATCTAAATCCTCACAAACATAGCTGACCAAATATCTCAAACCTAAGGGCACTGCTTATAATGTCCTGCTTAGCAGATATCCCCTCTTCATACCAGCTTCAGCCTTGTGAAGAGTATGAAAAGTCTGTCTCAATTCTACCCAGCGAAATACCACTTTGATTGCCATGCTAATATCAGGGCATATTACTGTATCTGGAGATTTTGGGGCTGCCTTTCTGTCAAAGTTATATTGTGTCTCTGCTGTATTTTAATCTTTTTGATTGAATTATGACACAAATAGGGAAGAGAAAGGGAGCAAAATAACCTTTGCTGACACTTGGGCCCTAGTTGAGGAACGATTATTTACATGCACACAAACACACAAGCAGGCAGCTCTGACTTACTGCTGTTGGCATTTTCCTAACATTTGATCATCTGGTTGCTAAGCACACTGCTACATTACCACTTGACATTTACATTTTATTTTCAGTTTATTACTAAAGGTAGGAAATGAAGCACTCTCCTACTCTCTTAAATTATAGTCATCTTGCTAATAATACTGCTAAAAGCCCCATTCCATTTCATTTAATGAATTTAGAATACCTGATAAACATTCAGATACTTCCAAGAAAACCTACTGTCTTCTGCCTGAAGAGGCAGGGCCTGCTGAGAGCATTTTCTCATCAGAGAGAAGGGCTCCTGAAGTAATCCTGCTCTTGTAATCCGCATGGAAACTCACTGGAGCCTTCCAGAAGAGTTAAAACCATAGAGTAAACCAAACCTACAGTAGCCTCAAGTTGCAACATCAAAGAACTCAGCTCCTGTAATCCTAAAGGACTAGTAGGGTGTTGTGCAACTGAGGGAACCAAAGCAGAAATCACCATGTGTTTTCTCTGCTATCAGTCAGCAGGGCAGTAAATAGCAAAAGCAGTTTAATGCAACACACTCCTGAACACCTGACTGTGAGGCCAGCCCTCCCTGCAAAGGTAGTCTAGCAGTATGATGAAAGATCAAAAGTAAATTTTGCCAAACTCATCATCTCTGGAAGCCTTTGACTCACTGGTGGCTGCAGTATAAATCACTTAACAGCTGAACTACCTGGGTGCCAGAGGAAAACATGTGAAATGAGAGCTTTATCTTATGTATAAATAAGTGACTAGGGTGACCAGCTCAGGTTCAGATGTCTGACTTGCCATGCCTCAGGGCCCATCTAGAGCAGTGCTGAGTATCTCCAACTCCTGCTGATTGCAGTGGCAACTATCATTTTCCAGCCACTGCCAGCAGTGAGAAAAACATCATACTCTGATAAAGGCCTCAGAAATACAGTTTGGATCTTATTCCTGACTGCAAGCAGGCAGGGGGGATGGCAAGGATAAGTCTTACCCTGGGAAACTCCCTCTGTAATGGGCAGCCAAAGCCACAATATAAGCACATGTCCATCCCCAGGAGAGCAGGAAGGCACCAGCTCTCCCCATGTTTGAGTGGGAAACAGGCAGCAGGGGCAGCCCAGGGGCTGTGGAGACTTGTGTAGCTCTGCCTGTGGCTGGCAGAGTGACCCCACAGCTGCAGGGATGGGTGCAGGAGACTGGGAGGCAGCCATGGTGTGGTTCCAGCCTTCCTGGGGATGTAGGAGCAGGGTCAGCTCGGGGCAGGGCTGGAAATTATTTTGTAGAATTGTTGAATTTACCTGTCCTCTGCTCCCCTTTAGTCTCTCCACACTGGTTTACCCAAATCAACACATAGCTTTGCTACACCCCTCTTCATCTGTCCCACAAATCCTCACAGTCCTGCACGTCCCAAGCACACAACCACAGCCCTCATTCATCCTTGCCCACTCCCCTTCTCTCCCATGACAGCCTCCAGCTCCCACGGGTCTGACTCTCACCTGCTCCTGCAGGCAAGCCCCAGCCCAGGAGCAGCAGCTGGGGGAGCAGGGAGAGCTCAGGAGCAGGGAAAACTCAGGAGCAGGGAAAACTCAGGACTGTCACCATGATATTTTCTGGAAAATCCCTTTGCCAGGATTTCTTCTCCTGGGAAGATGAGAAGCCTCAGCTTCTCCATATTTTGCTGCTGTGGAATGTGGTCTGGAGATTGTTTATCTAAATATGTGAATTTTTTTAATTAATGACCAAACACCATCAGCTGTGTCAGACTCTGAGGAGTCAGTCACAAGCTTTCATCATGTATCCTTTTCATGATGTATCCTTTCTCTTTCTTTAGTATCATGATATGATATGATATAATAAATATAATATAATATAATATAATATAAGTATAATATAATATAATATAATATAATATAATATAATATAATATAATATAATATAATATAATATAATATAATATAATATAATATAATATAATATAATATAATATAATATAATATAATATAATAATATAACATGGAATCAAATTCTCATCTCTTGCCTTGTCCTGGGGACCCTCACAACACCACACAGGAGCAGCTCTGACTGAGCAGGGTCTGACTCTCACCTGCTCCTGCAGGCAAGCCCCAGCCTAGGAGCAGCTGGGGGAGCAGGGAAGGCACAGGAGCAGGGAAAGCTCAGGAGCAGCTCTCCTTCTTGCAGATAAACAAGTTCCCACCTGCCAGCTGCTCTGCACACAGCAGCCCACACGCAGGTTCTTCTCTTCTGTAGAGGAAAAACAGAGTTTACCCCTACACAGGAAAATAAACCTGCAGGGAAAAGGCTGCAGATGGGGCACACTCCTGTTACAGCTGGGGCTTGGCACTGCCTCTGTGCTGTGGGAGCTGGAGCATGAGGAGCTGCTGGGTCACAAGTGCTCCCTTGGAGGGCAAGGAATGACCAGAGATGTTCAGAAGAGGAGAAGTGGGAGCATCAGCTGTAAACAACAGCACAGAGACAAGGATTTCTGTGAGTGGGTGGACTATTTTGGAGGAAAATATTCACTTGTTTTCCAAAATAATTTGTGTTCTCCTGAAGAACAATGTCTTTTCTGGTAGAAAATAGCATTTCTATTTAGTATTAGTGTGCCTTGCTGAGAATCTGCCTGGTTTAGCTCTTCCAGGCTCACAATGTACAAACAGCTCGAGCTGTGAGGAGGCCTTGGCAAGCAGAACAAGAGGTCTGTGCTCAGTACTGTGGCAGAGTGAGCCACTGCCATCAGCACAGCCAGCCAGGGAGGCTGCTCTGATACCACTCAGCTGTGCACAACCAGCATCCACAGGTTTCAGCAGCTACATCCCTCTCAGTTTAAGCCCTGCAGTGATGTGAAAATTGTCATGTCACTTCTCCTGCCTGTGTTGCTCAGTGTGAAGCACTCATGTGAGCTGTGCAGAGCTGTAAGCACACTTCAGTACCTCGTGATCCCAAAGAGGTGCTGCAGCCGTTTTGATTTTCCTGGTATTCATGTGGATTACAACTATGGCCTAACAACCAATTTCAAAATAGTTCATTGAAGGAATAAACCTTACATCAGTTACTGAACTGTCAAACACTTCTTTATGTCTATAAATGAGGCAATGTCAAGATCTCTATCTCTTTTGGAGTTTTAACCAAAAAAAAAAAAAAATTTTTCATCTTTATTATATAACGTAGTTTTATTGTTTGGGAAGGGACAGCTGTCACTCAGCTGCAGTTTCTGTCTGTATGGAAATGCCTGGTAATACTCAAAAGTGCAACTCTATTTATGTGCTAAATATGTGTTACAGTTAGTCCTCATAAACACTGGGCTTTAAGAAAAAAAGAAATAGCATAAGGTTCCAATATCAGTATGTATCAATAATATTGCCTTTGCCTACATGAAAAGCTGAAAATTTCCTATCTAAAGCAAAGATATTAAATATTCTAAGTCCAGAATTTTTTCTTAGATTTTTATCTCATGTGGCTGGAAATACAGGTGGCAAATGTGACAGCAATTTCCATCCTTCATCCTTTCCATCTAGGGCTTTCTAAATATCTCTTAATTATATAACACACTTTGGATTGTCAGATAAAAAAAAGGTTTTGCTCATGATTTTTCTACATTTCTTCCTAATTACATCTGCATGCCAGAGGAATCCCTGCACTTTGTCACTGCAGTAAAGGCAGCAGCAAAAACCAGATCAAATCACTGAAGAGCTGTGAAGAAGGTGTGCTCCTGTCTCAGACCCCCAAGGGCTTCATTCAGCACGCTTGTGTGGCTCCTGACTCCTGTCAAGGAGTGGCACTTGGCAGCCCTGTCCAGACTGCACTTTGCTGAGTGAAGCAGGTGTATTGATTCCTGCAGCAGTGTCTGACTTTTCTCCTGTAAATGTTTAATCTAAGAAGAATGTACCGTGTGGTACAATGGCAGGCACAGAAAGCTTCCCCTGCACTCCCACAAGTTCCATCAGTCCAGTTACCACCATAACATCAGCAGAGCACTGGGCAGTGCCTTTCAGGCAACTCACTCACCCTTGCTGATGAGACACAATTTAGACACAAGAGAAGGGAGTGTATCTAGCACCTGTTTGAAGAAAGAAAATAACAAATAATTAGGGAAGAAAGTGGAACTTCACTGAAGCCAGGAAGTAAGTTTAACAAGTTTAGTACTGACTCCCGAGGCAAAAGGTTTCTAATTAAAAATTTTGTTGTGGGAATGCATTGCTAGGCAGCAGCTGGAGGGAGGAGAGAGTCCCTGTGTGTTCAGTGAGCTCTCACCAGTCTTCAGCCTTCCCTCACCACATCCCAAAATAATCAAGGGTGGTGGGTGTGGGGCCTCCTGGGAGCAGAGCTCCAGCACGTACACAGGATCCACAGTCAAATGGAAAGTGGCACCACTTTCACAGCTGCTTTTGCCCACTGGTCGCCCGCAGGCAACTTAGAAACCAGTATTTTTCTGAATTAATGTCTCATTTCAATTGCAAGGTGGCATTTTCCGAATGGAAGTGTTTTACATCAGAGGAACATGATGGTGCATCATGGGAAGGGATAGCTTCCTTCATTTCCACCCTGTCTCCATCCCAAGGACAGGAACATGCCGTGTGGAATCACGCCCCAGCAGCTGCGCCTATCGTGAACCATCTACACCTTAACCAGACCATGACCAAATTGGTGTGGTACAAATATAAATGAGATCCAGCATTCCTGGGATGCCCTAAAGAGTGACTCCAGAACAGAGGCTGTTTTTAACCCTTGTTTAACATAATGCAGAGAGGCAGAACTAAGGTCTGATGAGCAGGAACACAGCTGGCAGAAGCCAAGTAAATATACAAAGTTTTTGCATTATCCTTGGTTTTGCCTTACCCAAGTTACCCCACTTCTTCCTCATTCTCTTGTTCCTTGGGATAGCAGAGCAACAGGTGGAGATAAATTAAGAAGAGTCAGCAGAGACTGACATGTAATCTAACACACACAAAATTGACATCAGTGTTGTTAGGAACAGACTGAATACTTAAAGCTCGTGTTTAAGTGGCATAAGGAAGAAATTACCCAAGCAAACCTGTTATTTATGAGTGAGAAAATCTTCTGGATGTATTCAAGCACATTTCTGGGCAGCACCAACAGAGCCCCCTAAGTAGGCAGCAGGAGTCTGTTGATGGAGGGGGCAGTTCTCTTAAGGAACTGGAAAGGAAAAGAGCCTACAGCTTAAAGAGAGGTGATCACATCTGTGGAACAGTGTTCAGAGAAGACCCAAACTGAAAGTGATCCCACAACTGCAATAACAGATGGACTTTTCACCTATAGAACTAAAAGCCAGAGTGTTTGATGACTTCCCATGATAGGGTGTTCCAGGCAGGAGGACAACAGGGAGCACTGCTGTGTATAGCATAGGAATGATGCTTAGCATGTCAAAGTACAGAGCTCTTGAATTCTACCAGCTCTTCATTTTTACACCTCCTGGTCAGTATGGATCCTCTCACCTGCCCAGCACCCACACCTGAAACCTGCACATCACATCACAAGCTTTATCAAACCATGCTGTTTCTTCCAGTGTCTCCAGGATATGATCCCATTATTGAGGCACCAAAATGCTCACCCAAGAAGAGTTTCTGTGCATGAAAACTCTCACACACAAACAAGCACACACACTCACTCTTTCCTGTTTCAATATGGTCTCCTTTCCTCTTTCAGGCCAGCCATGGCCATCTGAGCCATTGAAGCAGCCCAGGCAAAGAAGGAAGCTGTGAAAATTCTCATGTTCCATTGACTGAGATTTTTGCTTAAATTTTCACCTCTAAAATTTCAGACATTTCATTTTCATAGAATGGTTTGAGCTGGAATGTACCATAAAGATCATCTAGTTCCAACCCTGCTGCCATGCACAGAGATACCTTCCATTAGACCATATTGCTCAAAGCCCTGTCCAACCTCAACTTGAATACTTCTGTCTCCAGATTTCTTTTAGGCCCCTTTTAGTGATGGAAGGCTGCTGCAGGGTCTCCCAGGAGCCTTTTCTTCTCCAGGAGGAAGAACCCCATGTATCTCAGGTTGTCTTCAGATCAGAGCCCCCTGATCATCTTCATGGTCCTCCTCTGAACCCTGTAGTTCAAAGACTCTCAGATTTTACTCTTCTTTTGGCTTTTGCATTGGAGGCTGCAGCTCCCTGTAACCCCACAGAAATCTTTCTCAGTCAAGCTGTCCTTGTCACTGAGACTGCCAAGCACTCCATCAACTATCAGTGATGTTTTCTCTTCACAAACTCAGCATAACTTTGGATCTTGGATGAGAATTACTTGTCTTTCTCACAGCATCATATCTTCCCTCTTCCATCACCAACTCATTCTTCTGTTTGTTTGTTCTAGTGAACAAATGTCTGCATTTCAAGATCAATCTACACCATTAAATGATAAGTTCCTCTCTTTTGGATGGTCACCCTCCTCATTAAACCATTCATGTTCTAGGTGGGTTTTTTGGGCAAATTTTGAGCAGCCCATGCAGCTGCTCTTCCCTTTCCTTCAGAAAATCTACACATCTCTATCTGAACTCCACACTTGCCTCCAGCATCATGTCCCCAATCCTCTAATCCTTGTTTTCAAGACAGGCAGAAGGCTAAGGCTGAATTGTATCAGTAAGTAGATCTTGGCAGAGACTCACTCTAAGGTAGTACATGGCAGAACATCTGCTTTGCTTACACAAGTACTGCTCCTGGTCACTGTCTCCTGTTAGAGTCTGCTATTGCTAGCCCCTAGCCCTAAGAAAGAAGAGCACAGAAATCTCACCAGACCTTCCTAGATTGGAGATGTGGGCACAAAAAAAAAAAAAAAGAAAAAAAAAGAAAAAAAAGAAGAGTGGCTTACTTATCTGAGTGTGCATCATATTACAGAAACCTAATAAGAAACACTGTCCCAGGCTTCCCTGATCACTGACATATGAGCCTTGTGCAAGAAAGGTGTCAGCATTACCTTTTCTCCCTGCTGCCTAAAAGATACTGCCACCTTTGGAGTCCTTTTTGTAACCAGCTTCTGTGCAGAGTCTTGCCCAGGCTGAGCTTTCAGGTAACTAGAACATTGCCAAAGCAAACAGATATACACAAAATATACATACAAAAATATATTTTAAAAAGTAGAATGAAAATAAATTGTTGGTCATGCCTTTTTGTTCAATACTAGTATAAAACCAACCAAACAAATCACCTATAACTACAACAGCAAATCCTGAACAAATTATTCTTTAAAATTTTAACAATAGTTTTTTATTCCCACCTTTCAGAATGTGTTTTTTGGGCCATTTTCACATGCAACATCTTTGTTTAGTTTAGTTTTAAATTGACAACAAAGGTTGGCTTGTAAATTCCTGGTTGAGAAATTCTGAGCTGTGCCACCAAAACAGCAGACTGACTGACAGACAGTGGACTGACTGTCCATCTGTCCCAGGCACCTGCATCTCTTCTTCCTCTTCACAGCTGGCTTAGAATTATTTTCAGTCCCATATGATTACAATGAGCTAACAGACATGTTTTGGTGTCTTAATTGCTTAATTATGAAAAAAAAATGGATCTCTTTGAAATTTGGAAGCTGGGAAGGAGGGGTATTGTTATTTTACTTCCAGGTTGTTCTCATACTCCACCTGAGACTTCCCTATTGAGCAAATTAGCTTGTATTAAATACAATACAATACAATATTGCACAACCTGTGCAATACTCTTCAGAAAGGCCTCAAAAATATGGTTTATAGACACTTTCCTTGGTACTTTGCTAACAACTTTCTCCTTTAACTTTCCTCAACAGCTCAGATCTAATCACTCATTATTTCTGATGCAACTAACATACTGTGTCATACTTCCATATTTTTTGCCTCCTCTTCCATTTTTTGGAAATGAAAATTCAATTAAAGTAGAAAATGGGCACTGAGTATTCACTTCCCTCTTACTTTTTCCATTTACTTTTCTGGGTAATGCTTTGGAAGAAAAATGTAGAAACCTATTTATGTTTAGGAATGGTAGGCTGTTCATTCTAGGCAGAATTACTTTCACTTCCTTTTGCAGCAATCAATCCTTCATATTCCCTGTCTGCCTTATCAGTTCTCCAGCCTGGATGATGGACAGTGCAAATTCTAACAAATCTTGCTCCAAGTAGGCACCATACCTCTGAATACCCTCCTCATCCTTACCAAAATCAAACTCAAACCAAAACCAACAAGTGAACCCCCAGACTTTAGCATATCAAAATAAATCTTCAGTTCCTCTCTCCTTCTCAAACTGAATTTTCCATCCTTAATTCAATCAGTAGAGGAAATGGACTGTCCTCCTCTGGACAGATGAGAGGGAGGGCAAATGGAAGGGCTGAATATCTGCTCTTTTCTAGTAGTAGTTAAGGAGATTCCAGTAAGAGTTGCTGCACAATAGCAAATGACATTTTTTCCTTCAGATCCTGACAGTTTCCCAGATATTTTGATTGAATTGGGGAGGCATAATAGGTCTGTACCAAAGCATGGGGAATGAAAGTTTATTTCAGTTTTGCAGCAGGCTGTTAACTAAAGTCACAAGTGAAGCAGCAATAATATTTCAATCAATTGTATAGCTGGAATGATATTTATTACACAGCCATGTCAAAACAGCAGTGGCAGAGACCTGGTTTACAGGCACTATTGGGGATAATACATTCTGAAGGGATGTTGTCAACATCTTGCTCTTTGCAGAGAGGCTGAGTAAAAGGGCTTGGCCATTTCAATGGGGCTGTAAAGATTTTCTTTGAAGAAATGAAGAAAGTCCCATTAGCTCTTTGCAATACCTGCGGTGTCCCAGTCTTTCTTTAAGCCTCCTGTAATCTTCTGCTGCACTCCATGGGTACACTGACAACCAGGATAACAGCAAGTTGTTTGGAAACTAATTCAGTGACAAAGAAAATGCTGTGTAAGGGTGGCAAAGAGAAAAACCGTGCCATGGTTACTGGTAGCTACAACAAGGTTTTCTACACACACCCATGTGCTGGGATTATCCTCAGACCCCCCACCAGGTGCCATTCCTTCTTTTGTCATACGAAATGCTGGCAAGAAAAACAGGAGTTTGCACAGTCAACCCCTTGCAGGCATCTCCATGGAGCCCAAACAGACACTACTGGAGAGTGAATTCTGTTCCTGAATCAGGCCTTTGCTGAGAGCCCTGCAGGGAGCAGAGCAGGAGATAGCTCTGTTTCACCCCCAAAATCTTCCAGTTCTTTCAGAGACTCCAGGTGGGCTCCAGGCTCTTTGACTCCCCCGGAGATCTTCAGCAATTCATGAAGCATGTTCCACTGCCTTTTGAGGAGGACACTGGTGAGGACAAACCTGTCCCACTGCCCCACCAAACCAATCCCAGCTCTGTGTCTGAAGTCCTGGCAAGAGCCTGCAGGAGACCCCTCAGGGCAGGCAGCCAAATACCCCATCACGATTGTGTCAGCAGTTGCCCACTGGCAGCAAAGTTACATCTACACAGCAGTTTGGATGCACAAAGCATTTTTTGCACCATCAATAGTCTTTGATAAATAATAATAATAGAAGAAATCAAACCAAAACAGACAATTAAACCAAAACAAGACAAAAAACCCAACAGGAATACTTAGAGAAAGATTTTTGCAGATAGCCACCAAACATGTTAAAATAAGGGCTAAGAGAAGCCAGACACGGCTGATTCTCAGAAAAACCTTTAATCAAAATCTTTGGACTTGAATTCTGCCTCTCTCTGCTCTCAGCTTGGATGATTTAGTCTCTCCTCCCTTTCTCAAAATGCAGATTTCTTTTTCATTAGACTGGCATAGAAAATGCCCTTTTCAACCAGCAGCTAACCATGTGTTTTCACAGACATAGAAAACCCTGTTCTAGTAACTCAAGAGAACTAAACAGCACTGGTTTAATTTTTTTTTTTTTTTTTTTTTTTTTTTTACATTCAGATTTATCAGAATTCTCTTTGTTGTTTTTTAGTTTACATCGCCTTTTCCAGCTTTACTTTTCTCCCACTCTTCATCCTCAGCAAGACAGTGATTCAAACCTTTTCTTCCTGAAGAAAGCCACTCTGGACTTTCCTTCCTTACTTTAAACGAGTAATTATTTTCCAGGACACTCACTGAACTTTCAGACAGAAAGGGAGCAGTCAGCAGTGTGCAGGAGAGCTTGTTTCCCTTCTTGCATCAGAGCACTCCCAGGCAAGTAGATGCAACATTTGCGTCTCCATCCTGCCCTGAAACTCGTTAATCTGCCGTTCCCAAGGCACCATTTGCATAAAGAGCAATCTACAGGAGAGCCACCCAAACAATCTTGCCTCTGCATCAGCAGTATAGCTTATTTTTTTCTCAAATGAGCTAAGGATCTTTATGTGTTAAACCATTTCAAGTAGGAGGTATCCCAATAAAACATTTTAATGGGAGGGCAATTCACTGGAATTTTAACTACTATTCACAGAGCAAAGTGTGTGCAGAGAAGCAAAATATACAGAAGCACAGGGCAGAATATTCAGCCAGCTTTTTAAGCAGCACATGTATCAGAGAGACCTGAAAACCTTACATGACCTGCTCTTATGATAATAAACTAAAAAATAAGAACAGGAGGAAGCACCCACAAAACTTCATCAGGAGACTTAAACAAAACACTATGCATAAAAAGTAGTATTGCTGTATGTTTTATTCCTACTCTTTGTTTTGTTGGGTTTTTTTTTTAACTGTTGCTCCCCCTTAACTCTTTCCTTGGCAGTCTCTGCCCATCTGCCTCCCACTCTTCCTTTTGCTTATGCAGGAGCAAACCCTGGGTGGTGCAGTAAATCCTTCTCACATTTCCTTCATCACACCAGAGATCAGAAACTGGCCCCAGAGTGCCAGCCTTAAAAACACTGGCTGTGGTTAAACGGGGAGGAATTTGTAACACCCTGATACAGCCATGGCACAAACCGCATGTAGAAACGCAAACAGAGGGCGGGATAAAACTCACAGGGGAAATACCCCTCTGCATATTTTCTAACAGCCAAACAACTGTCTCTGTGCCCTTGATACAGCCTTGGTAACGTTTATATGGGATGAACTGGGGTTTTCTTCTCTCTGTCAATCTACCCTGAGCTTAGAATACAATTTTTGAACTGACTGCAGCAGTCAAACAAAACTTTTGTGGGGCCAAAGTAAGTCTAGCACCAAATATTCTGTTTGCAACCAAGAAAATTTTGGAATCCATTCTCATTTGTGGTTTTGGATGGCTACTCTGCATCACCAGTGGCAATTTCAAAATCCAGTGTTATTTCCTGCAGTTCAGACCTAGATCTGCAGGAACATTCCATACTTGTGGTGTTGTTTTCCTATATCAAACTTAGGAAGTGTGTGAACAAGAGGTTATTTCTTTGGTGGGTGCAAATGTCAGGACTGGAGTCTACTCCACATGAAGTGCTTTAACCCATTCCAGCTGCATAACTGTGCAACAAAAATTGCCTTGCTGTGCATTGCAAGGCAATACTTTAGCCATCTGAATTTTATTGCACCCTGAGCTGCAAAATTAAGGGCATGTAGGAATTGCCTGTCGTGGCACACAAGTGACATCTGCCTTTATTAAGGTCAGGACCATACACCTCTCCAAAGTGCCCTTCTGTGACACCTCATAATTTCTCTTTGCACAGTAACCTATATAAACCTGCACAGAACCTGGTCTGCCTCCCCCCAGCCAAACCACTCCCAGCATATGAACAAAGAATAAACACTTTCTGCTTTCTCCTACTATTGAGATCGAGTGAAACATCGCTTTGCTTTTCCAAACAGTGCCAGTGCCTCTTTTTAGCACATTTTCTTGGTGAATTCAGTCCTAAAGAGCTGATTTTTTCTCTCTCTGTCCCGCGCTCGGCTCTGGCTGCAGCCCGGTGTGGGGCAGGGCGGCCCTGTGGCGTGTGGGCCCTGCCCGCCCCCTGGGCCGCGCTCCCCACGGCATCCTCCGCACCCGGCTGCTCCTTCCCGCCGCGGTGAACAAAGGAGCCATTGTGTCGGCTCCGAGCAGCAGGGCTTGTTTGGGAGCCCTCGGTGCCCCGGGCGATGCAGGCAGACCCTCCCGGCTCCGCAGCCGCCGGCACCGGCGGCAGGCGCGGCTCCTTCCCCCCGCCTGCCCAGGGCCTCTCGCAGCGCATCCCAGCGCGCAGGGCCCGGGGCTGGGCTCTGAACCGGCGGCTGTGCAGGGCTGTGGCTGCCCTGGGTGCAGGGATGTGCCGGCACACCTGAGAACGTGGCTCTCCTGGGCTTGGGAGCACCTCCCGTGTCTTTGTCAAGCGTAGCACCTGTACAAAAGCAGGGAAAACAGCGATGGCAAGGTATTCTCTTGAATAATGGTATTTCTCCCTTCCAAACATTATCACCCCTAGATAGGTCTAGGTGTGAAAGGATTTGCTTTTTTACAAAATGTTTCCCATCTTGGTTTTGTTCCTGATTATAAAATTGCAAGGACTTTGTCAGGCAGAGGGCATCAGTGTAGCTTCAGGCTCCCATCTGCACCACAGAGAGGACACACAGCAGTGTGCTGGAGCAAGAACTTTTTTTGCTGATGAAATCTAACTGCTGGAGCCCTTCAGCCAAGGACAGGCTCTTTGATACAGCCCTGTGTACTGCTGGGGCTGGCCAGAACCCTGTGTCTCTGGGTACAGCAGGTGATTCTTTGCTCCTTGCTCTTGGTTTCTATTGACACTGCTCAAATGCTTTCTCTCTTGTATATATTTCTTAGACTGTATTTCCAATTTTACTGTTCTCTCTCTCTGTCTCTCACCTGCTGTTTGCCCACTGAAGAATGCTGTGTGCACATGGTTAAACAATACCCTGGGAAATCCCACCAAAGCTCCATGCTTTCAACTCCTCTGTGAGCAGCTCAAATCCAGAGCTCACATACTGAACAAGTCCTTTTTTCATTCTTTTTTTTTTTTAATCTGCCTAGCTCTGTGTTTGTTGCATTTATTCATAACAGAAGGGCAGCCATTTCACTCACCAGTTCCAGTCAGTTTAACCCAACCCATAATACCATCATTGTAGTCAGCTTGCTGAGAGCTGGAAAAATTAGACATACCTGTTTGTAATGAATGCTGATAATTACACAACAAACAAACAACAAAGCAGTCTGCTAGATCCAATCACTTCCTCAATTTGGAGACATTAACATTGATAATTGCATACTGTGGAAGCTCAGAGGCACTAAACAAGATTGCATCCTCCATGCTCATCATAAAAGCCATCACCAGAGCAGAGAAACTTCCACTCCAGGAGGGAAAAGGCACGTGACACTGCTTCTACAGATGAGGAACAGGGTACAGAACCAACCACTCAGCCAAAGATGTAGCACAGGGCAGAGCTGGAACCAAGTTCACTGAGCACCAGAAACATTTGCCACTAGATTTGCCACTAAGCCATCTTTCTAAGACAAACTCCTGGACAAAACTGAAAAATCTTGTGAGAATCTACAGGATCCACAGATTCCGTTTCTAGGTGTAATTCTTTTGAAAAGCAGTTTTTAAAATTTCCTAGTTTTCTATATATGAACTTTCAAGAGTAATGGAGCTTTTATATCTGACTGTTCATGTGATGAAAATTAAATATTTTTAGTCTCTCTGGGGAAGGGTGCACCATAGACAATGACATTTACATCCAGATGCTCCATTTGTGTGTGTGTGTGATGCAAAATCTTAAATAAGCTTATTTCTGCATTTCTGGTTTTCTGTTATCATCAGTGCCTGAAAATGAGATTCACATAGAAATGCTTTTATCATACATGGAACAAAGCCATGAATTTCCAAACCTTACCAGCTTTGACCCTCTTTTTTCCCTTTTCCATAATACTGAACAGTTATTGTAATTGTGCTAGATCAGAATATGAAAATTCTCCTGTCCAGCATTAATTCCTGTGAAGACAGACTGATAGAGCAGGGCTTGCTGAGCCTAGAGAAGAGACAGCAGCCTTCTAGTACCTAAAGGGGGCTTGCAAGAAGGTTGGAGAAGGATTTTTTCATAAGGACATGTATGATAGGACAAGGGGGAATGACCTGAAACTGAAAGAGGGCAGGTTTAGAATAGGTGTTAGGAAAAAGTTCTTAATTGTGAGGGTGGTGAGGCCCTGGAACAGGCTGCCCAGAGAGTTTGTAGACTTCTGTCCCAGGAGGTATTGAAGAGCAGGCTGGATAGGGCTATGAGGAACCTGATCCAGTAGAAGATGATCCTTAAGGTCCTTTCCAACACAAACCATTCTATGATTCCATTATTAATTTGATTTATGCCTCCATCTCCACAAGACTGTACTCTCTCAAGTCCATTTATTCCTATAATACAAAAATAATGCAATCTACACAAATACAGGTACCTTTTGAAGCAATCCCTGCTTTCAACACCCTGCACTTGCAGCAGGATGAGGTCTCACTTGCACTGCACATCATCTCAGCTACAATGATGAGGACACATCAGCATGTTTGCAAGGCAGCAGCATACAAAGGGCCTGATCTTACCACCACTGATGCTGGAGGCTGGCTGGAAAATGCAGAAACAGATTTGTAATAAAGGGTTGTAATAAACACCTGGCTTCAGTGCTCATTTTACACACTGCCATGAAAAAATCCCATGTGCTCTAGATCCCTCATCAGGACACTGGCAAGTTCCACAAGTGCCCAGGAAATTTTCAGGCACAGAATAGAGGTGCCTTGCAGTACAAGGACCAGACAGTCTGAGCCTTGGGCTTTGGGCTCCCAAGCCTCAATTTAAGCAGGCTGGATCCTGCACAGAGCTAACATCTTATTATATGTTCATGTTCTTTTTCCAGGTCTTTCATAATTCCTCATCTATCAGCTCTCCCCACTTAAGTTCCTCTCATCCCAGCACATTGGCACCAAAAACACAGACCTGCTCTGAACATTTTCAAAGTGGTATTTATCCAAATATCCCACTACATCAAAGATGAAACACCTCAGAAGAACATGAACGTTTCAAGAGTTTTGCTTGTGACCAAAATGAAACCTTCCAACCTGAGGGCTTTGATCTCAAACTAGGCATGTCAATGTGGCTCTCTTTCACAGAGGCATTTGAAAGGCTCTGCTTTGTATTTTGTTCCCACTAAAGATACAGAAAGACTTCAGAAACCTCAAGAACTTTCCATGGGATGGAATGACTTTCTATGGGATGGAATTTCTGTTCTAACACTTCCAGGAGAGGGGCTCAGCTAAGGATGCTCATGTCAACCATCTTGGTCATTCAAAAAAGAGTGACTGGAAACATGCTGCAAGTTCTCCTCATTTTTCTTTAAACAAAAAAAAAAGAAGAATCCAAAAAAAGCACTACAAATATATAAGAAATCACTGAATGTTTTGCCTAATTCTCCTAAAAAAGCCAAAATGAAGAAAGAAATCACTATATTAAAGTTCATGATTATAAAATAACTGGGAACCTCTTGTATCAGTTTTTTCTTTCTACACTGTGTCCAATTAGTCCTTAGCTTGCTTCAAGCTTTTATATAAGGAAAAGGGTAGCTTGGTTCATGTCTTTTTAAAAGACACTTAGTAGACATTTTGTGCAAGTAATTACTGAAGTTGCAATAGAAGAAAAAAAAATTCTATTTCCTACTCCATTACTGTACATTAATATATCTTCCCTGACATTTACTGTCAGGACTCAGTTTTTCTTACCATCAATCTACTTCACACAATTTAGTCTCTTGTTGGATGGAAACTTTTCAGACTAAGAATATCCCACAGTCCTTCTGTTGCATGATGATTCCTACCACTTTAGGTGTCTGTTTTATCAATCACAAGAACTAGAGACTTTTCTTAACAATAAAGCCGAAAGTGTGAATAAGATTCAGAAAATGTTGCCTTTTTCATGAGATGCCCTCTCAGGAACAAAGAATTTCCATTTTCTATCTACCTTTTGGCCTTTCGCATTTCTTGAGTGTAATTTGCATTTGAAATCAGAACAGAGTATGGGTTGATGGCACAGTTTTTTCATTTTAAACAGATCACATATTATTCTTCTGCCAGGTGGACTCTCATATTACTCTCCCAATTCCTCATTACACTGCAGACTGTTCATATAGTCACATGAAATTACTGTTAGGATAAAAAAAAGTGTTTCCCTCCAAGTGTCCTGAACTTACTCATTGATATCTTTCTGCTTTGCTGGTATCCAAACGACTCTCTAATGGAAATGAAAGACAAACTGGATTATTTCAGCCCAGAAGGGTGAAGCCAGAGAAAAGAGAAGATTATTGCCAACAGGAGGGAGCCAGTCATGCAGCTCAGGCACCACTGCACTGGGCCAGAGAGGCCTCTGAGCCTGATGGGCAGGCTCAGACCAAGCTGCAGGACTGGGTCTCACACTTGCAAGTGTCCCAGCCCCACAGCTGGAGCTGTGCCAGCACAGAAGAACCATTTCTACACCCCCCTTCAGCTCAGATAGCATATTTATAAATCTGCACACAACCAAAAGGGATTATGGTGAATGATGCTCAGCAAACGTCTGAGAAGAGCTGTCAGGCTTCATCATTTTTAGCATCTTCAAACAGTTTTCATTAAAAGAATGAAATGGATGGATGTCACTGGTTGAAGGGCTTGCTTCCAGCAGTGAAATACAAGAAGGCAGCAACTGAGAGGGTGCTGAAAGTTTCTGATATTTTTCATGCCACCCAAAGATAAGAAGGATACTTGGACATGTCACAGTTTTCAAAGCAAAAAAAAATTCCTATCCACAATATCACGAAAAATCAAGAACACCCATTTGATAATTCTGACAGAAAAATCTGTCAGATATGAGGGATTAAAACTGAAGAGTGAAAATGAGCAATGAGGTGCAAAAAGGCAGGGATCTGCCCCAAAGCAGCCACAATAAATGGTACCTTCCTCAGGTGTAAGGTCTTTGAAGCAGGGACATGTTGCTTGTTGCTTATGCAGGAGGTAGCAGCGTCAGGATCCATGTGTAGTGCTGCTAGTGCCACCTTGACTAGAAACAGAATGGGCTGCAGAATTGGCAAGTCTGGAAGGTGAAAGAAATTGCTAGGTTCAGCAAAAGATTGTGCAATTCCTGTGGAACACCACCTCCAAGCCCCTGAGAAATGCTGCTGTTATCTCACCTGATCAAAGGACCTGATCAGAGGACCTTGCATTCCATAGGAAACAGCAGGTGAATAACCAAATCCCACCTGAAGAGGAGGGACTCCATCTGCAACCATGGAATTTCTCTTCCTCCAGCAGATGCAAAGTTGGATTCCTGTGAGGAAAGGAGCTTAAAGGTTCTGACATCTCCTTTGCTTAAGCTCCAGCATCAGAGGCAAGTTGCTCTAACATGATGAATTAAAAAAAAAAAAAAAACCAAACAAAAAACAAACCAAAAAACCCCAAACCAAACCAAATCAAAACAAAACAAAACAAAACAAAAAAAACCCACACACACAAAAAAACCACCCAAAAAACAAAAAAACACACCACAAGGTTCCAGTTTAGAAGGTGCAAAGAACAACTGCACCAAATGAAGAATTTTATGTCCTTGCTTCAGGTGTCAGTGCCTGACTTCTTGGTGTCATCCAGGATATCACTCACCACCACTCCACTCCTGCACGCCTACCCTCTCCTCCCCCAAAAAAGGCCAGAAAAAGTCTCTGCACTGCAAGGAAATACTAAGGGCAGAGGCTTAATCTGTCCATTAGTGAGTGCAATATCTAATAGGTAACTTGGCCTTCCCTCCTACTCCCATGGATCAATGCAAACTTCTGGTTATTTGTAAGATAAAATATCATGCCATTAGCAGAAGCCACTCATGACAAACACTCAGGCATTTGACTACTGCAGAAGAGTAGATGTTGATTTTTGCTCTAGCTCCAGCAAAATAGTGATTAATTGGAAGCTATTCAATGTTTCAGTGCCAAGGTGGGTAAAAAGCACCAAACAACATCTTGTGAACATCTTTGCTCTCTGTTATTAAAAGAAAAAATTGCACATTCACGATAGCTGTCACAGTTAGTTCTGGTGACTTCATTTCTGTCCTCTTTTCTAGGCACAGGTTAGAGGTATCTGACATAGCACCACAGTGTGTGTTTCTCTGTTCCAGGGTGTCAGAGTGCTGCCAAAGCACGGATAGATCATGGGCTTAAACTCAGAAGGAAACTCAGGGGCATGTTCAAGAGGAGCTGTCTCAGCTTCTGGCAGCTGTTCCTGGAGGAGCAGAGCAAAAGCAGCCCCAGAGCTCTGCCCCATGCAAGCACAAACCTCTGTGACCCCGGGAGCAGCTGCTCAGGGTCTGACCAGAGAAATCCCCACTTTTCTTGTTCTCCAGCTTCTCATTCTCCCCTGGGCAATGCTTGTGACACAGAGAGATGTAGATAAAGCTCTTTCAAAATTGCACCCAAAAAAAAAATTCATATGGTTGGAACATACAGGGGGGAAAAGAAGTCAGACCACATTGGAATTATTCTGTCTTCTGACTTGGCCCACAGCTCCTGTCTTGTGAGCAGCCTTCACTTACAGGTCCTCTTGCACACATTTAGACAAGCCTGAGGACTCATTTGTCTTCCAGGGATGTCTTAAGCTGTAATGAATGTTTTACTATATAGCACCATAAGTCTTTAGGATGAAAGGAGCAAAGTAAACTCAAACAATTTACTAATGAAAATCATTAATAATAAATGTAATTACAGAGCCTTTGTAATGATTCAAGATCTTCAGAATATTTCAACATCTGCATTATTCATTTATTATTTTAAAACAGAGGAAGATAATAGAATTTTTACAGAAATCTTTAAAGGGGATGAATTCTACACAATTATTAAAACAGTAAGAGTTCTTTAAAGGGGATGAATTCTACACAATTATTAAAACAGTAAGAGTTTCTTCTGGAGGAGAAAAATCCAGGGAATGGAGAAAAAAGGAAGGTGGACAAGACTTTAAAATATGATTTCAGTTTCTAGGCCATAGAAGTATTTGCACAATTTAAGGCTGGGTGGGAGGAGGATTATGGCTAACTTGAATAGAGTCAAGACCAGCCAAAGATTATGGCACTGAATATCACCAGGGAAAAAAATCATCAACATTGAAAACAAAGAAGTAGCTAAGAAAATGGATGAAAAAGCAAAAGGAGATTATTTCTAAAGAAAAATAAAAGAAAATAAGAAAGGTCACATAAACCAAATAACATATAGTCAGAGAATTTTATATCCCATTTAAATTCTTCATTATGTCATCACATTTTTCCTTCCATAAATAAATTGAATGTTCAACAATATAAAGATGTGCAGTGGTGTCACTCCTTAGAAATCTCCAGGACTTTTCCAAATTATTTCTGCCTTCAAGATGAAGAGGTTTTCATTTTTTAGCCACTGCACATGTCATGAGTCAGGACTTAATAAATAAGCATCCAGCAGTACCAGATATCAGAAGTGAACAATTAACTGATCCATTTCTTTTCTCCATCACCTTTTCTAGCACTACAGTCTTTACATATTGCCTGATAAATCAGAGCTTTTTAGAGAACAAAAGCCACCCCCCCAAACAGAGTTTTCTCACAATAAACCTTTAGGATACCAGATTTTTATGGCATCTTCCCTGCCTTTCTTGTCAGGACCCTGCACAGAGTCTAGGTAGACTTTTCATCTCTGTTGATGCATTCTAAAAGTGGTAGTAAAATGTAAGCAAGAACAGGATGAATGGGAGGAGTCACAAAAGCTTTAATCACATTGCAAATAATAAAACAATTGCGTCAAACAGAATTCAGGGCTGCAATCTTTGACTTCAACAAAAACCTGAGTCAAAATTACAAAGCCAGGCCTCAGTAATACAAAATCTTCAACAATGCTATTTACCACTGGAAATCCAACAGGTGTTATTTTAGTTTGGAAAAAAACCCAAAAAAACAAAAAAAACCCCAAAAAACTTAAAACATTATTTAATTTTTTGAAGGTTTTAAAATTGCCACTAGTATTTAACGACTGCCACAAGATTTTTCAAAAAGTCATGATCTGTTCATGATCTATTCAACACAAGTGTTTTCTAGAGAAAATCAAGCTGATATGCCTGCTTGATGTTCACAAACCATTTTGAAGATGAAAAGTAAGAAGTGCTAAACATTAAGCTAGTCTGACCATCTCCTCATTACAATACAGATAGACAATCTCTCAAAACAGGAAAAACGAGACACGAAACTGGTCTGGTGAGGATCCTGTTTTGCCTTTGAAAAATGTTAAAGTAATTGATAGTTTCAATAATACATAGTTTCAAAGTATTAAGCATTCCTTTTCTCAGTGCTTCAAAGGGGTCCCCATATGCCTAGAAATGCAACTATTTTCCTTTTCATGTTTGATAGGAAAAAGTATTTAAAAGACTCTTAAAAATACAAATAAAGAGATCTGTCCACTTTTTGATCCACCTTTATCTGAAATTAAAAAAGAAATTTGAGTGCTTTACATGTCCCCCTGTAATGAAAAGCCTCACAAAAAGACTCTGATGTGGAACTAATTTGCATTCTGAATGTGCTGAATGGACTACAGAGACTATAGTAACCTTTAGAGAATCTTTGCTGCATTAAAAAAAGCAATTCATATTCTACCTCCTTCTACAGAAAATGAAAGGTTGAAAGATGTAAATTAGACAAAACAAACAAACCTTTCATAGTATAGTATGAGCTTCAGGTTTCCTGTGCACTTACTAAAATTTCAGTAACTCCTCTTTCAATTTCAAGCAGAGTAAATCTGAGCTATTTGACAAATGCCTTATCACCATTTGATTTAAGTGTTGCCACATACAGGAGCATATTTCAAGGAATAAAGCATTATGAAACAACTTCTTTGAACTTCCTTACTGTCTCACTCATGCCATCAAAGGGAGGATAACTTTTTTATTATTTAAAGCTCACATAATTTCTAGCCTAACTGACTTAAAGCTTACATGAGCACGTGGTGCTTGTGCTTCTTCACATATCCTTAATTCAAGTGTTGGAACCCGCTGACCCGTGTCAACACATTTTAACAGGGTGGTCAAAGCCATAAACAGAATTAAATTCCTGCTCATCCCATGAAAATAAGGGGGTTAAGGAAAAGAAAAGCATCCACTGAAAGCCTTAATTAAGAGATTGGAAACAACATACACTGGTCCCATGTGAGAGACAGTGAGCCTTTCTAAAGACTCAGCTCCCTCAGAAAGTGTCTGCCAGGCACCAGGATTCCCTTGGCTTCAGTGTTTGTGGGGTTCTCCACTAAGGGGCAATCAAGTTAACTCCAAAAGCAGTGAAATAGTGCTTTGATAGCAATTCCTTATCCCACCATGCAGCATCAGTAAAATTATCTTTCATCCACACAAGCTGTCTGTCTTTCCTTATTTACCCTTGTCCTTATAACAACCCTGCCAGTCCTACATAACGAGGCCACATTGCTTCCCCAGATGCCCCAAATCCTTGCACCAACACTATTATCTTGGAACCAGACAGGAAAGAAGGGCTGTGAGAGACCCTCCAGCCCTTGCCCAAAGGTATGATCAGCTAGATCTGAATTATTTTGAAATGGTGTTTATCTAACCTGCTTTCAGAAACATCCTCAACCTTCCCCAGCAACCTCAGTCAACACTTATGAATGTGATTTGTTATCTTCACAGCACACAGGAAGGACAAGCTCTGTCCCTACATCTCAGAAACTGTTTTTTACCTGCAGGTTTCAATATTCTTCCTACTTTTCTTTTTGTAGCTAAATATGCTCTAATCTTTCTACTTTTTTTCCCATCTACAGCTGTTGTGATTTTCGTTGCTCTACTCCAAATTTTACCAGTTGATATCTGCTAATTGCAGTGTCCAAAAGTGGACACAGCACTTCTTATTTGGAGCTTGTAAGATTTCTTTTGAAGTGTTTGCCTTAAGCATTTTCCAGGAGTTTCTTTATTTTTTGCAGAGTCCTTTTCCCCAGCAAATCCAACCCCTGCCTTCTCCCCAGTCTTCCTGACCCCCCACCCTGTCATATGCAGGACAGCAATTAAACACATTTTTCCCTCCTTTCCCCAGATGGAACAAACCCAGCAAGACTGCAAGCTCTTCAGGGCTGAAACCATATTAAAGCCACTTAGCTATAACCTATTAGCTATAATTCTATATACTAGCTATATAAAATATATTAATATGGATATATCACATACATATTAACTATAATAGCTACATTCAGCTCATAAGTAAGAGTAAATACAGTATTTCAGTGCCACTGGAAATCAAATTTGAAGGGTCCATCTGGAAAAGGATGCAATTTCCCATATTGTCAGTTCATCAGCCTTTCATTCAGCCCCTCCTTCCTCCTTGTCAGAGATCGATATAAACCCATCACTGGGTTTATAGACCCATTCTGGTCTTTAGTGCAATGATTGGCTCAAACCCAAAACTGGGGCTTGACTGGGGCCCTGAGCTGTCTCTGGCTTGGAGCACCAAGGAGTGTGGCTGCTCTGGAAGGGTGCTGGTCCCCATGTGAGGGCCTGGGACAGGAGTGTGGGCAGACTGAAGAGCTCAGGCAGCTCTGACCTTGTTAAATTTCCCCTGTCCAGCTGCAGGTGAAAGACACCACCAGAGGTGAAAGACACCACCTTGGTGGAGATATTTACAGACACTCCTGCCATAACAATCAGAGGTTCTAGAGGACAGGAAGCAAAAAGAAGCAGGCACACAAAACAGAAAAGAAAAATAAGCAGCAATCCCATGAGGTGCATAAGAGCTTTCAGCATTATACGTGGATTTTACACAGAAGGCCATCAAACTACAGCCCACAAGGACACTGATCTTAACAGGAATTCAAGTCAGGCACCAAATTACCTTTGAAGACCTGGACTTTAATTACAGAAAATGGTGTAAAACCTGCTGATGAATGGCTAATGCCTACCAGGAGTTCTGCAAGCTCTCAGCACAGTCTGCCTCTGCTCTGAGGAACACTTCATATCAGACTGCAGGGAAAGAAAAAAGAATGAAGCAGAAGTTGAACAATGTCAGCCTGCACTGCTGAGTAAGAACAGACCCACTAAATGTAAACACATTGAAATACTAATTAAAGTCACAGACCCCCATCAGCAGCCTAGCAAAATCCACCAAACCCCTAGTGGAATGGATCACACATTTTGGGATCAAAGCTGACATCTCAGTAAGGTCACAGGAGTATGTGTGGCTGCTTTACCTCTCTCATCCTGTTCCTCCACCATGCTGGCAATGTGCTTTTGCTTACAGTAAAACTGTGTCAGAGGCCTCAGGTCAGTGCCAGATGAACAGGGCTAAATTACTGTGGAGTTTGTGTTCTGAAAATAGCTGCATGTTCTTTTGATATTTTAATTTCAGTAAAAACACAAATTAGCAGAGAAGAAAATATCCTGTCTGTCATCCCAGTAGTGCTTCAGGTTGGCTCATTTACTGATGGCACTTTGCAAGAGGACACACCTTACAGGAGCCTGAGAATTTTGGAATGGAGGCTAATTCCAATGAGAAAAAATTGCTGTGTTGCCTGTAATTTTGTGTTCGTTTCCTGAAACAGGAAAGACAACAAAATCAGAGTAGTGACAACAGCCTTAAAAAATTAAGTTGAAGATGCTGTTGGAGACATAAAAAGGCACAAAATGCCAGCAAGTTATTAGAAAATATATTTTAAAATGTGGATAGCAGGTCTGTGACAGCAAATGTCATTGTTGTGTCTCAGAATAATGATGCCTTCTTCTTTGTATTACTCACACAGCCCTGCCAAAGGACTTTTCTTCCTCATTGTTCAAAAACTTCATACTAAAACACTGAAACTGCCATGTTTGAGCAAAGACTCCACCAAATCTATATTCTATATCATGTTTTGTGATTCAATGAAGTCCATTTTCGTGCTACTAACATGCTTCAGACTGTCTTCGTAACTGAACAGCCTCCAGATAATCTGCTTTCAGAGGAAATTCTTCCTGCTTCCTAAAAGAAGGAAGGTTCTCACAACATGCTTTCCCCCCATTTTAATTTTTTTTAATTCTTGCTATTATGGTTTTAACTGCTATCATGAGCTGTATGTGCTCAGTTTTGAATCCTACTAGTCCAAGCAATCACACAAAATGCATTTGTTGTTGTACTCAGGTGTATGTATCCCTCTGAACTCAAGGTTCAGTCTTACTCCTCAAAAACCATCTGCGTTTTATACAACCCAGTAAAGAAAATATACAGTTTTTGTCACGAGAAGTTTACATATTTCAGCATGATGAACACAGACTTTAAGTCCAGCTTATGCACACTAAGCTATCTGAAAAAAGTCCACGCTGTGCTTTCAGTGAGAGTGGATGAAAAGCGGGAAACAGAACAATTGCTTTACAGAGGCGTTGCTTCCTTTAATAATTTGTGCCACATAAAGAATACTTTTCACGCTAGGTCATTCAAGAGAGATTTTGGTGGAATGTGATCATTCAGTTTATGCAGCAAAACCAAGCTACCACGATTTAATTCTGCTGTGTGCTCAAATTTTATATTGTACACCCATCAGTTGTTAAAGCATAGCTCCTGCTAAGCTGAAAGCATAAAAGAGTCTCGTTTCACTTCTGAAAAGCCTGAAGATGTTTTATTCATGTATTTGTAGCACATACATTGCAGGGAGTATTGCTGGATTCAAGAGAGAATTGAACGACCCTTCACAGATGAGATTCTGTTAGTTTAGAATTTTGATTGGGCAGTAAAGAATCTATCAGGTTTTTTCTTCAGCTCCAGGTCATTCATTCTGGACATTTTGATGAAGTCTAAACCAGAGCAATTATTCATTCATGAGCAGGATGCTGAGGGTTTCACTTGGAAAACTGAAGGCTGATAACCAAAGTAAGGATCAAGTATCTTTCCTGAGGCTAGTGCATAATGATGAAAAGACCACATCTCAAAGCACGTATTGCAGAAAGCCTAGTGCTGCTGTAGATAAACGGATGGATTTAAAATAACCAGCCCCTTCATCTGTCGAGGCTCAGTAGACCTCTACAGTGCATCAAACATAATGTGTGTTCTAGAATGAAGAGCTTTGTGCTGCTACGAGGCAGAGCTGACAGCTCCTGTTTCAAAGTTATCTTTAATGCAAAAACAAGAAATGTTCCCAACTGTATCCATTACAATAAAGATGCTGGGTGATAAAGTCTGCTGCCTAAATCATTTCAGTCATGTATGGGAAATCAAATCTCTATAAGCCTGAATGCACACAAAATGCAAATCACTCTGAACTGCCTCTAATACAAGCACATTCACATCCATCCTCAATTTCAGATACAAGGTGTTATTGTGAGCTCACTGCAGAGCCTGGTGTAACCCGAGTCCAGAGAAATGCTGACTTGGAAAGCTGTGTGACAAAGAGCCCAGCCCTGAAAGTGTGTGTTCCCATGAGCCCTTCCAGAGGCAAACAGGCTGCATAAGAACGACTCTGGGGAGAAATTACTCCATATTAAACAGTGCACTAATAATATTAGAGAGCAGGCTGCAGTCTCCAGCTAGCTTGAGAGTATTTGCATTGTACAGGCAAACCCTAATTTGATGGATTTGCCAAAGAGTTGGGAATGGCTTGTCAAAAAATTCTTTTATTGAGACATTAACAATGTCCCATCCCCACGTGGACAAAGGGAGATTACCTTGGTACAACACAGCATTGCCTGTACGTGGCTCTGGTGTGGAGAAAGGCTCAGGGGACACGGCTGTGTCTTGCTGAAAACAAGGAGGCCACTGGCACTGGTGTTGGATCTGGCCCAAAATACTTCACCTTGCAGAGATTTTTGCTGAATGGAAGTTGTTCATTCAAAGTCCCTGTGGATTTCTAAACTAGCTGAAAACTGCAATTTGGAAAAATTTAAGGGCTATTCAGAGTATGATGTTGAGAAGGAGTAGTAAGCTTCACACAAACTGTAAGTGCTCATTTTAGGTATTTCCATTCAAATAATAACACTGTACTTTATTCAGGACTTGTGTGTCTAGCATATGTTTACAACGAAAGCAGAGCCATGCATCAGACAGAGCAGTATTGTTTCAGAGTCATTGCAACATACACTGTCCAGACACACTTCAGCTGGACAGACCTCTGAAAGTGAGAGGCATAGGTAAGAGCTGGCTCTAGTTATTGTAGGTGTCATTTCAAAAAATTAAAGAGTTGTGAAATGTGTAGGCTCCGTTGTGCTCCCTCCCCTCCCGCCCTCCCCGCTCTGTTAAATGCATCCATCACATCCTCCTTCCCTGGGTGGATTTCTTCATCACTGATTCCATTGTCCTGTGATGGAATGGAACAGAACAAAGGTTACCAGATCATTTTTCTAAATCACTCATCTGCTCTGGTGAAAACCCTAAAACTCAAGAGAATTTAAATAGCTTAAATGCTATTGAAGAGCAATCTGGCTCTATTTCTCAAATTAAAAAAAAAAAAAAAAATTAAAATTTTGAAAAAAGCATGGCACCAATTCAGCCAAGCATCCCATTATGTCTGATTATTTCACAAAAACTTCCAACACATTCCTTTACTTCTTTTATTGTGCTGGCATATCATAGAATTAAGATCTATTGTTGCAGCCTTTTTCCTTGTCTGCCTGTCTTTAGAGAGAGGTTATTTTTAATTTAATGTTTTCAAAAAAGGTCCACAGCCGGGTTGGTTGGTTTATCTTCCTGCTTTCTCCTGGAGCATTTGGAGAAAAGCTAAACAAAGGAACAACATGCTTTGATACTCCCTGCACGTTCCCAGATTTAGTTAAACAGCCAGCTTTGATAAACTTATCCTGCTCCTTGGTTTGCTCAGCCTACTGGAAAAGCAAAGGAACAGAAGCAAAGCCCTGCCACGCCGCATTCCCTCCCTCTGCAGCCTTGGGAGGCCTCTCCAGGGGCCTCTTTCCCTCTGACAAATGCAGCCTAGGCATGCCTAAGTGCTTAGGCACTTGGGAATGCGTTTCTCCACATGTAGGGAGTGAAGATAACCACAGAGAACAACCTTGGGCCTTTAAGGGGTATTAGAAAGAAACATACCTGGGAAACAACACAGACACTGTTTTGGAATGTCAGGAACTGCAACTATTTGTTACTGAATGCTCATCTGGTTAATTTTTGCTTTAAAGCAATTTTTGCACAAATTCCTACCTCTTCCAGTCTCTGTCCTTCATCAAGCATGGTTCAGCTTGTATTATTGGGATACACCTACTGTGTTAGGGTAGTCTGTGGGAGGCAGAAACCTTAAGCAGTTAATTCAAATTGCTTGATATCCAGTAGCTGAGAAACAGCTTTAGCCATCATAAAGAAAACTGCTCATTGCCACCAAAAGAAAAAGAAAACTCTGTCTAAGCACTGTTTGTCTAACATGAAAACATAGTCATGCTTTAAAAGGGAAGAGTCTGTATAAGCATGGAAAATTTACTACAGTTACTAGAGATGCTAACCAAATCTCACTCCCTGGTTTCAAAGCAAAATCCAGACTCCCAGTGGCACAAAACCTTCCAGAGAAATAAAACTAATTACACTTCAGCATTTCTAGACCTTGAGGTTTTTAATCACATATACCATCTTGCTTAACAGTTCATTCACTTAACACAGGCAAGGTACAGGTTTTTGTAGAAGTGTCTGGAAGTGCATCTAGAATGCATTGCCTGCCCACTGTTTTATTTACAGGTTTTTTTCAATGAAAATCAGTAGCTAATAAATCAAAGCATTATTACACAAACACAAAATACAATCATTAACACTTTACTGGATACAAATGATAAGCATAAGGAAATGTCCATGTACGCTCACTGACATGAATTTGTGTTAGCCTGCTACTAATATATGATACTGTGAATTGATGGTAATATAACTGAAAGACAGATGTGTATTAAAAAAATTAGAGAGCCACTCATGTTTGACATGATCTTATACTGAGATAAATATCTACAGACAGTGGTATGATCATGTACATTCACATGTGATCATATCAACATAGTTAATTTTTTTCTGACAAGGTATCATCATCAAGGTAGATGAACCTCCTCAACAAAGCTTGCTAAGATCAAGTACCAGATAGTATTTTCTAAAGTGTTGGATGATACAGAAACAATCTGTGCAAGTGTAGCAATTTTGATTCAGAAAAAATTTTTAAAAAGTAGTATTTACAAAGGTAATTTTTAAATTCAGTGATTAAATTAAGACTCCAGTCTTCATATTCCAAACACATGTTCATTTAATTTCTTTTTTTTTTGGCGGTTTGCTCTCCCCTCCCCATTCCTTCTCCCCACCACAAATATTAGCCCAGGTTTAAAGTAGACTATCACAATTAAAACTCTTCAAAAAACAGTAAGTTATTCACCTTGTGCCAAAAAAAAAAAAAAAGAAAAGAAAAAAAGAAAAATAAAAGCAACACTATAACATTACTCATAAGATTTCATAAATCCTTCATAATTAAGGAAAGTTCCAGGAGCAAAAAACTTATACAACTTGGGAGGAGAAATAAAGGAAATAGGAGACATACATCCATTGACTTGTTTGTTTGTTCGTTCTTTCTGAATTTCATTTACAAAAAGCTCCTGGTACTTTTTCTAATGTTTCCACACCTCCTTTCTCTGGCACATATGGTTTAATATACAAACAATTTAAATAAAATGTCAAATTCAAATTCCCACCATAAATAATTCCACTCTTATGAAAACTGGTGGGGTTTTAGCTATTTCAAAACTAGCCCTGCCTGGCTAACCATTTGGTTAAATAAGAGGATTCTTGCAAAAAATTTGTTATTCTATTTTAGCCTTGTAACAATTTAATACAAATGAAATCTAGAAGAAACCCTTTTCACTGATGTTGTTTCTTTTTCATACATCCTAATACCCATAAGTTATAACCATACAGGCTGTGCAAGAAACAGAATTATTTCAGCTTTTCTGTGTTTTCTAGGGATTCTATGAGCCTGATGATGCTTTTGAACTTAAACAAAAAATAAAAACTCTTGAAGTCCTTATTCTAAATGGTAGATAAACTCTCTAGCCTTTTTTCTTCGTGGAGTGTTATTATCCATCCTTATTATAAGATACTGTATTTCTTCTCAGGTTTAAATTTGGTTTGTCAGCACTGTCTCTTTTTGTTTCCATCTTGTTTTTCGGATTCCAACTCATTTGGTGAAAGAGCTCATAATTTTACTTCCTTGCTGAAGCTGATCTTTTCACACTGGTCAGCTTTGAAAGTCAGAATACTGAGTGCTTCTCTAGGTCGGACTGGTACTAATTTGAGTATGGAGTGGAACCAAGCTGGTTTGATGTGGAGTTTGGATTGATTTCTTCTCATGCTGGGTTGGAGATCTGGCCATCTCGGGCGGTTCAGGACACGGGGTGGGGAGTGGTAGCCATTTCCATGCCAGAGTCTCTTAACAGCAAAAATACAGAAGAGAAACGGAGAGAATGAAAAAAAGACTTGTGGTTGAGTGAAGAGAATTTCCATGTCCGTGAGTGGTGGTATTGTTCACTGAATTTGTGACAGCTGACAGAGAAGTGGAACTTGCTGAAGAATTGTTTGAAGGTGTTGGACTTGTTCCATTGGGACCACAGTAGATCTAGAATGTGGAAAGGAGGAGAAGTAACAAAAAGGGTTATATTGTCTCTTTTTAAAAGTCAGAATACATATTAGTAGCAGTGAACACTGTGTAGCCCCCCTCAGACACAGCACTCCAATGATACATACAAATGCTCGTGCCTTTCATTGTGCTCTTAAGGACAAAGACATTCTGAATTGCATGTGTGGGATTTGTTAAAGAAATAAATCTAATATTTTTCTAAATGTATTTACATGACCATTACTTTTTGGAAATCTCTTAATTCTTCTCTAAATTAGAAGATGCATAGGTTTCAAAAAGCCTCACAAAAAAAGAAGTGCAAATGTAGAGCTATGTAAAGGCAGATCTTAGGATAAGAAAGACTTTCAAACAACCATGTGAATTGCAGTCTGTGTTTGCAGACCAAGCCACAAACAAAAATATGAGGAAACAATGGTCAAGAATTTATTGATAGTGTTTCTGGGGCTGGTCTGCAGCTTCCTTTGAAGCAATGGTGGGGCTTAATGTGCGTGGATTTCATATTTCAGCCTCTCTTATCTTGCTGTGGTCGCACGGAAATGCAGAAGTTAGAACAATGAAACCATACTGATTAAATCACAACCTATTGGCATTCTAGAAGACACAAAAAAAAAAAAAGAAGTGCAGTGAAAAGACCATATATTAGCAAATTTTAAAAATGCTGACAGAAAGCAAAATAAAAAATACCCTTTTCCCCTCATAACTCTGCATTATTGGGACAGAACAAAAACTTGCACTCTGTGCAACCTCAATATCAAGTTATTTCCTATATATGCACAGGAAAATTTTCAAAGATAACCTAAAGTATGTTTATTCCTGTGAAAAAAAAAGCATGTGAAACACAAGGATGAAAGACAAGAGCAAGAATCACATTATCTCATCCCCAAAAATGAGCCTAATACAGAAAGCTTGGCTTCAGCCCCATGGCAGCAAACTTGTACTCTACCAGAGCATTCTGGTAAGTTCTTAGACTTAATTCAAGTAAAACCATATTTTTTAAAGAGGTTAGTTAGTTTAATAAGTAATTCTGTCCACAAAAGGTGTCCTTCTTTTCTCATGTTTCTAGTACTGGTGAGAAAATAGATTAGCACGGGGAAAAATCAATCCCTCAATACTGTAGCAATGAAGTCTATGTTAAATTAATTAGAAAATTGCATAAGCACTTTCTTTTGGTATTTCCTACTAAAAAACCCATACAATAGAAAAACGTAAGAATGGTGTAAAGCTTCTGGTATTTAGCATTTCTGGCAATCGGCACCATGCTGGAAGCAATTTAGGACAGCAGGATAAAAATCGCTGTGTTGAAGTTTCTGTTAAAACTGGTCTGAAAGTGATCAATAGTGAATTGCTGAGTTAATAACCTACAAGGCAAGTCCCAGCCTGCCCTGGAATTTTTTTGAGTCTTCTTACAAAGACTCCACCATCATTCCACTCTTGGTTATGTATATTTTAAGTTCTCTTGGTTTTAAACAAAAAAACTAGTTGTCCAGTATTTGCTCTTTTTTTCGGTGGAAGCAAATGGGCTTATGTCCAAGTTCCCCAGCATCACAGTAGATGGGACCCCAGAGGTTTTCTCAGCGTGAATGTGATAAATGTGATAAATACCGGCAACCCAAAGGGTCTGATCCTTCTCTCAATCACTGCCAAGGGTAAGACTCCACTGAGCACAAAGGAGAAGGGATAATGCCCTTCCTTGCAAACAAAGAGAGGAGGAGGGCACACGATCCAGCAATGCCGTTGCTGTTCATTTTTCTGATACTGTGCTATTCACCCTATTGAAGAGGCGGTCTCTAGGAACAGCACACCGACACGGAACCTGCGAGCCCCGCTCGGCTTGGCCGCTCAAAGAGAAGCGGATCGCTCCTGCATCCATTACCTTTGCGCCAAGGGCACGGCTCGGCCAGCGCAGCAGCCAGAGCCTGGCGCCTTCGCTTCCAGCCCCTGAACCTCCCGCTCCTGCCGAGAGCCCAGCCCAGGAGCAGCCCCAGAGCCCCGCAGCTTCGGCAGGGGGAAGGACCAGACCCGGGTCCCGCTGCAAAACCCGCGCCTTCCCGGAGCTCGCTCGGCTTGGGAGGGATCGCTCTCCCTCTGATCAGCGGGGGAATGAACGCTCAGCCCCCTCTCACACCGCGGTTCCGCGGCTTTCCCTCGAGGATCCCACGGGGAAAAAAAAAAAAAAAAGGCGGCCAACTCCGACTTGATCTTTTTTGATTTGACCGGGGTAATCCACGGCACCGCCACCGCCGTCCCAGGGCTCCGGGCTCGCCCCGCCGCCCGCCCGCGCCCATCCCCGCCCGTCCGCAGCCGGGGCTGCCCGGGCTCGTTCCTCCCGCCCGCCGCCGCCGCGGGGCGGAGGAGCCGCCCTCCACCCACGGCGGGCTCCGGGACGGCGCCCACGAGCGGGAGCTCCTCTCGGGGGAAACCCGCCCTCCGCCGCTGCCGAGGCGGCCGGGGAGGGTCTCGCCCTGGGGCCGGCGGAGGGAAAGCGCCGAGCGGCTCCGGGGCTCACCTGCGTGGGAAGGAGGAGGGCAAGGAGCAGGAGCCCCAGGCCGAGCCGCGCCGCCAGCGCCGTCCCCATGCCCATCTGATGCTGTCCCGGCGCGATGCTGGTGCTGCTCCTGCCGCTCTGGCTGCGGGCGAGAAGGATGCGCCGCTCCGCCGCGCCCGGCCCCTTTTATAGCGGCGCGGGCTGCCGTGAACGCCCCGCCGCCGCCGCCGCCTTCCCTCCTCCGCCCCACACCTCTGCTCCCGCCCTCCGCGCCCGCCGCGGCCCCGCAAGCCGCTGCCGCCCCCTGGTCCCGCGGCGCTGCGGGCTCCGCTGCCCCTGCCCGGGCTGTCCCGCGGGATCGGGGCGCGCTCGGGTCCTGCCGAGCCCTCTCCGACAGAGCCGGAGCTCTGCCTGCTCCCCTGCGTTCCTACAGGCGCTGGCCCCTCTCTAGTGCCGGCGTCGTGCTCTGGTATGGACGGACTGGCACAGGGCTGTGGCGCTTGAGCTGCAGTTACTCCAGAGAAACGCTTGTGTTTTTAAAAACACCAGGCTTTTTCCATGTAAAAAAAAAAAAAAAAAAAAAAAAAAGGAGTGAAAGAAGGACAGGTAAAAGCGGCTGTAAATATTTCTAAATGGCTGGAGCAGTGGAAAAAAAGCTGGGGAGTTAAGATCCCATCTTGTTTGGAGCTGCCTCAACCATCAGTGCTCAGGCTTCAGACCACAGGTTGCAATTTCAAGCACTCTTTGGATCTAAAAATTTGATTATTACCATTATTCTTTAAAGAAACCTATGTAACAAGTGGAACACAAAGTTCTTCCAGCTCTAGACTCTGTGTAGGCGAGGTCCTACCTTCTGGCACAGTAAATGCTGTAGACTGATTTGGTGAGACCCTGACACGACCTTTCAGATGTCTCACTATATGGACAACTGAACAAAAATAGTCTGTATCCACTTTATAAGCTACAAAAAAGAAACACCCATGTGCTGGCTCTATTGTCACAAAACAGTTGTTTCTATCTAAGATTTTCTGCTGGCTCAGACAAAACAGGTTTCAAAATTGGGCAGATTTGTGTTTATCTCGGAACAAAGTGTGAGGAGATACCCAAGTCCAGCACTACAGAACTCATTGGCCATCTTCAGGGGCTGGACTGCTTTTGAAGAGCTTCCAAGGGCATTGCTAGAACTCAGTCCAAAAGCACAGGAAATGTGAAGAGATGCACTGTAGAACCTCACTGTAGAACCAGGTGCTGGGACTTGTGTTGGACAAGAATATTTAGTTCCAAACTAAGTGTTTCATTAATTGCTTCAGAATGCCCAACAAAGCTATGGTAATTTTATTTTTTCCAGAAATAAAGGCATTTTGCAAGCTGTACCACCCAAGATATCAATCCTTATTCTATACCAGGACAAAAGAGCTTTTGAGAGCTATGCTAAGTCTGAAGCACTTCTGAAGCAACATTTCCTTCATTCTGATCACAGTCATAGTCCAGTCAATTATAAAGAGACAGTCTGTCAAGAGAGTAACTATGGGAACAGTCAACAAATTGATGGTCTTATGTCTCTGAATATTCACTGGTTGTGAATCCACTGAAAGCTGGATGCCAGAAGATGGGTTTTCATGATTATGGAGATATAAGGAGAGAAAAAAGAGAACTGTGGTGGACTTAAAATGACCGAGGAGTGACAAAGCTGAAAACATTTCTATCACTACTTTGCCTTGCCAACAGTTGGTTTGGTTGTCATACTTAAATGACTCACAAATGGGGGGCAAGGTCACCTTTTCATTCAGTAGATAAGCCTAACACTTCAGAAAAGTGAAATTCCCTGTGAGAGAAGTCATGTGAATCACAGCAATAAAGTCAGGGCTCACGTGATTCTGACACCAGATTCTGTGGAGGAGATGAAAAATGAAGGGAATCCAGTTAGGGCTCAACAACAGCTAAAGCAAAGAATAGTCTAGTGTAAATCTGACAGAGATGGTTGCCATTATTATCTCTCCCATCTTGTTTGGAGAAAAGGAAGTGATACAGCTGTTGCATGATCCCATAGGGATCGTAACTGGCTGTTCCAGGTTGAAGCAGCAGCTGAGACACTTAAATGTCAACACCAGGACAGATGAGAATGAGAGAATAACAGTCAGATGGCCTCTCCCATTCTCTCTACCTGGGCATCTTGCCTGAGGTCTGTAACTGAAAAAAAGAGGATGATGCACAGTTCTTGTAAGGTGACATGAACCAATACAGCATGATACAATTGACTATTATTATTATAATTATTATACAGTGTATTGCACTTCTGGTGTTTGAACAAGTTTCAGTGAAAATGAGGGTATCTTTCTTTTTGCTAAAAATATTGTAAAGTCTGTTCCTCTATTTAAAAATAAAGAAAAATACCAAGGGTTAAAAACATTTGGCAGAAATTATAAATTATAGAAATAGTAAAACTCTGTAAAGTTTATGTTTGGAGGCCAAAAAATGCCTTTTTGAAGTATTCCTGAAATACTAATATAAATTAGGAAATGTACTGTCAGCAAGAGAGAAATGCTAAAAATATTTTAAGCCCAAGATTTTCAATTGAAGCTTTTGTCATTGGAAATTATAATGCCTAACACTCCATTAGATTTATACAACCAACTTTCCCCATTCAGGAAAGCTGCAATATTGATTCCTCCTGAACACATGAATCATCTACATTCCTAATTCCAAAATCTTTTTTTTTACAGCTGAAGTCTATCATGAGGTCTGCAAAAGATGTATCTGAGCAAGAGCCCAGGATCCAATATATGGATTTTTCGGCAAGGCAAGGAATGCTGTGAGCTGAGAACCGTATGAAGTGAAGTACTGCTATCTGGTGGCCAAAAGGAACTTCAGCTATTTTTCTTTCAGAAAAGACAATGTGCTCCCTCAATCAAACACCCTTTGATAGCAGTGTGCTCTTAGGGTTCTCATCATGCTGAGACACAGTGTTAAATATTGTTGAATCCCCATTGTTCTGCTTCCTTTAGTTTTTATCCATAGGTCAGCACCTCTCCCAGTTACATACATAGAATTTGATTAGAAAGGTTAGCAAAGAGAAGGGAGAAAATGACCTTGATCTTTTGAGTTAAATGTAAGTTCATGTGTATATTCCACCAGTGACTTTTAAGTTGATTGAACTTTGCAATAGTCATAGCTCTCAGTTCAGTGAGCAGAAGCAAAACTTGTGCTGCTTTGCATAATGCACTGGAAAACAAGATCAGCTAAAATGACTGGCAGAAAACCCCAACAGTTGTCTATAAAAGGAGGCAGAGAAGTCTACAAGACACATAAGTAATTTATTCAAATATATTACATTTAAATAAAAAAGCTTTAGCAAAATAAGTGGAGACAGAGCATTAAGTGGAATTAACGAGAAATAATTTTGAGTTAACCATTAATTTACTCTTACCTTTAAGATGCTAATCTTGATCCATCTAAAATATTTTAGGAGCATCAATTGCCAGTGAGACTCACTGGATCTCGTGTTCCCCCAGCCAGCTCTTCACTCTCCTTGGTTGTACATAGACTAGAACATAGTATTTATATATTAGAACTTACTACACCTGTGGGTCCTCTCAGTATCTTCACCCATTTCAAGGTGAAGCAGCTACTGCAGCTACTCAGGCTACTGCAGCTCTCAGTACTCACCTGAGTCATATTATGAGTTATTTTAGTTAATACCCACCTGTGAACTCATGTTTTTATGTAGTAGAACCTGATGTTTTTTCAAAAGACAGATTTGGACAAATCCATTTTTGCGGTGTTCATCAACTAGCTCACATATGCTGATCTAAGCTGACATAATCTGGTGATGTTTCCTTGATATCCATTTTTAGCGTATGGTTATGCCTTGAGAAACTCACTTGAGAAGGTCAATATTTCCTAATATTTCATTAGCTAGGCTGGTCCTTCTCTTGCTGCTTGTTTAGTGGAAAGGACCTGTGTTGCAGCAGCTCCAGCCATATAATCAAAATTTGCCTGATATTTTGAAGCACCCTTCCTTACATTTGCATCTTCATTACCATTGCAGAACAAGACTGAAATACTGATGGGACTGCCTGAAACTAATTTTAGACAACTGGACAAAGCTGTTTGGCATGTGTCTTGGATAAGAACTTGGAATATATTTATTGAGGATTGCATTTCCTCTTCCAGTGAAGGGTTCATATTAGATTTTTATTAGTAAAGCTTTTAATGGAAGGCTTTTAATGATTGGTGGTAATGTAAATCTCCATTTATTGGTAATAAATGTTGATTAAATTCAGCTACACATGTCTTCAGACATGGGCCTTGCTGCCATGATGCAGAACCAGGATTCCAGCAGTGGCACTGTTTCCCTTCTGTGTTGATCTGAGACAAAGGTGTTGGGCTGGTTAGTTAGAGGTATAGTTATGGAAATAAGCAAAACCATGATTTCCAGACCTGGAATTGTAAGCCTGAAGTTTGAGCAGAAGGGAAATTGTGATTCCAGAAACAGTCTCAAGAACAAATGTGTAAGGGTTGCTGCTTTTATGCCCGTGGATCTTTTGACTTCAAGGGATGGTGTCAGCCTACACAATTAGGTGTGGCTTCAGATCTGCTTGAAAGCACACCTTTCTCCTTAAGTCAAACAAACTCTTGGGTGACATCAATACAAACAAATTAAATGGCAGCAGAGCCTGTTCTTTGGCCTTCAGGCCACCTGACATGTCTAACCCTGTCCACACTATTAAACTCTCCCAGTCTCCAGAAGATGGAGGCTAAGTCTAAACTGCCTGTTGGTACATAGCTGTCCCTGGCCTGAGCCAACTCCTGAACTTTTCCATGGTCAGGAATTGTTTGGGAAAATGCTACTTGGAATAGGACAAAAGCAAGACAGAGTTTTCCTTCACTCATGAGGCATAATGTCAGATAACAGGTCTATAGACATGAAGAAGTAAAAATGACCAAAGGTCATTTATTCCATCTTCTGATTTGAGGAAAGTTTAAACATTACACTCAGAAAAAAAACCAGTGAAGGGTATTCCCCAGCCCATAGGCCTTCTGTTTGTTTGACAAACTATCTTTGCATAATATTCTCTTAAGTCTTCTTGCTGCAAGTTTACATTGCACTGCAACAATTTATTGCATTGCATAGTAAAGTGCACAAATAATAATGATGACCAGATTTGTAGCAAAGTGTTTACTGGCTGAAAACATATCAGACACTTTGCACTGAGAGAAGGAAGGGTTGCATGACAGCAGCCATCTACATCTAAGTGAGTCTCCCTGGAAACCCTTGATGGATGATGAAAGGAAACAAGTGCCTCTATGACGTAATTTATCTCATTTCAACACACACATCTGAAATAGATTAATCACTTCCTGGAGATGCTGACATCTCTTCACCAACTCCTAAAAGAGTATAGATGATTCACTCTGACATTTGCCACACTATTTTCCTGTAGTTTGAGGAGCAGATTCAATTCCTTCAAGTTTTCTTCACAGCTTTCTTTATGCTTTTTTTGTTACTTTCCTTTGTACTCTCTCAAATCTGTCTTAATTAGATCATCTTTTCCAAAGTAGCACACTCTGCTCAAGATAAGACTTCATCATACAAGAACTCCATTGATGCAGCTTAGAAAGAACAATTTTTTCCAACTGTTTTGTTTTGTTTTTGTTTTGATGCAGTTTTGAGATTATCTCACTCCGGTTCTTGAGCAATAGTGCAATGTTAGCACTTTTCCCATCTCCCTGAATTTTCCTTCTATGATAAGACTTATTTGTAATTGCAATTATTGCAGCCAAGTTCTTCTTACCATTATCTTGAGCCCTAGCTGTGATTTCTTTCACTGGATTTGATATTCTGCATTACCTCTCTTACCTGGGGATAAAAAGTTAGTTATCCTCATACTATGGTGCTACTTTGCTGTGCTTCTTTCCACACAAATGAAAATATATACACTGAAAATCTCTGCATCCTTATTAGTCATTTTAATCATCATCATTAGTTTATGATTGCTGGGATTTCTTCTATCCCTGACACTTTACAAGACCCATGTTTTCGGCCCTGCATATGAAGCATTATTTTTTCTGATAGCAGGGAAAGTCTTTATCTTCTTTTGAGAAATGTTGAACACTTGTACCTTGCAATTTGGACCTTATGTATTCTGCTTCCATTTTTTTCTGTTTGCTATTGTTTCCTTGGTTTTGTGGTTTGGTTTTTTGTTGTCATTGTTTATTTATCGCCTTCTCTTTGCCAGTTAACAGGGCAGATTTTTACCCACAGTTATCAAGAAGATAGTCTGTATGAAAAGAGAGCTGTCTTATGGAGTGCCTAGGCTCAGAATTAATTACTAGTCATGACTGCTGCATGGCATCCTGAAGGGGTTATTCTTTTGTAATCTTTTCTAGGTAATTTCTAGTTTGAGTAGAGGAAAGGCAGAGATAACAAAGTAACTAGAATGAACCATGGAGAAATCTGATAAACAGGAAGATCTAAAGTTGGATGGGAAGACACAATATTATAAACCAAAATAAGAACAAATAGGATTAAAATGTGTGTAAAGTAGATCAGCTATTCTTACTACTTCATAATAGAAAAAGGGACCAGTCTAGGATTTGAAAAGAGGAATTGCTGAAAGGGAACATGTATCATGTATCACTGGGAGTGTTAAGACTTCATGTATCTTTTAAATGGTGAATACTTTATCACATGGTATTGTTATGCAAGGCACAGAGAAGGAGTGGTGACACACTGATGAGAACACCCAGAGCTGAAACAGCTAGTGTTGCAAGGACATGCATCCCGGGAGATAAAGCATCCCAGATCTTCCTACCATGGGATTTACACATCGTTTACACCTTTGGAGCTGAACATTGTGAAAGGGCAGGACAGCCTTGACACCAAGCAATATTATTCTATCCCTCCTTATTGCACCTTTATTGATATTATTTCTTTATATATGTGTGTGTGTGTATCTCAAAGGTGCATTGAAACAGATAAATTTTTCTGTTTACAGATGCTAATCAAGAAAATTTGGTCCCTGAGTCACACTGGAAGCTGAAGTCCTTTGCTCAGCCTTTTTTCTGCTTTTAAAAGCAAACGTGACACAAAATATTGTTGGTTTGGTTTTGTTTGGGGCTTTTAGTTTGCTTGTTTTAAGGAAACTTTAATTATACACAGATGGAGGAACAACTGAAATTTCCCTACTGGAAATTAATAATGCTAAACCTGCATGTGTATATCTTGAATTAGTTGCTATCAATGAGAAAAGAGAACATTATTTTGTAGTAACTAAAGACATTAATCTGAGAAGAATACAGAAGAAACACAGAAGTAAACAAATAATTCAAACTACTTAACATTCGCTCATGGACTATGTTGTTTTATGGCTAATAAATAAGGTTCAAATAATGAATGCTTAATTGATTGGGTTTGGGTTTTATTGCATTTGCCACCCACTGTTAGTGTAGCTAGATAAATCCTAGAGCAGCAACCAACAGCAGCAGGACCTGAACACGTTCACTACAGAATGAATCAAAGTCTCAAATCCTGTCTTAGGAAACAGCACGATAACTTTTCCTACAAAAAATTATTGTGTTTTAGACAATTAGCAAACAAGAAAGTGAGGGTGAAACAACAAAACAAACCTCATTGCAAAGCTCTCACCAAACTGGGAATGAAAGAATTAGCAGTGAAACTGCAGAGCTTTTAATCTTGGTGCAGCTGGATTTAATACCAGACTGGCTGAAGGAAGTTACTCACTGTTTTCCTCCCACTTGCTTAACCACTGATGTAACACCAGTTTTCACTGGCAAGGCAGCAATGTGTTTCTGGTTTAGGTGGTTCACCATGCTCTGGCTGCTAGAGTGGCCTCACATCACTTCTTCAGTGCTAGTCAGAGCAATCTGCACTATCCACCTCCATCTTCTTTCTTATCATGGCTCAATGTAGCCTCTTACTTTAAAACATAATAAAGAGTACAAAAGCCAAATTAGTCAGGTAGTGAAAAGGATGATGAAAAAAAGAAAGAATGCTACATTAACAAGTGGTTGTATCTCCATCACTTAAAGAAATACAAAACAATACCTGAAATTCATCCACCTTCCCCTACTCCCCTAATAACCCATCTTTAATGTCTAAGATGGGTTTTCAAGGAATAAGTAAGCTGCAAGTAAAGGTGCTTTGTGAAAACTCGCAAGGGATTCTCTTGCAGGATGTCAATGTGGCTGCAGGAAAAAATGGACAGAAGTTCATAATGCAGTTGTTACCACAAGAGATGAAATGGCAACACAAAGAGTTGGTAAGTAGAGAGAAACAGGGGTTTCAGTGTGCTGGGATAGGAGCTGAGACATTAAAGGTATCCTAAAGAGAATAAATACAATGTTTTATAGTAAAAGCACAGTAGATTATATGGGCAAATGTGTGAGAAAGGGAAGTTTAGAGCAGCGTGTCAGCTGAAAAGGCAGCACTGGAAGAGCTGGAAAGGGAGATTCTGCTGCATTATTTTTCAGAGAGGGGCTTTAGAGAAACAGATGATAGGATTATTTGGTCACAGATTGAATGCAAGTAACCAACCAGAGGAATTGTCTCTAGGCTATGGACTAAGAAAAAGGAACATCTAAGCAGTTACAACAGGTGTGACATTGGAAGAGGTGAATTAGCAGTCAGGAAGCTCATTATTCAAATGAATATGGACAAACTTAAAGGTGATGCTCGTATGGGAACACTCTGTTTGGCCAGGCAGCATAAATATGCATAGAACACTGTCCAGTCACCTTCTCACCTTGAAATAAGCACTGTAAGTTAAAAGCGTGTGGTCTCAACAACGCAATGCTGGAGCTAAATCTGCAGAGACAAGAGATCTGGTGAGATGTGCATTGCAGAATGTTAGTCAGAGCTACTCACAGCACTCAAATGGCAGCATGGGGCTCTTTATTTTGAGATGCAATGAGTGTCAGCAGATCCAGCGCTGTCACTTGACTGACCTTGCAGGAAAACAAAAGTAACAAAAAAGCCTAGGCAGTGGGGAGGGAATTCCCAGTTACAGATTCAAACATACAGCTCAAAAGCTACTGAGAATTTTTTCTCTGAGCTATCAAACCTAAAAGACTAATCTCCTTGTGAGTGAATGGCATAGGGAGTATAGTGAAATATACAAAATGAAAATCAAACAAGAGAGGAATTACCCTTCCTAGAGAGGAGATGACTCCAGCGGAAATAAAAGAAATTAATCAATTCTATGAGAATAGCCATGGCAAGAACACATTTGGTCAGACTAATTAAAAAAAAATAGACCACCATGAATCTGCCAGAGATAAACGATCACTGTTTCTTACCGAAGCTGAAACTTTTGACTGCATGTTGCTGAGGTGTTATATTTAAAGAAAAAAAAAAAAAAAGGAAAAAAAAAGTAATCTGAAGCTTAAAGAACATCCTGCTGAGAGATAGCTATGACTGATGTGAGCTTGAGCAAAGCCTCTTGTGCTGGAAGCCTGAGCCCGTGACTTTGAGAGGAGCTTTTCAGTGCCATCTAATGGTAGACAGAAAAATTACACTGAAGTCTTCACCCCCTCGGAACATTTTGGTTGTAAATACAGTCCCATATATATAAAGCAGGATTAATCATTCTTAACTTAATTTTCACATCATTTTTATTAAAAAGTGCACATACTGACCCAGGCTGGGAGTTCCCTTTCATGACCCTTCAACTCTGTAGCACACAGGGAGTCTGACAAGAAGACCTGAGAGACACTGAAGTTCCAATACAGTCCAGGGCTGAATGAATCCTGGGGTGGTGGTGGTGGGGGGAAATCCCAAAAAACTTTGGTAATCATCTGCTTTCATGACTGAGATGTAATAATAACATGATGTATTTTCCAACCAGTACAACTGGAACAGTTGCCCTCATAGCTGGACTAGGAAATTAAGCAAGTGTGACAGAGGTGATGTCTCTGTTTGGGGTTGCGAAATGATGAGATAAATCAGACTTGTGATGCCTGCTCATGACAACCAAGTCACATTTCCTCTGCATCTGATTAATTTCTGCTTCTGTGAGATGCAACAGTGTCATCATATTTTAAAATATAAAAGACAGGGTGACTTCAGACACACTCTTTGCCTTGCCATTCAATATGAAGGGGTAATAAGGATGTGTAATACCTGAACAACATAGAAAGGCACTAATACTTATATTTTGGTTTATAAGAGTAAGTTAACTTCACTCTTAGCAATGTTAGATAATTACTTTAATCCTATATGAGACAAATCAAATTCTAAAAGATTTGAAGAGAATGAGATGTATGGAAAGACAAGCTTGGGGTGGTTTTTGTTGAGTTTTTTTTAAGGGGTTTTTTACTCCTTGGAGAAGGTAGCATTTCTGATTAGGGAATCCATGCTGCTCTTGGCATGTTTTTGTTTTGACTCACTATGTGCCACTATGAATGCAAGAAAGTTACTCTTACAGTTCTTTCCCCCCCCACACCCCAGTAAATATGTATGTATATTTTATGATATATAGGGGGAAAGTGCTAAAAAAGTTAGAGGCTATATTCTCAACTGAAATTGGTCAGAATCTCACAGAACATAGCACTGGAACATTCAAAATACATAAAGACACAAAGATGTTCAGAGATTTCTTCCCAGTGAAGTTTCTAAGGAGGGGAAATAGCTTTGCCCATTAATTTTTCCATTACCAAATGTCCCTGACATAAAAACCTCCCATTCAAACATTTTATGACAAAGTTTGTACAGGTGAAAAATTAAGCAAACACTTATAATGCCTGTGCTAATTGCATAGCTGCTGTTCAGCAGTAGTTCTGCAGTTATATCACTTTTCAGATTTGCCAGTTTTTTTTCCAAGGGATGACTGGTCTGTCAGGTGAGGTGGCCAGCATTTTAAAGCAAAACTGTAAATTTGAGGAGCTTTTCCATTTGCCAAATTTACCCTTAACCTTGTGCAGCCACTTACATTAAGGCAAGATACTACCAATCTGGTTGCATTCTGTATGGATACAAAGAATTCCCCAAATGCTGAGAAATCAGAGCATTCAGAAGCACCAAGAGACTGGTGCACAGCCTAGAGAAATCTGGGAGAAGGCAGAAGAGGGGATGGACCTCTCCTAGTTTCTGAGCTCCACAGAAAAGGAATTATGAATTATCCCCAATAATGGACATGCAGAGTAAAAGAGGGAGATGTTATGTGAAGGAAAGTAAGGATAAAGGAAAACATGAGCCACAGAGGGGTTTGCATTAAATTGTCACGATGGCCAAGCCCTTCAAATCAATCCATGGTTGGAAAATTTGTGCATCTGCTGGAGTGATTTCCCCAGTGAGAGATTTTAAATGTTTTCCTGGTTTGGGCGTTTGGTCAGAGCATGAGAGCATTTTTTCCCTGAAAACACAGGAAAAAAAAGCTTCCCTAGAAAGCTGGGGAAATTATAATGGGAAACAGCTCCAGCACATCTCAGTGGAGCAGGAGACCATCAGTGGCTGGCCTAGCTGTCCAGCAGAGAACAGGCAGAGGTGGCCCAAGCACAGAGGGCTCCTCCCGTGGAGCCTCCCGGTTTGCTGAGGAGGGATCGGCAGGATCCGATTCAGCCTGCTGAATAGCCGATTCAGCCTGCTGCCCTCTTGCCTCTCTCCCAACTCCCTCCAGCCTCTGCTCCCAAACCAGAGGGCACAGAGAGCAGAAGGGGAGAGGCAGCCCCAAATATCTAGCGGGAGGATGCCAAGAGGATGGAGCCGAGTTTTCTTGGTGGTGCCAACTATTATAGGACACGAGGCAACAGGCAGAAAATGATTCACAGGAAATTTCACCAGCACATGAGGAAGAACTTCTTTACTGCTGGGACAACCAAGCACTGGAATAGGCTGCCCAGAGGGCTTGTGGAGTCTCTTCATTGGAGATACTCAACAACTGCCCGGACACAATCCTGTGCCCCGTGCTCTGGGATGAAAAAGTAGTGCAGTCTCTTCGACATGACGTGATCTTGAAAGCTGGTCTTGACTTTTGAACCTTTTATTGCTGGAATAACTCAGTATTTGTGAGTTTTGGTTTGTTGTTTTTTTGTTGTGGGGTTTTTGGTTTGGTTTTTTTTTTTTTGTTTGTTTGTTTGTTTTTTTTTTTTTTTCCCGTGTAGCTTTTTTGAGTCTCTAAATATATGTTTTGGATGTATGGACATTCCTGTTTATTTCACCCTACCTGCCTTGAAACAGCCTGCTTGAACAGGGAGTTGGGACCAGATAACACTGTGGTGCCTTCCTTCCAACCTTGCCCATTCCGTGATACCGTGAGAGGCGCCTCGGCTCGCAGACCGGCGGGCACGGGGCGGAGAAGGAGCGGCCTCCGCACCGCCCTCGCTGCCCGTCCCGCCCCGGGGCGCCGAGCGGGTCCGCCGAGCTCCGGCCCCGGCAGAGGGCGCCGAGCCGGGGCTGCGGTGGCTCCGGCTCCGCCTCCGGCGGGCGGGCGAGCGGCGGCGCGGGGACGGCAGCGCGGCCCGGGCCGAGGCGCCCCGGCACCCAGGTAACGCCGGCCCGCGGGCCGCCCTCCGCCGGGGCGGGCGCGCCAAGGATCCGAGGCGGCGGGGCCGAGTCGCGGAGGCGGCTGGCGGCGGCTGGGCCGCGGCCGGGCCCCTGCGGCCTCCCGGGGCAGCCGCCAGGGAAGGCGGGGCCGCCCGGTGCCGCCGCCACCGAGCTCCCCGCCGGCGGGTCGGGGGGCGCCGGGCCCGGCTCTGCCCGCCCGGGGATTCCAGCGGGGCGGAGAGGGCGCGCCTGCGGCGCCGGGCGGGCTCACCGCACTCCCGGGCCGCTTGTACCCGCTGGCCTGCGCGGAACAAGCTAAGGTCGAGCGCTAAAAAGAAAGAATAATATTTGTTTGCACGTTCTGCAAACAATATTTGCAATAATATTTCTTTGCGCGTTCTTGCATTTCCAAATAGCTGTTGGAATTTGCCCCCGAACTGAGGAGAGGCCTGTGTCTTCTGCAGTCGCTGTACCGTCCTACAATTCAAACTATTTGTCCTATATTTTAAGGTCACATATTTAGATATAAGAAAAAAGCCAGGGGAGGTGTGGTTATTTTTATTTGGCCAGTAATTGCTCTCATTGATCAGGGCTTTTTTCTCAGCCACAAATACCGGCTCATTTAATGTTTCGGCAGAGGTCACTTGGGTGCGGGGAAACCAGACTCTAATCTCGTAAGGAAACACGTGTTTCCGTGGATATGAGATCACAGTAAAAGCCAGCGCAGCGCCCAGCTCGTAGGGGCTGTAAATCAGTTTCTGAGAGCGTTGAAAGACATCTGGGGTGGTTTTGGGGTGTTTGCACCTCCTTATTCCAGGTCAGAGAGAGGAGCAGCAGCGTTGTATTGATCAGTCTGACACAGCAGCACCGGGGAGCTTTCATATGAGCCTGCTGTTGCCAGTGCCATTCATGGTGTTACGCCTGTTGCGGTACATAGAGAGAGCCGTGTTATTTCTGCCGAGCACTACCGCGGCGCCAGTTCCCATCTGGAGAAACAGGGGGGGACGTTGTGCAGTGTTTTGCCACGCAGGGGTGTTGTGGTCCAAGCAGAAACGGAGGTTAAGCAGCTTTCAGCTTTTCTGGATTTGCTTGCTTGCAGTGTTCAGCTACTTGCTTGTATTGACAATGACTCATGATAATTAGAGATCTCCCCTGCTTTTTATGACACAGATAGCGGCGTTACTGTGTATTTTGTGATTGTATTTCAGATGTAGGGAGCAAAGTGCCACAAATGTGTTTGCACAGTTAATGTTGAACACCAGAAAAGTAATTACAAATGAAGTATTCTGCTGGGCTTTTCTGCGTTTGTTTCTCATCTGGTGTCTTAGCTCTTTGTAGTGTTGGCCAGTGTATGAGAAAGTCTGATCTAAAGCCACCTAAAGCCTTGTGCTTTCAGGTGATGCATCACTATATGGGGAACTGGATACTCATCTTTTTGTAGTAAGTGTTATGACATATGTAGGGAAATCCTTCCAATCCGTCAAAGCAGTTGCTCATTTTTACATAAGAATGTTTGTTTTATTTTAGGTTATGCTATGACTGGCTTCAGACTTCCCATCAGCACTTTAAGAAAACTGAATGTCTGGTTTGGACTGTGGGAGAAATTTCCCTCAAATAAACTGTATCCCACTTGGAGGAGAAGCTTATTCTGTAGCTGTCAAGCAAGCACAGTAAACTACAGAAGATGTTTCAGTTTTTCCCCAGTCAGACTCAGTGCACTAAGACTCTCTCCAGAGTATATCTCAGTACTTTCTCTGAGGAACAAAAGCAGCAAAAGCTCTAAAAAGAGCAGACAAAGCTTACAAGAAGAGGAGGAAGAAGAGGATGAAGATGAAAGTAATTTGGAAGATGAATTTGAAAATGACCCCAATGTAGTAAAAGATTACAAGGATCTTGAAAAAGTAGTGCAGTCTCTTCGATATGACGTGATCTTGAAAGCTGGTCTAGACATGGCAAGAAAGTAAGTACAGAAGAAACAACTTGCTACTGAGAAAGATGTCATGCGTCTAAAATTTGACTTTTGATAAGCTTTTACTGCTGGAATAACTCCAGTATTTGTGGGGGAGTTTTTTGGGGTAGCTTTTTTGACTCTCTAAATAGATGTTTTGGATGTATAGGTGTTCCTGTTTATTAACCTCCCTTGAAATAGCCTGATTTTGCTTTTTTCTATCTCCAGTATTTCTAAGATTGCTGAGGAGGCATTTGGTAATCACTTCCTATTTATTTAAAATTAAGGAAATGCAAAATACTGTACTGTGTAATATGAAAAGGTCTAATTTGAGATTGAGGGAATAAAATAATGCACTATTTAAATGAATGGAGAAATAGGGGCTGGTAAGTATAAGCTTCACAGGCCACCAGGTAAATGTGCAGTCTATAAATGTATCACAGTGTTTGATCTAATGCCACCTGCAGAAGTCTGATATCACTGTGTTGTTGGAACAAAATATTAGTATAACTTGATAACTAACAAATTATTAAACTGGCTGGTGCAGGAAAGGGGATATTATTTATTGGATATTCAAGAGACAGATCTCTAGAAACAGCTTTTCTGGCACAGAGCAACTATAGGCTATTATTTCATTTAGTATTCGTGAAAGCCCTTTTCTTTACTTCCAGTTCAAATCTGAAGGTGTCCTTTACACACAAATTAGAGGTGTAGAAATGTGCCTTGCCTATGAATGGTGGTGTTGTGTTTCTGCAAAGAAACAATTGCATTTTGTTTGCTGCACACTGTAACTGCAATAAAACCTTGTTTTTCTTCAGTAAAGTAGAAGATGCATTCTACAATAATGAACTCAGGCTGAATGGAGAAAAACTATGGAAGAAAAGTAGAACTGTAAGACTTTTTAATTTTTTTTTTTTTAATATAGTACAAGAAAATATCTAAGGCATGATCTCCCTCTAGATCACTCTGCAAAGGTGAATGCACAGCATTGCTAACAGCACTTCCACCTGGGGGGGATGGTGTGACCATGGTTCCCTGGGTAAAACTTTATTCCCTAAGGCAGACAGGAAACTTGTGTGGTTGGAGAGTCAAATCTAAGTCTGAAAGTCAGGAGAAGGCAGCAAGGACGGAACATTTTAAGCTGCTGAAAGAAGTGATGATACCACTATGCGAGGTTGGTGGAGTAGCAATTATTAAATCTGAGATATTGGTGGAGCAGGCACATGATTAAAGAATAAGAGGAAGTTTGATGATAGAAAGGGATTGAAACTGGAGTAGCTGAGGGAAGGTTGTTGTACCTGTAATAGAGCACACAGGACCACAGTTAGGAGAGAGCCAGAAGGATCACCAGACATGTACTTCTACCAACCCTTTCTTTATGTGAGGGTGATCCTCAGTGGTGGCTACTGTCATCAAAGGGCAATATGGTGAGAAGTTTTGATTCCTGATCCTGTAGAGTTAAGGCTGGTTTATGAGAGGTGTACTGCTTCTGTGACTTGTGAGAGGAGCACAGGCACTTGCTGAGCACTCTGTTCTTTGAAACACTTTAACTGTTTTAAAGGCAGGAAGAAGAACTTTGCTGGTTTGTGTCTGTGTTGACAGGAAATAAAGACATACATGAAACCTTTTTCACAGAGTTAGGTGTTGGTTGTATTACATGGAGCCTGAAGCTCTTGGCAGGGGAGGTCCTGACACATGTAATTGTGTATTGCCATGGCTTTCCTGGAAGTTCATCACTGGAGGATCTATAATAGGTCTGGTAGTGGCTGCCTTCCTCCTCTCCTCTGAGATAGGAATATTAAGTGGAAAGAAAGGAACATGGCGGGGATTTCCCCAAGGAATGTTTATAATCACTCATCTCTTTCTGTTTCCAGGTGAAACTTGGTGACACACTGGATCTCATAATAGGTGAAGATAAAGAAACAGGAACTGCAGTAGTTATGCGGGTAGTCTTGAAAAAATTATCTGACAAAACTGAAAATGAAAAATACAAAGTTATTTTGAGGCGTTGGAAAAACTTAAAAGTGCCCAAACAGGATGTACTTAAGTAACAAGGGGTTGCATGTGGCAGCATAAGATTTTTGCAGAAAAACATATTTTTTTGTTAAATATGAATTTTGGTTGAACAAAATTACAGTACCCTTTTTTAAGGGCTTGTGTCAGAATGTTATCTCACTCTGCTGCGTACATCAATAATCATGCAATAAAGCCTGTCACTTTTTGCTGGTAGCTTTGTCTTGTGGTACTGTAAGTTAAAAGATCCAACACTTACATTTCCAGGAAGTTTCTTATAAATAATGAATCAATAAAGACTGATTTGATCACTATTTAATTGCTGTCTAATTTTGTTAATCAGAAAGGTTCCATTAAAGCTGACATCACATCAAGCAAAATGGCTTTGTTTTATCTCTGTATTCATGAAGTATGACGAAAGCCTTCAATTATGTAAAGTTCCTTTTTCATTATTTAATCTTAATTAAAGGTTAACAATACCAACTCCATGCTTACATATGCTGCTGCTATACCAAGAATACAGCAGGTTACTGATTGCAGTGACATATTTCTAAGCAGGAAAACTTCATGGTGACAGAGAATCATAGAATCAGAATAGTTTATGTTGAAGAGACAGGATCATCAAGTCCAACTATTAACCCAGCACTGCCAAGCCCATCGCTAAATTGTGTCTGTAAGTGCCACATCTACACACCATTCAAATACCTCCAGGGGTGGTGACTCCACCACTTACCTGGGCAGCCTGTTCCAATGCTTGACAACCCCTGCCAGTGAAGAAATCTTTCCTGATATCCAATCTAAAACTCACCTGGTGCAATTTGATGCTCTTTCCTCTTGTCAAATCATTTGTTGTCTGGGAGAAGAGACTATCCCCATTCCCCATCACTCTCTGGGTCCAGCCATCTGGAAAAGTTTTTACCCAGTGAATGATGCACCTGTCCAAGCCATAAGCAGCCAGTTTCTCAAGAAGGATGCTGTGGAAAATACCAGAAGCTTTACTAAAGTCCAAGTAGACAACATCCACAGCCTTTCCTTCATTCATTAAGGAGGTTGGTTTATCACAGATGGAGATCAGGCTGGTCAAGCTGGACCTTCCTTATATCTCCTTTCCAGAGAGTTTCTAAGGCTTTCTTTTCAGTTTTGCAAGATTTCGTTTCCCTTCCCAAAAGGAAACGAAATCTTGCAATTTCAATGGGGATCGATTGGGCAAGCTTTGGTCTATGTCCCTACTCTTGATGGCATACCATGCCTTTTGATGGCTTTCACTTTGGCCAAGATTTTTTATTTTTTTTTAGTATCTATGCCATGTCCCTCATATCTTCTCCTCCAAGTTGTGTCTTCCTCTTTGACTTTTTTCCCCTGCTTTTGCAACATCTGTGAGCTTAGTTTTGGCCTGTTTTGGTCCTTTGCACTGCACCTGATATAATCCCGGTCCATTTTATTGTAGTCACCAAATTTCCCAATTTTTTTTTTTCTCCTCCAATTGCAATTCCTTTGATGGTATCTCTATTCCAGAGTGTTTCTAAGTCCTTCCTTTCTGTTTTGGCCTTCAGCAGGGATCAATTTTGGCAAGCTTTGCTGCATGTCCCTGCACTTGATGGCATGCCATGCCTTTTGATGGCTTTGACTTTGGGACAGATTTTTTTTTTTATTTTTTAAGTATCCATGCCATGTCCCTCATATCTTCCCCTCCAAGTTGTGTCTTTCTCCTTGATGTTTTCCCCCTGCTTTTGCAACATCTGTGAGCTTAGTTTTGGCATCTTTTGGTCCTTTGCACTGCAGCTCATTTCCTCACAGACCATTTTTTGAAGACACTAAATCTCCCGATTTTCTGGGTTTTTTGGGATTTTTTTTCAATTGCATTTCATTTGATCATATCTCCTTTCCAGAGTGTTTTTAAGTCTTTCTTTTCAGGTTCTCAAGATTTCGTTTCCCTTCCCAAAAGGGAATGTTATTTCCTAAGGAAATGTGCAAGGCCAAATGGGACAGGTGCTGTGCTAACTGAAAGTCCGTGGGCACTCCATGCCCTAGAGAGCTTAACACAACTTGCCTGGGAAAAACCTCACAGCTTTCAGGGTCTAAAGTCATTTGGAAGCTTTAGGGCACTGCAGTGTGGAGGAAACTCAGCATGGTGCCATCTTTGAAAGCCTTCACTTTCCCAAGCAGATGAGATGGGAACCCTGGCACAGGGACTTGTCTGATTTTTACCAATTTATGTCATATGTCCCAAATTTAACTTGTAAAAAAATCCAGCTTTGATTTCTTGCTCCCATCACCGGGCCCACTCTGGGGCTCATCACTTTATGCTTAAGGCAATGCCATTGGAAAAACAAACATGGATTTCAATGCCTGTGATGCATCAAAATAAACCCCACTTCTCCAGCATCTGGCTGAATGTTGCAGCACACAGACTCTCAAACTAAAAAGGACACTGAGTCCCCTGACCTGCTGAGCACATCCAGGGCTCTGCATGATTATCATAAGCAAAAAAGGGACAGAAGAACCCAGATCCTGAAGCCTGACACTGCTCAAACAGGGATCAGTATCAATATCACAACACTCTCCACCGCAGAAAAACATCTCTGCTGTTTGTGTCACCCAGCACAGTCCCCCCAAACCAACATTCAAATAGTCAAGAGTGACACTGGCCCCGGGTAAGGGGATACCCAGCACATTTACATCCCTGCACCTGCCCTGCTGCCCACAGCAGAGGCACCAAAATCCCTAGAGTGCCTTTAGCTTAGGCATGGAATCCTGCTCCTCTATTTCACATCTGAAATTACAAGTCATGGCTGTGAGGATGTTCACCTCTATGTTCAGCAATTAGGTAGAAAAGGGCTTTGGCCATGACACCCCTACCCACAGCACAAGGCAGAGAGCTTGAGTAAGTAGGCTTTGAGTAGGAAATGGGCCTGTCCTAGAAAGAAGTCAGCCCTTCAAGCTAAGCATCATTTTTTTCTCTAAACAAACCAAAGTAGGAATCTGTTCATAAGAGATAACATCACAGAGGAAAAGTACAGAGATCTTTTCTTGTTTAGAGAAGAGAGAAAATGCTGGGGGTTCATTTCCTGTAGCCAGAGAGCTCTTGCTTGGGGTTTCATTTTTCCTGCCTCCACCACAGCATCAGATGATATCTCCTTGGTTGCTGTGGTCCTGCTGTGCAAGGCCAAATGGGACAGGTCCTGTACTAACCCAAAGGGCACGGGCAGTCCATGCCCCACAGAGCTTAACACAACTTGCCTGGGTCTAAATTCATTTGGAAGCTTCATGGCACTGCAGTGTGGGGGAAACTCAGCATGGTGCCATCTTTAAAAGCCATTACTTTCCCAAGCAGATGAGATGGAACCCTGGCACAGGGACTTGTCCTGATTTTTACTCTTTCCCACCATATGCCACAAATTAAACATGCAAAAGATCCAACTTTAATTTCTGTGTCTCCCCATTGCATGTTCCACTATGTGTCTCATCACCTATTCTTAAAGCAATGCCATTGGAAAAACAAACATGGATTTCGATGCCTGTGAAGCATCAAAATAAACTCCAGTTTTCCAGCATGTAGGCTGAATGTTGCAGCAGCCAGACTCTCAAACTAAAAAGGACACTGAATCCCCTGACCTGCTGAGCACATCCAGGGCTCTGCATGATCATCATAGGCAAAAAAGGGACAGAAGAACCCAGATCCTCAAGCCTGACACTGATCAAACAGGGATCAGTATCAATATCACAACACTCTCCACTGCAGAAAAACATCTCTGCTCTTTGTGACACCCATCACAGCTCCCCCAAACCAACATTCAAATAGTCAAGAGTGGCCCCGGGTAAGGGGATACCCAGCACATTTACATCCCTGCACCTGCCCTGCTGCCCACAGCAGCGGCACCAAAATCCCCCCCAGCAGCAGCAGCAGCTCTATAAAGCTCCTCTTGCCATCCCTGACACTCCACCAACAGCAGCCACTGACCTGCCTCAGGCTCTGCTGCCACAGCCCCCTTGGCCAGCACAGCTCTGCTCCCCAGCTCGCACCATGGGAGCTTGTTACCCTCCACAGGAATTCAATGTCACTTCATATGGGGCCACAACTGTGGCCATCATCACCCTGGAGGTGTTTGTGGGCATGTCAATAAATGCTTTCATTGTTTGTGTGCTTTGCATTGCCTGGGTCAAAAAGAAAACCCTGAACTCTAATGAGAAGATCTTGCTGCTGCTGGGATGCTCCAGGTTTTGGTATTTGTGCCTCACATGGATATACCGCTTCCTCTCTATGATTTATCCCAATTTCCTTCAAGTTCAAACCATACGTCAACTAATTAGATCCTTGGCAACCTTTTTTAATTATTCCAACTTGTGGGTCTCAGCCTGTCTTTGTGGTTTCTACTGCATAAAAATTGCCAATTTCAGGAACAGCTTCTTCATCTACCTGAAAGTAAAAATTGACAGGATGGTGCCCTGGCTCTTGTTGGGGTCAGAGACTGTAGCCTTGGCTATCAGCATCTTTATCGCTGACCTCTCTGAAACTCTCCAGAGGAACAACATCACTTCCACCTGCCAAGGAAATTTTTGGGAAGTAACTATCAGAAAGGATATACATCTTTTCTCTACTTTTTTACTCTCTGGTTTTGTATTTGCTGCTTCATTCCTGGTAGTCATCTTTGCTGCTGTTTTCCTTCTCTTTTCTCTCTGGAGGCACAAGCGCACGATGCAGACAAGCTCCATGAAGGACCTCAGCATGGATGCCCACATCAGAGCCATGAAATCTGTTCTCTCCTTCTTAGTGATGTACAGCATCAACTTTGTATGTTTGGTCTTGACAATAATTTATGCCACGAAGAAAGAAAATATCATGAAACTCCTTTTATATATATATCTGTGTGCTTTTCCAGCTGTTCATTCTCTTATTCTGATTTTCAGTAATCCCAAGCTGGAAAAGGCACTGCTGAAGATTCTCTCCTGTGAGAGAATGTGTGAGTTTTTCATCAAGTAGGAATGTGATAACAGCTGGAGTTCATGCAAAATCTTGAAAACTGTAGAAAACAAGTAATTTAATTTCTGATGCAGCTCTCCAGGCAGTGTAGATGATATTGATGTTCACTCTTCAACATCCAAGTTATGAAAACTTCATTTGTATCTTTTGAGCTAAATTATTGTGAACTAAATACCTTTTTATCATATTTAGATTTAGCTAAATGTTTGAGACATAAATTTTTTATTAACAAAGTCATTTGGCCCTGATGGTAGGAACGATGCTTAAGCCCCTGTGTGGTGAAGGGATTAATGGGGACATGAGTCTGCTGGTGGGGTGATGGATCATCAGGCAGAGCCCCTTTACCTCTGCCTGGGCCCAGTGGAAGAGGGAGTGATGCTAATTAAGTGTTCAGCCCCTTCCCAAGAGTCACAGCCTTTGCAATCACAACCCTGGGTATCCCTCATCTCCACAGCAGCTGGCTGCCCACCAGCATTCACCATGGCAGCAAGGAGGTATTTTGACTGCAGCCTCACCTGCATTTCTCCCAAAAGTATCCATTTGGCATTTCAAACCCTCCCTGGCAGAGGATGAGACCATGACCCCACTGTGCAGACAGGACAGCAGGATTGCTTTGCTCTCCTCCCCAAACAGGGAACACCTCTTGGTTAAGATTTGCTCTTTTGATTTTGTCAGATTGTACCCTGGTGAAATTCTGCTCATAGGCCTACCTGGTGGTGAAGTTGAGCTTAATGAAATACCCACTGCTCTTCTGTTTTTCTTCTTTTTTCCTAAATATATTTAGAGCTAGTCCAGTGAGTGTATTTATTAGTGGCAATTCCAAATTTGTATTTCTACAATAAAATGCATGAGTTGTGATTCTGTGAATCTGAAAGTTCTTATTGAACATGACAAGACTTACATGTTGAATTTGCCATAATCAGAAATTAAACTGAGCTGCACCCAGGCCCTTTCATCTCTGAGGACCAGCAAGGGCTTTATTTTCTGCCAAATTTCTATACTCTTAATGGAACAGAAAAATGTGCAAGACTGGAACACAAACTGGCTGCAAAAAATAATAATGGAATGGAATAATAGCATCAAAATAAATGGAATAACAATCCTGCCAACCTGCCACAAATGTTTTGGTATTCACAGAATGAAATGGCTGCAATGAATAGGTTTCTCTCTATTTTGGAACACATTTCCTTCTGCTGTGGCCCTTCTGTGTGATATATTATGGGCTGTATCAGTGCCTGGCAGTGGCTGATAGCTCAGTGTGAACAAGCTGAGCCCTGTCACTCACCAGAGGTGGTCACTGAGCCACAAAGAGCGAGGCAGGAACGGCCCTGGGGAGCTCAGGGGGTGCAGAGCCCCCTTCCCACTCCAGCCCTGCGTGTCCTCTGTGCCTCACTGCCTGCAAGGACAGGATTGCCTGCTCTGTGGGACTGCTCTCCTGGCCTGCTCTGACCTGGAGATGAGATTGGCTTTTCCCAGTGCACTCTGGCTCAGTGAAAAACCCAGCTAACAGGCTTTGCTCTCAGTCAGGGAAACAGCTTGAGGAGTCAGGAGTGGAGGAGACAACTCATTAAGATCTGACTGCAGCCCCTATTCAGCTTGCCCCTGTGCTGCTGTGGGGGAGGAGATGGAGGAGCTGGAGATGAAGAAGGGAAGTTGAGCCTCAGATGAAAGGGGTGTGGAGGGAGTGTGATCAAGTTTTCCATTTCTTCCTCATTATCCTGCTCAATTTTCTATATTTAAATAAATTACATTCATTTTCCTGGTGTCAAATGCATTGTGTACATGACAGTAACTGGTGAGTGATCTCCCTGCCATTCTTTCGAACCCTGAGTATTTCCATCGTGTTTTTCACCCCTTTTCTTCCTGTGGGCGAGAGAGAAGGAACACCTCAGTGGAGTTCTGCCTTCTCCCTGAGGGCAACCCATCACAGCAGGTGAAACACGAAATAGTGTCAGTAAATACAAAACAGAACCTGAATTGGTCATTTCTACCAGCAGCTCAGGTCCAGAGGCAGATTGTAAGCAGCTCTGCAAGACACATCTCCCCTGTGAAAGACCTTGCAAGGACAGGAACAGCCACACATCCCTCCTTCCCCTGCTGCTGCTCATGCACTTCAACCTTTAACATGACAAACCTGACCACTTCCACAGGAAAGCCCTGGAAGATCCATCTCATACCCTACATCCATTGCAACATCCATCCCTCACAACCTCACATGCCACAAAACTCAGCAGGCAAAACCCAGCACCTTGCACATGTTACCACACAAAACACCACAGCCCCAGTGAACCACACTGCAGATCCATTCTTCCATCCCCCTGAAACCCCTGAGAATGTGACAGCCAGCACAGAATCCCTGTCCTGTGCACCAGCCCCACTCAGCTGGCACTGCAGAGAACAGGGTGTCCATCAGCACAGCCACCCTGCACAGCCCATGGGGACAGATGCAGGATGTGCCCAGCCTGGAGAAGCTGACACATGAGAGGTGCCAGAAATCAATGGGAATGGCTGCTCAGTGCTGGCCCAGGATGGAAAACTGCTCTGGGTCACATTCCAAGTCTTTATGGTGGCCAATCAATGCAATTAGGAGCATGTGATATGAATATTCATGTAACATATTCCTGGCTCTTATATCCCACAGAAAACATGGCTACCATCATTTGGAAGAGAGAAAATGCTGGGGGTTCATTTCCTGTAGCCAGAGAGCTCTTGCTTGGGGTTTCATTTTTCCTGCCTCCACCACAGCATCAGATGAGATCTCCTTGGTTACTGTGGTCCTGCTGTGCAAGGCCAAATGGGACAGGTCCTGTACCACCCCAAAGGGCACGGGCAGTCCATGCCCCACAGAGCTTAACACAACTTGCCTGGGAAAAACCTCACAGCTTTCAGGGTCTAAAGTCATTTGGAAGCTTTAGGGCATTGCAGTGTGGAGGAAACTCAGCATGGTGCCATCTTTGAAAGCCTTCACTTTCCCAAGCAGATGAGATGGGAACCCTGGCACAGGGACTTGTCTGATTTTTACCAATTTATGTCATATGTCCCAAATTTAACTTGTAAAAAAATCCAGCTTTGATTTCTTGCTCCCATCACCTGGCCCACTCTGGGGCTCATCACTTTATGCTTAAGGCAATGCCATTGGAAAAACAAACATGGATTTCGATGCCTGTGAAGCATCAAAATAAACCCCACTTCTCCAGCATCTGGCTGAATGTTGCAGCACACAGACTCTCAAACTAAAAAGGACACTGAGTCCCCTGACCTGCTGAGCACATCCAGGGCTCTGCATGATTATCATAAGCAAAAAAGGGACAGAAGAACCCAGATCCTGAAGCCTGACACTGATCAAACAGGGATCAGTATCAATATCACAACACTCTCCACCGCAGAAAAACATCTCCGCTGTTTGTGACACCCATCACAGCTCCCCCAAACCAACATTCAAATAGTCAAGAGTGGCCCCGGGTAAGAGGATACCCAGCACATTTACATCCCTGCACCTGCCCTGCTGCCCACAGCAGCGGCACCAAAATCCCCCCCAGCAGCAGCAGCAGCTCTATAAAGCTCCTCTTGCCACCCCTGACACTCCACCAACAGCAGCCACTGACCTGCCTCAGGCTCTGCTGCCACAGCCCCCTTGGCCAGCACAGCTCTGCTCCCCAGCTCGCACCATGGGAGCTTGTTACCCTCCACAGCAATTCAATATCACTGTGTATGGGCCCATGGCTTTGGCCATCATCACCGTGGAGGCATTTCCTGGCATGTGGATAAATGCTTTCATCATTTGTTTGCTTTGCATTGCCTTGGTCAAAAAGAAAACCTTGAACTCTAATGAGAAGATCTTGCTGCTGCTGGGATGCTCCAGGTTTTGGTATTTGTGTTTCTCATGGTTACATGTCTTTGTCTCAGAAATTTTTCCCTATTACCTTCAAGTTCATCCCATATTTCCACTACTTCAAGGTTCTTACAGCTTTTGTAATTGTTCTAACTTGTGGGTTTCTGCCTGTCTTTGTGGTTTTTATTGTATAAAAATTGCCAATTTCAGGAACAGCTTCTTCATCTACCTGAAAGTAAAAATTGACAGGATGGTGCCCTGGCTCTTGTTGGGGTCATTGATGTTCTCCCTGATTATTGGAATTCTTGTCTACAACACTATTGATAAAGCTATCTGTAAAAACCTCAATTTCACCTGCCCAGAAGAACTTTGGAAAGCAACAATTGATATAGAGGAACGTTTTTTCCATCTTTATTTTCTCACTGGTTTTGTACTTGCTGCTTCATTCCTGGTGGTCATCTTTGCTGCTGTTTTCCTTCTCTTTTCTCTCTGGAGACACAAGTGCAAGATGCAGACAAACTCCATGAACAGCCTCAGCATGGATGCCCACATCAGAGCCATGAAATCTATTCTCTCCTTCTTCATAATGTACAGCATCAACTTTATGTTTCTGATCTTGACTCTAGTTTATTCAATGGATTACCAAAGTCATGTGCTATTTCTAAGTTTCTCAATTCAACATGCTTATCCAGGTGTTCATTCCCTTATTCTCATTCTCAGCAATCCCAAGCTGGAAAAGACACTGCTTAGGATTCTCTCTTGTGTGAAGTGCAAGCTTTGCATGAGGTAGAAACTGTTACAAATGCTGGAGCTCATGCAAAATATCTTTAGAGAAAACAATTTCAATTAATGTTCATTGCAACTCTCCAGGCAGAGTAGATTGGAGAGAAGTTCAGCCTAGATGTTAGGAATATACATTTCAAACTCTTTAAACTAATGTTAGTAGGAGGCAAATGAATTTTTATTTGCATTTAATTAAAACAGCTCTTAGAATTAAATTATTGTACGTAGCAAAGTCATTTAGACCTTGTACAGGTGCTGGATGCAAAAGGACAATAATCATGCTGCAAACCTGGCTCAAACATTTTAGTTTTCACTGATTGAATTGACTGAATGAAACAACAGCTTTATCTCAATTTTGGTATATCCTTCCTTCTGCTGTGGCCCTGTGCTGTGGCATATATTATGGGCTGTATCAGTGCCTGGCAGTGGCTAATAGCTCAGTGTGAACACGCTGAGCCCTGTCACTCACCAGAGGTGGTCACTGAGCCACAAAGAGCGAGGCAGGAACGGCCCTGGGGAGCTCAGGGGGTGCAGAGCCCCCTTCCCACTCCAGCCCTGCGTGTCCTCTGTGCCTCACTGCCTGCAAGGACAGGATTGCCTGCTCTGTGGGACTGCTCTGACCTGGAGATGAGATTGGCTTTTCCCAGTGCACTCTGGCTCAGTTACAGCCCCAGGAAGGTGGGTTTTGTGCAAGGTGCAGCGTGGAATGAAGCCACAGCTTCATCTCACAGTGACCCACAGGCAGATGTACAGGGTGCCTGGGCCAGGAGCTGCAGCTGGGGGCCTGTGGGGTCTCAACCAGGTGAGGTCAAGGCTGTCCCATGCTGGGAAAAGCCAATTCCAGGCACTCTAATGGTCCCAACACCAGACGTTGCTCATCTCATCAGCGACCCTTGTGGCTCCTCTGGGAAAAGAGAAGTCCTGAAGGACTGCAGGCCATGGGAGGGAGCCATGCTGGAGCAGGAGAAAAATGAAGGAGACAACTTTTTATGAACTGCCAACAACATTCCCTGTGCTCCTGTGCTCCTGTGCTCCTGAGGAGAAGAGGTGCTAGAGAATCTGAATGAGTTAAACTGAGCCAGAGATTATTGCAGGGGTGAAGATCAAATATTCTAGTTGTGTGCATGTTCTACATCATCCTACTCTGTTTTCAATTGGCAATAAATTAAACTGATTTTCCCTGTGTCAAGTCTGTTTTGTCTGTGAGAATAACTGGGGAGTGATTCCCCTGTCTTGGTCTCATCTCATGAGCAGTTCCATCTTATTTTGCCCCCTTGTCCTATTCCAGAGTGAGAGTCAAGGAGTGACTAGGGGGGCTCTAAGAGCTGCCCAAGGACAACACACCATGAGAGTGAAATGTGAAATAGTTCCAGTGTGGAGGAACACATTCAGTGCAGACAGCTCAGGGAGCAGCTGCAATGGGAGGGAGCTGCAGGTTGTGGGGAAGTGCTGGGAGTCCCAAGCATGGTGCCAAGCCTTGCACAGCAAAGGGCACAGGGACTTGTGGCACCAGCCAGCTGACTGGACACTTAAGACACCCCAGTCATCATGTGCACTGACAGGAAGGACACAAAATCCCAGGGGTTCAATTGTTTGGGCTACCTCCTCAGAGGCACCCAGCTTGAGCTGCTTCTGTGCTACTGTGCCATGATTAAAGTGCTTGAAAGATCCAGAGGCCTGATACTCCACTATGGGAAAGCCAGTGCCAAGCTGGTGAGGAAACCTGGTCTGGCTGTGAGCGTGGTGTGTGCAGGGAGTGGAGTGGGGCAGCTGCCCATGGTGAAGGGGCTTTGGTCCCTGCAGTGACAGTCTCTGGTGCTGGGCCGTGACTGTCAGAGGCTGCCTGGGTGGTGAGACAGGAAAGTTTCCTTCACACCAGCATGAACAGAGCAGAACCTGAACTGGTCACTTATTTTACCAGCTCACGCTCAGAGGGTTGTTTTACCTCACACCCAGTGCCAGGTGTGCATTTCTCATCTCACCTGCCAAAAGCCTCCTTCCTGCTTCTGAACCAAGCGATACAACCATTTAGGCCAGAGCAACCTCTCAACCACTGCAGTATCACTTTTTCCAAAGACCACACAGACTAGCAGGCTGCCTCACGAAACTACCCAACTCTCCTTAAATAGCAACTCCCCAGAAACAAGCAAACAAATAATTAATGCCACTTGATAACATGCCAATCCACCTTCTGGAGCTAGGAAGCATTTGGAGTTGAATTTATATTTCCATGACAAGTTTGTGACACCTGCCCTGAGGAGATTTCATTTTGTTTTCTAGGGTTCTGAAACAATTGTGGTCTTCTGCATATTGAAGGCCAGTTATGGATTGAATAGATTTTCTCAGAAGAAACTGGGCCACTAATAGCCTAACCAGTTAGCTAATCAAGGCTAATCCTCTTGGATTTCCTATAATAATGAAGTATTCTGGAGAGGGAAGATGTTCAGCCTAAACCAAGCTCAGATGGAAGCAATGCAGTCTGTGTGTGATGTCTCTCAGATCTTAATACAGCTGTGTGTCCCTCCATATGCATAAAATCAGCAGTCTGATGCATTTTGAGATGCACAAGGACATTGAAAAAAATGCACATAAGCTGGTAGATACAATGTCCTGGAGAATCCTTCCTGTTCTTCAGTGGTGCCAGAGGGATTTGAACAAAAAGCAGACCCCTGTCTTTCAAGCACCTGATCCATATTTTCTTGATCTCAAAACTCAGCACTGGAGATTCTGATTTATAGACACCTTTACTTTTTTTAAGGTACCATATTCCTCACACTGAGCTGATTCCAAGCCACAGTCACAGTGTGATCCTGCTATTGTAATATTTTATCCTGGTTCTGACCAGGACAGGGTTAATTTTTGCCAGGGTAAATTTTTTGTTAATTTTTTTATCATCTCCAGGTAGAGGATAGTTGTTCAGGAGAGGGTTCAGTTCAGATGATACAGCAGGAAAGGGCAGGGCCAGCACTCAGGGGTTATTCTATGCCACCTCAAGGACAGGGGGCAAGAGAAAGGCTCTGTCTGTCAGATCAAACAGAGAACAGTCTCAAAATCACAACACTCTCCACTGCAGAAAAACATCTCTGCTGTTTGTGACACCCAGCACAGCTCCCCCAAACCAACATTCAAATAGTCAAGAGTGACACTGGCCCCGAGTAAGAGGATACCCAGCACATTTACATCCCTGCACCTGCCCTGCTGCCCACAGCAGCGGCACCAAAATCCCCCCCAGCAGCAGCAGCAGCTCTATAAAGCTCCTCTTGCCATCCCTGACACTCCACCAACAGCAGCCACTGACCTGCCTCAGGCTCTGCTGCCACAGCCCCCTTGGCCAGCACAGCTCTGCTCCCCAGCTCGCACCATGGAAGCTTGTCACCCTCCACAGCAATCCAGTGTCACTACATACAGGGCCACAACTGTGGCCCTAATGACTATCTTGGTTTGAAAAGACAGGTATCTGCTAAGGAAGGCAGGAGTCCCCCTTGAAATGGAAAATGTAAACCTTCTCTCTCCAGCTTACTATAATTTTGAAATTAAGGGGCTCTCAGGAAAAGACAGGGGAATAGGAATAGCAGTTCTTTACTAGGAAAATTAAAAATACAAATGGAAGGTACAAAAAAAAACTACTTACAGAGTCAGAACACGACCTGACACCTTGTGGGGCAGGGTGTTGGTAGCAGCCTGATTGAATGGTGGCTACAGCCCTCCTGCAGTGCCAGGTGTACTTCTGTGTAAGCAATGATCCTGTAGAAGAGTGTAATTTTCTTCTGCAGGTGCAGTGGTGATGTAGATGGGCATAGTCTTCCTCTGGGAATTCAGTGAGAAAAGGCTGCCTCTGGTGTTCCAAATGTCAGATTACATCCAGGTAGGAATTCTTGGCTCAGCCCCCTGGGTGGAGCATCTCTGAGTTCAATTCTTCTCAATAACAAATTCATTTAGATCTGGTACATGGCCTGGATGCAAAGGGGCAATAAGAGTACTGCAAACCTTCCTCAAGCGCTTTGGCATTGGCTGATTGAAAAATGACTTAACTCAGCATCAGGTTTATTTGTGTTTGGGTTTATATTTCTTTCTGCTGTGTCTCTGTTTTTTGCAATATTATCACTTGTAACACTGGGTAGGGTGGGTGCAACTTGAAAGACTGCAGGCTATGGCAGTCTTTCAAAGCTGCCATGATCCTGAAGGACTGCAGCCCATGGGATTCACACTTGAGCATGGGAGAAAGTGAGGAGGAAGGAATGGAAAACTTTTTATGGACTGACTGCAACCTTCATTCCCCATCCCCCCACACTACTGTGGCAGAGGAACTGGAGAAGCCAGGAATGAAAGAGTGAATTTTAATTTGTGAAGATGAAGAGGAGAAGGCAAAGGGTTCTAGTTTTATGTTTGTTGCTCATTATGCTACTCTATTATCAATAGCCAATAAAATAAATTCATTTTTCTCAACTCAAGTCTGTTTTCTCCATGACAGTAGCACCTTCTCTTCTCCTCTTGGCCTATTGCAGAACAAGAATAAAGGAGCAGCTAGGTGGGGGCATGGCACCCACCCAAGCTCAACAAACCCCAGCATATTCTCTGAACATGAAAGAATTCCAGCATGAGCAGAGCAGAATCTGCTTTGTTCATTTCTGTCACTAGCTTGGGCACAGAGGGACATTTTTTCCTGTGCCTGGTGCTAGTGGTGCATTTTCCACCCATTCTTGGCAGGGTTTGTTTGGCCTCCTGTTCTCCCAGGAGGAAAGTATCTGCCAGAGGTGGAGACCAAATATCTGAGGCCTCCCTCAGACAAGGGAGGAACTGAAGCCCAAGATCTTTTGGACACACCATTCCCCTGAGCAGAGTCATAAAAGGGGCTGGGGGCACTGCTAAAAACAAGGCAGTGCTCCAATGCTCTTGGAAGTCACAGAGAAATGAAAGAAGTGATGAGCATCTGTTCCCTTTTGCTGGGCCAGGAATGTGAGTTACAGCCTGTTCAACCCACGTGTCCAAAGAAAGCCCAACACCAATGTCTCCCCTTTAGCCAGAAGGGGGAACTACAGGTATCTGCTAAGGAAGGCATGTAACAACTTCATGTTACAAAATGAGTGCTTGAGATTGCTTCAAAAATCACTGGCAGAGGTATCAGTAAAAAACAGATTTAATAATAAGCAAGAGCATGATGAAGTTTGTTGACAAGATTCACTCTACTACTTCCTAGATAGTTAAGGCACACCAAGGGAAAAAACAGGAAAAAAAAAATCCCATCAATCAAAATAGAAATGAACCAAGGACTATCTCTGTGTGTTTATGTGTGTGTGTTAGTGAGTGTTTAGGTGTATACAACAAAATGGTAGAAAGGGCAAGGATAAAAAGGAATAGAGCCTCAAAGCTTAACAGCACTCAAAAGTACTTAACTTTCTTCTTAAATTTAACAATTTAGCAGAGGAATAACACTTAACAGCATTTAACTTAGCTTTTAGCTTATATTAAACTTATTTACAGGCCTAATTTACATAAATATCTAAGATACTTAAACATCTAAGAGAGCAGCATTTCTCCCATATTTGTCAAAGCACATTCACACATGTATGCACGCAGACAGAGTCATTGCAAGGTACCTGTGAAAAATTCCCCTCAAAAGGAGTGAAATATTTGCTTTGGATGTCTTTACATCTCATCACCAGGCCGAGAATTGAGCCTCAAGGAGTGGGGGATAGGCCCAGGATCAGGGTGTTGGTCAGGGATCTCTGAGTGCAGCAAACTTGAGAGTTCCCACCTATGTGAGGCCTCACTGGTCATGGCACACTAGGAGAGCTCAAAGGGTCTCATTTTGGACTCTCATGTTTGTCTAAAGGGCTGCAAGAAAATGGGTTTTAGTCATAACAATGTTTCATCCTGGCTGCACTTCAGTTCGACACTCCTTCTTTGAAAGTGTGAGAACCAGGATGTTCTGCCATTCAGGCAAAAAAAAGTGATTTCTTAGGCTGTTCATAAAAAAAGCCCAGGATCTCATTAGGCAGCAGCAGTTCCTGGGAGCAGACAGTAGCTCTGATAAGCTCAAGAGGAGCTGGGCCCAGGTGCTGCTCACCAAGGCTGAGGCCTAACGAGCATTTCTCAAATCACAGCCTGAAAAGGGGAGGGGGAAGCACCACCTCAACCCCACTACCAAAAAAAGAGAGGCACCACCAGAGGCTACAAAAGAGACACAACACACTACTGCTTCTCCCTTTTAGTTCCATTTTTGAGCAGAGGTTGTGCAGTTCTCCAGAAAACATGGCAGCTCTCAAGCTCTTCTTTTTGGAATTCCCAGTCGTCATCTCTCTGGTCTAAGGGGGATTCCTCTGTGGCAGTTCCTGCTCTCCACCTGTACAGCACAGACACAGCTGCACTCACAGGGGCCCATCTGCAGGGTCAGGGGTTGTGGCTTGGTCTGGTCAAAACCCTGATGTCATCAACACTTGAGAAACACCACAGTGTGTCCAGCATGGTGCAGCCCCAACCTCCCCTCACAAGGAGCCCCTGGGCCCCAGCACTGCCTGCATCCAGACATGGATATTCCAAGTGTAAGTCTTGCCCAAGAGAAGACAAACCCTTTCCTCCTCCTGCAGGGCTCTGATTTTGTAGGCACTCAGGATTCAGGAATCTCTGTCAGAAACACCATCCAATATCAGGAAAAATCCTTTTTTTCTTTAATACTGCAGCTCTGTCACATCAGTGCAATGCTGTCCTGGCTGAGAGCATGGAGCAAAGTCAGAGGTTTGACACAGATGCACTGCTGCACCATGTCAGGTTTATATACTTCTTTTTTTGGTGAATTTAAAACAGTGCCAAAATTAGGTGAAAACAAGAAGGGAGGATGTTCTGAATTATTTTACTTGCAAAATATCTGCATTTCCTCCCTGCTTGTAGTGAGCTGGGACTGTTAAGAAGAGATAAGGCAGGAAGGGTGCAGGAGATCAGCATGCAGGTTCTTGAGATTAGGATTTCCTGACCTCATTATCTGGATGGAGATCTCAGCCAGATTCACAGATACCAGTTCAATCTGCCACTCCTCAGCATCTGGGTTATCACCAGGGCACATTGGGAACATCTGCTGGGGCAGAGCTGCACTGCTCGGGCTGGCCAGCAGTAACACAGCAGTGACACAGCCATTACTCAATTGAAAATGGTACAGGATAAGCAGACTGGAGATCTGGAAAAAGCAGGCTTTATCTAAGGCAAGTCATACAGGGATTCCACAACAAAAAAATCTTATTTGCCAGGGTGTCACCTGGGATAGGGGCAATGGGAAATTTTCCTCTGTGGGAACTGTTTCTCAGAGCATTCTTTCCAGTTGTTAAGGACATAAACATAACATTGTGCATTAGAGTTGATACACAGCTGTAATGGAATGGGCCAGAATTTAGGCAACCATTCACCTAACTAGCTAGCTAACTAAGGCTAATCATCTGGGATTCCCCATGTCATAAAGGAGAAAGAAACAGATTCTGGAGAGGAAAGCAGCTCTGCCTGAACAAGCACAGATGGTACCAATTTATTATTTGTATGACGTGATTCAGATGCCAATACAGCTGAGTGTCCATCCAGAGGAACAAAAACAGGAGTCTTGTGCCATTTGAGATGCATAAGGGCATCCAAAATATACTCATGGGTTGGAGATACAAAGTGTTGGATAACCCTTCCTTTTCTCAAAATATTCTGGAGGGGGTGGATTTGAACCAGCAGAAAACACCTGCGTGTCAAGCACCTGATCCGTATCTTCATGCTTGAAAATCCAGCATTGGAGACTCTGATTCTATAGCATTATTTTTCTAAAGTGAAATATTCCCCACAAAGAGTTGAGGCCAGGTCCCAACCATGGTACTGTGTTGCAATTTAATTAAATTAATTAAAATTTTTATTTAATATCCCTGTACAAGATCAGTCCCAGCACAGGCAGTTCATATTCACCTTCCTGTTGCAATAGAGATAACTTTCATACATCTCACAAACATATGGGAGGAAGGAAGGAAGGAAGGAAGGAAGGAAGGAAGGAAGGAAGGAAGGAAGGAAGGAAGGAAGGAAGGAAGGAAGGAAGGAAGGAAGGAAGGAAGGAAGGAAGGAAGGAAGGAAGGAAGGAAGGAAGGAAGGAAGGAAGGAAGGAAGGAAGGAAGGAAGGAAGGAAGGAAGGAAGGAAGGAAGGAAATTCCCTATCCTATACTACGTTTTTCTTCTATCAGCAAAACCATAGAGGAAACACACATCAAAGCATAAGGCAGACAACAGGAATATCAGGAAATTAAAATTCCCTCAAGACAATGCTCTACTCACCATCAATATAAAAAGAAACCAAAATAAAGAATAGTTTTGAATGAACACATCCAAAACAGACTTCTTTATTGGAAGTTACCAAGAGACAGAAAAACCCAGATCCTGAAGCCTGACACTGATCAAACAGGGATCAGTATCAACATCAAAACACTCTCCACTGCAGAAAAACATCTCTGCTGTTTGTGACACCCAGCACAGCCCCCCCAAACCAACATTCAAATAGTCAAGAGTGACACTGGCCCTGGGTAAGGGGATACCCAGCACATTTACATCCCTGCACCTGCCCTGCTGCCCACAGCAGCGGCACCAAAATCCCCCCCAGCAGCAGCAGCAGCTCTATAAAGCTCCTCTTGCCATCCCTGACACTCCACCAACAGCAACCACTGACCTGCCTCAGGCTCTGCTGCCACAGCCCCCTTGGCCAGCACAGCTCTGCTCCCCAGCTCGCACCATGGAAGCTTGTCACCCTCCACAGCAATTCAATGTCACTGCATATGGGGCCATGGCTTTGGCCATCACCACCGTGGAGGTGTTTCCTGGCATGTGGATAAATGCCTTCCTCGTTTGTTTGCTTTGCATTGCCTGGGTCAAAAAGAAAACCCTGAACTCTAATGAGAAGATCTTGCTGCTGCTGGGATGCTCCAGGTTTTGGTATTTGTGCTTCTCATGGGTATATTGCTCCCTTTCAATAACTTCTCCCAATTACCTTTTTGTTCAACCCACATTTCAACTAATTGTATTTTTTCAAAGCTCTTTTAATTGTTCCAACTTGTGGGTTTCTGCCTGCCTTTGTGTTTTTTATTGTGTAAAAATTGCCAATTTCAGGAACAGCTTCTTCATCTACCTGAAAGTAAAAACAGACAGGATTGTGCCCTGGCTTTTGTTGGCATCATTGCTTTCAGCCTTGGCTATCGGCATTATTGCCTATGACATCGCTGTTACAGAGCTCAGTATCAACCACAATTCCACTGGGCAAGGAAATTTTTCAAAAGTTAGAGGCAAAATGGATGAAAATTTTTTCCAGATTTATTTTATCTATGGCTTTGGATTTGTCACACCTTTCACAGCAGTTATCTCTTCTGCCTTTCTCCTTCTCTTTTCTCTCTGGAGACACAAATGCAAGATGCAGAAAAACTCCATGAACAGCCTCAGCATTGATGCCCACATCAAAGCCATGAAATCTATTCTCTCCTTTTTTATAATGTATAGTATTAACTTTATATTTTTGATTCTGTCACTAATTCCTTCAACAAAGAAAGAAAAGTATGTGGCACTTGTTAGTTTAGTATTTCTGTATGCTTTTCCAGGTGTTCATTCCCTTATTCTGATTTTCAGCAATCCCAAACTGGAAAAGACACTGATAAGGATTCTATCCTGTGTCAAGTGCATAAGGATTGCATGAGGTAGGAAGTGTAATAAAAGCTGGAGCCCACACAAAATCTTGGTATTTCATTATAAGACACAAGTCAATTTATCTCTAAGGCAACTCTCTGGGCAGTGTAGATGATACAGATGTTCTTTCTTTAGCATGAAGTTAAGAATAAATCTTTCAAATTCTTTGAGCCAAATGAGTATGAATTAGATTATTGCTAGTACTTCATTTTGGTAATTCTTTGAGTTCAATTCTTGTCAGTAACAAATTCATTTAGATCTGGTACATGGGCTGGATGCAAAGGGGCAATAAGAGTACTGCAAACCTTCCTCAAGAGCTTTGGCAATTGCTGATTGAAAAATGACTTAATTAGCATCAAGTTTATTTGTGTTTGGGTTTATATTTCTTTCTGCTGTGTCTCTGTTTTTTGCAATATTATCACTTGTAACACTGGGTAGGGTGGGTGCAACTTGAAAAATTTGCAGTCTGAGGAGCGCCCGTATTGGAGACATCTGATCCTCAAGGACTGCAGCCCACAGATGGGATCCACACTCTAGCAGGGAAGAGAGCATGAAGAGGAAGTAGTGGATGAGAAAACTTTTTACGGACTCACTGCAACCGCTATTCAATGTCACCCTACACCATGTCGGGGAGGAGGTGGAGAAGCTGGGAATGAAAGAGTGAATTTTGAGCTGTGATGAAGAAGGGTGGAAGGACAGTTCTCTAGTTTTGTGCTTGTTGCTCCCCATCCTATTCTATATTCAAGCAGGAATAAATTAAATTAATTTTGAGTCTGTTTTCTCCGTGACAGTAACTGGTGGGTGATCTCCCTGTCCTTATCTCAACCCATGAGCTTTTCCATCTTCTATTTTCCCTCTTGACCTGTTGCAGAGCAAGAGTGAAGAAGAGGCCGGGTGGAGGGTCTGGCAGGTGTCTAAGTTTAACAATCCACAAAAGGTCATGTAAATATTAAATAATTCCAGCATCAACAGAACAGAATCTAACTGCTCATTTCTTTCACCAGCTCTAATTCAGAGGGACAATTTAGTGCATACTCAGTGCCAGGTGTGTATTTTTCATATTATCACCTTCAAAAAGATTTGCTCCTGTTCATGAAATGAAAGAAGCAACCTTTTAAACCAGAGTAACATCTTAATCACTACAATATTTCCTTTTCCCAAGACCACACAGTCTCCACAGGGTGTGGTAGGTACAAAGTCTTGGTGAATCTCCCCCCTTCTCCAATGACACTGGAGGGGATGGCTTTGAACTAAAAGCAGACCCTGTGTGTTAAAGACCAAATCCACACATTCCATGCATTGAAAACCTGGTATTTGAGACTCTGATTTTAAATTATTTTGTTTTCAAGAGGCCAGATTCCCCATGCAGAGCTGAGCCCAAAATTCAGCCATGGTGTGGTCCTGCACAGTCCCAGCCCAGATAGTTCAACTACACACCAGTTGTAATAGAAATAAGTTCTATTCACAAAGATATGGAGAGAAGAAGAAAGAAGCAAGCAATCAAGCAAACAAACAAACAAGGAAAAAAACCCCAACAACCCCACAGAGGTTTTCTATTCATTCAGGAAAAGAGGAGGAAACTCACATCAAAGCCTTAAGCGGAGAACAGGCACTATCAGGAAATCAAAAATTCCCTCAAGGCATATAGTCTGCCCATCATAAATGTAAAAAAAAAAAAAAAAAAACCAAAAGAAATAACATTTAAAAATTAATGCAATCAAAAATAAAATTGGACATAGTAGGTGACAAAGGATCAGAAGAACCCAGATCCTCAAGCCAGACACTGATCAAGCAGGAATCAGTATCAAAATCACAACACCGCAGAAAAACATCTCTGCTGTTTGTGACACCCAGCACATCCCCCCCAAACCAACATTCAAATAGTCAAGAGTGGCCCCGGGTAAGGGGATACCCAGCACATTTACATCCCTGCACCTGCCCTGCTGCCCACAGCAGCGGCACCAAAATCCCCCCCAGCAGCAGCAGCAGCTCTATAAAGCTCCTCTTGCCACCCCTGACACTCCACCAACAGCAGCCACTGACCTGCCTCAGGCCTCTGCTGCCACAGCCCCCTTGGCCAGCACAGCTCTGCTCCCCAGCTGGCACCATGGGAGCTTGTCACCCTCCACAGCAATTCAATGTCACTTCATATGGGGTCTTAACTGTGGCCATCATCACCGTGGAGGTGTTTCCTGGCATGTGGATTAATGCTTTCATCGTTTGTGTGCTTTGCATTGCCTGGGTCAAAAAGAAAACCTTGAACTCTAATGAGAAGATCTTGCTGCTGCTGGGATGCTCCAGGTTTTGGTATTTGTGCATCGCCTGGATATATAAATTTCTTTCCTTTATTTATCCCAATTACCTTTATGTTCAAAGTATACTTCAACTAGCTGTATTTTTTCAATCCTTTTTTAATCATTGCAACTTGTGGTTTTCAGCCTCTCTTTGTGGTTTTTATTGTATAAAAATCGCCAATTTCAGGAACAGTTTCTTCAGCTACCTGAAAGTAAAAATTGACAGGATGGTGCCTGGGCTCTTGTTGGGGTCAGGAATTTTAGCTTTGGCTGTCGGCATCGTTGCCTATGACATCGCTAATAAACCGCACTGCAACAGAAATTCCACAAGACAAGGAAATTTGGGGACAGCAAATATCAAAATGGACAAACATTTTTTCCCTTCTTTTTTTCTCGCTGGCTTTGAATATGCTGCTTCATTCCTGGTAGTCATCTTTTCTGCTGTTTTCCTTCTCTTTTCTCTCTGGAGACACAAGCGCACAATGCAGACCAACTCCATGAAGGACCTCAGCATGGATGCCCACATCAGAGCCATGAAATCTATTTTCTCCTTCTTAGTGGTTTACAGCATCAACTTTGTATGTTTGGTCTTAAATATGGTTTATGTCACAAAGAAGGCAAATCAACTGACATTTCTCATTTTAATATTTCAGTACATTTTTCCGGGTCTTCACTCCCTTATTCTGGTTTTCAGCAATCCCAAATTAGAAAAGGCACTGCTAAAGATTCTTCCCTTAGAAAGAAGTGTAAAACGCAAGGTTTGCATGAGTTAGGAGCTGTAATAAAATCTGGAGCCCATGCAAAATGGTAATATTACATTATAGAAAACAAGTAGTTTAATCTCTAGTGCAACTTTCCAAGCATTGTATGTGATACAAATGTTCTCATCACTGATATTAAGAATATATAATTCAAATACTATGAACTAAATTAATGTGACTTACACAATATATTTTCAATTATAATTTCATGTAGATAATTATTTGAGTTTAATTATTGTCAGTAACAAAGTTTATTTAGACCTGGTACAGGGGCTGGCTGTAAAAGGGTAGTAAAAATACTGCAAACTGACCACCAAATGCTCTGGCATTTTCTGAATGAAACAACTGAAATCAACTGCAGGGTTTCTCTCTATTTTGGAACACCTTTCCTTCTGCTGTGGCCCTTCTGTGTGATATATTATGGGCTGTATCAGTGCCTGGCAGTGGCTGATAGCTCAGTGTGAACACGCTGAGCCCTGTCACTCACCAGAGGTGGTCACTGAGCCACAAAGAGCGAGGCAGGAACAGCCCTGGGGAGCTCAGGGGGTGCAGAGCCCCCTTCCCACTCCAGCCCTGCACGTCCTCTGTGCCCCACTGCCTGCAAGGACAGGATTGCCTGCTCTGTGGGACTGCTCTCCTGGCCTGCTCTGACCTGGAGATGAGATTGGCTTTTCCCAGTGCACTCCGGCTCAGTGGAACACCCAAGTTTTGTTCTGGATTGGGGAAACAGCACAAAAAGGGAGTGGAGGAGACAACTTACTGGAACTGACTGCACTTTCATTTTCCTTCTCCCTGTGCTGCTGTGGAGGAGGAGGTGGAAGAGCTGGGGATGAAGGAGGGAAGTTGAGCTTCAGATGAAAGAGTGGTGCAGGCAGTGGGTTCTAGTTTGTGTTTATTTCTCATCATCCTACTGTACTTTTAGTGGGTAAATAAATTCATTTTCTGCACATCAAGTCTGTTTCATCTGTGACAGTAACTGGTTAGTGATTTCACTCTATTTTTCTCATCCATCAGCTTTCCATCCTATTTTCCACCCCATTTATGGGTGACAGTGAAGGAACAGCTGAGTGGGCATCTGGCTGCTCCCTGAGGGCAACCCATCACAGCAGGTGAAACATGCAGAATGGAGAGGAACCTGAACTGGTCACTTCTACCAGCAGCTCAGGTCCAGAGGCAGATTGTAAGCAGCTCTACAAGACACATCTCCCCTGTGAAAGACCTTGAAAGGACAAAAAAAGCCACACATCCCTCCTTCCCCTGCTGCTGCTCATGCACTTCAACCTTTAACATGACAAACCTGACCACTTTCACAGGAAAGCCCTGGAAGATCCATCTCATACCCTACATCCATTGCAACATCCATCCCTCACAACCTCACATGCCACAAAACTCAGCAGGCAAAACCCAGCACCTTGCACATGTTACCACACAAAACACCACAGCCCCAGTGAACCACACTGCAGATCCATTCTTCCATCCCCATGAAACCTCTGAGAATGTGACAGCCAGCACAGGATCCCTGTCCTGTGCACCAGCCCCACTCAGCTGGCACTGCAGGGGACAGGGTGTCCATCAGCACAGCCACCCTGCACAGCCCATGGGGACAGATGCAGGATGTGCCCAGCCTGGAGAAGCTGACACATGAGAGGTGCCAGAAGTCAATGGGAATGGCTGCCCAGTGCTGGCCCATGATGGAAAACTGCTCTGGGTCACATTCCAAGTCTTTATGACTGAGAAGAGAAAGTGTTAAAAATGCTTTTGCCATGGAAAGCTTTGATGAGCAGAAGCAGAACTCAGTACCACTTGCACACCATTCCTATTTCTAGAAACATGAAAATGGCTGGAGACAATGCTAAAAAAAAAGGCAGTGCTCCAGTACCCTTGGTAGTCACAGCTGTCTGAAAGCAGCAAGGGAGGAGCACATTTTCCCTTTTGCTGGGCTAGGAATGGAAGATTCAGGCTGTTGGACCCATGTGTCAAGTGAAAGTTCAGCATTAACATCTCAGCTTCATCCAGAAGAGGCAAGTACATCCCACTTCCAAGAAATGAGACAGGCATCACCAGAGGCTGCAAGCCCATGTAGAACCTCCTGGTTGACTCAATGACAGAAGCAAAGATGCGAAGGCCACAGACATCAGCAGAGCAAGCAGAACCACAGTCCGAGATGCTTTTGTGAATCAGGTAGAATCAAGACTATTTTTTTCCCTGGCAATATGTGTAAATTCCATTGCAGTAACTAAACATTGCAGTGATTTACAATATTGGTACATTTAAACATATCCTTCAGTTGTTTTTATTTTTGAGATCAGGTACATAGAAACACACAGAGAGGCTGAAGCACTCCTAGCTCTTAAGGAGATTGTTTATAGTGTATCTCTAAGGATGCACTCTTGTAGCCTTCTGCTTCTTCCATTCACCCAAATATCACACTAAAGATCCACCTGAGGTCTGCCAGTGCCTTTGCTCTGCATTGCAAGGATCAGAGGCACCAAACAGGCAGGGCACACTACTGCTTCCCCTTTTTTCCCCCATGTTTCTTTAGAATAGAGGCCGTACACTTCTCCCAAAAACATGGTGGATTTTTCTTAAGCTCTTCTTTCTTGAGTTCCCAGTCTTCATCTCTCTGGTCTAAGGGTATTTTTCTCAGTGCAGCTTTCCTGCGGTAGTTCCTGCTCTCCACCTCTGCTCTGGGAGAGAAAGCAAGAGTGAGCACAGCACACACATCTCTGTTCACAGGTGCCCATCTGCAGGGTCAGGGGTTGTTTCTTGGTCTGGTCAAAACCCTGATGCCATCAACACTTGAGAAACACCACAGTGTGTCCAGCATGGTGCAGCCCCAACCTCCACTCACAGGGAGCCCCTGGGCCCCAGCACTGCCTGCATCCAGACATGGACATTCCAACTGTAAGTCTTGCCCAAGAGGAGACAAACCCTTTCCTCCTTCTGCAGGGCTCTGATTTTGTAGGCACTCAGAATTCAGGAATCTCTGTCAGAAACACCATCCAATATCAGGAAAAATCCTTTTTTTCTGTAATAGAACATTTCTGTCACATGAGTGCAATGCTGTTCTAGCTGCCAGCACAGAGCAAAGTCAGCAGCTCCATATTGATGCATCTCATCACGTGGGCTTTCTATGTCATAGAATCACAGAATGGTTTCAGTTGGAAGGGACATTATCTCATTCTATACCTTCTGCCATGGACAGGGACACCTTCCCCTAGACCAGGCTGCTCAAAGCCCCACCCAGCTTGGCCTTGAACACTTCCAGGGATGGGGCAGCTACAGCTTCTCTGGGCAACCTGTGCCAGGGCCTCACCACCCTCACAGTCAAGAATTTATTCCTAATATATCTAATCCTACCTACCCAGGCCATTCCCCCTTGTCCATGCCCTTGTCCAAAATCCCTCTCCACCTCTCTTGTAGGCTCTCTTCAGGTACTGAAAGGTGCTCTAAGGTCTCCACAGAGCTTATGTTTGGCAGTGGTGGTTGATGTCCCATGACTGCTGGTGTTTAAGAGGCATTTGGAAAATGCCCTTCATAAGATGCTTTGAATTCTGGTCAGTCCTGAAGTGGTCAGGCCATGGGATTAGCAGTAGGTCCCTTCCAACTGAACTACCCTATTGTCTTCTATTAAGTATCTGCTCCCAAGGGCAAGAAATATTTTTCTATAAACTTTTAAATATTAACATACATTTATTTATTTATTTATTTATTTATTTATTTATTTATTTATTTATTTATACATGAGTATATGTATGCCCTGCTCTTAGACAGCAGGACCCTTTGGTGCAATTTCAACAGCTGGCACTTTGCAGAGAGGCTGGCAGCAGACACAGGCTGAGGGGTCTCTCTCCCCTTCTTGGCAGGTCTCATAGCATCAAGAGTAAAGCCCTTTTCACACAAACCAAATCTAATGCAAAATACACATTTGCTATTCAGAAGCAGCTGTTTTGAAAGCAGCTGTTTCCTAACTTTTGCATGTTCATGCAAACCTCAGTGAGTGGTACTGATACTCAGCAGCGGAATATTCCTAATATTTGCATGTTAATAATATTTCCATGTTGATACATGTAATATTTCCATGTGGGTGCAGTCCTCAGCATAATTCAGTGGCCCAGCCCAGGTAGTTCATGCAGCTGGCACCACCTGGGGACCAACAAACAGCATGCAAGGGTCACGTGGTGCTAGAGGGGGCTGAATTTGGATTAATGAAGGATTTGGATGCTCATAGGCCTATGTAGATATGCACATCAGCCCTACAGTTGGTGCAGACCCTCAGATGGTTTTAAAAATTGCTTTTTCTCTCTTTTTGCATGACAGGCAAATATCCAAATCTGACGGGGATGGTATGTAACAAAATGTTCCTACTATGTATATCCCACACACACCACTGTGTGGAGAGCAGAGATGCTCTGTGCTGCACAGCATTTTGTGCAAGCACACTCTTAATTCTCTGTCTCAGGCGTACACAGTGCTGCCCTGTACCCTTTGGCACTGCCTGACCCTGGACATCACCTCTGGGAGCTTCCGCACATCTGAAGGAGCAGATGGTAATTGAAATTACACTACAAGTGACAACTGTTCCTCCTAGTTTACTCCAAGTTGGCTGATGTGACACCAGTGTGTGAGGGTGAAAGCATCCACTGTGGTCATAAATGATAGTGGCTGGTTTTAAAAAGTATTCCTGAGCCTCAGTGATAAACTCTTGGCTGCCCACAGGCTGGGTTATGGCCATGAGGTGATTGTACAGGCTCTGTGTGTGTTCTAGACTGGGCATTTGAAGCATCTTCCTAGTCATTAGATCTGCCAGCCACGCTGAGCCATGCAGATGTGGGGTGAGTCAGGCCAGCATGTGGTTCTGAAAGACAAGTTTTCCACCTTAAATCATGAGTTTTCCACCTTAAATCTGAGTCATTCACCTCAGAAAGCCCTTCAGCAGCTGACCTGAGTCACCATGGGCTGTTGCTAAGGTGTCTCAGACCACGATGTCAATCATTCTCCCAGGCACCTCTGCCTGCCACAGGCATTGCCCTTTGGCATCATCCAGGCAATTCCCCTACCCCTTGCTCCCATGGCTCTGGAGCACATTCAGGGCACAGCAAATGCTACAGACTTGGCAGGAATTACTGGTGAGATTAGTGCAAAACAGACAGCATTGAATAGGCAAGTAATTGGTATAAATTTTTCATGCAAGGGGCAGAAGTCTGCAGACTTTCACCCTCTGGGTTAGATAATATTTACCTGTTCTGGTATAGAAACTAAGTATGCCAAGAGCTGAGAAGAGTATAAAGAGAATCTCCACTGGAAGACAATGCCCCATTCTCAAAGGTCTGGCAGACCTGAGCTTTACTACCTAGACACTGGCTAAGTAGTAAAAAAATCTAATTTGCCAAGCTTCATTATCAGCTGCTGGCTGCCTAAATGCCTTTAAACTGAAGGTCTGAGAGTAAGAAGAGCTGATGCATCTGTGTGGAAGGAAAGTGGTGAATAGTGGGAGATTACAGCATGTCAGTTCCAAAACCAAAAAGACTTTAGCTCTAAGATGGTCTGGATGCCCCATTCTGGCAGTGTTCAGCTCCATCACACTGGAAAGGCCTTTGAGCAATCTGGTCTAGTGGAAGGGGTCCCTGTCCATGGTAAGGAGTTGGAATGAGATGAGCTGTAAGGTCCCTTCCAACTATTCTATGATTCTGTGTTGGGTGGGCAGGTAAAATGCAAAGCTATTAGCAGCTTCCAACAGCCAGAGCTTGGAAACCAGAGCTTGTGTCTCCACGACAAAGTTTTCTGGGCTCTGTACAGGGGAATTTTGCACAGTTTGGTTGTCTTTTATTATGGAAGGACTCTGATGTGTCAAGATAAAAGGTGGGCACGGGGCATTTCAGCAGGAACCAAGCTGAAGAAGTACAACAGAAGGACAGCAGTACCTACAGAAAAGTTTATATGGATTAATGAAAAGTGGCATTTGTCAAGCACTGGCCTCCTCAGATATTTGCCTGTCACCATGCCTGATTTCAAACTTGGCAGCTTGTGTGCTGCACTGACAAGCTGAAGACTTTGAGTTGGATAAATGCCTATTTAAAAAAAAACAAACAGGATATATATGGTTCCAAAGGAGTCTTGAGAATGTGGAAGTGGTGCCAGTGAAGGATGATGATGGGACTGTAATGTCACAGAAAAACCCAGGGAGAAAACACTTTTGGGAGCTCTCAGCACTCCAGGGTCTGGCACGTGTATCTTTCATGGGCAATGTGTTCAAGTAAAGTAGTGTTGGGACTGTGTCTTGCACTGAACAAGTTGGTTGGCCTCTGGTGATCTGTCCCACTCCTTTAGAGAGATGAAGGATGGGACACAGCTCAAACCTCTGCAGTAAAGCATCCTGATCCAGGGAAACACCTTTGCAAGGATGAAAATACTTGTGAGCCAAGCCAACAGCTGAAAAACAGGAATGGTAATTGGGAACCATTAAAAAACATATTTATTATGGCATGTGCTGCCACAGTGCTAACTGTAAGTAATTAAGACAACAAAGATTTTCCCAAAATTTGGAAGTACTATATGACCATCCTATTAACTGGTCTAATTTACAGTGATTATGTAAAAAAATAGGGTGGCTTTTTTTCTTTACTATAAGAAAGCCAAATTATATACACATAAATATATATACACACGCAGACACACACACAGAGCTGCCGAGGGCTGTTCCTAAACAACTCAACCCGTGTATTTGCTATTCACCACTGTAAGGGGTTAACACTTGTCAGTTGTTGCTTTCATTTCTGTTGCTTAATAATGGCTCTGCAACATCCTTACAAAAACAGTGATGTCATGAAGTGGTAACGATTTTGAAAACATACCAAGGGAAACCGCAGAAGGCAGGGGAATAAAAGAATGTCTTCTCACGGCTTCCCCGTGACAGGCCCGTGTTTGCTCATCCACTACAGCTTGTGTGTCAGGGCTTTAGCAGGCTTTGGGTGGGAAGATAAGTAACACACTTTGCGTATTCTGTGGTCCTCTGTGGAGCACCGAAGTTAATTTTCAGTGCAGCCGCAGCGAGGCCTGCCACCACTACTCACTTTTCCAAGAATTTGGAGCACTCCCGGTGTCCGTAGATCTCCGCGAGCCTCCGGGGAGTGTCTCCGAAGAGGTCGGCGGCATCCATAGCAGCGTGCAGGGAGTGAAGGGCGCGGAGCACCCGCAGCTTCCCCGCCTCGGCAGCGAAGTGAGCCGCGGTCCAGCCCACATCGCTCCGCAGGCAGTGCCGGGCACCGTGATCCACCAGGAGCCTGACCAGGTCTGACCGCCCTGGCGACGCGCAGCAAAACCAGGAGAGCAGATGCTTTACAATTTATAGCTTCAGGATGCACAAGGCGGTCACACACAGCTGGTCATAATTCCCTCAGACACAGATTTCACCCACCTGACTCATATCATATTTATATATCAGGGATACTGAATAGAAAATGCTATTATTTTCTATTTTCTCCCAAACTCGACTGTTTCCAGAAGAAATTTACAACAAAAACACCAACCAAATCAAAAAGCTTTTTAATTTCTGAACAGCACATCTCAAGTAGTCATTGACCAATTAGCTATTTCATTGTTTCATTTTGGTTTTTAGTTCAATTGCAAAATAAAATTTAAACATTAAGAATGGGAAAACCTGTGAACAGCTTTACTAAAACAGAGTTTTTTTGGATAGCAAGTTGAGAAACTACTTTTTCATTCACTTTCACATTTTTCTAACCAATGGAATTGCTTAAAGAAGCAAAAAAAAAGTTATTTCTACACCATTTCACACTGCCTTGACTGAGCTTGACTATTCCAAATTACATCTAGGCTCTGTCAGCTTCTCACCATCATTTTTGTTAAGAAGATCAGTCCCCTTTGCTAATGTTCAAATGCCTGATAATCCATCAGGACAAAACAAAAACATGGTCTTAAGTGTAAAACGGAAATCACACACTTGATTTCTGAGCAAAGACAGATATGATGACATGAGATCCCAAGAAATACTGTAGCACAGAGGAGTAGAGGTCCAGTTTCCCATTTTACACTGTGTGCAATTATACATTATTTATTGTTGCATCATCTATTTTTGGGCTGCAAAGGGATATTTGAGTTTATCAGACACTTCTGAAGGTGAAGGACAAATGGGAGCTGCAAGCAGCTCTGGTCCTGCATTGTTCATTCAATCATGTGGGATATAAAGAGCAATGTAAAAACACAGTTATTATTTTGTTCTGTTTGGTTTGATAAATACCTGGTGTAAATACAGTGGGTTTGACCTCCTGCTCTTTCCCACGGGTGTACATGAGAAAAAAACTCAGGGAGTCATGTCTTAGAAAAGTAAGGGGGGAAAAGCAGCCATTCCCAATGTGTACATCATGTAAATTGCAAATTGTTGTGTGATGGAAGAAAAAAAGCTAAAAATCACTTCAACAGCAGTCTCATAAACTATTTTGTAGGCAAAGTTCCCATTTAAATGCATATTTAACTTTTTTTTGCACATTAGGGACAAAATTACCAAACACAAGCTGAGATTTTGCCAGCCTAGATACAATCACAGGTGGTCAGCATCACCTTTTATGATGTCCATTTACAGAGGTAGTGGAGAGCTGGGGGTGCCCTTACCTTTGGCAGCAGCCCAGTGCAGGGGGGTCCTGTCATGCCAGTCGACATCCTTCTGGTTTGGGTCACAGCGCCCTGCCTTCAAAATCTTTTTCACCAGGTCATAGTCACCCACAGCCACGGCTTCATGGAGCTCTGTCATGCTGCAAGAAGGCACCTGGTAACAGAGGAATGGTCATTCAATGGTGTTCACTGATGAGCAGCTCCTCTCAGCAGCTTCAATAGGTCGAGCAGCACCTGGATTAAAAATGAGACAGGCACCGTGAGAAACCAAGATTTGTCCAAAAAAGGGTAAAAGGAATGACAGGGGGAAAAAAAAATCTTCAAACCAGTGATCACAGACTGATGGTGACTTTTGGTCTGTAGACACAGAAATCTACAGCAAAGTGCAGTCCTTTATATAAAGGACTTGTAGCTAAAGCCACATTGAACATTTGCCACAGGTTTGTTGTGCTCACTAACCATGGGAACTGGCTCCTCCCTTGCCAGTGCTGCAGATCTCTTACTGGTAGCATTTTATTGCAGAGAAAATCAGCAACATCTATGCAAGCATCCTCTGATGGTGAAAATTATAAAAAGGGATAATAATAATTAAGCATATAAAAAGAGATGATAGGGCAAGGATGAATGGTCTTAAACTAAGATTCATAGCCTGTTTTACACCTAGGTGGTTGGACTGTGTAGATAAGATCCAAAAGAAAGACCCATATTTGTCTTCTACTGAGTTTGACTCCTCCACATCTGGGAAATCTGAATATATTAAAAAGAAAATTAAATTTTGGAGCCCCTAGTGGGCCAAAGAAGTATCATGGGATCTCTGTTACTCTAACCACCTGTGTACTGCTTCCTCCTCCTCATTGTCTCTCACTAACATTGAACAACCTGTTCCTTTAGATTAAAAAAAAATCTTCTGACTTGTTCTCCAACACCTTTCAACAGCATCAAATCTGTCCTGAAAATGTCAAACTTTAATGCATCCAGCCCATCACTGAAGTGAAGTCTGGACAAGAGTACAGGAAAAAAAAATCTTGGACCTTTTCATACAACTTTCTTATTCTTTTCCAGCTTTTGCTCATACCCATACACATAGGGAAGGGAAGCTGCTGATCCCAAGGCAGGAGCTCAGCAGCTCTCCAAGGAGACAGTCCAGAGGGGCAATTTAATAAGCAATTTAAGCCAAGCCAAATTCTACCTCCCCTCCTCCCCTGCTGCCTCCCTTTGCCTGCCTTGCAGCTCATAAGGGCATTTCACAGCTGTTGATCTCTCACAAAATTAATCTTTTATTACTGGTGCTAAATTAATCTTTTATTACTTCAGGTGAATTCCCTGAATTCAGCATTACTGAGGGGGCAAATGCCGGGACTATGCAAAGCGGGGTGAGTACAGATCTGCCCCACAGGTCGGAACCTGTGCTAAATTCCCCTGCAGCCACCCCAGATGTCACACCCAAAAGTGGGATCTGCCTCCCTAGACTGTGGTTATCCCCTTTATAAGGACAGAGGAAAAGATTTGTATTTTTACAGCACAACCTTGAGCCGAAGCGCCGTCCCCCACTGCTCACCCGGCCACAGGCATTGCAGCTCCTCCACGGGGTGTTGCAACCCATCCGGGGGAATTTTCTCTTGGGGTTCCTGCTGCTTGACCCAGCCCCAGCCGGGAGATCCAGAGCTCACACACAAGGAGCCCACACATGACCCTGTCCCTGCCGTACCGGGGCACGGCCCAGCACCTCGGCAGCCGCGGGCTCCGCCGGGACGCACAGGCTGTGCTTAGCATGGCTCCATGCCAGAACTTTGTTTTCCAGGCCCAGGGAGGATTTCTCTCAGAAAGATTGTCTCAGCTGGAAACTAAGGCAAAGTTTGGTCCCTCCCCTTCGGGGAGAGCCCGGCAGTCGCTGTGCCTGCGACAGAGGCGGCGTCCTGAGGGAGCAGCCGCTGCTCGCCCGGCTCCGGAGGGCCGTGGGTGGCCAGAGGGGACATCCTGCTCCTCGGGACGGCGGGACGGGAGCAGGGGGCGGCCGGGACACCGCACAACAGGTACGTGAAGCCCTGCAAAGAGCAAAAAAAGGATCTGCGGGCAGCACGGGAGGAGCAATGGTGACGTGAGGGGAATTTTAAGGAGTTAATTTCTGCGCAGCGCCTCACGCAGCTTCAATGCTCGCACTCCCTGTCCCCAGCCCTCGAGGGATCGCGCTCCTCTGCTTCCTTTCTTCCTTCCAGCCCCTTATCCGGCCCCAAATCCCTGTGCGTCCCTGCGGAAGGGTGGGAGTCACTCCGGGTAACGGGGTGACAGGGGTGACAGGGGTGACAGGGGTGACAGGGGACGTGTCGCTTCGCCTATCCGTGTATGGACAGCATTCAGGGAAATATAACCCACCTCAAACACTGCTGTGCCCAGCATGGGGATGGGAGGACGCAGCAGTCCCAGGCTGCAGCAGGGGAAACTCCAACTAGATGGAAGAGGAAAATATAATTCACAGCGAGAGTGATTAAAGTGTGCTTCGGGTGTCCAGCACTGAGACATGCAGATCTGAGGCAGCCCCGTGTGTGCCCTGCTTTGAGCAGGGGTTTGGATTTGGTGACTTCAAGCATTCCTTCCCCACTAAATTCTTCGGGGAAGCTGAGGGGGCCAAGGTGTAGGAGGTTTGAGTGCTCTTCCAGCACGGCATTCACCGTCTCCAAACCCAGCGTCCCCATACGTGCACGGGACCCTGTGCCTCAGCTGCTCTTGGAGCTGGTGTGGAGAGAAGGTGGTTTTAGGACGTGGTTTCCCTGGTGTGTTTCAAGTCCAAGCTCAGGTACAAGGGACAAGTCGAGGACTGCCATGTCAGCCACACGGACCCGCCGGGACAGCCTGCCTGCACTTTACCCTGTGACATAGCCATCCCAGCCTGGTGGCTCCTCTGGGTAGGGACTGGGGGTGGTGGTGCTGCCTGGGCTTGCACTCCCCAACCCCGCTGACGTGGTCACAGCAGCCCAGAAACTGTGGTGATTTACTGCTGGGGACATGTGGGATCAAACTGTGGTGACACCCTGCTGGGGACACATGGGATCCCCTAACAGCAGCTCCAGGAGGAATGGGACATGCTCAGATCTCCATCTCTCATTAATGGGTGGCCTCCCCTTTCTCTGCCTGCTGGGAGCAAAATACTCTTCTGTCTTCAAAATCAGCTGATATGAGGGAGGAAGAGACTGCTGTGCTTGCAGAGAAGTGAGAGGGGGGAGTTCCCAGCAAGCACATTTCCCATTACAAAGTCCTGCAGCAGGCCTAAAACAGCAAACAGTGGGTCAGAAAAGATGCTTCACTGCCCAAAATGGTGTATTTAAAAGCAGGGACAAGAGCTGGAGCTCTCATGTAAATGTTGACATAACTCTTAAGATAATAATCCCCCAGATTCAGTGAATATTGAAATGTTTTGGCTTCTGGGATAGGGACTAAGGTGATCCCATGCCCTGGTGATGAGAAATGGCAATTTCCAGGGTCAGATCTGCCAGGGGATGTATTTAAAACCTTATTCAGAGCTCAAAAAGGGGACAGTGATGCTTCCATCTGCTATGGGGTTTCTTACTGGGGAGTGCTGCAGACATGAGCATGGGGAAGTGCCCTTCAGCAAGGCTGGGAGGCCCTGGCCTAGCCCAGGATATAGGACCATCACCCAAAAACTTGGGAATTGCCCAGTTCCACCTTTGTTTCTCAGTCTCTATTTCCCATCTTGAGAAGGGGGATGTACCATCCTTCCTCAGCCCCAAGGCTCATGGTGATGTGCTGTCAGTGATTGACTGAGGTCAGCACTAAGCCACACCAAAATGTCCGATGGAAGCAGCCTTTAAAACATGCAGCATTCTTGTTTACTGGGAAAATAATGGAGCTTAAATCAGTGAAAAGCCACACATTTGCATTTCAGTGACAGCCTCAGCTTTTTACACACTGCAGCACAAAAGGCGTCAGTGTGAAGGACTCCTTCCTTCAGCTCCCCCACATTCCTCAGCCTCAGCTTCTCTGCTTTGGCAGCCTTCAAATAAAGTGAAAGCCAAGGTCAGGAGAAAAAAAAAAAGAGAAAATATAAAAGGAAAAAAATAAAAGAGAAAACATTAAAGAGAAAAAAAAAACAGAGGAAAAAATAACTCCCTCAAACCTAAAACCAAAGGCCCTGGTAAAACCTCCTTTTCTGCTGCCCACTATCCAAGTGAGAGCTCCTGCCTGGAAACCACTCGCTGTTTGCCAATGGCTTTTGCACTTCCCAGACCCCCCTGCAGCCCCGTTCTCCCTTTCTGGAGAAGCTGGTACCCCTGCACCCCCCAGGTCCTGGGACAGGCACATATGGACGTGGCAGTGGCCAAGTTTTGTCAGGCATGGAGTGAGTTTGCCCCATCCTCTGTCCTGCAGCAACAACTTCCCACAAGACACATGGAGATGTTGGGGTACCTGAGGAACATCAAGCCCACTTCAGAAGGTACAGGGAAGAAGCACAGTGACACCCAGGACCCCATCCTGTTACTCTCACATGCAAAGTTCTCCTGCTGCAAGTCCCTGGAGCACTGGAGGGGAGAGTTTGAAGGACCTGGCCCAAAAAAGGACAATATTGGATGATATCCTCATGCCAGTTTATACAAGACCATGGAAGCTGTGCCAATTTTACTGACATTGGATCAGCCTTGGAATTTAACAAAAGCCTCCATGTTTATCCAAGTGTTGGGAAAGGCTGTAGGAGCTGCTTCCTCTGCCCTTTCAATCCCCGGCTCCAGAACTGCTGCGGGAACCACCCAGCAGTGGCCACAGCATGTCAGCTCTGGAAAACAAACCCAAACCCAGGAACTAAAGGCAAAACCACTGTGGAACACAAGGAAGCCATTATTTCCCTGGTTGTCATCATCAGCAGGAATGTGGCTGTGCTGCTGGAACTTCCATTTTATCTGTTTTATCTATTTTATTGTACTTGAAGCGGACCCAGCTCTGGTCAGGGATGCGTGAGGATGCCAGCTGCTAAAAACTGAGGAGCAGGACACTCATCTCAGGTCTCAGCTACTGTACAACCAGCACAGTTAAGAAATTCCAGACTTAAAGCACACAGACATATAAACACACAGCCTGGTTTCTTAGAGAACATAAGAATTTGATTTCCAGTACCATAGGAGGAGAGCAGGGGTGATGGATGCTGTTATCCCACATATTTCTAAGGAAATCAATTCCCACTGCTTAACAGTCTACAGGGTTATTTCTCTTCTGTTACAGATGCTGAATGATAAAAAGTAGGTTTCATACAAAAGGAATGGGTGATGATATAAACTGCAGAGGCTGACAGGCTGGAGGTTTGATATCTCCTTTTCTACAGTTCCTCCAAGGGCTGGACACATGGGGCAGAGCAGGAGTTCAGCATCTCAGTAGTAAAATCCCCTGCATAGTAACTGTGCTATTACTTAAATTCCCCCAAAAGAGTAAAGCACAGCAGAAACACTGCTTTAACCTGCACCTGAATAAGGCACCTTCTAAATTTCCCAAGAAATGATGGCACTGTTCTAGAGGAAAGGGAAGCTGTGAAGGTGTTTAGAAGTCAGGCATCAGGTGTGAAACTTTTTTTCAGGTTCTATTTCTTACCATAAGCAAGATGCACACTCCAAGAAAAAGATTAAGATGTTGTTGAGGTTATGGTTACTGAAATAAATTAAAGTACAAGCAGCAGTAGTAGGCAAATGGTTTATCCACCTGTTTAGTGTCCTTTTCTTAGTATCTATTATTGCTTTAATAATTGTTATGCTTAATACAGCTGGCTTATGAGATTGGAAAAAAATGTAAACATTCTGTTTGCCTTATAAAAACTTGACATAATATTTGGTGGCATATTGTAGTCATGCAATACAAAATATACCTCAGCTGAATACTTTTTCTGTTCAAAAAAGCCACACTAAGGCATCCACATCCAGAGCTTTGACAGTAGCTGCACTCCTCCAGCTCTTTGAATTTAGGATGGGCAGTCACAGCTCTGCTCCTAAACCTACTGCCAAATCCTTTCATAGCCCCAGGTAAGGGAAAGAGAGCATTCCTCGGATAAACATGTTACAACTCAGTAATAGCCTTCTAGCTATTAAAATAAAACCAGACTTACATAAGTTACATAAAAATTAAAAAAAAAAAAGTTTAGAAAGGTGGAAAACAGGGCTACTGGACCATTTACAAATCAGAATAAACTCAGAGAAACTATATCATAAAGCAGTCCACACACTTCTTCACCAACTAAAAAAAATCCAGCAGTTTTATTTTTGTTTTTCTGCTTTTTTTATCAAAAAGGAAAAAAGTTCCCAACAGCCCCTGGCTAATGTACTAAATGCAGAAGTTCCCCCAAATCTGCAGTTATGGTTACACCAGCTTTTGCTCCAACACCTCCCCAGTTAGATCCTGGTCCATAAATGATGCATAATGGTAATCTGGAACCCACACAGCAAAGACACAACTCATAGCATCAAACATCCCTTCACAACTTCACATGACAATAAAAGTTTTTGGTTTGTTTTGTTTTTAATTCTGTTTTTGGCTAAAACTTTTAACAGTTCCAGAAACGTGGTATTTGGCCTTCTTGTTTACTGCTGAGCCCCAGAAATCCCCTCCTTGTTCCTTGATATCAAAAGAAAACCCTTCCAGAAGTAACTCTGATTCCTGTGCATTCACCAGCTGAAGGAGGAACCAAGACAACCTCTTGGAAAAAGAGCAGCGAAACAGCTAAACTCAGTCTTAAAACAGCTGCTCAGCTTGGCTTAAAACCCCTTCCAGCAGCTGCTATTAAGCTGCCAAGCACTTAAGTCTGACCTAAATCCTCTCCTGCGACTGGGCAGAGACTTTTCCAAGCACTTTTGCTTTATGGGATGTAAGGACGATGGAGATGCACTTTTAAGGATGAGGGAGCTGGGCACGATGATGGAGCTGAGATGTGTCCTGGGGTGATGCTGGTATCCCCGTCTGTCTCTTGAGCCCAGAAATAAGTTCTGCACCTTTAGATCTGAGAGTGAAGCGGGGGAGAAGAAAAATCTGCTCTAAACCAGGACAGCATGCCAGGGATGATGATGGAGCTGGACCACTGGATGTATTCTTGAAGCAGTGGATGTGTAAAGGTTGTTCCTCTGCATGGATGAATGGAACCATCAGCTGTGAAAGGGAGCCAGGAGCAGGTCAGTACGACACTGGAAGCGCACAGTTTCCTTCTGGCTCCCTTTGCAGGCGTGTGAATATCCCGTGGTGGTGTTATCGGTGAGCGTGTCCTGTGAGGCAGGGCAGCCCTAGGCGGCCAGGTCGAAGTCGTCACGCTCCTGATTGTAGTCGAGCACCTTCTGCCGCAGGCGCGACGCGTCCACCCAGGTGATGAAGTCCTCGACGGCGCGGGGCACGAGGAGCGCGGGGTCTGTCACCACCTCGGGCCCCACGCGGACGTGCCCCTGCTCCACGAAGGTGACGGCGTGGCGCAGGTTCTGCGCCATGCGCAGCTTCACCAGCAGGCACGGCAGGCGCCGGCGGCAGAAGGCGGCGGCCGAGAGGCTCTCGCAGACGGCCAGCGACTGCCGGCTGTTCACCAGCCCCAGCCCGTACAGCTTCTCCAGCAGCGCGGCTGCGCAGCGGGCGCGGAAGGCGGCGCTGGCCGGGCCCAGGTCGCGGAGGCGCCGCGCCAGGGCGCGCACGGCGCGGGCCAGCGCCTTGTACTGCACGTAGTCCTCCCGCCGGCCCACCCGGTACCGCCGCAGCGCCCGCACCTCCGCCAAGTTCCCGCCCGACACCTCCCAGTTCACCAGGTCCAGCCGCCGCAGCAGCTTCTGCTCGTGGTACTTCAGTTTCCGCACCATCTTTGCGGGACCGGGATCCGCCGCGCCTCAGGGACTTTTCCGGGGCGGAGCGGCCGCCGGCCCCGCAGCTTTTCCGGGGAGGAGCAGCCGTGACATCGCACTGCGAGCCCCGCCCCGGGCGGCGGGGTACCGGGAGAAGGATGGCTCCGTGTCTCCTTCCCCAAGGAGAAGGCGGCAGATAGAGCCCAGCCCGGGATGCGGCTGCTTTCCCCCGCGCTCTGCGCATCGCCGAGGCCAGCCCGGCGCGGAGGGGTCAGCCCAGGTACGGCCACACCGCCCTGTCACCCGCTCCGGCACGGACAGCCCGACCTTGTCTCGCCAGGGGCCGAGTTTGGGATTCGTCATTCCTTCTGGAAAAATGGCAGCGGCGTTGTGTTTCTCTGTGACATCCCACTCCCCCTGATGCACAGGCCGGTTTTTCTCGAGGAGCGGCAGAATCCTTCCTCTGTGCGGTTCGTAGCACCGCACATCTCCCGAGTGCCGCCGCGGGATCGCCGACCAAAGGTTTCATCCCACTTTTCTGTAAGTGCACGGCGCTGTCTGCTCCTTGGGATTCAGGATACAACAAGGAAAATCCCCAGTAGAACAGGTCAGGTTGACAATTCGGGATTTCTTTGTTTCTCACAAGCAGATTTCTGTATTGGCTCAATCTTGGTTTTCCTAATTCTGGATTTTCAGCGTGCTGGATTTGTTTCAGTGTGGGTGGTCTTGTCACAGAGGCCATGATGGTCTCTTGATTTGCTTTTGTTTTTTCCCCCAGATTCGTTGGTGAAGTCACCAGTAGAAATGTGGAGCACTAACAGCACTGAGAAGTTTTACAGGATCCCTGAAGGAAAGGGACCACACTCAGTTGGATGTACAGACCTGATGACAGAAAATGCAGTTGAGGTAAAGCTCTCGACTGTTTGGATTTAAGCCGCAATGTTAGTGAAATAACCGGCTGCAGTTTTAAAGCAGAAGGTCTTGCCTGTGTGCTCCATGCTGACACTCACAGCTGAGCTTTCTATCCTCTCCATCCTGGTGTAGGATGTGTGCTGGGCATTTACCAGATGGATGTAACCTGCAAGCCTTTCCCATGGCCAATTCCTCCCTCTTCTAATGTCCTTGCCTTTCTGACTCTCCTACAAAAGATACTGCAAAGAAACTGTGTCATTATGAGACCCACGGGGTTCTTCCCACCCCCCCCCACTGCTGCCTCCTGTGCTGGGCTCCTGAGGAGACTCCACGCACAGTCTCTGTGGCTGTGGCTGTTCTCATCACAAAGATCTCAACAGGATTTGGCAGGGTTTGGAGATGAGCCTATGTAGTGTTTCAGCTGCAGGGTAAGAGACGAGATGTCTATTGAGATTTTATCTCTCTGAAGATGAACAAGATGTCAATTTTGCAAGAGGTAAGCACAGTGAGAAGCCACAATAGTAAGACAGGGGCATTAACCAGACAAGTAATGAGCTTCATTGTGAGTTTTCTTCATTGTGAGTTTCATTTCAAATCCTCTTGCCTTTGAGAGAATACACCTGCATTTACACTGTGGTTTTACTCCACTGAGTAGCCAGATGGAGTGAAACTTGAGATCAGTTTGTAATGGTTCGTATGTTTTCCTTTACTGAACTTACTCCATATCAACACAGAGAAGTTATGAGTTTCTCTTTGCAGTCAGCGCATGTGAGGTTTTTTACATAAGTATTATGAACAACTGCAGTTCTCCCAGGCATAAATAATGAACCTCTTCCCCTTTCTGGTAATCAGTTAGTCATTGGGGAGGTTCACTGGGACTGTTCTGAGATCAAGTTGATATCACTACCAATGTGGAGGAAAGTTCTTCCACAATGGTCTCTGTGTCAAAGGTTGATTTAAGTTTGATAAGTGAATAGAAACAAACTTCATTAAACAAACTTTTGGTAAACGGATAAATTCAAGAAATCAGGCTTTATTTCAAAGCTCATGTTTATTTTGGCCATGATTGTAACTTGCAAAACCAAAAGTACAGCTGGAGCAAGACAGTGAATTTTAATGGGGTATTGCAAATTTCCTTGCAAACCAGGAATTAAGAATGCAAACTGCACACAGTTCATCTGCTGGGAAGTCTGCTTTGTAGCATTGGTACATTGCTGCTGTCTGTGAAGGAAAAAGACTGACAAGGGGATATGGAAGGTCCTCGTGAGTGTGGAAAGCTTGGGTGCTTTCCTGGGATACCTGGAGTGCAGACAGTAGGAGATTTGAACTGGTGGTGAGAAACAGAGGCAGATGAAACACAGGCCAACAAAGTTGTGTTTAAAAGGATGGACTACAAGACACTTGTGAACATCTTGATGAGGAAGAAGAGCAATTTATTGTTCTCCCTTGCTGTGCAGCTGCCCAAGGGCTTTGCTGACAACCTCTGCTCAGTTTAGGCAGGAACAGTACAGCCACGTTAGAGAGCTTTATTTTCTCCAGACTGAATGGCCTCAGCTCTCTCAGCCTGTCATGCTTGGAGAGGTGCTCCAGCTCTCAGGTCATCTTCAGTCACCCCTTAAACTTCAGTCAGCCCTATGAAACTTACCAAAGCACATCATCAAACCATTCCCAGTGAAGAAGATGGAAGAAAAGATCCAGCAAGATGCTGGATTGAGCAAATAGGTAGTGAGTGTTTGTAATAATTAACTTAATTAAATGAAGCATTTCTAATAAGCCTTAAGCTAACCTAGAGAAGGTGATGTGTATCTCCACCTGTGACGATGTCTATCTTATGTTACTTTAAATTCATTGTAGGCACGGGAAAATTGTGACATAGGATTGGCATCAAAGCCTGTATATGATAATAATTTTCTCATGACATTCTCATCATTCTCTTGAACTGCATTCTTGCAACCAAAACCTTTCCTATAAATGTTTTAGTCTTCCATTTCCTCTTCCATATAGAAATAAATACCAATATTCCTTTTTTTTTTTTAATTTTTCCTAATCCCAGGGAAGCTTTTTGCGCCTGTATTATCCAGCATATGATGCCACAGATATCGAAGAGGCACGATGGATTCCGGACAAAGAATACTATCAGGGACTCTCTGACTTCCTTAATATGTACCGGGTTGTAGGAGAAAGGCTCTTCCATTACTATGTTGGTAAGACTCCTTCTGGTTTTATTCCTTTATTCTTGTCACTGCCTCCATGCTTCATGAGTAGGGTGTTACTGCTGCAGGGCTGAAAAAGAGTTTTTAGTTAAAAAGTGTGGTTTTGTGGGATGGGTTTGTGTAGTGAGAGTGCTAAATGTGACCCCAGCTCTCAGCAGTCCCTGACTGCTGTAGATAGAAGTGTGAAGTGTCTGGGCAGTTTGCTCTAGGTCAGCTGCACTTGTGTGTTGCGATTTAAATCCCACAAGGAAATGTGCAAATATACAAAAGTCAGAGAGATCCAAAGGTCTGAATATCAGCAAGACCTAGATGCCTGACTATGAAGATTTCAGAGATATGTAGACCTTGTGCCAGGCTGTGGATGGGAGAAGACAAGTATCTTCTGCCAAGATTTTTCAGAATCAGATCCATTTTTGCTTTCTATTTTAAAGATGAGTCTTGGCACCTTATCTTTAGGTGATTGCTCTGATATTAGTGATCACTACATTCTTGGGATCTTTTCCACAGGAACAAATGCTTTCTCTCATTCCAGTAATAATGATGTACACTTCCATTTTTATTTATAATGATGTACACTTCCATTTTTATTTAGGTTCAGTGACCTGTCCTGCAAAGTCAAATGCTGCTTTTAAGCCAGGAGAAAAATACCCACTTCTTGTTTTTTCCCATGGACTTGGAGCTTTTCGGTAATTTTGCAGTTTGTTGATAAACTGGTTTTGTTGTCTGTGGAGACAGCAGTCTCCAAGGGTGGTTCTGAACAGATTTCAGTAGGGAGGTGAGATCCTTGTGGAGCTGAAACAGATTTGAAGAACAGGCTGCCATATGTCATTATGCCCCCACTGAAACAACAGCAGGGCTGGTGTATGGTTGGTCACAGAATAATAGAACAGCCTGGGTTGGAAGGGGCCTTTAAAGATCATCACTGCTGTGGGCAGGGACAGCTTCCCCTAGACCAGGTTGCTCAGAGCTCCATTTGTGTTTTACCTTTGTTATGAGGGAGGGGAAGATATTTACCAGCCCATAAGGATGTTGTGAAAATTAGCTGGTTAATTTTTGGACAGCTCTTTGAAGATGCAAAGTGCTGTGTGTGCTACTTATTAAAAATCAGTGTCATCTTCCTTTCTGAACAGACAGTAAAGCAGTCCCAAGGTTTTGTGAACAGGCTGTGGTGCCTGGCATACGAAATCTTGCTTTGCTGGGTAGCAAATTCAAAGAGAAGAAATATTGAGTGGAGACTAGTGTATACCTAGTGTGGTCAGCATTTAAGGAGCAATGGAACTGAAAGAATGGCATCTCACCAGAGTGTGGTTTTTATTGCAGGACAATCTATTCTGCTATTTGCATAGAGATGGCTTCTCAGGGCTTTATAGTGGCTGCTGTGGAGCACAGGTGAGTGTGCTGTGCATTTTGGAGTTCTGATGGAAAGCAACTTTCTCACATTGAACAGAATGTTATTTATTCTAAAGAAGAATTTCTGGATTTTTTTAAAAAATAAAAACTAACATGTCTTTTTCAGCCCTGCCCACACTGCCCATAGCTCAACTCTTCTCCAAACAAAGGGACTTTTGTTTAGATGAGCCCGAGAATGAAAGTCTTGGGGTAGATATCATTTGTCATTTTTCAGACATGCTATTTGTTTCACTCTTTTTGTTAGAATATAAAGTAGGTGAATAATATAGAGGAGGTGGGAGTTTTGGTGGGGTTATTGTATTATTTAGAAAGTCTGTGTACACTTGGGTTGCAATTGCAACAGCACTGGTTGATAGCTGAATCTCTTCAGATGAGTGAAACTGGAAACTTTTGTTGACTTCATCTCAAACCAAATGGAATGCACACCCAGAAATAACCTCTTGGTATTACAGAGATGAATCTGCTTCAGCCACATATTACTGTAAAAGAAGATCTGTTTCTGAGTCTCAGGAAGAGTCTCCGCCTAACATGGAGAAGGAGTGGATCTACTACAGGAAACTGAAAACTGGCGAGGAGGAGCGTTGCTTGCGGCATAAGCAGGTGCCTGGGCTGGCTCTGTGCTCTGGGAAGTGTGGCAGGAGGGCTGTGTTTGGGGCTAGCAGAGTCTCCCTTTGGCCAGGGGAGCAGTCTTCTGCCATGGCTTGGGGAGATACAAAAATTGATTGAGTCCTGTGCCCCTGAAGGTGGAACAGCCAACAATAGCTTTCTTCAGAGCACAAGCTGCTCCCTCAACAAAGCTTTTTCCTGAAGTTGCACCCTTGAGCTGAGTCATCTGTTTCTCTTCTGGTTCCACTCAACTTTCTGTTTCTTCTCTGTCTCTTACACTTTTGCTGCCCAGCCCAGCCTAAGAGTGACACAGAGTTGAGCTCAAGTGTTTGTGTGGCCTTAGGCTTGCATTAGCTTTCGTTTACTGTTCCATGGAATGATGAATCATGGCTGCTCTGAGTGGGATGTTTGTTTTATAGTCCTTACCACACTTGAAGGTGTTTTCAGCAATGTAAACAGCGCAGACTTCCAATTTATTATAAGCAGTATCCAGGCTGGATGTAATGTGGCCATTCTGACAAGCTCTTCCAAGCATACACTTGACCTTTAAATATGGGAGTGGTTTTTCCAGCTAATGAAAACTTAGCCAGGGAGGTGCTTCTCTTTATCTCCCTGGGCCATACAGACAATAGTACAAGAGTCATTTCCTGGATGAGTGCAATGTCCTACCCATGGGTGTGAATGTGTAATGTCTGAGCTTGGAAATAGCCTTCAGAAGCTGTTGTCTGCAAATTTCACAAATAGAGAAGTCAGGAGATTGGGATTGATTTGAAATTCAGTGATGCACAGACATCTTGTTGGCTGCCTACACACTGTGGTTCCTAAGATCACAACTATTCCTTGGTTCTTCTTGAAGCTTTTCTTTTACTGACATACCAGTTAAAAACTGTTCTCATGGAACAATGAAAATCTTTTTTTGCAACAGCTTCACTACAGTTTTCAAGGATGAGTATATATAAAACATGGGATGGGCTTCACTTTTTCTTAGTATGGTTTATCCAATGTAAAGACAGTTTCAAGGCTATTGTGTGATGGGGCAGTGATAGAATGATATTTGCTTATCCAGCCTGAGAAGCATCAATGAGTCAGCCTTCCTTGGAGTTTTGCAACTTAAGCCTTTGTACATCCCAACAACTCCTTTTCTTAGGCAGTGACAGGACAGAGTTGATGGCCTTTGGTGCATGTTACAGGGATGAATGCCTCTGTGTGTAGAGGATCTACACAAGAGCTTCAGCTCTTTACACCACCAGAAACCAATTTTGTTGTTTGTCAGATGGCTCCATTCTGCAGTTCAGAATAGTGGGGGAAAACTATCAGAGTAAGTCTTGTGCTCAAGTCGAGCCTGGCAGTTATCTGATGATTTCTTTCACTGCTCTACCCCACCCTCTCTTTCTCCCTAGGTGCAGCAAAGAGCACAGGAGTGTATCAAAGCTCTCAATCTCATTCTTAAAATCAATTCAGGAGAGGAAGTAACGAATGTATTACATTCAGACTTTGACTGGAACAGCCTAAAGGTGAGTGGAAAGTGCCACCTGCATTTTGTTAAACACCTAATAATGCTTCTGATTTCCCCCTTCCATTTCTAAACTGGTTCATGTAAAGTATTCTGAAGATCACTGTGTAATCTCTGAAAATATTCTCAGGTCATCCAAAGCTGGATAGAGAGTAACAGAGCTGAAATTATGCTCTTCCTACTTCAGTTGGGTCTAATGCCTAAAAAAATTATTCCCTTTAAAAACATATGTTTGGGAAAGAAAGTCTCTTACAGCACCTGGATTTTTTTGACAGGATTCTGTTGATACTAGCAGAATAGCTGTGATGGGACACTCTTTTGGTGGTGCTACAGTTATTGAAAGTCTCAGCAAAGAAATAAGATTTAGGTAAGTATGCAAAATGAGGCCAGAGACATTTGGCACTTGAGAAGTCTGGAGCAGGGCACTTTACCTAGGATCCCCCAACTACTGATTGACTTCTGAAGAACAGTGTTGTTTGGCATGTCTTGCTTTCTCCAGCCATGCTTTTTCCAAGTGTGGGGCTATGGTGGAACATAACAGCTGCATCTTATTAAATCATGATACTGTGGGACCCTGCAGTCCAGCTGCACCTGGCAGTGGAGACCAACATATGGAAAGAATGGACTAATTCTCTTCCCCCAGAGTAGAGATAATTATAAAACAAAGTGATTAATTTACCTGTTCAGTATCAGAAAGACTTTCTCTTTCCTATGTCTTTTGCAACTCAAAATATGTTCAGAACTTCCAAGCTTTCTGCTTCTGTGCCAATATCCAGATGTTTTTGGCAGGTGTGGCATTGCCCTCGATGTATGGATGCTTCCTGTAGGTGATGACATTTACCAAAACAGCGTCCAGCAGCCGCTGCTTTTTATCAACTCTGAAAAATTCCAGTGGGCTGAGAACATTTTAAAGATTAAGAAGCTCATCTCCAATGACACAAACAAGAAGATGATCACTATCAAGTAAGTGCTCAGGAGCCATCATTTCCATCAGTGGCTGAAGCTTGTGTTGGAGCTGTGCAGTTACAGGTAGCTGCAGACAGACAGACAGACAGTCCCTAGAGCACAAGCCTGAGGAGGAAGAGGAGCTGTGGGAGCTGGGGATGTTTAGCCTGGAGCAAAGGAGGCTCATGGGGACCTCCTCACTCTACAACTCCGTAACAGGGGGTGGAACCAGGTGGGGGGTCAGGCTCTTCTCACAGGGAACAAGAAGAAATGTCCTCAAGTCATACCAGGGGCAGTTCAGATTGGATATTAGGAAATATTTCTTCATTTAAACTGTTGTTAGGCATTGGACAAGGCTCTTCAGGGAAGTTGGGGAGTCACCATCCCTGAATGTGTTAAAAAGACATGTAGATGTGGCATTGAGGGACATGGTTTAGAGCTGGAATGGCAGTGCTGGGTTAATGGTTGGATTTAATAATCTTAAGGGTCTTTTCCAGCCTAAATGATACTATGACTGTCTGTCCTCATGGCCCAGGTTTTCACTATATGTTTAAATGAGCCATACATCCCCTACAGCAGGGAGAGAAACCTCTCAAAGCAGCCAGGAACCCCAAATTTAAGACACTCCAAGGTGTGCATTCCTGCCCTGGGGCACAAGCTTTGTGCTGAGCCTTGAGCCTGCATTGAACACTTGAAAGTCTTCTGGGAGCAGTTCTGCAGCCAGGGGAGGGATGGCTCTATCCTGCACCACTGAGCAGGGAGACAACTTGATTTTGATACTTTGCCAAACCAACTCTTTATTGCTGTTGTTACAGTGACTTAGAGCGAGCATGTACAAACCTTCCTCCCTTCTGTGGTTAGTGCAGAATTTCCTGCTAATCTTGTTTGTGAGATTAACCTGTTTTATCTTCTCTTAAAGACAGCACAAGACATTTAACTGAAGTCTTGCATCTTTTAATCAGGCAATTTAATGTAGTCTTACAGGCCTGTTGATCATTTTTCTCTTTGCAGGGGGTCAGTACATCAGAGCTTTCCTGATTTCACCTTTGTGAGTGGAGGAATCATTGCAAGATTTTTCAAATTAAAAGGAGAAATAGATCCAAATGAAGCGATTGATATCAGCAATCATGCTTCATTAGCCTTCCTACAGAAACATCTGAGTAAGTATTTTTTTAAAGCAAAGTAGGAAGTTGACTAATATTTCATTCCTGTGAAGCTTTTAACTATTCTGTTTAAAACAAGATCAAAATAAGCGTGTCAGTGGAAAAAATAAGTCAGAGTTCTTCTAGAGGTTTGTCAGTTACTTTTGTGATCTTGGCAACTCAGAGGAAAATCACTGACATTTTGTTCTGGTACAAAAAATCTGGAGTATCATTTTTTCCTCCTTAAAACATTATTCCTTCCCTACTTTGCTGAATTGATTTAATTTTTTAGTGTAGTTTTACAAAAAGCTGGTTACTTAACTCATGGCCACTTGGTTTTCTTTCCCCCTCCTACAGGTCTTAAGAAGGATTTTGATCAGTGGGATTCACTTGTGGATGGCATAGGACCCAATGTTATTCCTGGAACCAATATTGACACATCTCCAGCTGAACCTGAGTAAGGAATACAAAGGAGTATTGTATGCCATGGACATCAGGACACTAATATTGGTCAGACATTGCTGAGACATGTGGTGGTATTAAACACCAACAAAGCTTTTGGGGTGTGGGGGAAAAAAAAAAGCAAGGCACTAAGTTACATAATCATAAAAACAGAGGTTTCTGTTCAAATGAGTTAGTGGGATGCTCTGAAATACTGTAATAGGGTAACTTCTGCTTTGTAAGCAGCTTGGGGAAATCACTTGGTATAATTTAAATGCTCTTTCTGGTTTTGACTAGAATCAAGTTTGCAGAAAGACAGATTGAGCTCCAAGGAATTCAGCTACAGGTTCGTTTACCAAGCTTTATATCAGTTTGCATCCAGCAAGCCTTTCCTGCAGGGTAGGGGGAAAGAAACAAAACAAAAAAAACCCCAAACCACCACTTTCCTGTTTAGATTCTAAGTATTTCAGCTGTGCTCTGACAACAGTTGGGAGTTAGAGATGCCTGTGGAGGGTGGTCTTCAAGACTGTGTCTTGTTAAAATAAGTCACAGTAAAAGATACAGGAAGGATTTCAGCTGACAGCAGAGGAAGTCCAGACACAGGACTCCTCACAGGAGCTTAATCCACTTAAACCTAAGTATGTGTTTAGTGCCATACGTAGAGGATGATGTTTATATCTCAAAAGCTTTTCCCTGGGGCACACTAGTAGCAACTGTAATTGCCTGTGGGCAAAGCTCCAGCAGCTCCTCCCTTGTCTGTGTTTCCACTATCACTCAGTCGGACTGCAGGGGAAATACAGATGTGGCCCCTCTACAGCTCCCTTTATGTGCTCCTTGTTAGCACTGCTGCAGCTCCCGAGGTCTGGCCAGGCAGTAAACACTGCCCAGACACTCTGCTTTCTCCAGGTACTCACAGTGGTCTCTAGGGGACTCAGTTGGCTCCCACTGACAGATACAGACAGCAGTGGTAGTACCTGGACAAAGATTGTCAGCAGCCACCTGGGTAGCCTTCTTTTAGGCTCTCCTTTTTGGATCAGAACTGCCTGAAGCTGCCCCATGGAGGGGTGTCTTCTAAATTCTGTTAATTTCAAAATCAGGTTACAAACAAAACCATTGAAGCAAACAAATTAAGAAATTAACAGTGTAATTAAGTATTTTACATAATCTGTAATCTTAAAATGAGATTGTAATAACACCTAAGACGTGTCTTTCAGAATTTAATTAAATTCTCCCCAGCCTAGTGCTGTGTATTGTTTCTATTAAGCAAATAAACATGTTTGTCTTACTGAGTCAGCACTAACACTTGAGATCTACTGTGAGATTCACTATCAGCCACCTTGGGTTTCTAAGTCCTTGTTTCAGCATGAAAAATCCACAGCTGCTGAAGAGGAGGGAAGCAGCTATGCTACACAGCAGCATGGAACACCACTATAAAATAGCACCCCCTTTTCAACACCTGAGGAGGGGAGTAAAAGGTGACATCTCCTTAAAACAGCAGCAGGTCCTTAAAACAGCTCAGCATGCTGCACACATGTGGCAGCAAAACCATTCCATTGGGTCTTCTTCATATTTATAGGAAAAGCTTCATCTTTCATTAGTACAGCTGCAGCAAGTTCAATTAATTAAGTACAATTAATGTTTCAAAACATTCACCATAGCTCACAGTGCTCTAGAGAGCTGGTAAGGGTCAAAACACAATCAGTGACTGCAGAACAGCCCTCACACAGCATTTGAACTTCTGCACAGGAACAGACACAAGTCATTAAAACACAGAAACAAACCAATATATGCCAGCAAAGCTTTATTCCAGCTTCTTCCACTGCTTTGGAACAGCAGCAAATGCAAGACTTCAACCCAAAACAACTATGTTCCCCTATGGAGAGAAAAAAAAAAACCTCCCCACCCCTACCCCTCAAAAATACCCTCAACTTTTTTTTTTTTTTTTTTGAGAAAAAAACACGTAACAATGCAACTTTTCCAAAAGCAAACATCAGAAAGCAGTGCTGTACAACACAATAGCATATACAGAAACTCACAAGAAACTTCTGTTGAAGAACCACCCACCAAACATTCCATACAAGTCAGTGCACCCCCACTCAAAAAAAAAACAAACCAGTCGAGGCAAATTCTTATTTAGGAAATTACAGCTATAAGAAACAAGCTAACAATAACAGTTTAGCAACAACAGCTCTAAGAAAACAAGCTGAAAATAACAGTCTGCCAACACTATTCCTTTATAGGGAAGCTCAGCAGTGACAGGTATTTGGTCAGTTAGGTAGAAAAATAAGCCACTCAATGCTCTGCTGGTATTTTTGTTCCCACAAACATATTTGCATGGGAACATTTCATACACAGGCACTTGTTCAGTTTCATGTGGTCAACGTGCCACTTGGTTTCAGCACTGCTGGAGGACATGAGGATCTTCAGCTAAATTGCTACTGCAGCCAGTTTGCTTTTCTATAAGGAATAAACACAGATTAGACCCATCAAGATGTTTCTATAAATGTGTATAAGGGCATAAAGATCAAAAGGGCTTCAGACTAAATACTACTGCCATACTGGACCATGTTAAAAGACTACACTTATTATACAAAGATAAAACAGCTGAAACAGCAGAAGATGAAGCAGTAGTGCTCTCAGTTTTCAGTTATGAGTTCAAGTTATTCCATCCCTCAGTGGGCTTGACATAAACCACTGCAGGAGTTTTTGCACCCTGAGTACTTCCTACTCAAACTGCCTTTCCAGGCAGTGGCAGTGTGTGCAGCAGGTTCCAGCTCTGTGACATGTGGGTGCATGACCCTGACTCACCTTTCCTGTGCTGGTGCTGAGAGTGCACACACTAACTCCAGTAAAAAAAAACCAACTCTAAAATCAAAAATAATCCTGCATTTGAGGGATGCAATTTTGGGAGAGAGTTTGCAGACTGACCATTTTAACATTTTATCAAATTCTTTAACTACCATTTTGCTTGCTCAACAGGCAACCCAATCTCTGTTGCAGGCTTCCTAATTTGTTACCCATAAACCAGTAGTTATACTGAAATACAATCACCAATTAATACCTGAAAGCACAAATGCTATGCCCACTTCAACTCAGTTTAGTCTTCATCAGGCAACCACAGAAATAAATTGCCCAGACAGGTTTTGGAGTCTCCGATCTTGGACAGATTCCAGAACTGGCAGTAAGGTCTTTCTTTAACAACCTGATCTAGTTGGCCCTGCTTTCACCACCAGGAAAGGCCCCTTTCAACCAGAACTGCTCTACAATTCCATAATAGCATACAAACAAAAAGAACCTGTACTATTTATTTGGTACATTTAAGAAGTGTTTACCAGTAACACTTCAAAAATTTTAAGTAACAATAAAGATGTACTATTTACAAACTATCCTTACAACAACTAAAATGGTATTATTGTGGATTTAGATTTATAGATTATGGGACTGGGGCACTCAAATGCTAAACTAAATCCTTAATTGAGTCTGCCTAGCAGTTGCTCACCTTGCCTCAGAAACATGACCAAGAACAGCATGCTGATAGCAATGCTCAAAATCCTGCCAAAATCTATAACTTGGGTCAACCACCCCAGCTGTTCCAAGAGGCTCAACTCATTAGATGAATAAATAAATACTAAATTGGTTTGTAATCCAGACACAGTAGCAGCTTTCATTCCATGTAGTCACCCTTAAACTGACATACATAAGGTAATGCTATCAAGAAAACCCCAGCAGTATCAACTACATAAGCTCAAATTAGTGTTTCAACTGTATTTTCCAAAATAAAGCATTTCCTAGAAAATTAGAAACCATTCAAACACAGAGTACACAAACCATGTGGGGGCTTAAGGCAGACTTACCTTGAAGTAAGGACTCCTCTGGTAAGGACTGCAAGTTTTCTGTTGCAGGGGTTAATGCCTACACAAAAAGGGATCCTGTTAGGAAGCTGGCACTATTGCCAAGACTTCCACTGAGGTGCTTCCTTTAATACTAGACTAACTTCTTACTGGACTCCTATTTACCATTGTTTTTCTCCCTTATAACTCACTTCATTAGTCTTCTGCCCACTTTTCACTTGGATACAAAGACTGCATGTGAAGAACAAACTGGAAATTCATGCTGTTATCATCACCAGCACCATGGCTCATGACCTGAACTTTGAATGAGTGGATGAGTTTTTCATCCACTGTAGGTCCTTCATGAAGAACACTGGTGAAAACCTTACTATTCCTTCCCAATTACTCCACAATAGAAGTATTTTTCATGACTTAGCAGTTAGCTAGCAGCCTCTCTTAAAACCTGTACTGTCCTGCCCAGCCCCACACTGCCATACCTCCGATGATCTGCGAGCCCCGTCAGGAATTCCGTTCCAGACGTTCTCAGGATGCACAATCTCCTCATTGCCACTGCAGAGGTTCAACACCTGTACAGACAGAGCCAAAGGGGATCTAGCACAGCAGCAATACACCCAACAAGGAAGACACAGCAGTAGGAAAACACAGTTGAGGACTCTGTGCCTCTGGGAAGGTGTTGAGAAGTCTGGATCTTGTAAAGAAGAACAAGCTGATCTCGAATAAAACTGAATGTAGGGACTGAGATTGCTCAAGGCTCTTCTGGGCTCCTAACCCAAGCATAGTGAGAAAAGGGCTGCAAAACAACTACTAGATCAGAACCAGAAGGGAGGTGATGAATGAATGGGGATATCATTACATGATAACCCCTGACACTGCCTCTCATCTGAATGCACCTGAGCTTAGTTTTAGATACCCAAGGGATCTACCAGCACTAGAGCTGACTTGTACCATCTCAGACATTCCATCTTCCAAAAGGATGCTTTTATGAAACAACCTTTTGGATTTGCAATCCTAAATTATAACCTAGAGGTCATTTTATGTAAGTATAATGTCTGTGCATGTTGTACATCAATACACACTCCCCCTGGACTGAAGAAAGACGTTTCATTCACCCCCCAGCTCAAACAGCAGTAGAACAAAGCAGCTCACTGCATTATTCTCTGCTGTTAAAGTTAATTCCCACCAACCACTAATGCAATATACATTTCACTGAAGCAGGAATAGTTGTGGATTCATTATTACTTGTGGTATAGTTTGAGTTTCTTCCCAAGTTTCTAGTGCTCTAGCACTAACTCCTCAAAGCACCAGTAAAATAATGGCAAGTTTCATGAGCATGTAATGGTAACACAGCTCCACTGCAGAACACTAACTTCAGGCCAGACAAAACCACACACACGTGTGCCTCAAACTGGAGTCAGATCCTTCAGTATTCCCAGTCAATAAAAGAGCATAAGATGTGAAAGGAACATCAAGTGTTGGCATTTATCATCAACTCTATTTCAGACACCGCTGTTTCTCTCTAGTCTATAAATTCAGAATCAGCCTTTGAAATACTTAAATTCTGTAACAAAATGTAAAAAAAATATTTATTTAGAGTTTAGAGAAGGACTAGATCTTAAGACTGCAGAAAGAGTATTCAAACCACACTTACCTTGGTACCCTTCTCAGATACCTCCAAAATGCGAGCATCACACCATTTGAGAGAAGTCCACACCACACATTTGGAACCAACAGCAAAGCCCTTCAGATTACAAGGATAGTCATGGTGTGCTACAAGAAATGGTAATTTTGCAGTGAAGGAGGAAGGAAAAAAAACCTCACAAAACCCCACAAAAATCAACCCTCAAAAATCAGATATCTCAAACACTGCTGCCCCACCCCCTCCAAACTACTTGATATTTGAAAGATAAAAATTTGTCATCCCAAACAGTCTGGCAAATGCACTTCATGTTCAGAAATGGATTTCCACTCAAAATCATTAATATTCCCAAGTAAGACTAGTTGCTGAGACTGTCACACTACCCATGAGAAACTAAACTCAGTCTGCTGTCCTTAACTCATGAAAGCATTAACACTAATAAAATATCTTTAGGGAATAAAAGTTGGATTTTTTACAAGAAAGCTATTCTCATTTTTGAATGGCACAACATTTTGATTATTTAACTCTTTAAAATCAGATACTTTACCTGCATTGCAGTCAGCCAAGTTCTCATTTTGCTTTTTGTCTTCCCCAGGCTTACAGCCTAAAGACTGAACACACATATTTTCACTCTCTTTAAATGAGTCAGTCAAGTCTTGTTCCATCCATTCTTCCACAGAGTCACCTTTCCTCTTCTGCCACCCCTTATGTTTCTCAACTTTACAGTCACATGATTTCACAGAGAAAACAGGCCTTTGATTTGCTGAGTCTTTTGAAAGAAATGAAAACTGACTTCCACTATTTGCAGAACTCTGTAGCACAGCATGTTCCAGCCCTAACAAATCTTCCTCCCTGTCTTCCTCAGGAGGCTGAACATTAGGCAGCACCAGTTCCAGAAAGGGCTCAAATTTGGCTCCTAGCATCAACTGCTTGTCATGCATCTTCTGGTGCAGCTCTTTCTCAGGTCTACTACCAGATGATGACAGCCTTAGGGAAGGAGCGTCTGCTTCCATCCAATCACCTAGTATAGCTTCTGCTTCATGAATTCCAGACAAATTCGCTTGCAGTTTCTTGGTCTCCTCTCCCAAAGAAGGCTGAACATCAGATGGAATCAGCTCTACTGACTTCTCTCTGTCACTAACTGGAGGCACCAGATTTTCTTTCCCATTAAGTAATGGCAAAATTTCAAGACAGTTCAGAGCTGTCAATTGCCCTGTCTCCTCCCTCACATCTGGCAGCACCAGCAATTCCTGCTTCAACACTGTCTCTCTTGTTTCACTGCCTGATGCTGCCTGCATTTCAAGAGACTTTGCTTCCAGTGCTTCCTTTGTTCCTTCACCACAGGAGGACTTTTCCATAACTCCCTCTAGCCCCTGTAGGAGCTCATTTAGATCATCACATGGTAAGTGCATTTCTAATGGATGCAGTTGTCCTAACGTCTCTGCTCCACTGCTTGCAGATGGCTGTGCCTGGAGCACTGGCAATCTCTGCAGTCCCTGTTCTTCTCCTAGGAAAAGGCTGGCTGCTGGAGCACTGCCTGTCACTTCTGCTTTCAGCTCAGCCTCCTCTCCAAACAGTATTTCAGACAGGTCTTGTTCTTCAGCTTTCATTCCATTGCCCACAATATGAGAGCTGCAGTTTCTCATTGGTTCTAGCAGCATACTGTTAGCACTGTCACCTTCAGACAGAGGCATCTCTTTATTAAAACTGTTCTCACGCTCTCCTATTTCACATCCACCATCAGCCTTCCCACTGGCAGCTCCCACTGACACATTTGCTTCTGCAGTTTCTAAGCACTCAGAAGTGACACCCAGGAAAGGATCAGAACAAAATAAAGCACTTTCACTTTCTTCCTGAGCTAATCCACAGGCAGCAGTAGTTTCTTCGTTGAGACAAAGACCCAAATTGCTGTCTGAACTTCTGTTTTCCTTTAGGGGGTTGCAAAGGTTTGAGGAAGCACTGTCACCAGTTTCTTTATTAGCCTTCCAAAAAGGCTTCATCTCTTCATTAATACTATTGCCAGAAGCTTCCAGCTTGACAACACACAGAGGGATTTCAGAATCTTCATTTTCCAAAATTTCTACAACTTCAGCTTCTAATACAAGGTTTTCAGTCATATCATAAAACTTCTTATTTGCTTCACTAAGCCATGAGCCATCTGGGGGACTGAAACCTGAGAGACAGCAAGCAAAAGCTTGCCCAGGCACTCCGAGCAGTTCACATGGCAGCTGTCGGATCATCTCCAGCCTGACGTTCTCCTCGCTTCCGTAATCCACGTGTCTAACAACGACACTGTCATCATTCACACTGCTGATCTGAGCTCTGTAGAACCACCCATCCTGACTGTATTTTGCTAGACAAATATCTCCACTTTTAATACAAGACTTGTCATCATTCAGAGAGTTTAGTCCAAGCTTTTCAGCTTCCTCTATTTTTTTCTCTATGTAGCTCACGTCTTTGGTATCAGCACGGTGACACCAGAAGTATCCTGGACTATTTACTACTGTGACGTAAATTTTTAAAGTCTGACCTGCCTCTGGAAATTTCCAGATAAACGATTTACAATCATTTACACAGGAAATCTCATTTTGTACCTGAGGAGGCAAAGGCTCACAGCCAGTGATCATGTCATGGTTCTCTCTTTTATCAATTTTTCTTCTTGAGAAAAGTCTTTCTCTACTTGCAAGATCTTTATCAGTTAAATCCACTGTTATTACACCTTGATGGTCACTGAGAATAACTTCCCATTTATCCTCAACCTTCTTTACAAATTCACATGACAGCAGGATTTCACTTGTTCTCTTGGTGAAGTAAAACACTGCTTTCTCTGTCCAGCCAGCATTTTTTTTGCATTTGAGTCCACCTAGAAAGCAGTGAATGCTCATTGCTGGAATAGATGACAAGTTCTTAGGGAGCCTGCGTGCTTGATCAACACTAATCACAGAAGTGTCGCCATAATCAATATAATGCACCCTTATTGAATTGTCAGAAGTCTTCTCTTTTACTACAGCTCGATACCACAGGCTGTCTTCTGAATAAACAGCACTGATTAAATCTCCTGCTTGGAAAAGCTGTCCACAAGGGTCCTTCACTGACTTCCCATTGTTCAAACTTTCCAAAATGTTGTTAAGCTGAACCTCGTCACTCCCTAGTTGAACATAAAAATCCTGTGGGTCACTGACATAAGACACATACACTAAGGTTTTAAGAGCTGGCACTATCTTCTGTGGTGGCAGATCAGATGCATTTTTAAGCATTATACAGCTGCCTTCAGCATCAGACTTAGTATCTGACAGTGTATCCATCTGGGAAAAGAGCAGAGACTCTTCCCCTACTTTATTCAACAAAACAGTGTTGTTCTTACTGTTAAGCACCTCATTAGGTTCTAGCAATCCAGCACTCTGTCCCTTCACAGAGTGCTGGAAAAGGTTTACAACTTCTTTGAAGTGTCTTTTGCTCCCTTGCTCTTGCTGGGCTTCAGGTCGACATTTTTTTCTTTCAAGAGGCCTGCCTGCACTGAAAGGGGACCCTGCAGTCTCATTCCTCTCATGCACATTCGTATTTCCAGCGCACAAAGTCTCACTGTGGACACGACCACGCACTCCTGTACTGTTTAGGCTTAGCTCTTTCAGTTTTGTATTAATTTGAGTATTTCTATCAAACAACTCAACCAGCAGTGTATTATCAGAGTCCTTTGCTACCACTATTGCTTTTAATCTCTTTTCCAGGACAGCTTCTTTAAACCATGTTTCAGCTTCCTTAGAAACAGATGATACATCAGACACAGAACACTTTATGGCCTGCATTGGCACAAGCAAGATATCAGAAGCATCATTGGGTAAAATAAGCAGATCATCTGTCTCTATTGTCTCTGTGTTCCCAAAATCCACAAAGAAGACTTTAGCCTTAGGTTGTCTTTCCATAATTACTCCCCTGTACCACTGACTGTCAGAGTACCTTGCCAGACACAAGGTCCCAGACTTCCCCAAGGATCCTGAGCTGCTCACTCTCTCACTCAGGGAAGTAATGTTATCAGCCAGCTGTGCCAAGGTATCTCCACACCTTTCAAGCTGGCAGTAAAATGTCCATGGATTCTCAACATGTGTAATATAAACATCTTCCTCACTCCCAATTTTGATACCGTGACTAGAATAATAGAATGAGTGAAGATGGACCAAAGATTCCAGATGCTTTTGAGGAAATAAAGGCCTGGCTACACCTCTCTCAGTGAGAAACTGGCAAGCACTCTGAAAAGGTGTGATTAAATCTACAATGTTAAACAGGTCCCTATTTATTGAAGCCAAGGCAAAGATTGTACACTTTAGGTCAAGGTCAGATGATGAATCAACAACAAACTGACGAAAAGCCCGAATTGCTTCTTCATCCCAAGCAAAAGGATTCTGACCATTGGGTTGGATTAAGTTGTAAAGGCTGCACCTGAATGCCTGAGCCTCTAACCTAAGGAAGCGTTCATTAATTGCACGGAGCTTTGTTAGACACACCTGCTCTCTGTTGCCATAGTCAACATATATGACTTCTACTTTTTCTGCACAAACTCCTTCACTAACTATTAAAGCCCTGTACCATTTTTTGTCCTCTGAATACTGGGCTAAACAGACAAGATTTGGCCAAACGTGTGGCTTGGATGAATTTTTGCAATGCTCCTGAATTTCATCCATTAGTATCTCAAGGTCCTGGCAATTTCTACTTAACTGACACCAAAAACAACTAGGACTCTCAACATATGACAAAATAACATTAACTGTACTTCCCACTTCTAAGTGGCCTCCACAAGAGGAGCCTGGCTTAATTTCCACATAGTTCTGCCTCAAAGAGGTGTGCAGATTTTCCTTACCCTCATAGTCTTGAGAAAGAAGAGATTCACTATTTTTAGAATTATGAATGGTTGCAATAGGGCTCTCTCTGACCATCACACCCACATGAGAATCAAATATTCTATCACTGCTCTTTAGATCACATTCTTCTCTGAGCCTCTTCTCTGCATTTACTTGGCTTTCCTCTGCAGCACACACTAGGGAAGAGGCCTGTGTCACAGACTCATCTGATTTCTTGCAAGTCTTGGGTATTTCATACCTCTGGTACTTAGCATAACCCCCCTGGGCCATGAGTTTACTTACTCTTCCCTCTCCTAACTGGGACTGGTCAAAAATTTCAACCATGTATTTGTCACCCTGCACATTCAAAAACCAAACCTTTAGTTCCTTATTCAGTACCATCTCCCTGAATGCAGACACAGCAGCTTCACTCCAACTCCCTCTTGGAGGGGAGACACCTGCCAAACAGCATTTCAGAGCTAAAGCAGGCAGTTCCCTGAACCGAGGGAGCAGCTCCTTCACAGCAGACAGATCCACAGTTTCTGTACTGCCTCTGTCCACCAGGTGTATTTCCACCCCAGTGTCCAGCACCCTGGTAACCACTGCTCGATAAAAGACACCCTCGTTCCCGCTAGCACAACAAAGGGATCCAGGCTGTGGGTCCCACCCAGCACCATCCAGCTTTGTGGAATGGGAATAAAAATTCCACATGCTCTGCTTCAGCTGTCTGAATAGCTGGTAATACTCATGGAGCTGCAGCCAGAACTCAGATGGGTCTTGGACGTGGGAGACCTGTGCACCGTACAATGTCCAGGTCTTCAGATACACACCAGCTACAGCAGCAGCAGCCAAATCCCCATGTGCTAAAATAGGAGGTACTTCTGGTGGCAATCCCAACTCTTCAACTAAGGATTCCTCTACTTCCAGCTGCTCATGATCCTCAGTTTGGCTCACATGACTGCTGGCCAGGCAGCAAGCCTGAGACCCAAAAAGATGGTTCAAATCAACACCATTTTCCCCATAGAGAGTCACATAATAGAGATGCTCAAAGGAGTTAAAGGCTTTGATGTGAGCACTCACTCCTCTGCCAAGCACCAACGCTTTCAGCAAGTCAACCTGCAACGAGGACCAGCCACAGCCCCCATCCGAAACACCCTGAAGAGCACACGCGTAAGTGACCACAGGCATGCGGAAACACTCGGCAGGCAAATGGCGCAGGTTCGCTCTGGTCACAGTCTCCTTCTTGCCATAGTCCACAAAGATCACGAGAGCTGCATGCTGGTCCTGCTCCCCAGCAATGAGCTCCAGCAGAATGGCACGGTACCACTGGCCATCCATCCCACGGGCAGCACAGGGCGAGCCCACTTTGGGCAGTAAGTCCTGCTCCCACCGGTCATAAGCATGGCACATGGTCTCAGAAAGGCAACAGATCTCCTGGGACAGGCACTGCAACTGGCAGTAAATGTGGTGTGGGTCCGAGACATGGGTCACTAGGACAGGCTCTGTCACACCCAACTGAAGCTGAGGGTAGTAGTAATCCAAGGCAGGTGACAGAGGCTGGTACGAGAACAACACATGGACAAGCTGTGGAACTGCAAAAGCTCCAAGGGAACACACTGGAGGCTGCTGACAGAGTTGCTTCTTTAACTGGCCAGAAGGCAGGCAGCGCCTGAGCACCTGGCAGAACCAGCTGGGAGAGACACGTTTGGCCAGGCCCAGCTGCTGCATCTGAGCCACGAGCTGGGGCAGCTCGAGCACGATGACCTGCGGCATTATCACCTCCTGCACCACACCAGACACCTCCTTGCCTTGCAGGAAGCTGAGGAACTCCATCGCCTCCACGGTCCACTTGGACACGGGTGAATCCCCACTCGCTGTCCCCTCGTTACTGTGGGAGGGCATGACTTCGGCCACGACACAGCCCAGCACCTCCGGGGGCAGCTGGAACAGCTCTGAGCAGCCCCGTGCCAGGTAATAGGCGGATGTGGTCACCACGTACCCCTCGTCCAGCAGGAAAACACGGTAGCCCTGGGCACTACAACTCACCACACAGCAGCGGTACCACACACCCAACACTTCCACCAGTGCCATCTCTCCCGGGCACAGCCTGGTCCCGCTTGCCCCCGGCCCGCCGGACTCGGGGCGGGCCGCCAGGCGCGGCCCTGCCGCCGCCTGGATCTCGCGGTATAGGAGGGCATAGTCAGCCTTGCTTTCCCCCAGAAGCCCCCACAGCCGCAGGATGGGCACCTCGGGATGCAGCCCCACAGCACGGACCCGCAGGGTGACGGTATCACCGCGGCCGACGGGCCCCGGCCCGGAGCTCATCGCGAAGCCACCTCGCCCCACCTCCGCTCCCCGCACGAGGCGAATGAACGCCTCGTCCCCCGCCCCTCGGCCTCATATAGAGCACGCGCCGCCCACGTGACCCACGGGGAGCCGTTAGCGGCTGCCCCAGCGGCCGAGTCCATTTCGATCCTCTCGGTGGGGTGGAGAGCGGCGCAAAGCGAAAGGAGAAATGGAGGGGTGAAGCCAGCTGAGACGTGGCGCCGCTCCTGCTACGCTAAGAGTGCGCGGAGTCGCCACGAAGAGGAGGGTTACGGAATTATGTCCGGGGCGCCGCGGGGCTCAGGGCAGAGCCGGGCGGAGCTGCCCTCTCCCACGGTGGAGCGCTCCACGAGGGACGGGTGGCGGCGGGACGGCGGGGGCGGGGTGAAGGGGAGAGCGCGCCGAGCCCGCTTAGTTCCCATTGGTCAGAGCGGCGCCGGAGGCGGGACAGGCGTGCGGAGCTTGGCGGCTATTGGCCAGTGGCGGCCTGTGGGCGGGGCGTGGTGTGAGGGCGGCAGCCGTGGCGTGAGGACGGGGAGCTGGCGCTAGACACCCGTCAGGAATTGCTAACAATTCACAGCCGAAGAGAGAGATTTATTAACAGTTAAAGAAGTCTTTCTCTACGAGATTTTTACGAGGCATTTTTGGGCATTTTTTTCATTTTTATTTTGAGCTGTGCCTCAAGGGTCCGTATTGGGACCTGGGTTATTTAGTATGTTCATTAATTGCATAGGTGAAGGGTTGGAGCGCACCCTCGGCAAGTTTACAAGTGACACCAAGTTGAGTGACACCAAATCCTCTGAAATCATTGGGATAAATAAGACCCTCTAACGCTGTCTTTTTAGTGTTAGCGAGTCAGGCATTATTTTATTCTTGGCCAAGAGGGGGTTGTGTGGGTGTGGCTGACAAAATCCTGGTCTCTACAGAGATGCAGATACAGAACCTTTATGTTTATTTATATATGTATTTTTAGCAAGCAAATTAATATTCACTGGTTCTAAATGACAGAATTCTTGTTCATTAATTAGTATTCTGTCTTCTGTTGGATATTGATTTCTCACTTCTGCAAATTAGTCTATATTCTTCAGTCCCTTTATTATCTTTTTTCCCAGGTAGGGACTTTCCAGCACACATACGAAGTCTTTGTTAGTCTCTTTTTTGTCTGCTATTTTCTGCAGAATGTCTTTGTGGTCCATAAATTGTGCACTCCTTGTATCCAGTTTCATCAATAGACCTCTCTTCTTCCAGGCTTTGTTAATTGAAGCGTATTCAAGGTTATTCTAACAAAACTTAGAGTTTCAGTGATTTTCCCAAGCTGTGTGCCCATAAAAGTAGCTTATGGCAACTTTGATAAATGCAGGCTAAAAGTGGTTTTACACACTGCTTATAATTAATATACTGGTTATGATGATCAGAGAGGCTGAGCAACTGTCCTTCGTGGAAAGGCTGAGAGGGTTGGGATTGTTCAGCCTGGAGAAGCTTCAAGGGGACCTGATTGTGGCCTTCCAGTACCTGAAGAGAGCCAGCAAGAAAGATGGAGAGGGACTTTTTACAAGAGCCTGGAGTGACAGGACAAGGGGGAATGACTTCAAACTGAAGGAGAGCAGGTTTAGATTGGCTGTTAGGAAGAAATTCTTCACTGTGAGGGTGGTGAGACATAGGAACAGGTTGCCCAGAGAAGCTGTGGATTCCCAATCCCTGGAAATGTCCAAGGCCAGGCTGGAGGGAGCTTGGAGCAACCTGGGATAGTGGAAGGTGTCCCTGCCCATGGCAGGGGGTTGGAACTGATCTTAGAGGTCCCTTCTAACCCCAACTGTTCTATGACTGTATGATAAAAGTACTTATTCTGTCTCGTGAGAAAGGTAAAGCTGTGTATCCATCACTGGCTTATCAGGCTAACAGGATGGCAGCAGGAGCAGCAGCTTTGCTGCTTTGTCATTGCTGGTGCTAGAGTACAAGACAGAAAGAACTTGGATTTGATTCTCAGGATGACAGAAAAATACCAGGATTTCTGAACAAAACCTTTGGAGTGATGCACAGGAGATTCTGCCTGAATATGAGGAAGAACTTTACTGTACAATGACTGAGACCTGGAGTGGATTGTCCAGAGAGGCTGTGGAGTCTCCCTCACTGGAGATATTCCAGAACTGACTGTGCAATCCTGTGCCCTGTGCTCTGGGATGACTCTGCTTGAGCAGGAAGGTGGAACCAGATGAGCCACTGTGGTCCCTTCCAACCTGCCCCATTCTATGGTTCTGTGACTCCCTAATAATGGTGAGATGAATGTTTTCCAAGCTGGAAGCACACTCCCAAATGCATACAGCCACAACTGAACTACAGCACAATCAGAACAAACAAGTGCAAGCCAAGAAAATACCCAAACCATGTTCAGTGAGAAAATGGCACATTGGAGACACTGGTTTCAAAGACTAGAAGAAGTCCTGGGTATTTATTCAAAGAGCCACATTTTCTACATTAACTCAATTACTAGATGTTACTAAATCAAAGCCAGCTTTGTTTTATCTACTCATGGCTGCTTTTAATACTGCATTTTTGACTCTTGATTGCCAAAGGTGAACCTAGTGACAAACAGCACTAGTCTCCTTCTCCATGAAATCTGGAAGGCTTTAGGTTTAAAAATAAATAAATCACGCCTGTTCAAACCTTTTACATTATTGAAGAGAACATTGTATTTCCATCGAGATTTAAAGTGGACAGAGTGCACATTTCCATGGAAAATGACCCAGTCTGCCAAATCAGCACTGAGATTGTCACAGGACAAGTAGTTCAGCTTGCTCCTATGGAATATCCTGAGACCTTTGAGCATTGCAGAGCAAATTAGGCTTTTGATTTTCTGGGAACAGGACCACATTTCAATCATGATCTTACTCAAAGAGTTGAGTGGAGAGGTCAGGCCGTCTCTGGGAAGTAAGAGGAACACAAACCCCTCCACTTTTTGTGCAAAGCAGATTTGGAATCAGGTAAACTGCTTTTATCTTTTTTAATACCTAGCACTACAGGCTTGGTTTGCTGACACATCAAACTAACAAGAGGTAGTTCTTTATCTGTGTGCAAATTAACAACAAAAATTCCCAAATATTTTTATAGATGCTTAGCCACAGAACTTGTTCAGTGCATTGATCAACCTGCTCTTGTTTTTTAGCAATAGAAACCATCTCCATTATCAAACAGACAGTATTATGTTCTATTGTTTGGTAGAATGTTTTTTATTCCTGTTTCCTGGTTCAGAAAGGTGATGCTGGCTGGTAGCTGAAGTATTGTTGTGACAGTTTTATCCTGTGGATAATATAAAATTCATGTAGAAGTCTGATAATCAAATAGTATCCTTAAGTCATGGCTATTCCCAACCAGTAAGGACTGGGTTTGGAGCAACAAGCTACACATGTGATCCTACTACCCTGTGGAATGAGAATTCAGCTTTTTGACTGCTCTCCTCTGTGAATATTGAAGGTTTTAAAAAGAAGTAACTCCACACAGCCTTCTGATTTGTTCATATGTAAGCCAGAATACCAGTGACCAGGGTGCCTGTGAAAGCAAACACTCAAGTTAGAGGCTTAAAACAAAAGTAACCCAATAAATAAGCCCATTAGATTAAACTGTCTCCTCTGAAAAATCATATTCTTAAGTTCAGTCTCAAGTTGCTCTGGTTCCCAGAGAGGTTCCCAAGCCTCTGTCTGCTCAGAGAGGCAGAGCTCCCCATCCATGAACTCCCCATCCCTGGAAGTGTTCAAGGCCAGGTTGGACGGGGCTCTGAGCAAGTGGAACATGTCCCTGCCCATGGCAGAGGGTTTGGAATGAGATGATCTTTAAAGTCTCTTGAACCCAAACCATTCTACAATTCTATGATTAAGTCTTTCATACAAAAATTGTAATTTTACATAGGGTTAGGGCTGCATCCACACTCCTCACAAGGGTTAGGGCTGCATCCACACTCCTCACACTTTAATGCTAATTGTTCTTGTAAAGAGAGTTAAAAAGCACGTACCATTCGCATCCAGGTTGGTGTAAAGCCTTTGTACAGAGACATGAACCCTTCACCCTGGACAGTCTGAATCAAGCAGTCCATGGAAGATTTATAAAGCAGACCTCTAGCAATGTGCAAGGAGAACAAACAGTGTTAGGATTACACATACACAATTATAAAAAATAAAACATCCCCCTCATAAAAATAATTTGTGCTAAGATTTTTCTACAAGCCAGAGTGCTTTTGTGAGCTCCTTGGAGCCTAATCCAGAACTGAAATGCACTGGTTATGCTTAGGTGGCCATCACAACACCCCCCAGACATTTACTAAATCAGTAAAATCATCTGATTAGAAAGATGAAGAGCCAAGTATCAACTTAGCCCTTCACTCCCAGTGAAATCAGTCAGACCCATGGTTTCAAGGTGCTGCTGAAAAGTCGGTCTGTGAAGTGTCCATACCTTCCCTGCTTATCTCTTGGCTGGTTCATTATCCGGGTTTTGACCACGTCAGCAGGAGTTCCCAGAACAGCTGCTACCAGCCCAGAGCAGGCACTGCCAACAGCAACAGATACTTAAGGAAGAAACCAAGATGTATCATAAAAATTTCAGCATTGTGATTCCAGTTCTTATAATAAAGATATATTAAAACAGCTATCATCGAATCATGAGTAATAACTCATAACATAAACTTGATTTGGGAGACTGCTCTTGCTCAGATGTCCTCCCAGTGCCAGCTGCCCTCACCTCTGTGTGCAGTTCTGAGTGAGGGATGAAGGACCCATGATAGGAAATTCATAATATTGTTTATATAAAGCAGATTTTTTCATCACTAAGGAAAGTCAAAGAGGATGTTCTGCAGAAGTTGTGTCACTGTGCTCCCACAGATTAGAGCAAAGGTATTTAAATGCACCAACAAGGCACTTCTAGTGAGGGCAGTTTTGTAGCAATGGTGGCATCCTTTCTCTTGTGTCTTCTATAAAGTGATGTTCTCTAAGGAAAAAATAATAATTCTAAAGTTGCATTTCATCAGCAGTATCAAAATCAAAGAATGGGGTCTTCTGCTGGCACAGAGAGGCAGATGAAGACAGCAAGGCTGGAAATGCTCCACAGTGGAAAAGGGGCAATTGGAGAATACATCACCTGCTGACACTGTGAGTCACACTATTGTCCACAAGTGTCGTGTTCAGAAGCAAGAAGTGTTTCACTGTGTCATAAGTGGTCAGATCTGTAAAGAGGGTAATGAGAAAAAACAGCACTGTCAGGAGTGAATGGTGTGTGCTGTTCACAACACAGGATGTTCATTTCCATTGAGGCTCCTGCCTTTGGCACAGCTGGCACTCTGCCCCACTTTTTAATGAGGGCTGTGGCACCTGAGTCCCGTCTTTAGACATGTGAGTACATTCTCCTTTCTGCTCTCATCTGCTCTGATTTACCTTACAGATGATGCTGAGCTGTATCTGGGTGACCCTCACCAGCCTTGCTGGCTCAGCTTCCTGGCTTGGTCTCACACCTGCCTCATCACTACACACTTCCCTACGAATCTGGATCTTGGTGAAGCCTGGCTGCCTTTGGGCACTGGGTTGTGGCTGGTGAAGTCCCTGCTTTGCTGGCCGTGGGACCCCTTCAGCTTCTGGCTCACTTTTCCTTAAATTCAGGTAAAAACTGTTACTTTTAAGCCATTTGATTTCCACAGGGCCAAAACACAGGCGCACAAGGCAGAGGTCACCTGCAGGGTGCTCCAAATAGGGCCCTAGGACAAAGGGAGCAGCTGAGCTCCTTTTTCTTAAAGATTTGGTGGGGCCTTAAGTGCTGCAGGCCAAGTTATTCCATTTACCTCCCATATTCACCAGAGCAGCTCTCTGGACATTTGGTACCCATCCAGCCCAAAGTCCCCTTACTCCTCCTTCAGACAGGATCTTCAGAAATGCGTGGTGCACGCCCCGAAACCTGAAATCAAGATGAAACCTGTGGGTAGGCAGCCCAGTGAAATCTTTGCATGGAATTTATACCTGCAAGGATCCATTTTTGGATCTGTCTTTGACTTTCATGCCACAATATTTTACCAGAGATACCAGTTGCCTTGCAAAGCAGTGATCTGGTCCCTTACAGCAGACAAGCCTTAGATCCCACACTGGATTACAATACTAAATTTATGTGACACCAACTGGAATGCAAAGAGCAGCACATCCTGCTATTTGCAGAAGAATCTCAAGCCCTGCTGTGTGCCAGCCTTCCTTGTGCCTGTGCATCCTGCACAAGCCATTTCACTTGTGCTTTCTTCCATCTTCAGAAAGTGTCCTTCCCTCCCCATGGTGCAGTGCTGGCAGGGACGTGCTGCAGCACGGAGGATGGGTTTGTGGTCCCTGGGACCAATAAATCAGAATAAAGAAGTTGAGTATAAATGGAATATGGAGGAGGTCTTGAATCCCTTCCCCTTTAACTGCCCAGAGACATCGGGTGCTCTCGCTGTGAAAGGGCACAGAGCAGCTGGGGAGAAGGAGTGGCAGAAAACACAGAGCAACACACCCTGGGCCAAAGAGTGATCAGTAACAGGGGAAGAAACACCAGCTCTGAGAGGAACCAACCGTAACGGCTTTCCTTCCAACTTCCTTTTTCCCTCCATCTGCATCTGCACCTTCACCAGGTCAGTTGGGCTGGCAAAAAACTGTCCAATGGCACCCGCAGATACGCCTCCAACCACAGCTTTCCTGCCAAATGGAGAGAAAGTGTGCTCCAGAATACACTGAAAATCCTCACAGGTCACAGTGCTCAAGCTGAAGAGTTCAGCAGCACAACCCAGGTGGAACAAGTGTTAATGGTTCTTCCATATATTAACAGCCAAAGCAAAGGTAATAATTGTGGTGGCTACAGGTTGCTAAAGTAGTCAGTAATATTTCTGTCAATTTTCAAAAAGGGTTTAAACCTACCTGGGTGGGGAAAAAACCAAAACAAGGTTACATTTTGCTCTTTGCTTAAGGTTTAAAGGCAGGATGGCAAAATACACAAGTAAAGGATGATGCTCCATGTATTATAACTGAATGCCCACCTGAAATTCCAAACTGCTTGCTGTTATATAGAACTTTTCTTTCTCTCCCACTGCTACTAGATGAACTGTGTTAATTTTATAGGTCTATTTATTTTAGTAAAATCAGAAATTTCAGTATTATCCATAGGTCCCCCTTCCTGCAGCACTGGGCATGACAAGTTATTTTGCAGTAGATTTTTTCAATCCCATTCTAAAACCAGATACATTTTAGACCTAAGATATGGCTGTAGGTCTCCTACAGTAAGGACAATCCCCAAGCAAGCAATAAACATGCACGAATATGCAACATTACCAGAGAGGAAAGCTTTCACCCTCTGCCCTGCCAAGCACGGAGTCACGGAGATGTTCGTAAGTAACCATCCGAACACCGCTGTATACTGCGGAAAACAAAAGCAGGAGACAGTTCTTGGGTCTGCCACTTCTGCAGGTCACAGTGAGAGAGAGACCAAGACCTTGGTTTATGGCACTCCAGAGCTCAGCTGGTCACTGCTCTCATGTTTGTGATCCCAATGGGGAAAGAGGGGTTTGCCTGGTGTCAGGGGGAGAGCCAGGGCGTTTTAGCATCAAAAAGTCTCTGGCTGAGCCAGCGGTCTGCCAGGAGGCAGCACAGCTTTGCCTGCACCCTAAGGAGATGGGACTGCATCGCCTCCTTCTGGGCTGATGCCAAGCAAAAAAACCTCCACAAGTGCTCTTGAGGTTTGTTGTTGTCATCATATTTCCAACTAAAGCACAGAAAGCTGTTACTTGTGTCAAGCTGTTACTTGTGTTTGCAAAAATTTCAAATTGTGCTAATGCATTTCTTTTAAGCAATTGTTTTTTTCCCTTGTGCTTGCAACCTCATCATTTTCCCATCTTTTTTCCTAATCTGTCCCCACTTCCCTCACATATGAGACATTTTTTCTGAGAACTCTGAGTGTCTGGACTTCCTGAACAAGACCTTCATGCAAAGATGACAGAGAACTTATATTTTGTTTTCTCAGAAACCAGGATAAGGCCATGAAGGACTGGAAAAGGGAAGGAAGAGATGCTATTGATCTGAAATCTTGTATATTTCAAAGTGGGATTGCAGGGCTAGACTGAAAAGTCCTCACAGGTTTATTTAAAGTACAAGAAAACATGGTAAGCTCACTCCAAAAGGCTTGGCCACAGAAGGCAGGACCCATCGTGTCCCATCGCGAGCGGATATTCACCTATGTGGCGGTAGACGGCCGGCGTGGCTCCTTGCCAGAGCTTCCATACCCCCTCCTCCTGCGCGATTCCAGCCGCCGTGCGCAGCATCCCGCGGTACGGGACTGCCGTCCCGGCCGCAGCCTCACCTTGGATCTGCAGCCGGGTTTTCGTGAGATCCAGGGGAAATGTCACTGAGGGGTTGAAAGAGTTGATTTTTCTTTGATTAACCTTCATTGACCATGAAAAGGAAATTCCTGAAGGAATAAGGCCTTGCTAGTAACTTAGGCAACAGATCTGCCTGCCTCTTCAGGCTTTCTCTGGAAACCCAGCCAGTGCAAAGCTTAAATTAGTCACAACTGCACTGAGTTAACGGCTGCAGCCCTTCGGTCTCCGAGGCAAAGATTTCATCCTGAAAAACCCTCCCTCCAGCCGCGGTCAGGTGGCATAAAACACTTAGATTATGGAAAAGCCACGACTAGCACAGTAAAATGCAGATTTGCTGGAGCAGAACACTTGAGGAATGAGGCATCCGGGGACTGATGTACCCCTGCCCCCCGTAAGTAAATCTGACCCCCCTTCCCTCTCGGAAAACCACGGTGAGTTGTACCTAGTTCTGCCACAGCCGCTGCACAGGCTGACAGAGCGAATTTGCTGGCTCGGGGCCATCTCTCTGGAAGAGGTAAGCTCCTCTCTTCTTCTGCAGGTGACATCTAGCATCTCACATGAACCGAGGGTAACCAGCCACCCTGCCCGGCTGTGTCCGCAGCAGGAGCGGGCCCTAGCGCAGGTCAGCTCGGGGTGGTTTAGGAGACACGCTGCGGAAGGTCATGCTTCTCCAGCGCCAGCACCGGGAACTGCAGCAGCCCGAGTGGCTCTGCAGAGCTGCAAGGTCCTCCTGCAGTGACACAAGAGACTCCGGCGCAACAGGCTCCTGGGAAATGTAGTCTGTCACCAAGGCTGCTCTGTGCCTGGAAACCGGTGCTGCAGGTACAGACACACGCACGGATTTGCCCAGTATCTACATTAAAAAGAGTAATTAAAGTTCTCATTAATGAGAGCTGAAGATTACGCGTAGGGTCTGTTTGCTTTGCGGGGTGCTGTCATTGGCAGCACTGCCTGGGGAGCCCCAAACTCTGTTCCCGTGTCAAGCAGCTGCATCCGGGAGGGGTTAATTGATGCTGATCTGCTTTAGTAAGAGCTGCATTAGTAAGAGCTACGTGCCGAGCTGGGGCTGCGGATTAGGCACGCAGCACTGCACTTTGAACAAGGATCCCAGCAAGCCTGGGATGGCAGAAATTGATCATTTCTCAGAGCTCTTAAGTGAAAAGTTTAAAGCTTTTCCTGGCTGAGTGCTGAAGTCCTGTTATGTGCCAGTCCTAATTTCTCTTAAATTATTGTAGAGCTTTTCATTTATCATTAAGGCCCTAAGTTAATCATTAGCCATTAGTCAGTAATCCTCATGCTGATTTAAGGATTTTTTTGGTCACAGAAACTTATCCCAGAACACCTCCCCACACCTCTGACTGCCTAAAGCTTTGGTGTGTGGTCCCTGCCAAAATAATTCAGACAAATTAAGGGAGCATTGCAGGTGAAATATTCAGTTGAAGTTGGATGAATCTATCTCATTGGTTACCAGTAATTGGTATTAAATTGGATCCTTCTTGGGGTTAAAATTCATTAGAATTCATGCAGGGATAAAACAAACTCCTGACAAAGCCGTGGTTAAAAATGGGGACGGGGATATTGCAATCTGATGAAAATGTGCCTGGCTGCATGGAAGGTATGAGTGTTCAGAGCCTGTTTCTGGACAGTTCATGCCATCTGCTGTGGCACTTGGTGCCTCCCTCCACAGCTGTTCTGTGGGCTTGGGTCAGTTTGTGCCACACTCTATCAGCCTGTGTACCATCGACTGTGATGTGGGGTAGAGAGGAACTCCTCTAGAGTTCACCTGCACTCATCCTACAGTCCTCTGTCACAGCAGGGAGAGCTTTGGAGTTACAGCAGGTTGCCCAAGGTATTGTTTGGTCCCCTGAAAACCTCCCAGGATGAGGGTTTCACAACCATCCTTTAGCTCTACACCTCTGGGTCATTCTGTTTTCTCTATGACCATGCTTTAGGGAGTGGAAAACAACAAAAATCCCTCCTTAAAGTAAACCTCATAGCACTGCAGCATCCTATGGAAGGAGCAAGTCTCCATTGTCATTTCTAGCCTGAAGAAATAGGTTCTTTTTTAAACCAGATGATTGGGGGATGGCTGTGAAGAGAAATATTCTCTTCCCACAGGACCTTTGAAATGAGCCTGACTAGAGGCGGAGGCTTGCATGGACAGCTCTGTGGTATGTGGAAAAGGGCCAGTACTCATGGAGATCCATCTAACACCTGGAGTTCCTACATCCCCAAATCCTGAGAAGACAGCACCAGCAGAGAGGACCCTTCCTATTAATTTATTTCCATTCTGAGTGAGATGGAGTTTTTTGGTTTCTGTCCCAAACCAGTTTGACCAAAGGCTGCATTTGGAGGGAGAGAGTGTGGACTTCAGATGGGGTGGAAGCCCAGCAGCAGGGTCTGGGCCAGCTGTGTGCTGCTGGAGAAAGGCAGCCAGACTGCCCAGTGCCCTCACCCCTGCCTCTGTGTTAGTTCACTTGGAAAAACCATTAAACATTAACCTCTGCCCAGCCTGAGGAAAGCTTGGCAGTGACTGCTACACATTCCTACTGGCTGTGTCCTCCTCACAGCAGTGCCTTGCATCTCATGTCCTTCACCAAATCATGCTCTACAAGTACAACCTAAACAAAAAGGGCCAAAACAAACACAAAAGCCTTTAATGAATGTCTTCACAGACGCTTGAGGAACTCTCTGACCTGTATACATAGATCTCTTTAAACTCACTACTTAGTCAGTTAATGAAAATATAACATGCATATAATGAAAAGATGCATTTTCTCCAATATTACAAGGCCTTTAGTTCTCTTATCACTTTACCCCTTTATAGGAAGAGAATTTAATGGATAAATAAAACCAGGAAATAAACATATAAAGAGCTGTGATAGCTAAACACAGAGGTGTAGAAATATCACAGTTAACAGTGATTTATCTGTTTGTTCCAGACAGTTTGCAAAATGGAGATCAACACCTTAATTTTTACAGCTGACATGTGTGAGCTTGTTCTTCTGCACCTACAACCAACATGTAACATCCCAAGGTATTTCAAAATGACTGTTTAATGAAGAACATACACCTAATTTTCACAGCTCTTAACCTCCTACTATCAGGTATATTTCTGCTGTGCTACTTTTACTGTACTGCCTGTCTGCACAGATATAAAGGTTCCTGTTTGTGCACCTCTTCCTGTACAGGAAGGGAGTTAAACTGTATTTGTATCTGTATTTGTTTATGCCCACTGCCTCATGCCCTTTCACTGGGCACCCTGAGAAGAGCCTGGCTCCATCCTCTTTGCACCCTCCCTTCAGGTGTTCATACACAGTGAGAAGATCCCCCCGAGCCTTCTCTTCTCCAGACTGAGCTGTCCCAGCTGCCTCAGCCTCTCCTCAAATGACAGATGCTCCAACCCCTTTTTGCCACTTCACTCTTGGCAGAGGATCACCTCCCTCAATCTGCTGGCAGCACTTTCCCTGATGCAGCCCAGGGTGCTCAAGGTCCATCTCTGACTCGTGTTCAACCTGGTGTCCACCAGGACCCCAGATCTGCAAAGTTCCTGTCCACCCAGGTGCCCCCTCAGCCTGTACTGGTGCACGGTGTTGTTCCTACCCAGTGGCAGAGCTTGCCATTTCCCTTTGCTGAACTTCATTAATTAATTAATTAATTAATTAATTTATTTATTTATTTATTTATTTTTGCCAGGAAAAGCTGGACCAGGGGATCCTTGGTGTGCCTTCTGAGCCGTTATTCTCTGATTTTGAGATAAGTCCCTCTCTGCCCATTTTCCAGCCTGCTGAGGTCCTCCTGAGTGACAGCACACTCATCTGGTCTGTCAGCCCGTCCTCCTGGTTTTCTCTTCTCTTCAAACCTGCTGAGGGTGTGTGGGGGTAGATGCTGACAGCACTTCCTAGGGGCTTTTTATACTTAATGTATTCTGTAAGTAATTTTGACGTGCCACTTTCACACATGCAAAGAAACTAATCTGACCTCTCTGAAACCTTGTCTTCTGACATGGCACAGATATAACAGAGGTGGCCAGCAGGTTTTGATCTGTCAGTTCTACCTCAGAAGCGTTTCTCTGCTTCTCAGACACTGGACACACATCCAGCCTTTAATGACGTATCTCAGACAGGTGAGAGATCCCTTTCTTAAGGTTTCTGCTTCAGGTGATGCCTGCAGAAGTTTCTTGCCATCTCTGACCTGCTGAAAGCTAAATGTCTGCAAATCACAGGCTCTCTGCTTCGTAATCTCAATACTGCATATTTTTTAAATGGAAGAAGGCTCTGCACTGCTTTGCCAGTGTCCCTGGCCGTGTCCCTGGCTGCCCGGGTGGCCTTCCAGCAACCGGTGCAGAGTCCAAGGCTTTGCCAACAGCAATATCTAGGTTTTGCAAGCAGCACAGTTGGTCCTCATCCCAGAACAGATCGGAACTGGCTCTGCCTTTAACAGAACAAGGGCTGGTGCCCTGTGCTGCTCAGGGTTTTCCCGCTGTCCCCGTGGCAGCGCTCGGCTGGCAGGGCCGCTCAGAGACGATGAACTCGGAGCGCGGCCAGCGCGGCCATGCCGGGGCTGCGGCAGGCGGAGCAGCGGCCGGGGCCGGGACGGGCGGCCCAGAGGCAAAATGGATCTCGCTGTGCTCTTGGCAGCGCTCCTGGGACTCCTCATTGTCAAGGCTCTTTTGTTTCAGCTGAGAAACCCGAGCTCCCCTCCTTGCATCAGGAGCTGGATCCCTTGGTTTGGAGCTGCGTTTCAGTTCGGGAAAGCTCCTCTGGAGTTTATAGAGCGAGCCAGGAACAAGGTAATGCGTGTGCTGGCCTGCCTGCTCGTGGGTGCGTGCTCAGGGTGGCTGCCTGCAAGGGGAAAGGCAAGCAGAAACTCCTGCGTTCAGTTTTGCCTTTTCCTGTCACGTTTTATAACGTCAGGAGCATTTAAATGGTGAAGAATCGGCTTAGTGCCACCAGCATTGGTGAGTTGTGGATCTGATCCAGGCACGATCTCTGTGCTGTGATCATCCTGTTTGGACCTCTGCCGTTTTGCTTTTGCAGTCTGGCTGTGTGTTAAATCTTGGTTTCAGATAATGTGGAAAGCTCTATGCCAAGTGCTGGGACCGGGAAACTACTTATTTACGTGCCTAAAGTTAGGTGAGATTTTTGAGCACCTGCTGGTGTCCCTCAGCATTCAAGCAACACACAGATGTGCTTGGCAGATAAAATTTTCTGTCCTAAAAATCTTAACTAAACATAGGCGTCAGGATTTACCCCTTGGACTTGAATTTCTTTTTCTGTGTCTGTCGGATAGAAAGAGATCAAATTCTTAATTTCTAGATATTTAATAATAACTGACATAAACCCCAGTTTCCCACTTTCATTCAGGGATTATATCACCTGCTACTACAGTGTCATAAGCCTTGAGTGTTCCATGCTGAAGGATCACACAGCCTCACTACTTGCAAAAACTAGCTAAAAATGAAACCACTGTTACATCCTGAAATTTGAAAAAAAAAACAACAAAAAACAACCCCACATCAATAAATAGTGGATCCCATTACTTTTTCATTTTGAACTGCTAGATTTCATATTTGTATTTCTTTTGTATTGTTATAAACTCATGGTATTAAAGCAGAGGATTAAATCTGATCTTTGAGAACAACAAGAGCTGTCAATCTTGTATTAAAGCACATTAGGTGCATCATGGGGTAAGCTTAGAGGTAAGATCTGGAGTTTCTTGGCTTCTCTGTGCTTCACAGGCCAGTTTAAATTTTATATTACTGTGTCTTTGCTGTAGCTTTCATCTGTGCAAATGCACACTCATTGGCTCTGGGTTAATTAATTTTGGTGTTTGCCTGGAGACCCTCTAGGCTCCAGGATGATGCTGTGGCAGCTGCTGACACATCTGCACACTCCAGGAACACCTGAAGGACTTTATAAACGTCTGGTTTTGTTGGGACAGGAACTAGAACAAGAAATATTTTCAATGGCTGAAAACTCAAAGCAAAGAAGGAAGAGAAGGCTTTCTTACATGTCTTCCTTTACTGTGTGTTTGCTGGTAGGGCTTTTCCTTTGACTTTTAATCCAGCAGCTCCTTCTGACCTCTCCCTGTGCTCCCCCTGGGCCAAGGGGGATGTCTCCATCCATCCCTCCCAGGTTGGCCACCTGCCTGCAGCACCATCACCTGACAGTCTCCCTGCCTCTGAGGAAGGCCACTTGTTTGTTGTCCCCTTCCTCTCCTTAAACCCTCCTCAGGCACTGAAGGTCTCCCTCCCTTCCCACCTCCCACACTGGCACACTGTGCTGAGGCCAGGAAAAATAAGTCTTTTCCTGCCTGCTCCCTTTTAAAAGAGTAGGCACTGTTGGAGAGCACAGCCAAACCAAACACGTGCTGCTGCCAAAGGTGTCATTAACAGGCACTACAGGGCTTGCAAAATACATCTGCAATAATTCCAGGCTCCTTGATACTGCCAGAACAAGGTTAAGTGTCCTTAGCATGAGCTGCCCTCGTAAAAGATGTTACAGACTCAGGCTTTAGGCAGTGTGAAACCTCCTCATCTCTGCAAGGTCATTATCTTCAGGGGAGACTCTTGCAATTCCTCCTCTGGATTAATCCTTCAGACTGTCAAAGTGACACTCATGTCTTTCTTAACTCCTTTCTTCCTTAATTCCTTTTGTGTCTATCCTTCACTGTTTTTTCTCTCAAGTTCTGGGTAACACAGTAAAGTTCCACTGCTTCCAGCCTGCCCTTTGCTTGGAGTTTGCTGCTTCTATTTTCCTCCCACGGAAGAACACGTGGGCTGGAAGAATTGTCTCCTTTCCCCCTTGTGTCATCACTAGGACTAAGAAAAGAAAGTTCCCCTGCTCTAATAAAATATTTAATCTCTCATCTAATAAAAGATACCACCTCTTCCTCCTAAAGCTGCCTGGTGAGATAAGTTTTGTAGCAGTCTGGAAAGGACAGGAAATAACCAGAACCACCATGCCCCATAAAATACAGGGTGATCTGCTTAATGAGGGGTTCAAAGGGGGTGGCTCCCCAGTTCTCCTGGCAAATGTGGTAAGAGTTAGTAAGACATTTCAAATTCTTCTCCTCAGTTTGCTAATTAAGCTAACAGGAAAAGTTCAGTTAAACCCAGGAGATTGCTGTGCAGTGTTGTAGGGACCTGTGGGATCCACACATCCCTCTCAGAGACAGTGTTGAATTGGGACAAGGTGCTGTGTCCCAGAACTGTTGGCCTTTCTGTGTGTGGCTGGGTGAGGGATGCCTCACTGGGTTACTCTGCAAGGGACACCTGGAGGGGAGCAGGCTGGAGAAGGCTTCTGGTGGAGCATTTGCATACTCAGTGTCCACAGCTGAGTCACTGAAGGTCTGTGACTGGTCCCAGGTGTAAAAGACCAAAATGCTGCAGTCCCTGAGCTAGAGAGGGGACATGGCATTGACCCTGTGTGTGTGCACACCCAGTGCTCCCAGCAGAGCTCTTGGTGCAATGCAGCTGTCTCAGCTGAGAGTGGTTGCTCCCTGTCAGTGCCCCTGGGGAGATTGACTCTTTCCTTGATTTCCTTTGGGATTTTGGAGAACATAATTCTGAAGTTTTTATTTCTCTGGTGTGTTACTTTCTTTAGGCTTGAATCTGTCTCTTACTGTGGCACTGAAGTGTTTCCCAATCTTTGGAAAAAAATTTGCTTTCATGAGTGAAAGCAATAAATCCTAAAAGGATTTTTTTTCTTTCTATATCTCTCTATGTTGTGGAGTGTCCTTAAAAGCTGTTTCAGAGCAGTAACCTGGGTGCAGTGCTGGCAGCAGAGCCTGCACTCCATTGGTACCTTCCCATAACACAAGTGCATTCCAGGAGCTGATTTTATTGCAGTGTAACATCAATGTAATTACACATTTTGACAGATGAACAGTTTGGTTATTCAGGTGTCTGTCTGGGACAGCAGCCATTAGGTGATGCTCTGTAACAGGGTGTAAGGAGCACGCCCAGGTGAGAGTATGTAGCCTCCTGCTTTTTCTTCCCAGCTCCTGGTTTAGGGATTTGCTGGGCTGGAATTTGCATCTATATGATTTGACCTAATCTCTTTTGTTACCCTGTGTATAAATTTGGCTTCACAGCAATGCACAGCAGTGAATCCTTAATTTAATCATGACCTATATAAATATTCTGTCTGTTTTTAAATCATCTAACTCCTAATCTCAAGCCCATTAGTTTTTACGTTATGAGGAACTGAGAATAATGATTATCTTTTCCTCTTTTCCTGGGATCTAAGTTCACTTAATCTCCTTTTATTCAAATATTCATGCATGTTGTGCATCCCTTTGACTTTGACTAGCTCAGAATATCCTGCTGAGATGGAATGGGCAGAAACACAAATTAAAGATGCAGGCACAGGATGGGTTTAGATGTTTCTTGTCCTTTTTCCTCTCCTTTCCTAGCAAGATAAGAGCTCCAGATTTATTATCATTGAATTGTTTGGGTTGGAAGGAACATTAAAGATCATCTCATTCCAACCCCTCTGCCACAACAGGGACACCTTCCACTATCCGAGGTTGCTCAGAGCCCCATCCAACCTGCTCTTGAACAATTCCAGGGATGGATATCCACAGTTTCTCTGGGCAACCTCTGCCAGGGCCTCACCATCCTCACAGTAGAGAATTTCTCCCAAATATCCAGTGCAAACCTACTTGCTTATAGTTTGAAGCCATTTATTAGCACTTGCATAATAGATTTTGGAGTCATTTCAGAGTGTCATTATTCTAAGCCTTCTTCTGTGACATTTCTAGGTCTTCTCATTTTTTAGTCTCTCAAATGACTCCGGATCATGAGTAAAATTTTAGTTCTTCTTCCAAAGAATGAATTAGAAAATACTTCTAACACCACACAACCTTATGTCTCCCTAAAAGCTGTACTGGGCTCTTTTGCAGCACATCCTATTTATCCACTACTAATCCCAATCTTTAATAATGCTTACTGTAATTTTTTGAGTACCAAAATGACTCTGAGGCTTCCCAGGTCCTTCTGGCACTATGTTTGCCTGTCCATCCTCCTGTTGCTGAGGATGATTTAACAGATCACAGTAGGGAGTTCTGCAACTTCTTATTTTAATTCCTCAGGAGTTCTGAATTGAAATACTTATCACTGTTTTACCTAGAACTTGTTTAAGTCTATTCTGCTCAATACTTCCTTCAAAACAAGGTCTCACTCCATCACTCAGTGAAAGGCTCCAAGGTGGGACTTGTCCTACACTGGTGCAATCCCTAACTCAGGTTCCTTCCCCACTTGGTTTCCCTACACCTTGAGTGTTTATCAGGCTCAGCAGCACCCTGGGAGACTTCCTGCATCTGGCATGCTTGGAAAAGTCTCTGTTGTTGGGGAGGCAGATTGCCTTTATTAGTTTGATTCTCAAACCTCTCTTAGTAGTTTAATTTTGCTTTGCATTCATCAAATGTCATATTTATTTGGACACAAAATTCTGCTTTCTGAAAGATTTTTTTGAATATCTGCCATGACAGTGTTGCTCTGTGGGGCTGACTTATTCTGGAGAAGGTCATCTATGGAGTTTTCTTTTTTCAGTTTTGTTAAATATTGGTCTAATTTTAATGATTCTAGATAGATTGCAGGAAGTTGGATGAGATTCAAACCTAGATTGTTGTGTGGGTGTTTGCAGGTTACCAGGATGGTCTCTGGACAGTGCTGTCAGTGGAGTCCAAGGGCAGCTCAGCTCCCTCCAAAAACAGGAGTGCAGGAGCTGGTCTGGTGAATTGGTGTTTGGGATCCCCTGACTGCACAGACTTGATTTCTGTTGTCTATTATGGGAACTCAGACATCTTGTTCACATGTAATCACCTAAAATAAAGTGTTCCAATCTTTAATTGAGTGTGACCTTAATTGAATAATTAAGTGTTATTGCAGGCTGCTATTAGTTCAAATTTAATTTTATTTTAAAATTAATTAAAGTACATTTTAATATTAATTTAAAATTTTAAACATCTAATTTTTAAGCATGGTACAAATTCACTGATTTTTATCCAGACTGATGATGAGGACATGGACATCAAAAAGCAATCTTAGAAGTTCAGCTATTATAGAGTCACAGAATCACAGATTGGTCTGTGTTGGAAGGGACCTTAAAGCTCATCTTGTTCTACCTCCTGCCATGGGCAGGGACAAATGCCAGTGGACAGGTGCTCAAAGCCTCGTCCAACCTAGCCTTGAACACTTGTTATTAAAAAAATATTTTATTTATTATCACCCAGAGAGTTTGAACTGTCATTATTTCTTTAATAATTTGCAGTTGAAGGACACAATCAAAATTCAGCTGAGGCCAGGAGGAATCTTCTCCTTGGCTTCAAAGAGCTTTTGATGAAGCAGGATTTACACTAGGGACACCAACAGCAAAAGAAATGGTTAAAGTCAATGGCATAAACAATGTGAGCAAGGTAGAATGATCTTTATATGCCTACATCTGACAGACAGAAGGTATTACACATTTGTTTTCTAGTTTAGAGTATTTGCAAACATCAGTGATCATTTTGACAATGTAGGAACTCAGAATTGAATTCCTATTGCTGGAAGTTTCAAGAAGGGTCTAGGATATTAGATTAAGGGAACATGAAGTTATGATTTATGGCATCAAAAACCTTTCATGAACATCAATCTGTTCTGCTCAAAGGTTGTTAGCTATTTTGATATTAATCTCTACAAGAAAGAAATCATTGGTATTAGGAGAAAGGACAGGGGGAAGGAAAGGAAAGGAGAAAGGAAAGGAGAAAAGGAGAGGAGAGGACAGGAAAGGAAAGGAAAGGAAAAAGGAAAGGAACCTGAAATATTAAAAATATGCAGGAGGGTGGACTTTTTGCTAAAACAATGTAGACTGAAATTGTAGGATTATGGATTTTTACAGTATTGGTACTTTGCTGTAGCAGCCAAAGTATGCAGAAGATAACCCATACCTTGAGTTCTCTAAATCCACGTAGGTTGTATTGCTTGAGCTACAATGTAATTCAAATATAAAGTGTTAGTTTAAGAGAAGAAATGTCTTTACTCTGCAAGAGGTCAGGCACTTACACATTCCCTTCTGGTCATAAGTCTGCAAGTTTTGGTCTGATTCATGTTCATCCTGTGCAGGTCTGAGCCAAGGTGTGCAGAGGGCAGGAATGACCAGGTCCTCCCTCCTGACCTCTCAGCAGCACTGAAGTCGTGCTGGGGCTCCTGCAAAATGTCCTAACAGTGTACTGACAGGAAATCTTTGTTTGTTCCAGCATGGACCTGTGTTCACAATATTTGCTCTGGGAAAACGGTTCACTTTTGTGACTGAGGAAGAAGGAACTGAAATATTTTTTAAATCTGAAGACTTAAATTTTGAACAGGCAGTACAGCAAGCTGTCAAGAATGCAGGTAACTGAGACCTGTCTCTTTTTAAAAGGAAACCAAATCTAGTTACCCAGGAACATTAAATCCCAACCAAAAGCCTGTTGGCTTTTTGATCATGCCTTAAATGCTTATTTTAATCCATGACCATGATGTGAAATGGTGAAATTCAGTTTCTCCATGACGACCCAGTACTGTAAACCAGCTGAGGGATTTGGATTCAGTCTCAAGGAATCAGAAGTTTCTGATCCAGGAAATATTATTGTTTTCACCATCCAGCAACCCCAGTTTGAGATCAGGTCCTTTGCTGTGGCTGGATGCCCCACATGCATGTACCTTGTTAAGAGCAATTGTAGGTAATCCTATCACTTCACTGGAAAATCAGCTCGCAGCAATAATTAGTTGCTACACAGTAGTACAGCAGTCATTAGAATAGGATGAGGTGTTTAGGAGGATGTACTTCCATAGCATGGAGACACAAACTGGGGGTTTTTCACTTTGTTCAGTTTTGTGGCGTGCCTGCACATCTCTGTACATCCCACTGGGGGGAAATCTCTGGATTGTTGGTTCTGGCACTGAAGCTTCACGAGGCAGGAAGATGTTACACAGACTGGGAGAAGCAGAGCCATTACCAAAAGCTTTGCATGGTTACAAGGAAGCTTCCAGGGAATTTTACTTTGGGAAAATTAGGGTTAAGGCATATAAATTAGAAGTTAAGTGTAAAAATGTTCACTCTATCTTTCAGTGAAAAATCTACTTCCAAAAACGTTTCTGTTTCATTTTGTATTTAGTCTCTGTTCCTGCAGAAGCATTTTATGACAACCATGGTAACCTCTACAGCATGATGAAGGGGAAGATGAGTCCCAGTAACCTGCACATGTTCTCAGGCACTTTGTGTAAGGAGCTCCATGAGCACATGGCTCACCTGGGCACGGAGGGCACGGGCGACCTCAATGACCTGGTAAGGTAAGGGAGTTTTGCAGCACATCTCTAACTCAGGGGTGTCCTACATGGAAGGGAAATATTTCTGTAAAGCAGCTGGAGCTCAAAAGTCTTACAAAAGTTCTGTCAGGATGCTCATCAGAGCTTCATGGTTTCAAAGTGGCTCACAGAGTGGACAGGGTTTCATGTAAAGGTGTTTCTCCCAGTTAGGAGAAGTGCCTGAATTGCCTGTTTGGAAGAAAAAAGAAAACACAGCATGTTCCAACAATCCCTGTTTCCCAAAAGATGGGATAAAAGCTTCACATTATTTGTAAAGAACTTAGAAAAAATGCTTAATCTTCTGCAGGATGAGAAATTTCCATGTTTGAGCCAAGCTTAGCTTGAAGCTTAACTATGACCTTCTGCAACTGACTTGGCTGCCAGAACTTCACGTTAAAAAAAAAATTGTTTCATGTGACAGCAACAAAGCTTTTAACTCTTTCTTCTTCCTGATTATCTGGGAGAACACCTGTATCTTGTCTGTCCATCTGTAATGCAAGTTGAATATTCATGGAAACATGGAATAGTTTGGGTTGGAAGGATCCTTAAAGATCCTCTTATTCCATCCCCTGCCATGGGCACCTTCCCCTGGAGCAGGTCACTCAGAGCCCCATCCAACCTGGCCTTGAAGACTCCCAGGGATGGGGACAGATACTGCCTTTGGTTTGGACCTCTTTCTAACACTCACATTCACATTGTCTTTTGCTGCCTTTTCCTGCATTATACAGTAAGATGCTGCTGTTAGTAAAGTTAAATCACTTGGCACCTCTCACTCCAGTTACTGCAATTTGGATTAACTGGGAAAAATGTGGGGGAGAGGGGCTTTGAAATCTTGTAGGGGGTGATTGGTTCTGTTTTGCTAAACAAGGCAAAGTAAAAGTATTGGAATACAACACTGAATAATTGTTATTTAGCTGTCTCAAAATGAAATCCATAGAGCCACCAGATGGCCCCCTCTTCCTTATTATCAGAAAATCAGAAAAGTGAGCACTGTTCCCTGAAATACTCATTTAGCAGCATGTGGGACACAGGAAAGGCTGCTAAAGAAGAAGAGTTTCCTGGAGTACAGGAGAAGGGTCGGAGGAAGGAGCACAGAGTTTGCAGGATAACAGAGGAGAAAGCAAGAAAGAGTGAGATGAAAAGAAACCAGAAAAGCATTATCTGCCCAGGAAAGCTGCAGCCAGAGGAAGGATGTTTCAGGATGTTTGGTCCAGAGGGGTTTGTGCAATGCCCAGAAGGTTCATGTGGGCCAAACTGAAATGAGAGGGGTGGTTAATGGGGAGAAGGGGACCTCGGTGGCCAGAGCCTTTCTGCTCGTACTCGAGTGACCAAACCCTAGCAGGTGAAGTTCAGCCATGTGTAGAAGACCAGCCTGAGGTCTGTGAGTCTCCTGCCTCTGTTTAAAATCTGAAATAAGTGGGGGGCTGAGGTGTGAGCCTTGTGCCAGCCCTTCCATATTGGTGTGACCCTTGAGTCCCACAGCTTCCAGGGTGGGCAATCCAGCATGCTAAAACTGCTGCAACAGCTTCCTGTGGCCCCTAAGTCTTGGACACCTTGTCCTTGCAGGCATGTCATGTATCCTGCAGTGGTGAACACCCTCTTTGGGAAGGGCATCTGCCCAACCAGTCCGCATGAAATCAAGGAGTTTGAAGAGCATTTTCAGAAGTATGATGAGGACTTTGAATATGCTTCTCAGATGCCTGAGTGCTTCCTGAGGTAAAGGGGCAGAGATGATGATTGTGGTGTACCCACTACAGACATTTATTTGCTGCAGTGTCAGCCATGGGAGATATTTCCCCTGGAAGATGATGCCCAGTTTATACTGATGGTGTGCCCTCAAGTGAAGCACGTTTTTAGCTAAGTGCTTCAAAAAAGTTCTGACCTTGTCTTGTGCATTTTCTGGTATAAAGCAGAAATAACCCGGCTTAGGTGAGCTTGGACCTGACAGGGAGCGGCAGAATGGGGTAAAGAGAAAAGGCCTGAGCCTAAATGTGAGTCCCAAGCTCAGGGGGCCTCCAATGAGGTGTCTCTCTGCTCTTTTCCCAATACCAGTCCCAGGTTATATGTCTGCACTGTCACAGAACTGACCTTGGGTGGAAACACCTAAACCCTGAGGAGGGGCTTCCAGACACTGTCAATGCTCTCAGGGCCATCATTGCACCTTTAGCACCTCAGAATACCTTCAGAAAGAATTGAGGATGCTCTAAAAAAATGGCCTTGATTTTCTTCAAGAGTATCATTCTTTAAAAGATTGCCCTAAGCAGTCTGTCCAAATCACCAATAAAAACCTGTAATAAAAAGGTATGAAAATGTAGGAATGTTGCAGTCCCAGGTCCTGGCTGCAAGAGGAGGTCTGGCCAAGGTGAAGGCCCTGGACGTGCTGTTCCTCATGCCAGTCATCACTTGGCTGTTCATCAGCTGACTGCTGCCCAGGGGCTTTTGGAAAACAACCCAAGGAGGGCTTCTCATGGAAAAGGAAATGTTGGTTTGTGCTGCCTCAGTTCAGTGCTTATTGTTTGTTGCTTTTCTTTACAGGAACTGGTCTAAATCCAAAAAATGGCTTCTAAAATTATTTGAGAAAGTAGTGTTGGATGCTGAGAGGACCAACCCTTCAGAGACCGCATCCAAGGTAAACATCCGAGGCTAGGAAATGAGATGACTTTGTTGTATATTCTGACTGAAGCAATGGAGGGCAGGAATTACTTCAGTACTGGAAGAAATAAGTCAAATATGTCAGCTTTTACAGCTATACCCAAATGTTCCAGTATTGCTGTCACCTGCAGTAGGACAGACCCATAACTTTGACTCCTGTTCCTCCATTTAGTTCCTTTCAAGCAATTCTGAGAATTAACATCTTTCCCTGGGGAATTTTAAGGCAAGGGGTCAGAGCTATGGCCCATCCCCAGCCTGCAGTACCACGCTGTAGTGAGCAGTTGAAAGAGGTGAGAGAAAGACCCTTCAGTTGTTCCATTGAGGGCACTGTGCTGTGAAACTTCAGAACCTTACATGTGCTATTTATAAACCCTGGTGTAGAGTGAGCAGATCCTTCAACAGCCAGACTGGTAGAAAATAGCAGATTACTGGCTTGGGAGCCAAGTACCCTAAATATTGATTGTGTCAAAGCTGAGATAAGTTGTTCCCCTGGTTATTCTCCTGAGCTCTGGCAGGAATTCTGTCGATAGGGCTGACAAATGTGACGGCAGACTGGCCTGGGAATTTTGATCTACCAAATGGTTGTAGGACAGATCATTAAACAAAACAGGTTTTATTTAGACTTCAAAAGCTTTACATACTGCAATTTATTTAATAAAATAAACCAGATCAGCAGAAGGAAAGAGAAGGCTGGAGAGGAGCTGGTGGTAGGTAAAGAAGGTGCAGGAAGTGGCAGCACAAACTTGATGTCTTAGGTTGGATGGGAATTTGGAAAAAATCAGCAATTTTTTTATTCAAGATTGGCCTTTTCCCCTCTGAAAAGTAGGCAGGAAGGTTTGCCTCAAGTGCATGGTTGCCCTGCATTTAAGGAAATACTGTAAACAAAAGCTGATCCTAGAACATTACACAGTTGCTATAGTTCCAAATATCAGCCCATTGAAGTCACTGCTTAGGTCACCAACGAGGTGCCTGAAACTAAGGAGTTTGCTGATGTGTCAGACCATCTCTTCATAAGAAGCACCTTCTGGGCATGATCAGAGAGAACATTTTCTTCATTTCCATTTGTTCAGCTGGCTCATTCCCATTTTGAGCTTCTTTAAAGCAGAGGTGTAGAGAAGGGATTAGAGATTTTTTTTCCTGTCTTTCACATACAAGCAACAATGGGGACTGAGGGAACCCACTCCTCTAAAACTTTAAGGAAATGGAAAGCAGTGAAAGTATTCAGGAGGAATTCATGTGGTGCACTGAGTTCTCCTTGCCCTCTGCCTCTGTGAGTTTCACTTTCTTTTAATAGCTGTCATCTCTACATTGTGCCTTCCAAAAAAGCCATAACTAACATTACTTCTCTTTGAGAAGCTAGTCCTTGAGCTCTAGTAGGCCCTGCCCCAAACTACATTTTAATATATTCTTGGAAATACAGATTATTTTCTTTTATTTTTAACAGACACTTCTACAACATCTCCTGGATAACTTGCAGGGAAAACATCTTGCTCCCAAGTATGGTCTCCTGATGCTCTGGGCTGCCCAAGCAAATGCTGTGCCTGTAAGTACATCAGCTGCAGAAACACCTTCTCTCTCTCCTGCTCCAAAGCCTGGATTTGGGGAGGAAAGGCTTTGAAGCAGAGGTCACACACACTCCATGGATTCCAAAGAAGGGATTATCACGCCCACATGCATCACTACAAATATACCCAGGCTGCAATGTCACAGGAGCAATGACAAGAAAAGCTCTTCTTGTATTTTTCCGAAATTATGTTGTCCCCTGTCATAACATTTCAGGAACATAAGCCTCACAGCTATTAAGATCACAGTCCTAAGCTGTGAAGAGCATTTAACTCTGTTTTGAAGCACTGTGGCTGTATTATAGAAAAGACTATTTCAGATACCCTGGTGTTACCAATTGTAAAGAATATCAAAAGCATAATATAGAGTAACTTCATCTGTGTGTAAACCCTCAAGTGATTTTTTCTCTTTCATTTTTGGGAAATCTGCTGTACAAATGCCAGTGGAAGAAAAGCAATAGTTTGATTCTAGAGCTGTTAAGTTTTGTCTGTGTTAGAAAAGGATTTGCTGGATTAATGATACTGATATAAGTATGCTAACAAGCCCAATATATCTAAGACAGCTTAGGCTGACCAAAGACATTTACAGGAATTTCTCAGATGAAAAATCCATAGCAGCAAAAACATCCTTTATTTACCATGACTACTAAGCTCTTTCCAGCACAGTTATGTCCATTACAGATGTGATTTAGAAAAACATGATAGTGAGTTATTTTTATATGTTCCCCTAACGGATATATCTATGTTTTTTGGAGATTGGATATTACTGCAGTTTAGCCTAAGGGAATTTCATCCATTTCAGTGAGGTTTCTGTGGATTCACGTGTTGGCATAAGTGGGAGGCATAGCCTGCTGTCTGTTATCAGGATAACTGACATTCCTTCCACAACACTTACTTCTGTAATATTCAGCTGTAAATAGACATACAGATATTTTTCTGTTCCTCAGAATAGTAACAACCACTGTTCTGGGGAATGAAATGACGAAAGAAAAGGCCTTTCACCTTCCAAGGGCATTTTTTACAAGCACTTTAAACCCTTTTATCTAAAACAATTCAGTTATCCCTTCTTAGCCCATGGAGAGAAGCCACAGTGTCCAAATGCTGTACAGGAAGGCTAAGCTACAAGATTTGCTTTTCAGAAGGAGGGCTGCATCCATGTCAGTCTGTTTGGGAAATAACAGTCAGAGTTTCATCCCTCACCAGCACAGATGGCCCACGACCAGATCTGTGTGCAGGCTGCACCTCCCGCTAGCTCAGCAAGAGGAGAGAGACTCCTGCCACTGCTGCCAGTCCTTCTGGTTTCATCCTGCTTAAGAGGATTTTCTCCTTTCCTAAGTTTCTTGATTTTCAACTTCATTGCATAATCAGTTAGCAAATTATTTCTAAAGGGGATATACTACTCCTTGTTTTGCTGTTAATTAAAACTTTTCCTGCCCATTTTAGTGTGACTCACTATGACAATGCCCTGCAAATTATTTAACCTCGTTTCTGCAAATGCTAGTATGAATTTATTTTTCTTTCATTCCTGCAGCTAAAACTAATCATGCATGATGATTTAGTAGTTCATTTAACACCTAGTTATTTGAAAATAAAGGATTCTGTGTTTCAAAGCTCAAGGCCAAAGCTATATAATGTTCCCTAAAGATGAGTACACAGCAGATGACTAGACATAATCTCCCAGGAGCTGAGCCCTTAGATATGGATTTACCCAGGAAGCACAGCTCCCCATGCATCTCAACCACAGCAGGCACACACAAAAAAAGTCCAAATGTTTTCACCTGCCTCTGTGATTTGCTGTTATTCTGTTCCATGTCCCTCAATTCAAGGATTTCCATCTCTCTTTAGGTTGCATTTTGGACCCTTGCTTTCATACTCTCTAATCCTGCCATTTACAAGAAAGTCATGGAAGACCTGGCTTCTGTTTTTGGCAAAGCAGGTAATAAATGTGATTTTGTCCTTCTGGAAGCTGGAAGTGATTTATCCTGTGTTGGCCCAGCACAGGGCACACTTGGTCAGTGGCTGGGAATAATGAGTGTTCCAATTAAGGGTGCTACTGATAGCATAGACAGCTCTCAGGTCTTTGCTCATATATGTTCAAGATGTATTTCTAAGCAAAAACATCTCTGATGTTAGCAGAAAGAAGTAGGAAAAGAACAGTATGTGTTTGTCTCTTCGTTCCTATCAGAAAAGAACACTGTGCTTGTTTCTTCATTCCTATCACTTAAACTTAGATTTATATTTCCCAGTCTTGTGCTTTTTCCAGGTACCTAATAGTTGAGATCTTTCAGTTCAGGTGCTTTTCATGGTGTGCTGTTCACCAGAGTTACAGCTATTCATGGATAAAAAATAGACCAGGAACTGTTCTCTTTTCTGTCATCTGAGGCAAATTTTTCCAGCATGGCTCACCCCCCATGAGTAATTTCTTTCCCTCAAAAAGCAGTAACCTCTTTCCCTCAAAAAGCAGTCCCATGTCTTTGTTGACATGGGTCAAAACATTATCAAGAAACATGTCAGTAATTAACCAATAAAGAAAATTCCTGAAGCCTTTCCCCTGGCCTGGTTTCATTTTCTAATGTTAACAGAGCCCAAGAGCTCAGCCATGGCTTCTTGTCTTGGTGCCTACAGTCCCTGAGATTTCCATGCAGTATCCTATGAAAGTACAGAAAAACTCTGAAGACTTTTAACTTCCAACATGGCTTTGTTTGGCCCCTTCTTGAAGTCTTGAAGTATTTCACCCACAGTCCTAAAGCAAGACATGCCAGCCTGTATCAAAGCAAGTATGGAATGTAATGTTTATGTGAAGTATTCTTTCTCATGCCACAACAGGTAAAGATAAACTGGAAGTGTCTGAGGAGGACCTGAAGAAGATCCCTTTTATTAAATGGTGCACTTTGGAAGCCATAAGGCTGAGGTCTCCAGGTGCAATCACCAAGAAAGTCATAAACCCAATTAGAATTAAGGTGAGGTTTGGTTGTGGGTTTTTTTTTTCCCCAAAGGAAAAAAAATGTGATTTGTTTGGAAAGGGTCTTCCCAATAGATCTGGTAAAATTACAGTGATAGAGATATTCCCCAGCCTCACATATATATTCTTTTAAATAGATTTATTTATCATCATTAATTTATGAGTGGTTTGGATTGTCTGGCTCACAGTCTTGCCTTCAATTTTGAATTGATTTAAGATTGAATTGAATTGAACTACAGATACAATGGCATATAAAAGAGGAATCAGACACCACAAGAATAGTAGAAGGATCTACATTTTAGTTACTGATGAGACTCCTTTTTTTGTCCTCTTCACTACCATTCAGAAGGAAGGTGTCAGCATTCAGGAATCTGGCAAAGAAATGTTTGGGAAAAAACCCACACTCTTAAGGAATCAGTGCTCATGACTATTTAAGATTACTGATCAAATTATCAGTATAATCTATCTACTGTCATAGAAGGCTTCCTTTGAGTTTCTTTGCATTGAAGAAAGTATTTAACAAAATATTTCGAAAAAAAGAAAACAGCTCACATAAATCAAGAAGCAGGAAAGACAGAAATAATGCTTCTGATCTTTTGATATCTAAAAAAACCCAAATTACAACACAAATAATCTTTCTAACTTCCCCATTGTTTAGGTTTTATGGAAAAAATACCAGCAGCAAGAAGAAACTTCAGACATGTAATATGGCCACCATGGCTTTATCACTCTCACTTGTCTTTTCTTAGGATCTTCTACTGATGGTCGAGAACTACCAAGGAGGGACTGTTTGTGAGATTTTCAGTTCTTTTCTTAGAGATTTTTCTCTTTTCAGAATTTCACCATCCCTGCAGGTGACATGCTGATGTTGTCACCATATTGGTTGCACCGGAATCCGAAATATTTTCCTGACCCAGAAATGTTCAAACCTGTAAGTTGTCACTCTTAGTGTGGATATTTTGCTGCCTCTTCTTCCCTTCACTTATTTTACAATAAAGCATATGGACAAATGTGCTTAAATCTGGCTGGAGAATGGCCTCGAATACAGGGACATAAAGGAGGAGCCTGTAGGAAGAAAAAATTCTTTTAAATTCAGTGACATGTTGCAGGTAATATGGTAGTACTTTAGTATCACTTTGATCCTGATGTTACCACTCTCTGTAACTCCCTGAAAGGAGATGGCAGCCAGGTGGGGATCAGTGTTTTCTCTCAAGTAAGAGCTGATAGGATGAGAGGAAGCAGCCTCAGATTGTGCCAGGGGAGATTTAGATTGGATATTAGGAAAAATTTCTTGACTGAAAGCACTGTCAGGCATTGGAACAGGCTGCCCAGGAAAATGGTCACCATCCCTGGAGGGCATGTGTAGGTGTGGCAGCTGGGGATGTGGTTTAGTGGTGGATTGGCAGTGCTGGGTTAATGTTGGACTCGATGATCTGAGACGTCTTTTCCAACCTAACCAATTCTGTGATTCCAAGTATTCTCCTCTCCCTGCCAGATGATTTCTCGTAGGTATTATCTCTGCTAATTCAGTAGTTAATCTAGTTTCTTGATTATTATTCCACTGCAGGTGGCTGTGTGGGCAGGCTTGTAACTGCTCTTTTTAGCACCATCCAATATAGAACAGTTTGTCTTTTTTATAGAAATACATCAAGAAGTAATTTAAACAAAACTTCCCTTCTAGCAAACTCTTCCTGATTTGAAATCCCTTTTAACAATTCCTGCTTCTTTGAAATCTGAAGCTGAAACTCTGATGCAGCAGCTTATTTTTTTTAGTAACTTTATTTCTAAAGAGCAAGTTAGCTTGTTTTTTAGAAACTCTCCCTTTTTTTCAAGAGGAATAGATGAGTGCCCCTTGGACATTGTCATTCCAAATATATGACCTTGCTTCATCACCACGGAGATTGTTTTTCTTCTTTATTGGATTTTGATGCTGACAGGTTTCTTCCTCAGAAATCTCTAATCAGCCTTAGCTGAAAAAATCCCCCTAAAATAAATAAATGCAAGATGATGTCTTCTCTGGGACAGCTTCATCAGAGGAGTTCACCAGAAGCTTGACAGGGTGTTACTTGGCAGAGTAGCACTGAGTCTGTGGAGGCTGGTACAGTTTGTCACCCAGCAGTCATGAGATGTGCTTCTCTCAGTGTCACCCACCAGAACTTCAGTCAGTATTGCCTTTTTCCTTGTGTAGTCCCTTTCCTCTCAAAGCAATTTAGGATGGAGCAGGGATCCCTTTGGGTACAGACAAGCTGTTTTTTGTGGAGAGTCTTTCATCTTCTCACACACTGGCTTACACCAGTTAAAGCTCATAGACCTTGCATTTGCCTGTCTTAGAAATGTTTTTTCTGTGCAAGATGTGTGTGAACTATTTGTGTGTTGTGACACAATTTTGTGGCTGAGGCTTCCCTCAGTACTGGTTGAACATTTGCATTTGTAGATACATTTAAAAAGAGAAGGTTGCATTTTAATAGCTCAAGATGCAGGATTTAGGAAATGGGGAGGTATAGGAAAACTGCTTTAGGGGTAATTTTGAAAACTTCTCCAGCATTTTGAGGCACCTAAATATGTTTCAAATGAGACCCTCATTTCTTTCCCTGATCCAGTGTTGACTTTTGGATCCAGACTCTAATACTAACAGGTTGAGTGCAAAAAAATTGTATTAGTGCAACTTTGTATTGAGGATTAGCTGTCCAAGGTCATTTTTAGCCTGAAGAAATAAAGTTAAGCTTTATTTATATAAGGCTGATTTGGAAAAAAAAAAGTTTCTTCCCACAGGATCGTTGGAAAGAGGCAAATTTAGAGAAGAATGCTTTCTTGGACAGCTTTGTGGCATTCGGAGGAGGGAAGCATCAGTGTCCAGGAAGGTCAGTGAAACAGCTGGAGTTTATTTATTCCCAAACCCTGCAGAGAACAACTCTCTTGAACTGGGCTTCTCTTACTCTTGGAGATAACATGTTTGCTTTGCTCTTTGTCAGTCTCCTAATGTTCGGAACCATCTGCACCTTGTTTAAACTGATCTGAAAGTGGTTTCATTCCTGGAAAAGACAGGTGAAGTCACAATGAACAGGCAGAATCTGAGACCAGTGTATCAAGGGATATTGCCCCCCACCCAGGGAGGAAATTCAGCCTGGCTCTGCCCCTGCTGAGGTTTCTTTTCATCAAAGGAGAGTTGCTCCACTTCCATACACACCATTTTACAGACACAGTTATTTAGGTTGCCTTAAACCAGTTCTAAACAAACCTACAGAACATTTGTCAGGTCTGAGACTCTTTCCATTCTCTGTAATGCCATTAACATCTCTGCTGATCTTCAGGTATCTTAACTGGCTCCTCTCTGTTTGAATCTGGTCTTTGCATTAGGGCACACAGAATTGTAGAATGGCTTAAATTGCAGATCCTGTCTCACTTCACTCCTCCAGCAATGCCAGTCTTGGTACTTCCTGCATTCCTTCTGCTGTTTTCTCTGCTGTCCCTCTTCCTGGAAAAAGTCCCAGGGAGCCAGCTGCTCCTTGTTCCTGTGTTCAAACATCTCTGTGCTCAATCCTCTGCCTTCAAAACCTGAGCTCCTCCGAGACAAAAGTCTCCTTGGAACCCTTAAGACCAGTCATTTTCCCTTGAGTTCCATGTGGAGCAAGGAATCTGGAGGGTGTTGCAGAGGATCTGCATTCTGGAATCTGCACCCTATGGCAGGCTAGAGATAAGTGCCAGATAAGTTTTGTGAAGGCACTAAAGACATGAACAAAATGAATAAAACTGCTTTCACCATTTAGGCTTGTCAGAGGGAAGTGCTCACTCACTGCTGTACCTCGGTGGCTTGTACCACATTCCTGAGCTAAATCTGAGCACAGCCTCATTCCCAGCAAGGGCAACAGCAAAATTCACAAGAGGCATCTGCAGGTACAGGGAAAGCTGCAAAATAATGTTTCTGAAAGCTGCTTGTTTTGTATCCTGACCTATATCTTTGTTCAGGCTGTTCTCTGGACTCTGATAACATCTTTCAAATAAGTTTTTGTTTAGAGAGGAAAGTATAACATTTCTACACAGACAACAGATGGAGAATCTTTTTCTTGCTGAGAAACAAAAAAGCCCTTTCAGACCCTTTGGCAGTCCACATGGTAACACATACCTTCAGGTTTTTCAGCAATAATTGTAAAAGAATAATGTGATGGTCTTGAAAAAAAAGAAAATTAAATCAAGGGTTGTATCAAAGTTTCAGGTTGAAAATTACCTTCATACAACTGAATGAAACAATGCTATTTCAAGTTTAAGGTGCATTTTTATTTATTTCCATAATGAGGTTTATAAATTAAATGTATGTAACATTTAATTTCTCCATTGCAAAAGTTCAGCATAAAATTAAAAGCTACTTTAATCAAACTGAAAGCTAGTAAATAACTTAGCTGTCCAATATTCTACCAAACTGATGTGGGAAGAGCTCCAAAAAGCCATTTCTGTGCCATATTTTTTACCTAAGAGAAAAATTTGATGTCAGTTTGACTACTTTGGTCAAACCAAAATGCAGATGATTACTGCTTGTGTGACTGTGCTTGTCTTGCATGGGTGTGTTGTCCCCTCAAGCACTGGGATCCAGAGCCACTCCAGAGCTCAGGGTGGCTCCATGTGCAGAGCCTGGTGGCTCTGCAGGAGTTACCTTGGATCTGTGAAGCTTTTTAGCTTCCCCTCACACCTGCCTGGCCAACTCCATGTGCGGTCATGTAGCCTCTTCCCCTGTGAATTCCCCCATAGCTCTTTTATGCAGGTTTCCCAGCATTTCTCTGTACAAGAGCAAGGTGGTATTACTATTTTAACTGGGTATTGAAGACTTGTGTCGAAACTCTGCAAGTGAGTAATCCCATGACCTGGCATAGGTGCACACTGGTGAATGCAGAAAGCTGTTGTACACACAAGCTTTAAAAACCAGTAGCCTGGAGGATTTCACCTGCAGTTATGCAAAATCATCTCTGGCCTAAGAAATACCTTTGGGAGAGTGTTACAGAAAAAAGAAACCATGCCCTTGGGTCTCCTACTGCATCCTAATGCTGACGCATTAAATAATAACTCCCACTGTCACTGCTCTCTGATGTCACCAGGCTCCCAGCTGTATTATATAACTTTATATAGCACAATTAGTCATATGGCCTTTTCTGTTTGACTGCCTTCTCACTCCTAGGAAGTTATTTCAAGTCAGCAAGTGTTAGGAGAACATAAATGTTTATACAGTGGAAAAATCCATAATGATAAGGAACTGGTTTAAAATAGGTGTCAGAAGGATACTGTCAGTCCAGTGTTTCACCAGAGAAAGAAGAGGCAGCTGCCACATTCATGTTCTTTGATGAGCAACAAACCCAAACTACAGCAGTTTTCCTATGGAAGATAAACTTTCAGGCAGAACTAAAGCACAGAGTGTAAAATGTGTCAAAGACACCCTGTTTGTTACCTGATAATAACACACATGTGATGGTCAGTCTGGAGGGCCAATGCTTTCCTCCCTTTTCGTGCAGGTGGTTTGCAATTATGGAAATCCAGCTGTTGGTTGTGCTGTTCCTGTACAAGTATGAATTTGTGCTGTTGGATGCAGTGCCAAAGGAGGTAAGAGATCCATGCATTTGTGAGGCATTCTCCATCTTTATACCCTTCATTCATCAAGCTCAGCTGAACAACCATGCTCAACTGTGCTTAGATAAATTTTGAGAGGAGTATTATAAAACATGTATCTTTGTTTTAACTCAGAAAATCCAGAGTAATTCCCGCAATTCCAATACAGCACTGCCGATACAACAAAGTGCTTACAAGAATGTTTTGTCTTATCGTTGCCTAAACATTAGCAGAGATTTGATACTTGTTGCTCACAAAACCAGTAAATATGGAACGAGATCACTAATACTTTAAAGATATGGAATCAGATGTAACACTTGTAGTGCTCTTCCACTCCATATTCAGGGTTGGAAGGTAAATGATTAGAGTAAGACTGAATGAGCGATTGAGACACAGAAAGGTTTTACACTTAAGGTAGAATGGCATAGTCACCACTTCATTATTTGAATATTTTGAAAGAAGTATTCAAAACTGTGAGTTTCTTAAGAGCTCATGTATCACCCTCACAGAGTGACTGGAATGATAATTAACCATGTAGGCCCTACTCGATGGCTTTGGTGAAGCCAAGAAATAATTACTGTTATTTGGTCTTGGCTCTCTAAGACTGAAGATGCAAGAATGCTTATATCTTAACATTAAAGCACAATGGTAATTCCATTAACTAAACTAACTGATGTGTTTTTTCTGAATTTCTTCTTTCTTCAGAGCCCTTTACACTTGGTGGGGACACAGCAACCCATGGCACCATTACAGGTCCGGTATAAATGCCGGGAATGAAAGTTGTGCAGCACTGACCTTTCTTTGCCAGCCTATGCTGGATGGATGGACCACTGAGCTGCTTCCTAATCCCACATCTTCAGACAGCTTCTCTGCCTGCAGAGTTCTTGATTTCGGCTTTCAGTGCTGTACATTGTGCTGTGCCAAACCATTGCAGTCATACTTGTGCTCTCCCCTGGCTGCCCACCTCCCAGTGCTTCAGTCCAAGCTCTCCTGCTGCATTCATAATTTGTGGGCCAGTTACTCACTGACGTTGCAAATCTGATATACTAAACTCACCAACCAAACATTCAGGGCAAAAAGCTGCAGTGTCTGGAAATCCTGTGTGGAAGCTGTGCCAGAACCAGCAGAGAAGCAGCTCCCTTGGGCTAGGTCACTGCTTCCTGCAGGGCGCTTCAAACCAAGGCCAAATTGGTGCCTCATGCTAAGAAATCACAATGGTAACAACAAACAGCTCCCTGGTGCTGGTGAGCACAAAATCCAGGACAGTCTGAGCAGACACTCTGGATCAGCTCCACATCCTGATAAATTGTGGGGACTTGTGTGTCACTGCCTGTGTGGGCAGGTGAAGGTCTGGCCTGCTCTGCCTACAACCAGTGCTGACATCTTGCGAATAAAATACATTTGTAATGAAAAAACTGCATCTGGGATCTGTTCCACTGGAGCACCTGAAATTTCTGCTGAGCTTTATTTTGCTCCACAGGATTCAGAATCGGTCCTTGCATGAATTTGCAATGAAGGTTTGACCGTGTTTAGCTCCCAATAAAAAGTGATTGCAAGGAAAGCTGTTCCTGCTCATGAGACTGATTGTCTATTATCTAGAACACTTTTACTTTCCCTTCCATGAGTTATAGAACAAATTGCACAAATCTAAGAATTTTTAATCTTGTAAAGAATACCTAGTAAAAGTTGTTTGAAGATGCTGTCAAATAAGTTCAGATACCAACACTTTAACTGCTGTCAGATTCAATATACAATAATAGCTGGCATGCATTTTTAGCCTTGTAAGTAATTATTCATCATTTTAAAAGTATTTGCAAAAAAATCCCCTCATACAAATAGACTTTGAACAGCAGAACAAACTATGGGAATAACATGCATAGGAAAATAATACATTGTATAATTCATTACATGGTTGGCTTACCTTCATGATGGATAGAACAACTTCAGTGATTTATATGGCTGGAAAATGATTCATCCAACTTTTATTTTAGCCCATAATGGTTAACTGTGTATGAGTTGCAATCTTAATTGCTGTTCCACTGTCTCTTCCATAACTGAAAGCCATTCCCTTGGATTTCATGCATGGTATTACCTGGAAGTGTATATTTTATTTCTAAAATTTGGAAATTACCATAATATTTGTAAGGCCAGGCTGGATGGGCCTCTGAGCAACCTGATCTAGAGGAAGGTGTTCCTGCCCATGGCAAGGGATTGGAACTGGGTGATCTTTAAGGTCCCTTCCAACCCAAACCATTCTATGATTCTGTGATCATTTTTATAAATATTTTGCACTCACAGACCTCCACCCTGATCTGCCAGAGCAGGGGGCAGGATGAGGCCACTGGTGCTGTTTATCTGAATGCTGAGTGTTTCTGTCTGAGCTGGCCGCTGGAACCATTAGTGGATACACACATTTTACACATCTATGGATGTGTCTGCTGGATCCAGGGGTGTGGAGCTGCAGCAGCTTCATCTCTGTGGGGCTACAGGATTTAGCAACTCCCCATCAGTCGTGAATCAGCCATGAAAATATTAGTCCTGAAAGGCAGGACATGTTTTTATTGGAAGTGCAGGCTTTTGGCAGGAAAGAAATACCTGTTCATGGCAGAAGTGAATAAAAGTGGGCCTGACTGTGGGGTCCCATCACTGCCCTGTTGTGGATGACAGCTCCAGGCACTCGCTGTACTTTCCAAGGTGGAAAAAAACAAGGGAGGTGGATTAGTAAAGCAATGTGATGGTCAAGTGATAGAGCTAAAAGGGGTCTTCTGCCTGGAAATAATCCAGAAGCTTCTGGGGGAGGGAAAGACTCCCATGGGACAGGGTTAAACGGGCATTAAAAGGTCATTGAGATACCCTGCGCAGGAGTGGATTAAGAGTATCTAAATTATTCCTCTTCAAGTGCTTGTCCAATCAGCTTTTAAATACAGCAGTGCCAAATTTCCATGGGGGATCTGTCCTCTTACCTGACTCTCCCTGCTGTTAGAAAGCTGTCCTACATATCAGGGCATAGCAGGAATCAGAGTAAGGTTTTATCCATGCCATTACCACCAGCCTGTAAGAAGCCAAAGATTTTTAAGCCTACAGAGAAATAAAATGCATTTCAAGCTACTTTTTTTATTTCTACCTTCTATATGAAGTCTGGGTGTTAAAGGGAAAGTAGTAGAGCATCCCTCAATAAAAATCTTAGAAAATGTAACTGTTCCTCCTCCAGATGTGGCAAAGGCCAGATCTAGCTGATAAATTCCAGTGTCAAAGTTGTTGAAACAATGGTAAGAGTTGTCTTAATGAGACAGGAAATCTAGTGTTACAAGGAATGAGAAATAAAACTCTGTTACATGAATATTCCTTTAATAATTGTATTTCAGGGAAGCGTTTCACAGAAAAAAAAAATAAGGAAACTAACACATTCCAGACAATTTTTTATATACTTTTGAAGAGAGTATAAACATTTTCCCTGAAATAATGAATTTCCTGTGGAAATATAAAACTTCTGAAAACATTTTGCGTTAAAATTGTTGACCTCCTGTAAGTGAATCTTGTCCAGTCAGCACAGTGAAAAGATCACCCACAGTATCAGCAGCCACCTCCCAGAATAATCACAACTTCTTTCATGTCTTCCCTCTAATAAGCCTCCCCAAAGGCCCCTCTCAAGCCAAGTATGTCAAGTGGTCTTTCTTTTTTCTGTGCCACTGATTGTCACAGAACCCAGAACTTTCAGCTTAGCACATACACCTCCTCAAAATAGCTGTCTGGGGACTAAAAGATAGTGCTGTGGCCATTGAGAGGTGGGCTAAAAATAATGACTTTCCCTCTAAAAGAAATTAAGTTTAAGGCCCTTGCTCTGTGCTGGGCTTAGGCACTTTGCCAAGCAAAACTCAACTTAAGCATGTGTTTTGCCTTAAACAAACACTTAAAATGGATCTGGGGAATAAGAATGGATTTTGATTTAAGCACAGGCTTAAGTGCTTTGCTGAACCAGGGTCCAAAAGCCTCAGTCCCTAACCTGTTGTTTAGAGTTAGTCTTGGCATCAGGATTGCAATTTTAAGGACATACAAAGGTTAGTGGAAATACTGAGATGGCTTTGCTCATTTTAGGTGAACCTGGCACACCTGAAAGGATTTTAGGAAGCATTTATAGCCCAAACCAGTAGGCTCTGTTGCCAACAAGCATCTTTCCCAGTTATTTGGTACATTCTAAATGTGTGGCTCATCACACTGCAAAAAATACTCCCTGTCCACCATGTGGTAGAAGGGGAATTGGACACAGGAAAGGCAGTCAGAAGATAGCAAGCACTTAATTGCAACAGCCAAGGAGAGGCTTTCATCATGTGGCCATTCTGGATGACATTGGACATGCAACTGATTGGCACAGCATTATTTGGGTTTTTCACTTTGATCATAAAATTACCAGGAAAGGCTTAATGGAGTTATAAATATCTTGTTTCCATGAGAGTCCTGGGAAGATAATTATAGCACTGAAGTCTTTACAAAGATAGAGCATTTATGAAATGATATTATCTGAGGCCTCCAATGGATAATGCAGGGAATTCTGCACTCTATTCCCAGCTCCCCAATTGACTCACAGTGCTCTTTGGGTGAATCACTTCATCCCTGTTTTCCTCACTCTGGGGTAATAATGACAATTACCTACTGCTGCAAAGTCTGTATGGCTTAAAAGCTGTTGCTCCCACTCATCAGAGCACTCCTGCCTGGTTATTGATAGCAATGGCTGTCTGGAAGGCTTTGGATGAGCTACATGTCTTCCTGATGTGTGCTACTGGTAAATTACACTACTTGTAGAGTTACAATCAAAACACTCAGGAGAAATATTTTAAATCTCTTAATTCACAGTTTTTAAGAGGATGATAAAACAGCTTAACCCACAGTCTTCAGAAATACTTTGTTTTTAATGCAAAGCTTGGCATTTAAAGATTATGGACAAGTTCCTTGTTGAGTGAAAAGACAACTTCCTTTCATAAAACCAACCCCTATGGAGGAGCATTGTCCAGAAGGCTGAGTAGCAGCTGCCTGTGAGTAGGAACTACATCTGTACTCTAACATTCCTAGCTGCACTCTTCCTGCTCTAAACACACCATACATCATCTTTCCAACTTTGAAAAAGGCAAGTGAGGAAAGAGTGATGGCAAATGGGCAAATGATTGTCACATGGGATATTTTGCTTGAAGGCCCTAACATGGATTTTGGTTACAAAAACAAGCAGTGCTGGAGAGGAGATTCTACATCTCCCATCAATAGCACTGTAACAGCCCTGGCTGGGATTGCAAACAGCTCCTGATAAATTTGAGAGAGATCAGAGCTCTCCAATAGTGGATGGGCCTTTGGAGCTTGCTGTGCCTTTTTGCAGTGGACTGAAAGGAAAATGAGCAGCTTCCTACCTGGAATGAGGTAGAACTGCAGATGAGGAAATGGAATTGTTTTACCAAGCACTGAAATGACATTTCTATATGAATAGTCCTGACAACAAGATTGCCCATTTTTCCAAAACAGAAGCTGTTGCTCTGGAGCATGTGCATTCCTGGGGTGAAGGGAAGAGGAAAAGGCAACCTCATTATTTTTCAGGAATCTGCAAAACATAAACCAGGAGAGTCTGAAGATCTAAATTATCTATATGGGCATTCTGTTTCCATAAAGCAACTTCTAGGTAGTCCACAAAGGCAGAAAACATCTTTTTTTGAGTGCATTTCTCAGATCATGTAATCACAGCTGGGCAGAGAAATCTAAACCTAAGAAGGATCATGTTATTTACAAAGCATAATTATGGAATGGAAAGACTTGGCATTCCCTTTTGCCTCTGTCCTTGCTCAGAGGCAATTACCAATGAGTTCTGTGAAGATCTGACCCAAAGAAGATCCAAGAGAGGCTCTGTGGATGTGATCCCTCAGCACTGCATGTCCAAACTATTCTTGCTGTGGGGTCTTGCACTGGTAAAGCAGGATCCAAGCTAAAGATGGGGCTCTGTCACACCTTCCCCTCAAAGGTCTCAATTGTAGCCAGACTTGACTCATTTGAATTAAACACACTGGGTTCATAGTGTTGGTCTTTGTAACTGCTGACACAGAGGCACAGGTAGTTTCAAGGCACTGGCCTTTTATCTGACCTCTATTCTGAAGACCATCAATGCTCAGAAAAGCATTTCCTGTTTGCTTGACACCAGAAGAAAATCAAGTGATTTCCAGTATCAGGCCATGGGCCCCTGAATGTGATTCCCAGATTAAAATGGATAAGCAGCTTGAGATACTCAAAGAGTTCTGCTCTTTAAGAAATTCACGAGAGCTGAAGATACTGCCTTTGATGCTCTTTTGCCCAAATCTTAATATTACAATTTACTATTTTAAGCTTGTTTATAGAGCTGAAATAATATGCAGATAAAAAGGGGATAATTACTAGGGCGTTTTCAGGCATTAAAGCTGAGGTTTGGAGTTCCTTTTTCTGAGAAAATAAACCAAGGAATGTTTTACTATCTGAAATCCTGGCAACTGGTCTTTGCTTACCATGAAGTAAAATCAAGCACCACTTTGTTAAAAGCCAGTTTCAGCACAATGATCTAGTTGTTCCTTAAAATAATAAAGAGGCCTGAATCAGCAGGAGATGGTTTTATTCTGTCCTTTGGGTATAAATCAATATATCCAGCTAAATTTTTCCAGCAGACTCTGGCCTTGCAGCCTGGTTCAGAGATTTTGGGCACATGCACAGTTTGTACATTCAGTCATATGGGTCTGTAGGAAATGAGTTCTCTACACATCCAGAAGTCAGGACAAATCCAGGTGATTTGTTGCCATCACATCTGCCCTGAGCTGCGACACCATGGGAAGGAACATTTATCCCTCCACGCAGAGACTTTTCAGCATTGGCATCTTTGTACAGGGGTCAAAGGGGGAAGCTGGGCAAAGGAGCTGGAAGCTGGGGCTGTCCTGCCTGCTGGGCTCTCAGCTCTCACAGCCTGGGAAGGTGCCATGCCACTGGATGTCACACCTTGGGAAGGTGCCATGCCACTGGATGTGACACCTTGGGAAGGTGCCATGCCACTGGATGTGACAGCCTGGGAAGGTGCCATGCCACTGGATGTCACAGCTTGGGAAGTTGCCATGCCACTGGATGTCACACCTTGGGAAGGTGCCATGCCACTGGATGTCACAGCTTGGGAAGGTGCCATGCCACTGGATGTCACAGCTTGGGAAAGTGCCATGCCACTGGATGTCACAGCTTGGGAAGGTGCCATGCCACTGGATGTGACAGCCTGGGAAGGTGCCATGCCACTGGATGTGACACCTTGGGAAGGAGCCATGCCACTGGGTGTCACAGCTTGGGAAGGTGCCATGCCACTGGGTGTCACACCTTGGGAAGGTGCCATGCCACTGGGTGTCACACCTTGGGAAGGTGCCATGCCACTGGATGTCACAGCCAGGGAAGGTGCCATGCCACTGGGTGTCACACCTTGGGAAGGTGCCATGCCACTGGATGTCACAGCCTGGGAAGGTGCCATGCCACTGGATGTCACAGCTTGGGAAGGAGCCATGCCACTGGATGTCTTGGTGGGCTGGCTGAACAGGACATTCATGGCACAGCAGGCTGCTCCCCAAGGTGGCCCTGGAGCAGGCAAAGGGCACAATCAGACTAGAGGCCCTGTTTCATCTTTCCTTTTTATCTTCCATTTACTGTTTCCATCCTCCCTAGGAACTTCAATGGTGCTCTTTTCCTCCCTTCCCAGCTCAGCTGTAAACTCAGCTTACATTTTCCTTCAGGTTTTTTAAGACATCCAGGCTGCCAAGTGCCTGAAAAGCTTCAAGTTGCAGTGCAACACTGCAAGGGTAAGCCTGGCAGATCAGTGCCTTAGTAGGAGATAACTCCTGAATGGACTGGCTATCCCTTCTGGAGCTGTGTCACACTGCTGGGAGAGCAGGAGCAGGGGGCAGAGTCTTCCCTCTGGCTGATGTGGAAGGAGGACACTCCTTAGAGGTTGCTCTGCCACAGTGACTCAGTGCTGTGGAAGCTGTGACTGCCCAAAAATATCTGTGTCACCAAGACTGTTTCCATTTTGCCATCCCCAGTGCTCCCCTTGCACAAGGGCTGGCAGGACAGGGGCACTGGCATCATCACTGTCAGTCACTGATGTGATCTCTAGAAAATCAGTGCTAAAATATATAATACAATGATACAAATACAAGCACACACAAAGAAAAGGTTTGTAACCAAATTATGTCTTAGTAGAAGTGTTGAAAAATTAAGTTTTCACTTCTAGGCACAATTCAGGCTCAAAAATAGAGTCTCAATTGTTACTTACCTGCTTATTTTCCATTAAATGGATGTGTATGTGGTGTCATGCTGACTAATAACACAGCCTTCTGCTTCCCATGATACTCCAATTATGCCTTCAGTAGTCACTTAAAAGTGCCAGAATAATGAATGAAAATTTCAGAGAAGAAAGAAAAACACGAGAAGCCTGAAGATTATGGATCACACTTAAGGAAACTGAAACATTCAGAGCTTTTTTAATGATCTCTCAATATAAACAAAGCTCCTTAAAATGACATTTTGGAAAGCTTTCCTGTGTCAATCTCCATAATTAAGGATAAAGATTAATAAAAGGGAAATAAATCTCATACAGTGGACTTCTCCATCAAATCTGTCTAGCACTGCTTCAGAAATAGGGCTCCTAAATTCTACTTCTCAACAATTAATAAACATTAATTACCACAATATTTGCTTTAGAGGAGTAAATTGTGTCTTGCAGTGAATTACACTCTGTGGCCTTCTAATTAGCACATATAAAAATAAAACTTCTAGTAGCTTTTTTGTTTTTTTTCTTAGTTGTTTACATTCTGAAACAAATTAAATAATACATTCATAAACTCAGTCTGTACTTAGATACCTAAATGAGCATCTTGATTTTTAAGAGCACCTACAACTCTGAGAGTCACACAGTGCTCCTGAAAACCAGGCCATTTATTTAGGTGTCTATATTTAGGTACATGAGTTGGAAGCGTTTGGCTTGAGGTCACATAGCTATGGCTCATTGCATTTTTTTATTTCCATTTGGGTCACAATGGGCAAGTCTCTTCTAATAATTCTTATCACAGATGTAAGAAATAGCAGGAGAGGTAGTAAGAATTACTTACTAAAAACCATCATGATGTTTAGCACTTCCTGAAAATACATGGAGTTTCATTCATGGAGAATTAAAATCTAAAAAAGATAGAAATCAGTGCATCAGCAAGGTAAGACAGTGTGTTTAGAGACTAAACTTATCTTGTGGTTAAACTGTGCTCATTTCCTGGACTGAATTTTCTGACATCTTTGTCATTGCCTCTGTAACCTTGTGACCATTTTGACAAGCCAGATGTTTCAGCTTCCTGTAGTTTGACTGGGTAAATCCTAGAAACCAAGTGTTTCTGCTTGTTAACACATGGCAGCAAACCACAGTTTATTCTTGAGGAATTTGGGCTGACATCATCAGTCATGCTCTTGAATTGTGGCTACACCTCCAAGATTGCTTTTGAATGTGCACAGTAGCTTGTACAGGCCTTGACCTTATGAACCAATTATGCAATAATTGGTCCAGGACTCTGCTGAGAGCACTTGGAAAAGGACATAAGAAGTTTTAAAAGAAATTTTAAAGAAACAAGGAACAAAATGAAAACCTTCTATTTCAGCATCCTCATTCAAATGTGACAATTTGCATCTGGCCATAATATTTCAGATGTGAGAGCTGCACTTGTACTGTAAGGATGTTGTTTATTACAGTACAAAAGGTTTGTTTTTCTTTCTTGAAATGGAGGTTGTTTTAAAAGTCAATGAAACCTGTTTTTCCCCTTGATCTATCACGCATCTAGGCTGAAAAAACATCTCTTGGTTAAAAATATTCCTTCAACAGAAATGGGGACGTGCCATTTTTGTTGTCTTTAAAGCAGAGGGTTAGCTATAAGATAGTAAAGTTCTGTTTTGTGGGACTTTATGTTAGATAGGGAATTTTTGCAATGTGAAATCAAAAAGCCCTTCATTTTTTTTCTAACAGCTCTCACTCTCTGAAGTAGATGTTAAATGGAAGGATTCTTTATTCCTGTTCTGGTTGCCTTAAAAGACACAAGCTCCTTGTCTGACCTCTGTCTGCTCCTGAAGATGCTCAGAAACAACAGGGATATGCCTGAGAGGAGATTTAGGGAGCAACAGAGCCAAAATGCAGGGGGTGTCCCACTGCAAATGTGGGAGCTGAGGGGTTCCAGAGCAGTCCACAGGTTCTTATGGAATCACAGGCTGGTTTGGGTTGGAAGGGACTTTAAGGATCATCCCATTCCATCTCCTGCCATGGGCAGGGACACCTTGCACTAGACAACATTGTTCCAAACCCCATCCAACCCAAACCTGAGCACTTCCAGGGATGGGGCATCCACAGCTTCTCTGGGCAACCTGTGCCAGGGCCTCACCACCCTCATAGGGAAGAATTTCTTCCCAATACTTAATTTAACCCTGCCTTCCTTAGGCTTAAGGTCCTTTTCCGTGTTCTACCACTCCATGCCCCTAATAAAAGCCCCTCTCCAGCTCTTTTGTAGCCCCTTTAGCTGCTGGGAGCCCTCTCTAGGGCTCCACACTTGCCTGACCCCCACGTACCAGATTTGGAGAGAACAGACATCCCAGCTGGAGCACGTGCTTCCCTGAATATCCAAGCCCCCAAAGGCAACAGCTCTGCTCCATGATCAACCTGCTCCTGGAGTAATGTGCACAAGGGCACTACAGGCACTGAAACTTTACAGCAGGTAGAGGATAGCCTGCTTTCCAGCAGGAATTTTTCATTTGTGCAATTATTATTCCTGTACCCAGAATGGTGTAAAATTCTCTGTAGATAAAAAGCAAGAAGAGACAGTGTTTGCTTTGCACATTTTTGCTTTTCTCTGTAATATGTTGCAGCTAAGCTGCTCTCCAGTTGCTGAGCACACACAGACACTGGAGAGGTGTCGAGGCAATGTTGTCTCACTGCCCTGAGTGACTGGGTGATAAACCAGCAGATGAAGTTCAGCAGTGATAAGTGCAAAGCAATGCACAAGGGAAAAATAACCCCAACCACACACACACAGACACTGGTTCCAGCACTGCAGGACATCTGGAGACTGAAGTGGAGAGCCCTCTGAAAATGTCAGTGTGGGGCTTTTCCCTTGGTCAAAAAGGGAAACTGAATGTTAAAAATCAGTAGTTTCCCCCTTAGATGATGAGGAGATCTCCAGAGTCATAGGACTCTTTAGCCCAGATGCTCAGAGTTATTCAAAGTCCCTTGGCCAGACAGCTCTTGTCTATTCCAGACCCAGCAAAATTCAACAGTCATTTTAGCAGAATCAAAGTTTCAAAGTAGTGTTTTTTTGTAAAATTAGATAGGCTAGAGAGGATGGTGATAAAGTCTCCCAGTGAAAACAGAGAAAACTACATAAAATTTAAAAAGGAGAGCTGAAGAAAAATCCAGTTAAAGTCTAGAAAGTAATCACAGAATACTTTGGAAGGAGCCTATAAGATCATCTTGTTCCAACCCCTGCCATGGGCAGGGACACCTTCCACTAGATCAGGTTGCTCCAGTCTGGCTTTGAACACTTCCAGGGATGGAGAATCTACAGCTTCTCTGAGCAACCTGTGCCAAGGCTTCTACAGCTTCACAGGGAAGAATTTCTTCCTAATATCTAATCTAAACCTGCCCTCTTCCTTCATCTCAAGTCAATCCACCTTGTCCTCAGATGATGGTGAGAAGGTATAAACAATAAATTTACTGCCTCTATAACAAAGGAACTCTTGAACAGGGGTAAGACTTGAAATTGTTTTTACACAGTGAGGAACTATCCTGTCACAGCACATTGTGGAAAGCAAAACCACAAATGGGTTCAAAAAGAGTCAAAAACTCCTGGAGAACAGGACCACTGGTAGCTACTAAGTGGAGTAACTTAGATTCAACCTTGAATTCCAGAAATCCCTACCTCCCTAGTTGCTGGAATATTATAAGGTAAATAGGAGAACATAGAACCTATTTTTACACTGATTTACTAAGCAGCCAGTCTTGGCTGCTGGAGACAAAAGACAAAGCTAGATGGATCTAACTGTGTTTTTTATGTTCTAAAAAAGAAACAGAAACAATCAAGATTATAATGCTGACAGAGTCAACATTAATTTTACTTGCTTTATCCATTCTAATCTCCAGACTCAGCCATTTGCAAGAAATCATAATCCATATCTGGCCAAAGAATTTGGGATTATCCCAGTAAGCAGAAATGTAAAAGATGAAGCATTGACTTCTTGAGCATCTACAGATTTTCAGGCATTACTTACTTGTTTCTTCTAAAAAAGGGGAATTTGTCACCAGAACATCTGCAAAGGCTGCAGGACTTAGCCAGGGTTTGTATTTTGATGATCAGAAATCAAGGTAACATTGTCAGGGGGCAAAATCTTTTGGTTACAGTGCTTCAGTTGTGTTAAAACTCTCAGTGTCTGCTTCAGCACACTTGAGAGGCCACTTTTGCTTACAGATTAAATCTGGAGATGGGAAGCAGGTGCAGACTGAAGATAATGAGCAGCTCAGGATTTGGAGGAGACGGGCTAAGCCTGTGCTCTGGGATATCAGTAACAAACTCCCACTCAGTTCTGTGGGATGAGCTCACAGCACTGCTTGTGGATCCTGCAAGTAGCAGCTGTTTTATCACCTCCTTTGGTATCCTTTCCAGAATTACAGCTTCCTCCAGGTTTTGGCACTCTGCAACTGCTTGGGCTGTGGGAAGATGGCCACAGCCTTTAAGAGGCACAGGGTGCATGGCCTGAACAGCTCTGGGGTGAAGGGTGGGACTCCACAAAGAACCTTCTCTCAGTTGCTCTTATCCTATTATTTTTGCAACACCATTTTTACATGTCTAAATAATATATTGTTGTGTGACCTTTCCTAATAGAAATCGTTAATGCTTATAACGGGGGATATTAAAATCCTACAATTGCTGCCATTCTGACAATTATCTGCTTTGAAGAACATTTCACTGCAATCAGTGGAATTTAGGGATTTTTCCCCTTCATCTTAGCAATAGTGCCTGGATGCATATAAACCCAAAGTGCTGACCTTGGCTTTCCTGATTTTTCCTGAGCATAGGTTGGTTAACTTGCTTTCAAAACTGCAGAGATTCCTATTTTACAAGGAAAACATATGCCAGGGCAGCTTCATCACAATGGAAACATCCTTCCCAATATGAAAATTAATAAAAATTGAGACACAAGATACAGTTAAGAGGATGGAGATAAGAAGACACAAGGAAATTGTATAACATAAAACGCAGGACAGAAAAAGCCCAGTGGATGCTCTTCCTACTCAGAATATTAAAATAACACATCATGCAAAGGGAACACACATAAATGGAGACAAAGGAAAATATCCTACCAGGTTTAATTCCCAAAACAAAAACCAACAAGCAGATAATTTGATTTAAAACCTGATTAGTTTATATAGTGACATCTGTGGTTCCATAGCTTGCTTACTGTTCTGCATAATGCCTAAAGCAGTAAGATCATGGTCAGGAATCAATATTTTAGACACAAGGACAAATCAATGAAATTAATAATTACTATTATAAGTTACCTATTACACATTTAAAAATAAAAGTAGAACTGAAGCAGAAACCCTGAAAGGTATCAAGGCATAAGTCAATCCTTAGTTAAGGGACCAGGAAGAAACTCCTCTGTTGCAAATACAGCAATCTCCAGTGCATTGCTCTTTGCTGTCTGCAGAGATGAGGTGGGATACACTATTGATTTCATTCTTCACACTATTTATTTTCTGCTATTATTGGAAAGTGCTGCTATAAATGGCACACATCTTTTTATATATCTTTTAACTAATGGAGAATTATTCCTTACATAGATTTTTGTAGGGTATTTAATAATTACAAGGGAGTCTTCTAGTTCTTCATTACATTCTATAGATTTTCAAAGCCATCTTTACAAAAACCTATTTACGTTTCTGTAGCACCCTATTGATTAAATCCCTTTGTATTACATTCCAAAGAAAAGAGACCACAGAAAATCAGTGTTAGTCTCAGATGTGCAGCTGGAAGAGAGAAAATAGCCCTTCTTTTAATAAAACATGCCTTGGGGGCATCTGAGGCCTTTCTCTTCTTTTTAAAATCATGACCAGCATCAGCCTTTTTCTATTGTAAACGTGACTTTCCTTTAGAGCCCTACAAATGCTTCTTCTGGTCTCTAGTGGGGAGATACCCCTGATTCACCTGTTAGCCTGAAGATCTGCCTCCATCCCAGAGGGAGCTCACTCCAAAGGACAATTTGAGGGGAACATAGTCTTGGGAGCTTCATCCTTCAGAGTAATTAAGACCCCTGCAACATCACCACAGGAGGGCCTGAGGAGCTGTCACTAAAACCATGGCGAGGTGCCCTGGCACTGTGAAGATGTCCATCCCACCCCACCTGTCCCCTACCTTATTCCATCACCCTTTCTCACTCCTGTTCTATCCCATCCCACCTCTCTCCTACCCCATCTTTCCTCACTTCCATTCCATTTCATTCCTTTCCACTCCTTCCCATTCCATCCCACAGCACCTCTTCCCTACCTTACCTTACTCCACCCATCGCACCCCTCTTCACTCCCATTCCAACCCATCCTGTATGTCCCGAGCGAATCCCCTCTTACCCCACCTCTCTCCTACCCTAAGCCACCCCACCCCACCTGACTTCACCCAATCCCACCTCACCCTCAGGGTAGGGGCACGGACACTTTGAGGGAGAGCAGCTTTGCCACGGGAACACAAACACGGCCTGGTTCCTACCGCTCCCTGTGTGCTCGGGTGTCAGGAGCTCCCGCCCTGGCTCATCTGTGTCCCCTCACTGCCCTGTGTCCCTCCCGCCTGTCCCTACACACCTGCCACTCGTCGTCGGTCATCCCTTGTCCCCACACATCCCTGCCCGGCTCGCCTGGTACCACTCATCTGTCCCCGTGCATGCCCCGTGCCCTCTCCTCTGTCCCCTGTCCCCTCACGGGCCCCGCCGGTCACCGATTCCCGTAGGGTCGCCGTGGGAGCTGGGGGCGTGGCCTGGAGTATGGGAGGCGGGACCAGCGCGCTTCTCGCATTCTCATTGGCGGCGCCTCTTGCCTGTTTAGGCGGGGGCGTTGCTGATTGGGCCGCCCCGTCCTCCACCTTGGCGGGCGCGGCGCGGGCGGGCGCGGGGTGCTCTGAGGGAGCGTTGGGCGCGGAGTGAGGCGGACTCCGGGCGGGCAGGGAAGGGAAGGGCGAGCGAGCCGCAGGTAAGGGCACGGCCGCCTCCCCAGGGGCTCCTTCCCCGCCGTGGCCGCAGCTGTCCGGCAGACCTGGGTTACGCAACCGCCCCGCGGACCTGCCCCCCGTGGCGCCGCGCTGCCCTCGGGGCTCCTTCCACCCGCCGCTCTCGGGGGATGCGCGGCGAGACGGCGGCCGCCCCTCGGGAGGGATTGGGGCCGGGATCGGTGTCTCCCCCGGTGGGATGCGGAGGAGCTTGCGAGGAGGGATGGGGAAGTGGGAAGGGGGTTTGCGGCCGTGCTGGGAGCAGGTCGGGGTCGATGAAGACCCGGACCGGGTGCTCGGGCAGGCTGCGCCGGGAGCCCTCAGAGAGAGGCTTTTCTCGGGATGCTTTAAACTTGGCTGCTGTCGCCGAGGGGGAATGAAGGGGCTTTGAAGTGAAGGAAGATTGGTTTAGATTAGATATTAGGAATAAGTTCTTTACTGTGGGACCGGTGAGGCACTGGCAGAGGTTGCCCAGAGAAGATGTGAGTACCCCATCCCTGGAAGAGTCCAAGGCCAGCTTGCATGGGGCTTGGAGCAACCTGGGATAGTGGAAGGTGTTCCTGCCAATGGCAGGGGGTTGGAACGAGATGGTTTTCAATATCCCTTCCAACCCAAACCATTCTGTGATTCCGTGATCCCAAGCCAATATCATTTAATGCTTATGTAATAGATAGCTCTCCAAACTTGCTGGTTTAGGTTTTTTTCCCCCTCACCTCTCCTATATTCTTTTGTACCTCTTTAAAATATTCTGCTCATTTATTTCTTGAGTTTGGACTTTAATGAATGTTCCTAAAAACAAATGTATGATAAGTTTATACAGCTGAAAGAAATCATATAAATGAGAATTGTAGTTTAATCAGGGGTTATACTTTACACCACCAGCCTCTGTCTTTAGCTTTCATATTTTGCTCTTGGAAATCGTTTGGTCTTTTAGCTAGTTAGAGTGGCTGCCCTGATGATAAGGAAAACTCCTATTCTATGAAAATACATGACTGGTGTTGAGAAACTGCTGCATTTATCTTGCAGTAAAGCTAAATTATATGGTTGCCCATCATGCTTATACAGATGGAAGTCTGAATACTGTGAGAATGTCAAACATTACAGAAAACTGCTAACACATCTCAGTGAACAAGGACAGAAGAAGATTTTCTGTAGATGATCATCTCTGTTAACTGTCTTTCACAGCAGGATCTGTCCTATACTCCTTAAACTTCTGAGAAGTTGTCAGGTGTGTGATTCAGTTTGTCTGTCCCCTTCCAACTATTGTAGCTTGTGTTCAGATTCAGTAGCTTGGTTTGTCATTGTTTGTGTTGAAAACATTTGTCTTTGCATTGGAGTAATTAATTAAATAATTTATAAATTACTAGATTTTGCTAGCAGGAAATCCTTTTAGAGGAGGAAACTTTGAAATGTTATTCCAAGTCATCATTGTGTCCCTGAGTGTTTTCGAGGAGTGAAGCCCTGTGAATGGCTCCCGCTGCAGGTAGTTCTGGGTGGGATTTGGGGCACAGTTCTGAGTTTCTGGAGGGCTGCTGAGCGAGTGTTCCAGTGACCCCTGTGTGAGGTGACAGCTCTGGCTGAAGGCCGGTGACGCTCTAATGCTGTGTGCCCCTTATGAAACGGGCTTGCTTTAAATAGATTAGCATAGAGGCCAAGTGAAGGTGATCAGGAGGCTTGTTCTGCTTTCTTTGTGTTTGGGGAGGGTCTTTTTTTTTGTGGGTTTTTTTTTGTTGGTTTTTTTTTTTTTTTTTTTGGTTCTTTGAATACCTTAATGTTGCCATGGTTACTGTAGTGCCCAACTGATTGAAGCTCAGCTTCTTGACTTTAAGAACAGCACAGGGAATCTTCCTTCACACCTGGCACTGGCTGCTCCAAGGTATTACCTTCCTTTTGTGCAGTGGCACTGGAATTTTGGCTTGGCTGGGTTCACCAGTGCCTCCTGGGTTGTTTTCTCCAGTGCTGGAGGTGCAGATTATCAGCAAGGCAATGCCAGAGTCCCTTTGTGGTCTCAGGATACATCCCTGGTGTGGGAGGCACAGCTGAACCTGCAGTGTGATGTGCATGTCTTGGACTGCTTGAGCTGACCACTCCTGCTTTAGAGGAATAAAACTGAATAGTCCCTTTGGATGTTAAAAGCTTCCAGAAATAGTTCCCAAGTCTCAGCTAAATTTAATGCGGCTAGAATGTCAATGGAAAGGATTAGAACATTTGGGATTTGCACCAGTTAGCATTTAGGAAAAAAAAAATTAAAATCCTCTTCCTCATATCTGCCACTTTTGTAAGAGGAAAAGTGGAGATTGGCACTATTTTTGTGTGGTGCTAACCAAACTGGAGCTCAAATGTGAGTGGACTTCCCTGTACTGATAATTTTGATTCCTGTAAGGGAATTTGCCCAGGTGGGAGATCAGGGTGAAGGCTGTGGGAGGGGGTCACTGTAGTCCTTGTTGCTTTTGAGGCTGCAAAGGTTCATTAATCCTGTCATGTGAGGTCCAGTTCTGCTCTTTCTAATTAACTAAAAAGCCTCTATTTAAGTCCATAGGAGCTTTCCACAGTGAAGAATTAGCGCCATTAAAAGTAATGCTCATCTCCAGTGTTCATTGTGCAGAGTGGAATGAAATTCCAGTAAGTTACTCTGTGACCTTCCCTGATACATTTGTGCTTTCTGACAGAGCCTTCCGTGTGGGGCCAGTTGGATTCAGCAGGAGGTGCAGCCCTAGGCTGGCACCACTGAAATTGGTGGCTCTGCTACTGTAAAGTCAGTGAATATTTTAAGTAAAAAATTATTCTTGCAGTAAGATCTTATTCACTGGGTTTGATTTCCTCCCTCCTGCCTCTCCCCTGCCTTTGAATTATGGTAAAAATTGCTTTTTTGGGGCTTTTTTTTTTCAGTAGAAGCCAAGATGGAATCCCTACAGTTCTCCTGGACCCCTTCTACAAAAGCAACTGCAACTTTTCTTGCTTTGTTTTTTCCTCCAAATTTTCTTAAATTCCTGCAGATTACAGTTTCCAGGTTTGCACTCAGAGCTTAATAATACTTCTAGTTTATAGTGATTATATTTAAAGCCTCTATTTGTAATGTTTTGTTTGCTTTATTCTATTTTTAGTCATGTTGTTTGTCATGGCAAGCAGTGTTTAATAAAAAAAGTTAAGTTTCCTAGTGATTTCAAGAGATATGTGCCTGTTTCTTGATGTCCCTCAGGGATTCTTTTTAAAAACTCTAAAGACAGGGAAATGTTCACCAAGGAAATGCCTTATTAGTTTCCATAAAAACAGTGGATACATCCATAAATGCTCAGTGATAGAGAAGGCATTGGTCCATTCAGACACTTCATGTCCTCAAACTGTCTTAATTCAATGCAATTTCAGCTGAAGGTTTTGGCTCTGCAGGGATCTGACTTCATAAGATGTGCATCTTTACCCTTTCAGTTTTATATTAAATAAGTGTAATTTTTCAAAGAGAAACTTCAGTGAGCTACTGCTGTTTTCCAGCGAATATAATTTTCTGCTGGCCTCTGTTAATTTTAATTAGAGGTGTACTGTGTCTAAAAATAGTGAGGTAACAGAATGAACACAGAGCTCTCACTTGGAATCTCTACAGAGATTTTGGTCACAGCATCTCTGGTGCTGAACACTGACATGACCTGTGCCAGTGGGAAGGTGTTTGCCTTGTGTTTGGAGAGTTCCCAAATTAGAAACCTTTGCACACCTGGACCATGGAAGTTTAAAGTAACCCACGTCAGAGTGAAGTGATGTGTAGGGTCTGGGAGGGAAGTGGCTGCTGTGGTTCTCCAAGGGTTAAAAGTGCAGCACTCTTGAGGTTCTCATTCTGTGGGATGTATTAAAGTTGAGGGTCCAAACCTTACACCAAATTCAGAAATACCACAGATATCATTCAGGTAGGCTTTAAATAAAGGGAATAAATGGATGTGGCAAGTGCTCAGCTTTAGCTGGAGGTTCCATGAAGTTGTTTGGCTCAGGTTTGAATCTGCCTCAGTGCCACAGACTTTTCAGGGGAACAATCCTGACAGAGTTTGCTGTCATGATCCCAGGTAAGATTTTGGATAATTTAGCATCAGTATTGGTTCTGGATAGTGCCTATATTAGTGTATAATTTGGTTTTTTTAATGGCATTGCCCCTTTTTTTTGAAATTCTGTATGGCAATTTCTGGTATCTCAAGTATTTGTAAAATCTGATTTGGGAGGGGAGAAGCAAAGGCATAACTTGATTTGAATTAATGCATTTTAAGAGGAACGTAAGTCCAGTTTACTGTTATGTGAGGATTTTTGGTTGTTTTTTTTTAATATAAAAAGGATCCTAAGGGGATGAAATTAACTAATTTTGTCAGAAGCTGTGGAAAGGAGCTTTAACATAAATGGGAATGTGATCCAGTGATTGTATTATTGTAACATAAAAGATTACTTTTAATTGGGTTTATTTGATATGGAAATCCAGTTCATGGATGATACATGACTTGAGTTAATTGTTTTAAGAGATTTGAATATAAATTCTTTTATTCTAAATTAGTTGAATAATTGGAAAGAGAATATTTTTTTTTTGTCAGAGGACTGCCTGAAGTGGCTAAATAATTTCAAAGAAGCCAGAAAACACTACCAACAACATGATAACTGAGCCTTCAGGTTTGACAGACATAATAAAGGATATGTAGTTATGATTTTTTACATATATATATATATATATGTAAATGTTTGTATGTGTAACACTATTCATAATATGGAAAAATGTGAGATTTCCATCTTATGCCTGAGGATAACTTCTGATTGAAGCCTGCTAACAAATGTTGATTCAAGTATGTTTGTCCCCTCTGATTATTGTTCAGCTCAGGCTCATGGGCAGTTTGTTTCTCTTGGGGAACATGTATGTGAACATGGAGGGGAACATTTTCTTAATGAGATTTCTGTTTTAACTGTGGTGCTGTTCTTTCTATGGTGCAATGCATGGCAAAGGAAAATCTGTGAAACAACAGTTACTCCATGCAGGTGTTCTTAACCACGCCATCATAAATTGGGCAGAGGATTTAGGAATCAGGTCTAAGTTAATTTGCTAGTGGAGGGAACACTAATCAGAGCTCTGGGTGTATCTTAAGAGTAGAAGATGCCTGTCAGGCACAGACACCTGCAAGTCTGGGATAAGAGCTGGCCACAAGCCTGTGAGACAGTGACTTTCTTCAAAAGACTTGGCCAATACCCAAGTCCCACTGGGCAAAAATGTCTCAATAATTGGCTGGAAAAAAAAAAAGAATCAAGTTTTTTCTATCCAAGAGCTCTAGCAGAGCAAGACTACTGCCACAGGATGTAAATATTTATTAATTTCTAATACTGGCTGCTGCAGCATATGTTCATTTTGTTATTGGTTAAAAACCTGAGCTTCATGGTTATAACTTAAAATCCTGTTCTGTTTTGTTGTCATAGTGGTTTTGCTGAATTCCTAACTTAAAAGCTTTCCTATGTAGTACTTATAATATGGCTCTCCCAGGAGAGAAAAATAAACAACTGCTTAGTGAGGAAGCCTGTAGACTTCTGACTTCTTTCTTAATTGAGATTCTTTGCTTCTCTGCACAATTAGCCTTGCTATGCCTTGGGAAAGGAGGTATGAAACTTGTTAACTTTAACATTATAATCCAGATTTCTACAACTTTAGCATGTCCAGTGTACCTCTCAGATGGTCAGCGTCTTCCCTGGCTGCAAATTTTTTTCCTGTTGTGAATGAAATTCTTCCCATAGCCTGGCACAAGTCTGCTCTGCCATGTAAATTGTGTTTTGTAACACTGGGCTTGAGGTTCATTTCCATAAACCTAATGACACAAGCTAGACATGATGACAAACATGCTTAGGGATGATTGTTTTTGGAGGAGATGATTTATTAAAGCTTTTTCTAGAGAAAATTCTGCATTCTGATGTGAAGTTTCTGGCTGCTATGAGGATTTCTTTCCAGTATTTCCCTGGATGTGTTTACCTTGAAATGTGCAGTAACATAAAGCTTAAGTGAGTTGGTTCAAATACCAGAGGCAATGTTGCTGTGAGGGTGAGCTCTCCTACACTAACATGTACTCCTGAATTGTAGCCATCTCTTCTGCCATTTGTTCAGGCTTCCTCTTTCCAATCAGAATTTAATTTCTAAACTGAAATTAGTTGGAGGTAGTTGTGCTACTACTGGGCTGAGCTGCTGAAAGCAAAGTGTGTATTTGATAGCCTGAAACCCCATCCTCAGGTTAACACAGTACTTTTGAGCATGGCTTCAGCTTGTGTACTTGAGAACTTCTGTCATTAGCCTTGAGACTCCAGCAATAACAATTACTGATATTTCCATAACCTTATGTTATGGAATGATGTGCTCTGTCATCATCCAAATCTCATTTCAGAGCAGAGGTTATATGAAAGGCACAGCCATGGCAAATTAGCTCCATAATATAGCTTTACTGAGATTAAGTGTAATAAACCCATATGGTTTAATTTTGGACAGCAGTTCTATATAGTGTGTTTGAGCTAATATTTACAGCTATTTATAGAGAATAGCAAGTATGCAAGAGAGCAAGGACAGAGCAGAACAGATGAGCACACTGAGTTTATGTAACTCTCTAAATGCTTGTGCTAGGAGGAAAAGCAGCTAATGATTGTATATTGTTATTGAAAGAAACAAATAAAAGGGAACAGATTATTATCCAGTAAACTTCTAGTTAACTCACTGGGGCTCTCTAGATGCAATAAGTTGATGTCTACTAAGGACTGCTAAATACCTGATTAAATACTAATTAACACACTGATCATTAATTGGACCTTTACTTACTCCCCTTGGCTGGCATGAAGCTTTCTCTCATAACAGCAGTAGTGATACCTTTTAATGTATGGGCTCATTATGTGTGCCCATCATTTTGTGTGCCTTAAAATTACCTTTCTCTACTGATGCATTTGGGATAAAGGCTCCAAAATCAGCAGGACTTTCCTGAAAGTGCTGAAAGTCATCTTGAATCCACTCTTCCCTTAACTTTATTTGCTACCTAGTGTGATTAAGATGCAAAGAAATTGCTAATGGGCTTCGAAAACCAGCCCAAGTTCTGTACTTAAACTGTAGAAAAAATTGGCCGTGTTCTGTGTAGCAGAGATGTGTCTTGGTTGTACTGGTTTTTGATCATGCTGTGTTCATGCTCCTTTCCATAAGGGTCTTTTTTTTTTTTTTTTCTTGAAGCCTGGTTTAAATTTCAAGGTTATTTTCAAAGTTCTTCTTACCCTGAGCATTATGCTTCCTGAGTTGGCTGCAGACTCAGAAGCACCAGCAGCCTGCCCAGTAACAAACATGGTTCTTTTAAACCCAAATACAGCACAGTGTTTTCTCATAGGGCAAGGGGCCCTTAAGTAATGTCTCTTCTGTTTGTGTTCAGAAACTTGCATTGGTATGTTTAAGCATTTTCTGTGCTAATAAATGAAGTTAAAGCCCCTGTTTGAACCTTGGTCAGACTGGTCTCAGTGCCCTGTGTCAGAGGCCAATTGTTGCCTTGGAATTGTGTGAAATTTACTTTGTACAAACAGAGCCACCAGACTTAAGAATCTCAGGATTACCTTGTGGATGTGGAACATTTAAATACATTGTGTAACTGTGTGATGTTATCTTCTCTGCTGCCAGGGATGAGGGGAGATTCTTACTTCTTTGGAATGCGGGGCCTTGGCCAGTATGGCTGCATCCCAGAGGATGGAGGACAGTTCCTGCTCTACTCTATCAATGGAGACAATGGCCTGAAGAGATGTTTTGCAGAGGAAGATTTTCATGAAATAATTGATTTCAATGATCTCCCAAATTCTCTCTTCGCCTGTAATGTTCACCAGTCCGTGTTTGAGGATGAGGACAGTAAGGTACAGTGTCTGTTTCCAGATTTTCCTTGTAAGAGAAACCTGTGCTTTATATCTGTTTATTGCTGTCAGTGAAACAGTTTCATCAGTTTCATGCAAAGAAACTTGATCACAAGTATGACTTCTTTCTAAGGTAACAGCAGCATTCTGCTTTGACATTTATTTCAAGAGCTTAAAAGCCTCTTTGTCAGCTGAGGTCAACAAAAATGTTTTTCTTTTGTTGAGACTTGCAGAATACTGAAATGGATGTTTGTGTCTTCATGGCAACCTTGGCTGCAGGGATGGTGGGAATAGCAAAGTCAAGCATTTGATGGCTGCTCCTGCTTGCTGATCACAGATCACTGAGATGAGAGGCTGCCTTTCTGTATTTTCTCACAGAATTAGAGAATCCTTAGGTTGGCAAAGACCTTTAAGATTGAGTCCAACCATTAGCCCAGCACTGCCAAGCCCACCACTAAACTGTGTCCCCAAGTGCCACACATACACATCTTTTAAACCCCTCCAGGGCTGGTGACTCAACCCCTTCTCTGGGCAGCCTGTTCCAATGCTTGACAACCCTTTTGGTGGATAATTTTTTTCCTAATATCCAAGCTAAACCTCCCCTGGCATGCCTTGAGACCTTTTCCTTATGTCTTACTGATTGCTGATTTGGATAAGAGACCACCACCTGCCTCACTCCAACCTCCTTTCATGTACTTGTAGAGAAGAGAGATAAGGTCTGGCATGTTTTAAATTTTCAGTAATACTGTGTTCTCACTGTCATTCACTTCAGATTTTCTAGATAAAAACACATGAGAAACTTCATGATAATATTTTGAACTCTGCAATTAATCTAAAACAATGTTGAGAACAACATGGTCTTAAGATAATAATAATAACAAAAAATCAACTCTTGTAGGAAGCATTCAGTTCCTGTTTCTTAGTCTAGTACTATTTCTGACTGAGACTTCAAGAATATAAAACTGCTAGCTTGGGGCTTTATTGTCTGATGAAATGAGTCTGAGCTAATTGTTATAGGCACATCTCAAGCTACTTGAGTGTCCTGTTCAGAATTTTCGATTCAGAAACAAGCTGGCAGTGGTACAGTGGGTTTTGCCAGAAACTGTCTGAGGTACCCAGATAAAACTACAAAATCACTGGGACCAGAGCTGGCCAGAATGGACAAAGACTTTTTAGTGGGGGGATTTCCAGATATAAGAGGAATAAAGCAAGATTTCTAAGGATACAGGCTCCCTGTTAAAGGTACTGAAAGTGATGTCTGGTGAGGCTGTACAAGTGGAATTATTTGGGTTTAGTTTTTTAGGCATTTTTGTCTTCTGTAATAATGTCTCGTGTATGTTTGAGTAATATAGATTAGTGCTGCAATATGAGCTTTAAAATGGGCAATTATGTATTACAAATTCTGCACTCTAAATTGCAATTTTGAAAACCAGTTCCCTATTTTATTGAACAGGCCTTTTGCTAATAAGCATCTTGCATTTACATTCTGCCATTTTCCAGAATTTTATCACCATCTGGTAATGAGCTTGACTAAAATTGAAGGGGTCTGAAATCCAATTTTAAAGGGAGAAAGCAGAAGCCCACCTGGAAGTAGAGAATCTCTCTGTTTACCCTGCAGAGATTCTATCCCCACTTGCTCCTGAGCTTTCCCTTTTGAGAGCTGCATTCTGGTATTTAGCTGATGGCTTAGTTAGAAAATGGAATGGGTGATTATGTAAGTATGTGGGATAGCAATCCCCAAAGACTTGCAGGACTTAAGGATGTGTCTTAAGAATAGCAGCTGGGTTGTGGAGGTGGATGTTCTGTGCCACGTGGGTCTGTGAACGCCCTGTGCCTGCTGTGGGTTGAAGCTCTGTTTGCAGGTAAGTGCTTACTCCTCTAAGTCTCTATTTAACAAGATGGGATTACCTTCAGATTTCTCATTAAGTCCAAGAACCTGGGGAGTTGATGATGGTTTTTATTATTCCTGTAGAACATGTTCTTGTGTTTCCAGTTGATTAATATCCATAATCCTTTCTATTAATAACTGTTGCTGCAAGATAAGAGCACACATGAATTCAAAATAAAAATATTGTCAAGTTGCTAAGCTAAATTTTAAAATCTCACATGATCACTGTTCATAAATGGTGCTAACAATCATATCTTCAATTATATATTGACCCAAAGTATATGTAATGGTACACTAAGCTTCTAAAAATATATACTATAGTACTGGTTATATCTAAAATTGTTTAGTTGTGGTGTTCATTCTGCAGAAAGTAAAGCTTTTTGTAATGTATTTTTGACTTTTACTCTTGACCTGCACTTTTAGGAGTAAAGTGAAGGCATGATTGGAAGTTACAAGTTAGCTAGTAAAGGAAGCCAGAGAAGGCCTCATTGTAAATGGCTGGTTTGACTTGGTGTGGAAAGTTCTGAGTGGCTTTAGCATGGAACAGCATTAAAGTAAAGAAGTTACCCTGTCAGTTCTGAAGTTGCATTATCTGAGGTGTCCAAGGGGCTGAAATGTCAAGTTCAGACTTCTAACACACTAATATCTAAGCAATACACTCACTAAAGACAGGTTTTAATTGGAAGGCATTTAACTCTTTTGCATCAGATACAGGATAAATTCCAGATTGTGCTGGAATGTGGACTTGCAGCAGCTCCTGGCAGCACATACACCTGTGCTGGGGATAAGCTGATTTGGTTTGTTCTGAGTCCTGTGTCAGAAATACCCTTTCACCAGTGCTGTGTGTCTACAATCCCTCTTAGAAAGGATTCAGTCTCCTGTCAAAAGCAATGATGGCACCTGCAGGGAGCCTGAGTTGGGATGTTCATTCTCTCAAGGTGAGGAATTCTGGCAGCTGAAGGCCATGTCCTTTGCAGGGAAAGACACAGCTTGTGTTTTCTCCTGGCTGGCACCCTGAGGTCTCACTATGCTGAGCCTGAAGAGTTGTGGACTCTGGGATCTGAAGATGAGTTTCCCATCAGACTTCAAGGAAGCTGCTTGGAACTGACTTTCCTGAAAGAAAAGGGGAATATAGATTAACGCTCCCTACAGCTGATCTTGCTTCAGTAACAGAGCATCTGGTCAAAAGATAGTTCCCTACCTTCCAGGCTGTGTTCCTGGAAAGAAATGTGTGCTTGGATCAGGAGAATGCCCCAGATAAGTGGGTCCATACTATGGGCATTTAAGGATTTGTGCAGGATGTTTTAGCAGCTTCAGAAGGATAGCAGCTTGCTGTAGCTGAGGGGAGGTGGCTTTGCTTATCTCCACTCCCATCATGGACAGCCTTCCTCCTATGGAAAATGAAATTGTATCTTCTTTACAGTGTGCTCAAAATACAGAGCTTTTTAGTTCCTAAAGTGCAGCAAAGGTGTGGAGAAGATTATCCAACAGGATAATAATCTGTTGCTAAGCTGGGAGCACATTCGGTTGTGCCCCTGTCACTGTCCTGTGTTCTGATCATTTGTTTTGGCATACAGCTGTTAATGGTAGGGGCAGGTTAATTTGGTGTTTTGGAGTCTACAGCACTGACTTGGTTGGGTCATGGAAGTCTTACTGTAAAGAAGCAAAAAAAAATTAAAAAAAAATTACGCCTTAACCCTGGGTTTTGTCACATTGCTGGGACTATTTATGTGTGAGCAAGATATGGCAAAATTGAGACTTATTTTTGGCTGGTACTGTGACTGAATGGGAGGTGCTGCTCCTTTTAGCTTTCCTGATAAAGCAAGTGTGTTGGTGAGCCAAAGGCCATGACTCTGATAACTCCTGAGGGTGGGCATTCGAGTGTTTCAGCAATTAATTGCTCCCCATAGCCTTTAAACTCTGGCTGGTAACTCTTTTGTTGTGCTTTTGCTATGCATGTATCACTGTTTGTAAAACCAACCTTTCTGTTCTGTGACTCCAACTTCCTTCAGGCTGGGGCTGGTAAACACACTGTCAAAGTGAAGCATCTTTGTCTCTTGGGATGGTTTCTTCAGATGCTGTAGTGCCTCAGGAGACACTTACACAAAGCTAATATTATTAGCTTCTTCTTCTAATAATATTCATTATTAGAATATGTTTTCATGAGGGAAGGATGTGTTTCCTCGAGCATTTTAGAAGCTGCATGCTCCTTTTTTTACCATTCTTTTGGCTCAAATTGGAAGGAGTACCAGTTAAACCTGATGGTTTTATTTCAGATAAAGAATGATTCATGAGTTTCTGAGCATTTTAGTTATGGTGAAGCTGCCTAGGCAGTGATAGCCAAAGTCCACCAAGTGCTTTTTCTTGCCAATGTAATCTAAGCACTTAGGAGATATATTGTTATTTCTGCATGAGAAAATACTGATCAAATGTTTTCAGTTCTGGAATTTCCAGCATGAGGAAGATGTAGACATACTGGAGGGAGGTCACAGAGATGAAAGGATGGGAGCCTGTCTGCTCTGAAGAAAGGCCTAGGGAGCTATGCCTGTTGAGCTGGAGAAGGCTCAGGTGGATCTGAGCCGTGTGTGTGAACCCCTGAAGGCAGGATGCAAACAGGGCTGAACCAGACTCTTTTCAGTGGTGCCAGGAGCAGAGGCCACAGGCATTAACTGAAATGCAGGAGGTTCCCTCTGAGCATCAGGAAACATTTTTTACTGTGGCAGTGCTACCACAGGGTGCCAAGGGAGGTGGTGCAGTCTCTCTCTCCCCATGGAGATACTCGAAGCTCTCTGGACATGGTCCTGGGTAACTGAGCTCAAGCTGACCCTGCTTGAGCCAGGGGTGTGTTGGAAAGGTTGACCCTCAGAGGTCCTTTCCAACCTCCTCCAATCTGTGATTCTGTGAACACTTCTTGAAGTGTATTCTAATTCTTCTGATGCTGAGGGCCGGTGTGGGAAATGCAAGATTGGGGAGTGAAGGTGATTAAAAATGCATTTTCTGAATTGTGAGCTTAATGGAGGTGGGGTGGGGCAGGAAGGAGAAAAGTCAAACTAACAAGCCAATGGAAAAGATAATCCTATTTTAATAGAAGGACTTTATTATGAAAACAATTACTATTTTCATGAGGGATTCTTTCACATTACAGCTTTATTTACATATATTGGATGATTGCTTGCTCTTACTGGAGAAGCCTCTGTTAAACTTCCTCTGACTTTATTTTTTAAGATGTATTGAACTTGGATCCTGAAAAATATTTCAGGCTCCCTCAGGTAAGTGCTGAAATATTTGTCCAAGGGTGATGCTTTAAGAGCTCTTTGTAGCCTTACTTGTAAAGGCTTTTTTCCCTTTGTACTTGCATTCAGATTTCTCAACAAAGTCCATTTTCATGCTGCTATTTTTATTTTTAAGGTTCAGTGAAAGATACTGGACTGCTCACTGGTGTGCTGTGTTGTCTTTAACTTTTATATGTTAATTCTGGAACTGAAACTTTCTGCTTTGGCTGAAGCAGATAATTGAAATGTGTCTGTTCAGTGCTCCTTTTAAACAAAGTGGAGCCAGTGTGTCTGCTGCCATGTGTGAAATGTTTCTTCAGTTCCCTTTTCATACAGGCTAATTCAAGATGATGCTCTGGGAGGCTCTAGGCAGGATGTGTGTCTGCAGGGGAAGGAAAATCTGTTCCTTTTGACTTGAGTTTTAAGCATCTAGATTGTGAAGTCAGAATCTCTTTGTTCATATTACGTCACCAAAGCCTCTAGGTATTGAGTCATCATTATATTTAGAGGGTGGCACACTTCTTTTTAGTCTAATATTAGTATTCAAGCCTGGACCCAGTGGAAGGTCACCCTAGCAAAGATGAAGTCAGGCTCCAAGGCTGGAAAGGAATGCAGGCTTCACTTTGCCTTCCTGGTACACTTGCTGTTGCTTTGTTTTACTTTCAGTTTTTCTACCTTTTAAGGTTGGTGCTGGTTGATATGATAACATTATCAGAAGCAGCTGCTTGAAGCAGACTGTGCCTCATGCTGTGGTATCTACCTACTTTTCTTTGTCCTGCTTTATAAATGGGATGAGTGTTATTCCCTATCATTCTGTGAAAATGGAAGTGTTTCTTTACTATGCTCTGTCTGTGCATCTAATAAAATGAAAATACAGAGAGCTTGCAAAGAGTGGCTTGCAGGAGCAGTGTCCTTCATGAATCACAGCTGCCCCCTGGGAATCCTATTTTGCACTTTTCCCTGGGTGCTTGTTTGCAGACAGCCAGGCACAGCTTTTTTTGTATGCACTTTTGGAAGCACTAAAATAAAGCTTTAGGAGGCTGTTCTTGTGTTAAGAAATATGCACCCTGAAGTTCATTTTCTACTGCACTTTTTTTCTGTAACTAATTTCAAAAACTTTTCCTATGAACCATCTCTGAGAAATACAGTGTTTTGTCTGAAAACACCTGTGATCTTCCATGCTCTGAATCTGATATTCCATCTGACTGCTGGAGTGGTAAGCCTGATTTTTTCAGCCTCATTATGCACATTCTCTCTCCAACTTAAACAAGCTGTTGATATTTAGCCTTAAAATGGCCTTAAACCAAAGGGGGGTAGGTTGACATTAGATATTAAGAAGAAATTCTTTACTGTAAGAGTGATGAGGCCCTGGCACAGGTTTCCAAGAGATGTGAATGCCCCATCCCTGGAAGTGTTCAAGGCCAGCTTGGTTGGAGCTTGCAGCATCCTGGTCTGGTGGAAGGTGTCCCTGCCCATGGCAGGGACTGGGAATAGATAATCTTTTTAGATCCCTTCCAAATCAAACTATTCTACTATTCTGCATTTGTCATTCATAAACCTCCCTTTTACCCCATGGTGTAGCTGCTGGACCTTGTTATCCAGCTCTGTGTTGGCACATGGAATGGGATGTGGTGTCACAGCTCCTCCCTGTAGCTGTTGTTCCTGTGCTTTGCTCACAGGTCAGGTGTGAGTTCTGTTGAGGAGTTCCAATAAGAAAAGCAGTAACTTCATGAAGTTGGATGTCCTGTAGCATGTGAACTCTCTAACCATGACTGGCAGTAAGATCCACAAAGCATCTCAGCATCTGGAACTCCTTAGGTCTCAAGCCACAGTAACCATAAGGAGCTGAGGTTTTACTGGAGAAGGGGAAGTAGGGAAGTTCACCTTCACTGACATTTGGGATCTGTTGAGTATTCATTGTGGTTCAGAGGCAGAAAATGAGTTAATTTTGATTGGTGTGTTTTGCATATTCAGAATGTCAATGCATATTTATAAGGAGATGATTTAAGGCTGTTCTTGTAGCTCTTAACAAGACAACTTGCATTTATGTATGTATATAGGGTCTAATGGTAATTTCCTCTGAGGTGATCTGCAGAATTTCCAAAGAAGCTGTAAGGACTTGTCAGTGTAGTTTAGGCATTCCTTCCATCTTCTCTTGGGTTGTTCTGGAGATGATGCAGTTAGCATGCAGGAATTACCCAGCTCTGAATATTCCTCAATTGCATCAATATTCTGCTCTGAAAATGTGGTTTGGTGTTTTTGTGGTGCTGCTGGTGTTGTTTCCTTTTAAACAAAAAAAACTCCTCAACCAACCAACAAGTTAGTAACAAGTATTTCTGGGTCTGAAAGGCCACTGTCTGTCATGTGGATGCTGTCTAATAATTGTTACAGTACTTGAGGTTATTTTCCCATCCATGCACAGTGTTCTTGGTAGCACAAATGCCCCTGTTTCGATGGGAGAACGTGCCTGGCAAAAAACCAACTGGGTTAAAGGTAGGCCTGTATTCCTTGCAGCTGAAATCTGAAGTAGTGCTTCAAAGCATTTAACTATACTAGTTGTTTGTAAATTACAAAAATAACCTGATTAATGTTCTTTCCAGAACACACAAGACAGCAGTTACTGTCTGCTTTTTAAATTTGGAAACATACTTTTTTCCTTAAGAGCAACTATGGAAAAATTCTTCCAGTGTTGGCTTTCTGTGGCTGTGTTCTACTTTGCAGTCTAGAGGGAATGTGTTATCTCAAACCAGGATGGGTGGGAAATCTTTCCTGGGAAAGGACCATTCAGGGTATTTCCTTCTTTTTTTTTTTTTTTTTTTTTTTTTTTTTTTTTTTTCAGGAATATGATTTTCTTACCAGTTCTACTAAAATACAGACTTTTGAATAATTAGACATTTTACCAAAGGTGTTAGTAAATCCCTGCTAAGGTTTATGAGGGCCTTCAGTTATGACATGAGTAAACAGGCTCTGGGAGCCATAGGGAATTGCAAAGTCTTGTGTGTAAGTCAGTAAAAAATCATCCTCTTAATTACTCCTTTCTGCAGCACAATGGTCACTGTAGGATTAACTGTGGGTAGGTCTGATTTAGATATTCCTAAACACTGTACAAATTTAGGTTAAGATTCCACTTGGCAGTTGTCTGTCTCCTGTAATAGGTTGAACTAAATTCCTGGACTCAAATGCCTTTTGATCTTTGAGGAAGTTGAATCTGGCCTGGAACACTGAGGCTGGTGTGGCTTTCCTCTGAACTCTACCAGGGTTAGCTGGAACAGGCCTTCAGCCAGGGACTTCTGCTGCCTGAGTTTTGGTGTTGGTAGAGTTTTCCTTCTGATTATCCTTCTTGAAAATACTGGAGTTTGACTGCATGGGCACAGAATATTGAGCCTTTCTTCTCCAGGATGATAGCAGGATATACTGTTTTCTGGGATGATAAGATTTATTGTAACTGGTGATACTTGCTATTCTTGAGCAGTGTTACTCCTGTTTGGGTTTTTTTTTCCCTTTTTTTTTCTTGTCTGGCAATCTAAGTCATGGCATGTTTTTATAAAGCAATAAAAGCCAAGATGATAAGATAGCAGGTCAGACTTGGAATAAAGCACAGCCATGAACTCTGCAGGAACTTCCTTGGGCCTCATTGAAACTGGCACATTGCATATTAAAGGAAGAAGTCAACCCTTCTGGTATCTGCTGACACGAGCAGGAGCTACAGCTCCCAAAGGGAAAAGCTGCCTTTATGTAACTTATAGAAGAGTCTTTGGTTTGTCCCACTAAGAAGTTCTTATCAGCAAATATCTGCTAATAATCAAACACAGTTTTGCCCTTCTCCCTCCAGCAAACTGTCGCTCTGAAGTCAACAAAAATCCTGTTTTTCTAGCTGATAGTAATCAAAAAGTGCAGTAAAGCCATTCTAATGTGGTTAGGACAGCAGCTGTTCTTTATTTTAATAGCATCAGAGGTCCTAATCCAACCACAAGTTCTGATATCAGTTTTCTGGCCCAAGGAAAAGGCTGCTAAATGAAGGTCAGCCTTCATTAGCAGTGCACAAAGACACTGCATTTACAGAAGCAACCTTATAGTTTAATCACATTCAAACCAGTAAATTTACAACTGTAATTTCTACTTATTTAAGGGAATTTCTCAAATATTTAATACAAAATATGTGTTAACACTGTGCAAGAGTTAAATGCAATTAATAAACTAATGGTTAATAGAGGTGGATAAAAAAATACTGCTTGGAGAGGAATATTATCTTAGAAAATGAGGGATATGGGGAGGTGATGTGAGAAAATACAGGGTGGGGAAGGGAGAGATGGTGGCTTTAAGATTGTGGCATTAATTAAGAATCCACAACAGATTTGAGCACAAAGGTCAAATCTGATCATAGTTGATCAAGGTGATACAAATTATCAGTTACTTCTGTGCATTTGAAAACATGTTTTCTTCTGTGCCAGATGAATTCTTGATTCTTTTCCAGCTGATGGGAATTTTAGCATTTGCTGCAGTAGTGCAAAAATTTCTCCATGGTTTTGTTCTCAGGTCCAATCCCTGAGAACAGCTCAACAAGATCTGCTGTTACCATTCCACCAGTGAGGATTTTGCTGGAATTCTCAGTCTCCTGTGTACTGTGTATGTACTTTTAAAAATTGTCTTGGTTTAATGTGATTACTTTTAGGTTGTTTTCTTCTAATTTGATTGCATTTTCTGGATGCTCTACCCTGCTTAAGTTACATAACTTTTGTACTGGGCTTTGTAACTTAATCCAGAAGCAGAGGCATTGCAGATATGATAGATGTAAAGTGTTTGTCTCAGAGGGATAAGAGAAACCTTCCATGTGATAGGGACTGATGAGCTGGAAGTTAAGATGACAGTAAAATGGGGAAAAAAATTACAATATCTCTGGCAAGAGAGTAATGAAAGCAACTTTTGTGCTGCAGCAGGGTGGACTCACATCTCCGTGTGTTGGCTTTACCTGGCCTTGTGGTGAGTTAAAAAAGCATAAAGACATTGTAAGACTGCAGCATGCAGAATACAGAAATGTTCCATTTCATTTTACTGGATCCAGCACTGGGGAGAAATCGGATGGTTTCATCCCTGTGTTTCCAGTGTGTGGCTGCCTTACAAGGGAAGAACAAGCTGGGAACTTCAGGAGATGCTGAGTAAATGAGGTACCAGCCCTCAATTGGCTGGGGGGGGTGGAGAGATGTCCCCTGTGTGAAGGCCTCCATATCAGACTGACATGTACCAAAAGCCGTGATAAAGTCAAGAAACCCATGTAACCCATGTTTCTTTCATTTTTATTCTTTGTTACTCTTTTGGAAAAAACTCATTGTTTTTCTATTTCTTCTTCTAAGCTTTTGGTGATAGTTTTTTTTTTTTTTCTTTTTCCTTTTTTTGGTTTTGTTTTGTTTATTGTTGAGCAGCTGGATTTTCTGGTGTCCCTGACTGAAAGCAAAGTCAATTCATTCAGGCTGAAATACCAGCAGTCTTGAAGAGAAGGGAATGGGTATTTCACATGGCTGAGGTTGTGTTGCATTGAGCCACAGGGCCATCTGAATCAGCCTTCTGCCAGTTTGGGGACTGAAGTTATTTTTTACATGGTTTTCTTTGAGTTCCTGGGACAGGGCCATGTACAGACTGAGAGCACTGACATAGCCCAGAGGCTGCCTCCTGTGTGATATCAAACATTTTTAATGTACGTCAACAAGTTGGCACTGCTTGCTTTCACTTTTTTGTCTTTGCAAAGCTTCTGTGTGGATACTCCCAGGAATGTTTCCTCAACAAGCAGAGACCCAGTTTGGGATATATAATATTAGATGCTTAAATGAGCAACTTATGGACCCATTCAGTTCTTACATACTGGTGATCCTGTTCCTCTGAATAAACATGTAGGGCTGCTTCAAACTGTCGGATTGAGGGATTTGGTCACAGACACTTCCAAATTCCTTTAAAGTCTGCTGCTGCCAACAGGAGCTGTGGAAATATATCACAGAATGATGTTATGTTGTCCTTCCTTTTTGTGTCCTTCTGGAAATCCCTTTATCTTCTGCATCTTTAACTACAAATCTTCTTTTCAGGTATTTCTTTACCTGGTGTCCATTCTACCTGCTGTGTGCTCTGTGATGCAGCTGCTCCTGTGATTTGCTCCTGTTTCCCTCACAGTTAAGAAGAAGAGACACACAGCCCAAATGGTATAGAAGTGTTTCTTAGGAATATAATCTGCCTTCTTGTTTTTATATTCCAATTTCAAATGATTTAAATGAAAAAGCTTGTATCTTTTAATAAGTATGTCCCAAAGAAATTGTTTTGTTGTCTTAATCAATCACTCTTACAGTTCTGAATGGAAGTTTTTCTGACTCCCTGCTGGTTTTTGACCTATATATAGCAGATGCAGTTTGTCCTGTGCATGTATTTAGATTTTGAGATTTTTTTTTGGTGGAGCTGTCATGTAGTGAAGCACAGTTCTGATTATCTATTCAGAACCCTGCTGCATCCCAGTCTTTCTGTTGATCTAAAATGTATGATGTGATTGATGCCGTGTGGCGACAGCACAAGCAGCTGCTTAAAATAGCTGGTCCAAGCTACGTGTCTGAATTCCATGTGTTTACTTCAGGCCTAAGAATTAAATCCTTATCTGATATTTGTCAGTCTTGAAACAGAAAAAGATGGATGTACACCTTATCAGTAGCTTGAGTGAAGATGAGATTTTTCCATGTCTTCCATTCTCAGCACAACCCTGTATTTTTCCAGCCTGTTCTTTCTCTAACTAACAGGAGGAAGAAGAAAAAAAAGTGTTGCAGAGATCTGCATTTGGTATGAGAATTAGTTTTGTGTAAAAACCAGCTACTTTCTTGTGGTATAACTAAAAGGCAGAAGGGATGATGGAGTTTGAATGAGAACAATAACAGGCACTGGAATTTCAGAAAATTTTTTATAAGGTGAAAATCATGTGAATACAGTGACATTTTTAGAATTTTATGTGGTTTATGTACTGCAAATATGCAGTATAGAGTTTCTGGGTAGTCCAGTCTCCTTGAAATATTTAGTACCTGTCTTGCTTTTTCTTCCACATTGACAGTTAATGCCCTCCCTACCTTATTTTGTTATTGAGGACCTTCAGCTACCCTGTATCCACATTCTTGTAGCATAAGGACTGCTGTTAACCCCAGACCTAAAAAACATGAGTTGTGTCAGTATTGTGATACTGGTTTTTGAGAGAAATTTAGGTTCTTTTGAATGCCTTCTGGCTTTTGACCTAAGTTGCCTAATTCGATTGCATCAACATCAATATGTTGATTTTTTTTCTTTTTTATTTTTTGAGGTTGTATCTTAGGTGTGTGTTTGGCAAGGTGAAAGGGAGTATTTGCAACTGGCATTCTTGCACAGAAACTGATGTAAACTGGGGTAAAAACACTGGTCCTGTGGAGTTTGAGATTAAAATTATGAAAGTGAAAAGCACCATTCCACTTCTTTCTGATGTCTCCTTGCATCTGAATATCATGCAGCAAGTCACCTAGGTAGTGAAGGTGAACTTGATTTATACACACTTGGACCATTTATAGGGTATGAGGGAAAATCCTGGCTGGTACAGGAAGAAATCCCAGTTTTTTGTGAATAACCCAGCCCATGTGTGTGAGCTAAGGGCCAGCAGGGTGTTTGTGCTCTGGTTCGTGGGTGCCATCTGCTGACTCGTCCCTGCACCACACAGCACTTGCTGTTGGAAGAGGGAAAGATAATAGATGCTAAGGAATGTAGATTTAAATACCCCACCAATGGAATATTAAATACAAAATGCACTTTTTAATCTGTGCTAGTTTTGTGGAGTTAGGACAACAGTGTTCCCCCCTAAATGTGTTTCAGTTTCATTTCAGCCCTGCAAAATAGTTTTACAGAGGAATTATTATTACCATCAGATTTCTTTTGCAGTGTTTTTTCCTGTGGTGGACCTAGATCTTAATTGCCTGATTGTATTGTGGCTCAGCACCTGAACTCAGCCTCTAGCATTTTATCTTCAACATTTTTGAAGTCTTTTCTTATTCTATGCATTTATTCCCATCTGTGGTATCCTGTATATAGGTAGGAAGTCAGACTGAAATAATTTCTGTGTTGTGCTTGCTTGGAAACCTGGTAAAATAGGTTCTGTTGTCCTTTGTGACTATACCAGCAGCACTACCAGGTAAAGTGGTGTAAATAGGTGATTACACCTGATTTAGTAACAAAGCTGAGAGAAGGGGCAAACTGGAGGAGAACAGTTTAGCTAGATCCTAGAGTAGTTTACAGCCCACTGATTAAATTGGTTTTAAAGGCAACTTCTCTTTTGTCTTGCTTGTCATAGGTTTTCTTTAAAACCTAAAATAGATTTATTGCTTTGAGTCACTCAACTGAATGTTGGTGAGCATCTACTGAGAAGGAATTCAATCCTAATAAATATGGCATATGTAATGCTGTTGTCATGGGCTGCTGTAAATCAAATCCTGTTCTGGCAAGGGCTGCATAATGATAATGTGAGATTCCAGCTAATCCTCAGTCATGGAGCAGCTTTGCTCTCTGTGCTGTGGAGAGGAGGCATAACCAAATGATTATTGGTCTGTTTAGGGCTTGGGACCCAAATTGTGTACAGGTTTATCTTTCTCTCCTGACAAGGACACCATCACAATTCCACCCACTGTAGCTGGATGTTGTTGGGGTAAATGCAGTCACAGAGTCCTTATGTTGGGAAAGATCTCTGGGATCATGGAGTCCAACCATGGGCACCACTAATCCATGTCCCCAAATGCCACATCCACCTTCCTTTTGAGCACTTCTAGAGAAGGTGATTTCACCAATTCCCTGGGCAGCCTGTTCCAATGCCTGGCAACCCTTCCAGTGAAGAAATGTTTCCTAATATCCAATCCAAACCTTTTCTGGAGCAACTTGAGGCCATTTTCATTCATCCTTTTGCTTCTTACCCAGGAGAAGAGACCACCTGAATACAGCCTCCTGTCAGGCACTTGTACAGAGCAAATGTATCCCAGGAATGATTTAAGGCACTTAAGCCTGGCTGTTACAGGAAGCCCCTCATATTTTTTTGTAGTTTTTGGGAAAGTAAAGGAGGAGAAGTACTGTTGCATTAAGAAGATTAAAATCTGATCCATGTTTATGCATATTTATTGTCTTATTTGGCAAAACCCTACTGAAGTATATAGGATTATTTGAAAGCAAGGTAATGCATAAGATGGATAAAGTTTCATCCCAGTTTAGATGAATGGGATCAGCTGAAATATGTAGTAGTGAATTATTTAAATACATTTACAGTGTTTTTTGAGCTAAATGAGAAGATTGAGTACTTGTGCTTTTCATAGCACAGCCTTGCTAAGGAGACTGTTTTTGGCAAAAATAACTTGATAAAAAGCTCTACTTTTAACTTTGAATCTTCTAATTTAAGAATATATCGCTTGTGCCTTCTCCACTTGACTGCTAAGGGGTGGGGAGAAGTCTTTGGTATTCTTATCTTTGTGGGGGAGGTAGAATGTCCTCCAGATATGCAGAGAAATACTTAGCAGAGCTAATTGGTGCCTAATGGGTACAGTCCCTGTCTAATATGAAAAGGTAGTTAATGAATGGACTGAAGAGAATGCTTCCTGAAATATTTGAATACATCAGTAGTTTTAAATGCATAAAACATAAGGAAAAAAAGAAAAAAAAATTCAAGTCTTGCGATGAGGACTGGTCTCTTTGATGTGGTTATTGGTTATCTTAAGTGAGTTAGGACTGTGATGCTTGTTAGTTCAGCACCTAATATAATGTCCTAGACTCTAGAGGAATAAACACAACCAAAATGAATAATGTAACACTAGAGATGCCAGGAACAGTTTTTTTTTAGGTAGATATGACTCATGTCCCTCTAATACCCTAAGTAATCTTGGTGATATCATGTCGTTTATGCAACTTGGACTTTTCAATTAATCCTAAGCCAGAACATTTAATTAAGAACTTCCTGCTCTAAGGTAATAACAAAAAATGCTTCTGCTGTGTGTGGAAAAAAATTAGCATAATATGTTTGCATGAACTGAGTGTGATTATTACTTTTTTTCTGTGTTTTGAATATGTAAGAGCAGATATTAAACCTACCTACCAGATGAATTTATTTTGCTGTTTGTTTTTCTGTGTTGCATGTGCATATGCACATAGTGTGTGTACAACCTTCAGGAAAATAATTCTGATATGGAAGCTCACTGTGATTTTCTTGGACTAGTAGAACAGCCAGGTAATTTTAAGAACAGCAGTAGGAAGTCTGCTTGCCAGATTTCAAACAAAGGTGTTCTGGAGCAGTTTAAGCAACTCAGACTGGGCACAAGAAATTTTTTAGGTAGAGAGACAACTCATCACTGTAAGAGTTGCTGTTTTATTTGCAAAACAGTTTTCTCAAACTGCAATTCAACCCTGTATACATCTTATTTCTCTTGTCAATGGTGGAAGATCCTATAGGCCAGCTAGGTAAAGGATGGCTTTATATGCTCAGAAGTCATTGTGATGAATTATATTGTAATTGAAAGTTTGGGTAAATGTAGTGAGGTATTTAAAATGTGCTTGAAGTGATATTTAAGTGGCAGTCAAGAAGGAGTTGACAGAGATTTGTCAGACAGAAGAGAGACTCTTCTCTAAGCTCTTGGCAATACGAAGTATATTGTATTATTTGACTTGGAATTTAACTTCTCTCTCTACTTGAGGTTTTTTGAGTCTGCAAGTAGCAGATCTCCTTGCTTTTCCTTATGTACATTATAATTAAGAACCTGTAATGAGGAGGTCTGAAACCAACACACTCCTTTTTGAATCTGAGAGTGGTAACATGTCTTTGAGTAGAATGGGAAGTGTTTTATTTGGTGCATCTATGTGTCAGACTAAGATATGCTTTTTCCTCACTGGGAGTGTTTGTTCCCCAAATTACTATTGTTGTCCTGAGCAATTAAGTTCCTGCATTGCATCTTCACAGGATCACAGAGGCATGGGTTAGAAGGGATCTCTGGAGGCCATCTGGTCCAGCCTCTACCTCCAAGTTTAAGACTGTTGCCAACACTAGTTGAGGTCAACTCTGACGTTTTTTCATCAGCTCTTGAAAACTCTGTGCAACTCCACAGCCTCTTTGGGGAGATGACGTCTGTATTATCCTTCAAGTGAATTTTTTTTTCAGCACATTTGCAATTTGTCTTGTTGCCCAAAGTGCTTAGGAAGATACTGAGCAGTCTGTGCCCTGATACTGACCCTTGTGATATTCACCCGTTATTTTTTGTCAAATGGATGTTGAGCACTTGATAATTAGTGTTCCAGCCTGTCAGTTCAGCAAGTTCTCAACTAATTTTAACAGTCTGCTCATGCAGCCCATACTTCCTCAGCTTGCAAACGAGATCATTGGGTCAGCATTTAGATGTTGGTCTTAGTCAAAGCTCTTTAAATTGCTTAAGAAACAGGTGATATTTGCATAATATTTAAATGCTTAGTATTAGTGTATTATTTCTTCTGTCCGTGGTTTGGTTTTGGGGTTTTTTTTGGGGGTTTATTTTTGGGTGGTTTTTTTTTTTAAATGTCTGAGAGTGATTTACAGAGCTCAGTTTGCCTTCTATGAGCTACTGGACCCTGAAACCTGCTGAATGGACAAAGAGATGTAGTTTTTCCTTGGAGGCAGCTGAGCCCTGGGAAAAGCTTTCAGAGCAGGAAGTAGCTGGGGAGAAGAAAGGTGAAGAGGAAGAGACCTGCAGTGTAACAGTTTTGGTAAGACAGAAGCACAAACTGCAGAGGGACTTCCCAGGGTATCAGAGAACATGTTGAGTTTCCTGCAGTGCAGGAAGCCACTTTATTGCTGGATGGAAAGCCCCCCACAGGGAAGCCCTTCTATCTCTGAGGATGCAGCAGACAGGGGTAGATTTGCTTCCAGCTGTGTTTCATTTCTATTTTCTCACCGTGAGGTTTTTGTATTTTAACACGTTAAGATTCCAGTTTTCAGTCCCAGGTAACTGCCTTGTGTGCTGCTTCAGCAGGAGCAGAGCCAGCAGCTGAAGGGGATGATTTATTTTAGTTACTGGTGAAGCAACATCTGGGACAGCATGTCCTGTGTTGGGCTTCTGTCCACAAATAAAAGGTGTAGACAAGATGGAGAGGGCTTCTGAAGGGGAGCATATAATGAGGACAGCCTGTGTGTGGGGCTGGGTTTGTTCAGCCTAAAGGAGAAGAAAAAGACTCTGGAGGGACCTAATTGTCCTCTGCCACCAAGTGAGTGTGGAGAAGAGACAGCCAGACTCTTCTTGCATGTGCACCATGAGAGGAGAGAAGGCAGCAAATAAACCCTGTCAGAATTTCCCACCTCAAAACTTACAAGGAAAAACCAGTTTTCACAATGGGTAAGCAGTGAATCAAGGTGCTAAGGGAGGCTGAGGAACCTCCATCCTTGGAAGATTTTCTTGGAAGTTGACTGAACAGGGCCCTGAGCAATCTGATTTGATCTTGAAGCTCTCTGTGCCTTGAGTAAGAGCTGGTACCAGATGACCTCCAGAGGTCTCTTCCAAGGTAGATTATTCTGCTGGCCTGTAACACATATGTTTACGTGGCAGTTTATTGGAGTATCCTGGAAATTAATGGGGGTTTAGGTACATGTCTGTTTTTTTGTTCTTTGACTTTTGAAGGTCATTCAGCAGTCAGTCATTTCTTTGTGCTGTGTTTCTCTTAGGGTTTTGTAAAGCATTTAATCTTTCCATGTGAGGACTGACACCTACTGAAGAAAACTGATTTCACTGAGTCTGGTGTCAGCCTTTTTCATGTCTGATTGGCAAATGTAGAGTTTCCTTGTGTGTAACCTGCCATAGATGGGAGTGTGGGTGGTTGCAAGCATCTTAAAATCCTACTTTTATTTGGACATATTCCTGGCCCTTCTCTGCATTGTTGTTACTACAAATCAGGAGTTTTCATACTTAGTGTTCCTTCCTGCATGACTGGGAAGAAGTGGAAATTAGATCAGCATTCTGACACCGACATTATCTTTCTTGCATTGCTTAAATTTAATTTTTTTCCACATAGTGGCCAAATACCCTCTGCTGAAGTTCTTACTTTCTGACAACCTCTGCTAAAGGAAGCTGTCTCTGGGCTGAGATCTTGCCAGAGTGAGTCTGTTGTATTTCTGTGTGGATGTGGTATTTCAGAATACTTTTTAACCTAATTTGTGTTCTCTGGAGTGAGCATGCCTGGAATGCCTCTTCCACTTCAGTTTTTTTCCAAGAAATCCAATTTGCACACTCAGCCTGAGCAGTGGTGTGGAACAAAGTGTGATAGGTGAGGGTTGTCAGGAGGTTTGCTTCAAAAGCACAATCCTGGTCTGAACTAAATGCAAATACAGTTGCACCCATAAAATACTGTTGTGTGTGTGAAATGTATGGTAGTTGAGATTTTTCTTACCTGCTTATGGAGACTTAAAATTTATTCCTGGGGTATATATAGCATGAGCCTTAGTCATGTAAACTCTCTCAAACATTTTAAAAGAAAAATACATTTTTGATAACGAGTGACGACCACATTACCATGGATTGTGCTCTGATCTTTACAAGTCTGTGTTGTGAAGCTACTGAACAGCCATCTGTGGTTGTACTAGGGTGTGCTTAGCTGAATTTCAGATGTGGAGAGAGACAATGAAGAACAGAGGGGCAAATAATGGAAAAAATGTTAAATGTAGTGTTTGGTTCATTCCTTAAATTATAGTGTGAAATGTTAAATATGTGGAAAGTCATGCCTGATGAACCTGATGATAGTCTGTGCTGAAGTGATGACCTCAATGGATGAGGGCAGAGCAGTAGATACCCTTTATCCTGATTTTAGGTCTCTTGGCACTGCCCCTGTACCATCCCCAGGCACAAGCTACTGAAGGAGGTACTAGATGAGTACACAGTGATGAGCTGTAGTGGGTCTAGTGCTGGCCAAATGCCAGTGCACCCACTAGAATTATTTACTCATTTTCTGCTGCAAGATAAGGATTAGGAGGAGAGCAAAGCAGGCTCAAAACTTTAAAAGGTATAAAGAAAACTTTATTAACAGAACTAAAAGAAAAATAATAAGAAATCAGAATAAACCATCAGAAGACTTCTCCTCCCCCCTCTCTGATAACATAAAGAGACAAAATTTGGTATTTTCAGTCAGTTTACCACTTCTAAAATAATTTTTCTGAAGTACGCTTAGGGAGAGGAGTCTCCCTTGCCATGCCATGGAGTCTTTTCCACAAGAACCAGTTCTCTCATGGTTTTAATTTTCACAAATAGCAGCTGCCCACAAATCTGCAATCGTGAAGTCTCTCCCATGCTTTGGTGTCTTCCCACAACTACCACTATGGGTCATTTCAGCTTATTGGGGTGCAGTTTTAAGGATGAACTGCTCTAGTATAGAAACAAAAGTTCCCTTCTTTTATCTCTGGGAACAGAGGTTTTCTTCTTCTATCCCTGGGGCAAGGTTTCTCATCTCTCTCTGTTCAAGCTTCTCATTGGATCTCAGCTACTTCAGCATCTGCTTGTTTCAACACTGGTGCCTCTGCTCATGGCTGTAGTTGGAACACTACATCCCCCCAGTGCATTCCATGAGTTACAGGGGAAAAAAATGTCTGATGGATCAATTCTGTCTTCACCATAGCCTTGCAAGAGAATCTCAGCCCAAGACTAAGGCATCTCCTCATTCTTCTCCCATCTGGGATTTGACTCCTTTTTCACTGACCTTGGTGTCTCCATGTTGTTTTCTCTATGTGCCTTCACCCTTTCCATTTCTCCCACTCGAGAGAAATGCAGGAAGCAAGAGAGTTTTTCCTGGCTTTGTTTGTCTTTAAATGTGATCTTACAAAGGCATATTCAGCTCTCTTAAGTGGTTTAACAGGGTGTCAAGATTCAAAACTTGCCAGCTGATTGGTTCTGTCAGGTCCAAAGGAAGCTGCCAAGGTCCTTACAGGGAATCACTTCTGTAGCTCATGGATTTTTTTCCTTAACTAAAAACTAAACTATGTTAAACCACAACAGGACGATTGAAAAGTGGCTCAGCTGCTGAGATAAAAGGGTTGAGATCAGCAGCACAAAGTCCTGCTGGAGGTCAGATATTGGTGGTGCACCCCTAGGGCTGCTGCTAGGGCCAGTGCTGAGTGTAAGCATCTCCTGTAGAAGAGTGAATAAGCTGAATCCACACTCTTCTCAGTGGTGTTCAGTGAAAAGAAATACAGTGGACACAAACTGAAAAAATGGAAAATTAATTAAAACATTAAAAAAAAATTACAATAAAGCCTTCTTTATATGGTAAGGTGATCAAGTGTTAGCACAGTTTGCCTTGACAGACTGTGAACTCAGTCTTTGGAAATATTTGAATCCTGACTGGGCATGACCCCGAGCAACCTGCTCTGGTTTGACTCTGCACAGAGCAGGGTGTTGGACTAAATAATCTCCAGACTTGCCCTTCAGCTGCAGCTATTCCCTGATTCTTACTCATCTTTCTTCCCTAATAAAAAAGTCACAACTTCATGCAACACATTCCTATAAAAGCTCTTTATAAAGCAGAGTTTTCTTGGTACATTCAGGAGTGTTGATGTATTGGTATCAGACTGCTCCTGGTTCCTGTTTGCCCTCACATTGCAGACAACTTAAAATGATCAATTGCTCATACTGATTTAGCACCCCTTAGAATCATTTTATCACAGACTTTATTACATAAATTTGGGCACTTTTTTGACTGGCGCTTGTTGAAGTTTTTACCCAAATGAAAATCACTCTGGAAGTAAAATAGCTTCTAGCATGTTCTTTAGGTTATAACAAGCTCCTGTTAGATCTGGGTTTGAGACTGCATTCCCAGTTTAATGATAGACACAACCCACTGTTGGTGCTTCATTGGCTCTTTTGGTAGGAATCTTTTTTAAGTTGTCCTGGATCATTGCTTTTTTCCTCCTGATTTGAGTCATCACTACAAAAGCTGGAGTTGATTCAGCTTCCCAATTCTTACCTGGCTGCTTACATCCAGTTGGCCTGGTTTAGTGTTCATTTATGTGTGCTTTGCTGGCAGTGTAAGGACTTGAGTGACTTCAACCAAACACTTGTTCCTTTTCTGATGCCTTTTTTGTTCTTTTATGCTGAGTGTGTTGCAAACACCTCTGCTGTGGTTCCAGGTGGCAGGCCCAGACAATCAATCTAAGTTTATCTGTGCTCAGCAAACTTCAAGAACTGTTCTTTCCCTGATTCTGTGGCTGCAGGAATGTGTTTGACCAGCGGAGCCTCTGAGCTGAGCTGACCATGCACTTGGGTATCACGACTCCCACGCTTTCTCCCAAGCTATTTCATTATTCAGCATTGCTGTTAAACATCTTCCCTGTGAATCATTGTGCCCATGATTCTGATGTATTGGAAGATGTAAAATGGTGTGAGATAGGAATGTGCTCAGGATTCTTTTTTCCCCTCTCCAACGCAATTGCTCTTACGTATTCATGCTGCTGTTTTACATTTCCGTTTCAAATTTATCGCCTTCTTTGCTCTGCATTTATTCCCTCCCACACTTAAAAATCCTTCAAATCACTCCTCTCTTTTTCTTTCCCACAGCAGTGCCAATCATCCTGTCCTGTTAACATTCCCACAGACATCTTGGAGTTTGTTCTTCAATCACAGGAGTTATTCACTTCCTATGCCACAAACATCTTTTCTCTCTCTCTCTCTCTTTAAATTGTGCTGAGGTGTTGTGAAGTGACATAATCACTTCTCTTTCTTTACCTGGAAGTATTCTGCTCCTGAAACCTGGGAATGCAGTGGCTTTTTCCAAATGCTAATTATGTTATCTTATGTGGGTTGTTGGTCCTGGTCAGCTTTTGGTCCCAGTCCTGATCTTTCATGCTTTGAAGACTTAGAGCCATCGGCGGATTTGTGAGTGCTGACCTGTTCATGAGTTCTCATGGGTCACACGTGGGTTGTCATGAATATGACAGATAAAATTGCTGCTAAAAATACAATTCAATAGGAGATATTCACAACCTTCCCATGGATTGGTACTTCTGCTGCTGGCACTGAAGGGAGTGTTCTCCTCTTCTGCACTTTGTTCTGCACCAGTCCTGCCTTCTCTGCATTAGCAATTTTCTGTTTGAAATTATTTATTATATGTGATCCCCCATTCATTTATCTGAGATAAACCATACGAGACAAAAATCTATTAAAAATTCTCTTCAAAAAGAGTCGAACTTTAAACTTCTGCTGCTTTATTTTAGCATTCAGGTGTATGGATTGCAGTGATCTCTTTCAAACACCTTCCAAACGTCTGTTGAATTTGTGCAGGCTTGTGCTTACCTACCACATTTCTGCCTGTATTTAAGAAAGCTGTGTTTATGTTTGTCCAGTCATGGGGTTTTATGAGTTGGTGACACAATTCCAGGTTGATGAAATTTAAGGTTGTCCTAACGCCCTGCTTTTGATTTGAAGTGCAAGTTTCAGATGTTTTTTATTAGAATTGGTAAACAATGCACTAAAGCAAGAAAGCACTCAAATAATGAGATCTCAAAATTATTTAGGAGACAAGGTTAAAACTTTATTCTGCAAAAACAGGATGTAGAGGGAACACAGGAATCTCTTTTTCTAGTTCAGCCACTTTGGTTTTCCAGATTGCAGCAGATTCTGTACATTGATAAATGGAGGTCTGAGATACTGGAAAGAAAGAAGCTTGGGTTTGCTTGTCTGTTATCTGCCATTTTGAAGACTGAAATCTCTGTCTGGGATCTGTTTGTTCTTTTCCTTTGAATTTAAAACTGCATGGACTTCAGGCCACTTTTATTTATGTAAGTTCTGCAGTTTTCTGTTACTTAACAAATTCTTGTTGTAAATACCAGTGACTCTGGCTTCCCATTCACCAAGGGAAGTAATACTTCAATTCCAGACAAAGCAAATTCTGTACAACTGAATTCTCCATCATTATTACACGTAAAGAATTATGGACAGAAAATTATTGCATATTAAAAAATACTCTATTGGTTGCAGCACGCAGCTGTCCTGATTGATTATACAATCCCTGTTTGAGAATAATGACTTCTAAACAATAGAAAAAATACCTCTGTGTTCTTTTTCTGCCTTTTAAAATTTTGCTTTGAAAAAATATTCCTTTCATCACCTTTTCCTCTAGAAGTACTGCTAAAATAGTTCTTAACCTGTAATTCTGCCTACATTTTAGGAACTGCTGTTGGTTTTGAGCATTAAGCCTGCATAAATGTTTTACTTCAGAAATTTGTATAGTAGTAAATAATCCAGCAAAAATAATTATTTTCCGTTTATCCTGATAAACGGAAGAATTTAATTAGCAAATTGAAATACAGCAGTTGTAACTGGGGAATGGCTCAAAGGCATTAGAGGAAAAGTCAAAGATGCGGGCCATTAAAATTTAACTAATTTTTTTCTAGACTTAAATTGATGTTTAAAAAATCCTAGCAGTGCATTGAAGATTCTCTGTGGCATGATTTTGTATTGGTAACTACTCTGTCTTCCAGAAAAGCTTTTGTAATCTGTACTTTCAAAATGCCCCATCCCTGGAAATAGCCAAGGTCAGATTCGACAGATTGCTCATTGCAGGGGGGTTGGACTAGATGACCTTTAAAGGTCCCTTCTATGATCCTGTGATATTTAGTAGCTTTTGAACATTTATTTTACAGCTTTGTAACTAACTCTGCATGAAAGTGGATGTTAATATAGAAACCTGTCTGTCTGTTATCCACCTTTCCTCTACAGAAACAAGGCAGCAAGTTGGGACTGTCTTCAGGGATGCCAGGATTTGTGTCTTTATCAGTGAGTGTGGTTTCAGTCCCTGTGGGTTTGTGTGGCTGCCAGGGTGGGCTCTGTGCAAGCCCCTGTGGCTGCACAGTGCCCCTGGTCTGTGACCACTGCACTCCCTTGGCCTGTAGCCTTGACAGACTGATGGGAGTCTTCTGGTGCTTAGCAAGGGGCTTTTTGTGTGCAAATTTTATATATTATGTCCATCACTGCAGTGAATGTGATGCCTTGAAGGCTTCAGTGGGCTTCTTTTAGTACAGTCTAACATAACAGACTGTCCTGAGACAATCTGCAGCTTGGTTAAAGGAATTGTTTTATTGGGAAACCGGTTATTTTTAAAATCTGATCACTGTATATGGCCTGGTCCGTGTCCCTTCAGAAATTTGGCTGCATTGTTGATGTATGTAAAATACTCTAAATGTAAAATACTGTATGTAAAATACTGTAAAATATGTAAATGGCAGCCAGACATGGCCATCACATTTTAAGATTTACAAGGACATTGACATAACAGAAATCAGTAGCTCTTTCAGTTGCTCTGTCCAAAAGATAAGACACTATTTTCTTTGTTCAAGTTGTGATTCAGTTACCTTCAAGGAATGTTTCTTGGTCTGTGACTGTCTCCAGTTGCCTCCATGTGTCCCAGAAACACAAACATGCTTGAGACACACTGGGATTCCTTCCTAGTCTAAATTCCTGCATCAGCTGCAGGGCTTATCCTTGCCATGAGGAGGGGTTGCTATCACTGGATATCATCCAATGTTAGAACTCTCTTTAGCGCTCTTTTAGTGCTAATATAAAGAGTTGTGACCTTCCTGTGTTACACACATTTTGGAGCATGAATTTCTTGTTGTTTGACTTGATGAAACCAGGGCCATGGAATGAAACAAAGCAGTTCCAAGTGATCCTTTGAGAGAGCAGGTGGTACAACCAAGGTGCCTCTTGCTGTGTGTTGTAAAATCTGAGCCTAAATTTATCTCTGTGGCCTGAGAAAATTGTAATATAGTTGGTGGGATCTCCAGTGAACTGAAGTAGGATTTTGCCTGTTTATCTCAAGTTGAAGGATGAATATGAAGTTCTGACTATAAAATCTCAGTTTGTGACTAAAATGCACAGATACTACTTTAAAAATTCGTAATAAATTGCAAATTAATACTTGAATCTTTTTTGTCTTTTCAACAATGAGGAAGCAATCAGCTTTCTATAGTAAGCTCTGCTTGCTGCAAGGAAAAAGTGTTGAAACAAATTCATATTTTATGGTAAACATTAGTATGGAACACCTCACATCAAAGAGCACAAGGTGTGGAGAGGACTGGAGTTTTTTAGTCAGACACTTTTTCCCCTTTAACTGAGATACTCTGCACTGTATAAAAATGAGGCTATTGGATTAACTCTTTCATGGTTGACATTTTTGAGTGCCTCAGTGCTTCACTCTCCATTCATAGCTTATTTGCATTGTTCTAATTTAATTGAATTAAGAGAAAATTAAGTGGTCTATAGCTAGGTCATAAGCTTTTAATTGGAATTGTATCCATAATTCCATGAATTGATTCGTGTGACCAGAATAGAATATTACTATGAAATTGTGTTAACAGAATGCAAAAATAATTTACAAATATAAGTTAAATCACCAATAAATATTCCCAGATAATTTAATGAGCTTACTTGTGAAGAAGTACAAACAACTAAATATGCATTGCTTGGTGCTGAGGTGAAGGCAGCTGTGATAAGGTTGTGAGCAAAAGTCAGAGCAGAATTAACTAGGACACAAGTGGTCATGAATAGGAATGCAGAACTGAGTAGGAGGTAAAGTCACTGTGTACTAACAGATAATTTTAACTACCATTTCTGTTGAAGACTTCCCTCATTTGGATGTTTAAATCTATGTTGAACAAAGTGATAGATGGACTGGGCTACAGAGTACAACTCCCATCAGATTATTGGGTCTGCATCTGTGTATCTGGACATGCACAAGTTGCTGTGGGACTGAAGTTATGACTTGATAGAAGTTTTACTTTACAGTTTCTGAGATCCAGTGATTATATGGGTTTTTGACCTTTGCAATTGGAATGTTTTAATACAGTTGAAAAAAAAAAAGATTGGACAGGTCCATTAGGCTCTAGAAAGTATTGATTGATAAAGTGTGGCTGGGAGTGAACTAAAAGATCATAAACATGGTCAACAATACCAGCACAAATGTGGGACTGTTGCATGCTACTGGGTGTCAAAACCAAGCTTAGAGTATTCCTGGAAGACTTACTTACCTGGAGTAACTGAAAGTGTGGTTTAGGAATCAGTGCTAGGTCCCAAATGTGTGTAGCCACTTAAAGTGAAATCTACAGATAATTAACCAACATATTCCCAAAGTTCAACAAGTTCATAAGCTGGGTTTGCATAGGTGTGAAGTGACCAGAAGATTATAAGAAGCTATGAAAGAATAAAAAAGTAGAGGATGAGAAAGTCTTTTTTCCAAGAAAACAAGAAACTTCACAGAAAGAGTTATTCCTGATTTCTCCAGTTTTGATACGGGCTTCTGATTAAAACTGAAGTACTTAAAGTAAAATGAACAAAAAAACCCCAAAAAACAACCAAACAAACAACTTACAAATAAACCCTATTCTAAGGTAACAGCTGAACTTGCTGTAGGTTAGTTGGACCCAATATTTGGGTTCTCCCCCTTCTGCCTTTGGCTTTCCTAAACTTTTTTTCCTTTTCTACTTTCCTATCAAAAGTAGAGTGAGTTGGAATTTTTGTATGGAAATGTTCTGCTGCAGGAAGATGCTTTGGTTTGGGGAATATCAGGCATCTGGGTTCATTGTTTGAAGCTCCATGTTTCAGAAGGAAGCTGTCTGTTTAAATATAGATCAGTTGCTTTGAAATAAGATCAATTTTCTGTCACTCACTTGTACTTTAATGTATTTGCTATTTAATTATTGTCAGTTTAATATTGACGATGCCGTGTCAAGCTCTTTTATATTAGAGAGTGGAGTAACATTATAGAATAACTAAATGGTTTGGAACTGTTTTAAATACATTCTGAAACCACACTGATATCTCATATTTGAAATGCCTATATAGAAACTAGCTCTGCTTCAATTTTTAAATTGTTTTATTTTTGTGGATGTCTCTTTAGAGCTGTATCACACTTCATAAAAATATGGAGATGCTGAATAAACAGAGTTCAAAACATAGAAACAGAACTGGTTCTGGTCCTTTCCTGGGCTGGGTCAATGCAAGACTGTTTCTTGAGTTCAGGTTAGAAAAATAAGTTTGGGTTTTAGGGAGAGGAAAAGGGGGAAACTAAATCTGATCTGTCTTCAAATAAGATACAGGCTGTGAAATGGCCCATCATGGTCTCTTTCTTCTGTTTGTGAAATCAATGAAATCAGTCTTGTAAGGAGAAACTAGGATAAATCTATTTTATAAATACATTACAAGTGCACTAATAACTTAGAATTACTTAGGTTTCTTTCTTCTTTTCTTATTTCACTTTAGAGCCATTGGAATCTTCATACCTGACTTTTAGGTCTTATTGTATCTAATCTCCATCTGTCTTTTGAACATAAATAAAACAATAATAGCAGAGAATTGATCAAAATAGACAATAATGTCACCTGTAAATAAAACAAAAAGTAATATTTGGATATGGCAAATCTTAAGTATCAACACCTTTTTTTGTCTGCAGTTTAATCAGTGGACTAATAGAAGAGACTATTTGTTTTAAAGTGTTGCAGTAAAATAAATCCAACCCTATACTATCAGGATAAAATAGCAATTACGTAAGAAATCTATTATTCATTCCTTCATTATTTGCTGTCTGACTGCATGCTGTTTGACAGTGGGCTTTTTTCTCACTCTCCTTTTTTTCCCCCTTTGAACTGGGCTGCTTTTGCTGGCTTGGCAGTAAAGGCTGTTTTCTCTCAGCACAGCCATTAAATCTCTCACCTGCGTGTCCTGTGCAGAGCTGCAGTTGAGAGATAAGGTTGGTCTCTCTCACAGCAGTGAGCATTGGTATTCCAGGCTCTTCTTTCAAGGGCATTTTGCTGTGATGAAGCATCTGAAATGACAAGGAAAACATACAGGCATGTTAAATACCCTTGCTAGTCTGAGACAAGTAAAGGTAAATGGAAATGATTTTAAAATACATTTTGAAGCTGTTAACAGAGCTTGTGGATAACTGCAAATCACAGTTTTAGGCAGGAGCATTACGGACCAATTCCAACTGGCATCATCCATTAAATAACAAATAGTAATGGAGAGTCCTTGTCCTGCCCAGATTACACTTAAAATCTAAATAAAACACAAAGCTCTGAGCTATTCTGAATGTGTGTTCCTGCATGCTCTTCATCCAAGGTTACAAAGGTAGTTCTTGTGAAGAATTGAATCCATTTCTTCAGTGTCTTATTCCTGTGACAGCCCCTGAGCACTTCCATCTTCCCACTGGGAACCGAAGGAGATACTTGGGATTTCAGTTTCCTGCAGCTGTCAGAGCACTGGCCTGGCATCCTCTGTGTGTGTGAATCTTGTACAGAATCCTTCTGGGACCTGGGTTTAATTCGGTTTTCAAGTACTGCAAGAATAAACATATGTGAGGACTTCACCTGTTTTGTAGTCTTCGTCATTATAACTTTTATAAAATTAGAGACAGCATAAAAATCTGTTTTACATGTGCTCATTAATATTGGATGCATTGACAGAGCAGGTATCACCATTCCTATCTTGCTGTTGGAGAAATCGAGGAACAGTGATAACTTTATGGGTAGGATTCAGTTATAGATTAGCACTTAAATTACAGCATCAGTTTATACATATGTACATATGTGCTAGATGCTTATCTTTCTGTTGTAGTTGCTGGAAATCTCATTAGCAGTCAGAGGCTGGAGAGAAATTCAGTCTGTCCTAAACTACACAGCAAGTGATTGATCAGCAAAATCCCACTCTAATAGTCCACGGAGTACATTGAACAGGGACTGTGTTGAACAGCTGCCCAAATAATAAGTGCTAATTTAAATATATTAAAGAACCTCTTGGGGCCTCTGGCTGATGGTTCAGAGGAGGGTGATTTCCAGAGGTCCTGGATCATGTCTGTCAAGTCTGTATGTGTGTCTTGGATACCCTTAGGTATCTCCCATTGCATTAGCTATCCATGCTGGAGCCATGAAATTGATTCCCAAATCTGTTGCTTATACTGGCAATGTGTATACCAGCATGTGGGGATCTCTATTTAGTTTTCTTAATTTGAAACCTATGCAATTTATCAATGATCCTGTGTAGCTAGGCTGCAAATAAATTCAGCTAACACTGCAAGGTTATGATATTCTTCTGTTGCCAGGGATTCATGTGTGTGTTATGTATTCTGTAGGTGGTCGTGGGTTCACCAGATGAATCAAGGATGTCTTGACTCCTGAACTGCAGCAGTTTATTTTACCAGAGAGAGAGAGAGGATTGCAATTTGGGACCATAACAGTTGTTTTCCTGTGTGGATCTGGCACAGAAAAGGATTTGTAACCATTCTGAGTTGACAGAAGACACACGCACAGATTTCCACCCCCTCACACCTCCCTGAATTTACTTGGAAGCGAAGAACTATGAATGGTACAGCCACGTTAAAATAATTGAGCAGCTCTGACTCACAGTTGCAGCTTGTGTGTAGCTAAATGAGACAGCAGAGTGATGCTGCCTGACTGACACAGTTGTTTATGCAGTCACTGAAGTATTCTCCCACCATGTGCAGGCCTTTGAGTTGTTTGGTATTATCTTTATTAAAGAGGGAGAAATCCTTCATAATGCTGATGATTTGTTTTATTTTCTTGGATGCCCTCAGATTCCGAGACCTAGAAGCATGACTGACAGAAAATTATTGCCTACAGAAAAGCAAAATATCACTTAAAATACAGAAAAGCTGCCTATCATGAAAGCAAAGCCAGCCAAGGCATTTTCTAAAATCAAAAGTGTCTGCATGTAAGAGGAACTTACTGATTTAGGATTATTCTAAATTTAATTGAACTTTTATTGTCTGGTCAAGATTCCGTGTCTTTAAAAATCTTCATAGGAATGATTATTTATTATGAGAAGTGGTGAATTGGAGTCCTTTTTTTTGCCACAATTGATGCCAATTTAAGATTTGTAGAAACTATAGCTTGGGGGTCAGACTCATTGTGGGAAAATCAGTGGGTTTGTAGCTGTTGGATCGTTCAGTGTTCCTTATTCACTGCAAATGATAGCTAAATATTCTCTTTAAAATATACACTTCCAAGCAGTTTGATGACTATTCAGTTTGCTGGTGTGTTCCTCTGGCTGGATTTGTCTGGTGCTTCCATTGTTTTGGGGGTAATTGACCTTAGCACAAACCAATGCTCACTGTGTTTAAAAAAAAAAAAATTCTTTCACTGGGTGAGCTGAACCCTGCCCTGTCTTCAGTGTTCTATTTTCCTTATGTCCTTGTGAAACACCTCTTTGAAGAAGCTAACTTTGCTCCTGAAGAATGTTTGTGGTTGGCCTTTTTTATCTTCTGCTGTAGACAAAGAAATTGGAAGAACTGTCTTCTTTTTCTTCTTTGCCTAGTTGCCAAAACCAACTAAGTTATCTTTTTCTGGATTTTTTTCAGGACTGTCTCTTACATTTCTAAAATTTTATGTGGTTTTGAAAGTATTTATGCTTTATAATACCATTAAAAATGAGATTATATTTGTAAAAGTATGCTCCTACTGACATGTAGGAGCATGGTTTAAATGCTGTTTACTTGTGTAGTAGGCTGCACAAGATCAATAGAGATGCACATCATTAAAAGCACTTCAATCAGCCATAATGTGAATCCATTCCCAGTGTTCCATTCAGCCCTCAATGGGTCATTGATGGAGGCCTCCTTTTTATTTTTCTGGATTTGTACATTGACCGAGTAAGGTTTGCACCTGCAAGCAGAGCTGCTGCAGAACTAACCCCTCTAGTACCAGTGATAACAAGCACAAGCTTCATCCATAGAGCAGAAAAGTCAGGATCTGAATTTAGCTGCTGGGTTTGGTTACCACATGGCTGGTGTTACTGTGAGGTCCAGAGCCAGTGAAGTTGCCCTAAGGCTAAATCAGTGGTAGTTTGCTTGCAAAAGGAGGGTCAAGATTTTGCAGCAGTTGTTTTAATGACTTGAGAGTTGAGCTGGAAAATCTTAAATCTGTAGTGCTGCTTATATGTGTTAAACTGAGGCACAGCTGGAACTACAGGAGGGAAACAACTCCACACACAGGAGTAAAGGCTGTGCTGTTCCAGGAACTGTACAGATCCAGAATGGTAGATTCCTGGCTGGAATGACATGACTTTAATTTTCCTTCTAGTTGAGGAAATGAAAATATAAAAGCTGATGAAAATACAAGATCTGATTATCAAGTGTTAATCACCAGAATCTAGTGATGCTATAGGGTTACTGTGGTGCTTGTGAAGGAACAATAACCTGGAATATTGCTCTGAGTTGTAGAATATGTCTGATGTCTATGCATGTAACTGTGAATACTTGGTATTTCCATGCTCAGCCTGATTGTACAAATGAGCCTCAGGTGCTCCAAATTCAGCCCCCCTGAGATATTCACAGTGGTGAGTAGTGCCCCTTGAATTTCATGCAAAACTGCTGCTATGGACACACATTAAAACAAATTAAGAAGCTTTTGAATAACTGTTCAAAACTCTCCACTTTCAGCTCTCAGAATGTATGGTCATGGTCTTAAACCCCATATAAAATTGGTGAGGGATGGCAGTAGAGTTACATACTGGTACCAGTTTGTGATCTGGAGAACCTACTGAGTGAGTATCAGTACAATGCTGAAGTGCAGGTCTATCTATAGCAATTTCTGTTTACTAAATATAATATTTTAAAATATTCATGAAACATGGCTTCCTTTTTCTTGTGAGTTTGGTGAACTGCAATTAAGAAGACCATCTAGAGACAGAGTTAAGAAATTTTTTGAAAGAAATTGAAATACTTTTCTTTAAATTTGGATGAAAAGCAAGTCTCCAGAACTGGAGAAATAAGTCAATATTAACCAATTTTAAAGTGTTCAATAATAAATTTTTCATTAACATTAGGTGAGACTACAAGGAATTGTGGAGTGCCCTGAACAAAAACCATTCACACAGGAATATGTCTTGATTTCAAATGAGAAGTGAGCAGTAGCAAATAGAATATGACATATATTCAAAGATATTAGCTGGGGTACTCAAAAGCTTTATAGAGTTCTTCTGTTAGGTAATCTTTGTTTTCAAGAGGCAAAACCAACTAGGTTATCTTTGTAAAGAGCTCACTAAAATACCCTAGTTAGCTAGAGTGATTTTCAAGGGGAAAAATTAGGTTATACTTTGGAATAGGCAAGAAAAAGCAAGAAATGAAAGTAATTGTGATCTCAGTAAGGTTTCCTTATTCAGATGAAGTGGAAAAATTGCAGTGATTCTCTTTTGAAAGGAGATTAACAGTGGATGTGCAGGAATAATCATGAAGTGGAGCAGGTCAGTTTGCACATCAGGTGCCAGTTTTCATAAGAACATTAAGGCTATTGAATTTGATAGGTGACAGTTTTCATAAGAAGAAGAAAGGAAGAAAATAATTCCAGAACTATCCAGTGTAGCTCTGTAATGTAAGATCATTTTTCCATCACTGCTGTGGAACCACATTCAGGCCAGGCATCACCCTCACTCTGGATGCCTTTATGGACCTTAGAGACCATCATCATCTGCTTCTTGATCTTTTCCTATCCCCAATGCTTGTTTTGTTTTCATCCTGTTGGTCCATCACTGTTATAACTTTCATAAGACTCAGACACGTGACTCACCTTTGCTTTCAGTGTTTCCTTCCAGCTCTTTGGTAGCACTTCTGGCTTCCCACTTTTCTGATGCCATGATTTTTCCCTTGCTGTCTGCCTACAACTTCAATCAGGCCTTTATGGCTTTTTTTCTCTTTTAGCACATACATATTATATTCAAATATACGAATAAAAGGTCCTATAAACGCTCTCAAAAAATGTTAACTTCAAAATATTTCTAAAAAGTGGTTTCCTGTGGTTTATGAAAAATCTTGACAATGATTAAGTGGCCAGTGCACAAAGGAATTGATAATTGTGACAAACAATATTGATTCATTTTCTGCTTTCTGCTTCCCTGTCCATTTCTGTTGGTCTGTATAGTCTGGGTTTGTAAAATATTTAGTGCTGGGATAGGATTTTGTCCTGGCTGTGGATCTTAGATTGTGATTACTGCTGGGGAGGTTGCTATAAATGCAAGTTGAAAAGTGAGAAAATTGTTTAATAGAACTTGAAAAAGAATACTCTGATAAGAGATATTGGCTCATCTGTCTCAGCATCTAATGCCACTGCCCTCTCACAGTAAAGAATTTGCTCCTAACACCTAATATTAGTATAATTAGGAGTTTATCTGTGAGAGAAGTGGAGGTAAGCAGAGCAGTCTCTTACATTGAGCCATAAGCAGCTCCTGTGTTCATAACCAGTAGTTAAATATTTAATTCTCCTTATTAATCTGATGTATCCATAAATGCCAATTCTAGGCCTACAACAATTAATTGTAATTTATGGATCACGAGAACGAAATGGTAGAGAATGAAATGGTCACTTCAGAAGTCGCAAATATGTAGATATTTTATTTCTATCATTAAAAAAATTATAAAACTTGCAAAGAATAAACAGATCACTGAGTCAGCAGGTGTAAAGCACCTTCACTTCTACTTGTTTCTTTTGTTGAATGCTGTTTTATTTGTGAAGGGTTAACCCTTAGGATGGATGGTGTAAAGTTTGCCCAGTGTGAAGTCCTAATTTCAAGGAAATTTTCATGTTCTGTTCTTTGAAGGGGTATTGACTTCCAAATCACACACAGACATGCCTCTGATCTTCCTGGGGATGAGTCACAGTGCAACGTGGATGCGAAGCACTGGCATCAAATTTGCAGTGTGTTGATCACTGCTGGTGACAGGACAAGATGTTCTCTAATCCTGTGTGTGGGGTTGTAGAATGTGCTTTATTAAAAAAGAGGACTTAGAGCTATTAAAACCAGAGGGCTGAGATTTTGGTGATTTGAGGGGTTTTTTATTAGTGCTCTGCTGTAGATTTTCAAGTATAGTAAAGTCACAAATGTTACCTTGAGATTAGTGGCTTTAAATGCTGGGTTAATTTACACACAGAGTGGAGCTTTCAGTGTCAGGCGATCTCTTTCTCTTTTTTCTTTTTTTTTTTTTTTTTTTGCCACCATAAGCACTCAGCTGAAACAACAGCTATGACTCAGTTGACAGTGAACGCTGCTTGAATTGATTTAGTCCGAGTTCAGATTTAGCACATAATCATGTTCAATTTGATCCACTGTGCTGCCTAGAGATAAAAGGGTTGAAAAAATAGATTTAGCTTATGTCAGTCTTTGTGGTGATGTCATTGCCATGAGAGATGGAATAGCGCTGTTACTATGCTGTGCCTGCTCAGTTGGTGGGTGTACGGGGGACAGGCAACCAGCAACTCACTTTAAGTGCACAGAGCTCGTGTTGGAGGCTTGCAGGCATTGCCAGCGCTGAAACTGAATCTTGGACTGTTCAATTGCAGTACTGAAGATTTTTTTTTTTATTCTTTTGTTGTTTTCTTGCATCGTTTGTGACTCTGAGCTTGCCTAACTCAGTGTACAAAGGCGGGGGATGCCAGCCCGTAGCATGGACTGTGATGTTTCCACTCTGGTTGCCTGTGGGGTTGATGTGGAGGTTTTTGCCAGCCAAGAGGTTAAGGTATGCGCCTGCAATCCTTTTGTTGCTTCTTAGAAAAGCCTTTGGGAGCAATAGGCATTTGTATGTAGCAATTGACAATAAGGGGGCAGATGAGATTCTGCTGCGGTGGTAAAAGAAACGCAGTTTAAAAAATCCGTTAATTAAGGGAGAGAAATATGGGAAAGGAAATGTGTCTGCTTTTTACTGTGTTTTGATAAGCTGAAAGAATAGCCTGGTGTTTACTCTTTAATGATGTAAGAAATGGGTTATATAACTGACATCTGTGCATATGCATGTTTCATATTCATAAAAAAATCTTTCATTGTTAATTTTGTCAAGTTATTTTTAGTCTAGTGTCACTTTTTAGATCAGCCTTGCCATAAATGTTATTTATTGATGTTGATAACCTTCAGATATCTTTACTCAGTCGAACAGTAGCTGTTTCTTTCCTTCACATTCAAATCAAATATGCAAACATTAATTTTTTGTGAAGGGCTAAAAGTTTGTAGTAAGTATCTTTGTGCATCTGCAGTGTAACAGAACACAAAAAGTTATGCATCTTGCATATCATATGCATACCTGAAAAACAATGCTTAAATCTAAGGCTTGATATTCAGGGCTCATAGTCTCTTAATTAAACAACTGCTGTAGAAAAGTCATTGTGTGTAATTGCTTACTGTTGAAATCAATTATCTTTTTCATTTATTCTCATATTATTGCAAGAAAATCACTGCAAATTAAGTTTGAAAGAGGAATTCTAAGTATGCTTTTCACAGATCATCTGAAAGAGCTCATAGATGTAATACAGTGATATTCACAGTGATATTCAGCAGTTTATAAAGGACAAAGGTACAGACAAAATTAGTTTCTAATCTGATGGTACTTAGTATTGAAAGACTGGAACAGGGTAAAAAGGATTTACAAATTGGAGGTCAAATTTTGAACCTCTGCTCTGTTTGGTTCTGAGTCAAACATTAAAGCCACTGGAAATAAAACTACTTTGATTTGCAAGAGGCTCTGATGATTTTTATTTCCCTGTTAGTCTGTTAATGTATGAGATCATTTATACTTTATACAGGTGCTTTTGTGTTGGCATCAAGAGATTCTTCTTAATTTAAGAATCTTTTTCTTAACAGTTTAGTAGTGAATTTAGAGATGAAAAAGTGAGTAATTCAGAGGAATGATTCAGGTGAGGAGTCTTGCCTGCGTTGGGACATGTTTCTTGTATTATTTTGAAGTAGTTAAATGTTTATCTGCTTATTCATTTTTCTTTTCTTTTTTTCTCTTTTTTTCATTTTAGAGCATTTTCTTTTAACATGTAGGATTTACATCTGCATTGATATGATCTTGTTTCTGGGTCTTTTTGTGTCTGGTCCATGTTAGATGTAAGACCATGCAAGAAATTAAAGTAGTAGTGAGCTTCTTATATCCTCATGTTGCTCATATGCCAGTAGCAGTGCAAAATCAAAATTCTGACTAACATAAATCAGCAGAAAGCATTCCAGTGACTTGGGTAAGATTTAGATTAGCCTGATTTATAGCAGCATCTATAAAGTGTGGGCCAGGAGTACAAGATAAGAGAACAAAAGGGTTACAGAGACATTACAGGAATTGTAACCCTTTTGTGTTTCTTGGACTTTCTGTACCTTGTTTGCTTTGGCTGAAATTGCCCTGTTTTGCCTTTTTCCCCACCATATGTTAGAATTAAAATGTTGATTGCAAAGACTTTGGGTATATTTACAGTGGGGACTGCACTGCAGACTGCACTGCAGCTTAGAAACGCAAAGTCTACTTGGAAGTTGCCTGGCTTAGAGGCTGTGAGCAGCGTGTGCTCCGTGACCCACAGCTCACTGCAGCTCCTTTCCAATGGGTTTGTCCCCAGACTCTGTTCTGGAGGCTGTGGGCAGCTCTGTGCTCATCCCCAGACTCCCCATGCAGCACCCTGCAGTGTGGGCATCCTCTTTGGGAAAGTTTCACTGCTGCTGATAATTTAAAGCTGGAGATACCTACTGCTCTTTGCTCACATCCAGGAGAATTGCGGGGAAAAGAACAGTATGGGGGTGGTTTTGGTTGGTTTTTTTTTTTTTTTTTTTTTTTTTTTTTTTTTTTTTTTGTTTGTTTGTTTTGTTGTTTGGGTTTTTTTTTAAATGCAAAAGGGTTCACTTCAAAGTGAGGTTTTTTTGGTGACAGTGTGGTCACAGCATAGAAAAGTTTATGTTGACTTTGATAGGATGAGGAACAGATTTAGGGTTAAAAAGGAAGGAGGCTGTTGCTGAGAAGAGATGGGTGTGGAAGTTGAAGAGCAAAAGCAAGTGCAGAATTCCTGTCTTCTCCACCTACCCTGTGAGTACCCCTCTGCCCAGCCCTTTTGTGGGTCAGCCTGAAGGCACAGGTAGCATTGACAACTGAAGTCCAGGCTATTGTCACCCTCTTTATTGCAGGGAATCTTCTCCCTGTGTGAAGGGGATGTTCCCTCAGTGGTAGAACAGATACTGAAGATCTTAGAATATGTGTGGTGCTCGGTGAGATTTGCTAAAATGAGCAATTGAGTCCTGTAGAATAGTTCTCTGATGTCAGTAAGGGTTGTGTTCAGGATTTAGGATATGCTTACAGCATATCTCACTTTTATTTTTCAGTTTAGGTTTAGAACTGACATGAGGCTTGGGAGAAGGATGCTGGTGTTGCTGAGCCATTGTTCTCCCAGGAGGTTTGGGAGAAGGATGCTGGTGTTACTGAGCCATTGTTCTCCCAGGAGGTTTAGGAAGAGGATGCTGGTGTTACTGAGCCATTGTTCTCCCAGGAGGTTTGGGAGAAGGATGCTGGTGTTACTGAGCCATTGTTCTCCCAGGAGGTTTGGGAGAAGGATGCTGGTGTTACTGAGCCATTGTTCTCCCAGGAGGTTTAGGAAGAGGATGCTGGTGTTACTGAGCCATTGTTCTCCCAGGAGGTTTAGGGAGAAGGATGTTGGTGTTACTGAGCCATTGTTATCCCAGGAGGTTTAGGAAGAGGATGCTGGTGTTACTGAGCCATTGTTCTCCCAGGAGGTTTGGGAGAAGGATGCTGGTGTTACTGAGCCATTGTTCTCCCAGGAGGTTTAGGAAGAGGATGCTGGCAACACGGAGCTGTTGCTCTGCACTTTGCAGCGTGTGTTGGCCACAGCTGCAGGCTAGGGGTGTGAGGAGCTTGCCAGGACTGCAGTAGCAGAGCTTGGAGTGTTGGGGCTTTGGAGCAGCAGTTCCCACAGCAGGTGGCCATGGGGACTCCTGGAAGTTGCCACTTCTCAAGAGCATCGGTCCCTCAGAGCTGCAGAATTCTCATACAAAGCTGGCTTTGGGCACAGGACTTGGAACAGAGGGAGCTCTCCAGCTTATGCTGCTTTTCCACCTCTGGAGACCTTATTCTGTAGCCATTATGCTCTTAGCATCTGGCAGTCAGGCTTGGAACCACTCTGTTTCCATTTGGCCTCTGGAGCAGGGGAGCAGTTATTTAGTACTGAAGGCTTTTTGGTTGCTGCATTTGGAGCTGCTCATCCTCTCTGAACAGAGGCTTGTGTGGGTACCTTGGCAGTGGCAACTTGCCCCAGCACTGACACCACAAACCCATCCAACAAACCCTTCACTTCTGATCAGCTGCTGCTTTGAGTTGGCTTTTCTAATCCAGAAATTGGGTCAGGCTAATCAACATGCCACTGACTGTAGATCAGGAACTAGAAGAGTTGAGAAGAGAAGGCAACCAGAGGAATCACAAAGTGCAGTTCTGCTTTGAAGTTCACCTGGATAATTAAGATTCTTTCGGTGCCTCTAGATGATAATTTCATGTAATGATCTTTGTTACATAAGCAATTAGTTAATGAATATCTTGTTTATTTCTAATAGAGGAATCCCAGACATCACTGAAACAGTGGAAGAGAATTTAAACTTGTATTTCTTACTCTAAGCAATGTGTTTTTTATATGATTAATTCTACATATTCTCTTCTCATTTTTGTTCTCACAGACCATTCCATTCAGAAGCAAGGTAGGACTGGGGTGACTTGGCATTCCTATAAGAGAGAAGAAACACTAATGATCCAGATGGATCACATCCTGAAGACAGTAATGTAATGTGGATGGGACCATTATCTTAACACAGGGATAAAACCCAATGTGTACATGAGCCAGGCAGCAAAGGGCAATAATAGGAATAGTTTCACTGTTTGGACTGCTGCTTTGGAGGATTGATCCCTATTGGAGCAGAATCTCTGTCAACCTGTAAACTCATTTCTCAGTTCAGATGCTCCAGTGAGCACCCTGCTAATGGGAATTGTTTGGGATGGATGGGTGGGAGGTTCAGTCACTGCCCTGCAGTTGCCTATCAGAGGTTTAGCAGTCTAAACTTCTGAGGTCTAAAGGGCAAAAGCACACTAGATGCTTGTGGTTTTTGCTCTCCACTTCAATTCTCCACTTGTCTAAGTGGCTCATTCACAAAGATGTTCTGAGGTTTAAAGTTTAAGTGCTCTAAGGCAGGAGTCAAGTGAAGAAAACTGGAGAAAGGGGGAGAAATGTTGCTGCCCCTCTGGATGGTGCCAGCTGTCCAGTGGCAGGAAGCATGACTTGCTGGGAGAGTTTCTGGGTTTCTGCCTTTGCATCCTTCTCCTTAGCCATGTGAGCTTGATCCGTGGGAAGAGTCTGTTGCACAGTCATAAGACTTCACAGACGGGCTCTAAGGAGGGAACCAAACAACAGCATGACTGCCAAAAATACCCTGATGGCTCGAAAGGCCTGCTCTGTACCTTCTCTTGGTATTTTCCATAGTTGGTAGTTCTTTCTAATTGCAAATAAGGTTGAGTCTGGGAAATCTGCATGATCCAAGAGTTCTGGAGAAATAGACTTGTGTGTGTTTTGATCTCTCCTTACTGTCTTGTGTTGATCTGGAGCAAGTAATGGAGAGGAGCTTTCCAAATGCTGTAGTGCTGTTTCCAGGACACTGACCCTGCTCTTGGCTTCAGGGTCAGCACAGAGAGACTCTGACAGCAAAGCTGGGGCTTGTGCAGCCACTGCTGCTGCACACTGAGGTGCTCCCAGTTCCAGTCACAGGCTGGGCTTTGTCTCTGTCCTTCTAACACCCTTATGGGAAGGCAGCTGGGCTCTTTAGGGAAGTTCCCAAAGAAATGATTTCTGATCTTCACTTATTTGTTCTCGCTTCTCCCCTACCTCAGAAGAAGGGGGGTGCTGCTATTTCACCAGATTTTGGTGGCAGCTGCAGGTGTTTACACACCTCTGAATATGGCAGAGCTTCTGCATCTCCTTCTTCACCCTTTTAATGCTAATAGGGAGCAGCAAAGCAAGTCAGGGGGGCTTTGTATTTTCTCTGATCCTCCTTTCTATTGGAAGTCACATGAAGATATTTCCCTTTCATAAGGATAGCTAGACAATGAGTAATTTGTCAAATGAAAATAAATAACAACTAGAATGTGTTGGTAGAAGGTGCAGGATTAATCCAAGGCAGGTAATAAGGTAAGATGGAGCTTGTAATTCTACTGACAAATGGCCCAGCCTGTGTGAGGAGCACTGAAGAGATGGTGATTTTCTTAAGCAGATTTGAAGAATTAATCAGTGCAGCTGTAGATTGATGTACTTGTAATATGGATACATGTGTGATACTGATTTTTCATTAATTACTTAAATTATTACAGCAAACATATTAAATTTTAACAGCAAACATAAAATGGAAATTAAAATTAAAATTCTCAGAAGAACCAAGAGAGATAAAGTACCCAAGTTCTTTCTCCTCAAAAAAAAAAATAATTATCAAGGACACATTATTTTCAGGTCTGCAGTGATCCAGTCTCATTTTCCTCTGAAGGTGCTGTAGATGTGCACTCTTTTGTCTCAAATTTTACTGATGCTGTTTGCTGCTGCTTAGTATGACTAAGATTTGATACTGAGCAGTGTTGCAGGTTCTGAGGCAGAGGTCTGCACCAACCTTTTATGTATCTTTAGTAATTTTTTAGTAATTTATAGCAATTTTTTGTTTTTGCTCGTAGACTAATGTACATGCTTAGTGGTTGGAGAGGTCTTCCTTTAATATTTTCTACAGGTGATTCTACCAGAGGCCTTAAATAATCTACTCAGTTTTGATCATTCAAGTGCTAAACAGCCTGTTTGCTTTGGAAGATGCTGCCTAATCATATGCTAGAGTGCAAGCAACCGTGACAGCGTGGTCTTGAGCAGAGAATTCTTCCTTGGCAAAAAGACACTGAGGAAATTGTACCACAGTTTGTCAAACACTTGGCTAACACACAGCCTGCCAAGGACCAGAAACCAGCCAAGCCAAGCTCCAGTCAGTGGCCACTTGCTGGAAGACTGTGTTTTCCATGCACATTTTACAGTGGCACCAGCATTGTGTGCATGAGCCTGTCCTGAAGATCTCCCCCTCTAATATGATTTTCAATAAGCAAGGCCAACAGAATTGAAATTTTCCTTCTAAAGGCCAACAGAATCGAAATTTTCCCCAGGGGAGACTTCTTCCCTTTCTTTTCCTTATTGGCAACGTCTCTAAAAAGCAAGTGCAGCCATGGAGTTTGGCTCCAGCCTGTTTTCCATCGAGGATTCTGTTTGATTTCTGCTTTGTCCATGTCCATTCCTGGAAGCACAGACTGCCTTCTCAAAACATCAGTGTCCTTGTGATGCCTTTAACTGTCCCCACATGGAATGTCTCTTGGTGCTGAATCAAGGAGAAGCCTTTGGTTGTAGCAGTTGTGATGGAGCAAAGAGCTCTGCTGTCCTTGCAGGGTGGGAAAACAGCTGGATGGGTGCTTGTAGAGCTGGATGCTGCAGCAGCATCTCCATGGCACCTTCTCTTCTGTACACCTTGAGTTGCTGGAAAGCCTCAGTGATGTTATAGGTAAAAAGTTCCAAGTGTTCTCATTTGCACATGGAAAACTAAGGAACCAGGAAGTAAGTTCTCTGATCAGGAAACTGGATTTGGCATGCAAAGCTGGTGTAATTAATAATTCTTGCTTTTATTAATCATGTTCTGTAGATGTTCAGTCTCAAATGTTGTTGAGCTCTAGGCATTTTCCAGAGACCAAGGAGCTTTGCTGAGTTAGTAGCTGATTTTGGTTGGTTTTTGGTGGGGGTTTTTGTTGTTTGTTTTTGTTGGGGTGTGTGTGTTTGTTTGTTGTCTTGTTTTTAATTTGCCCAAACTTGCTTCTTTTCAGAATCTGCATTTGATTCTGGCAGACAGAAAGACTGACTTTATCTTACAGGATGGCTTCATATTTATCAGGAGCATGGAAGAGCCTCCAGTTTTGCAGCACCAGGTAGTTCCACCTGTTGAAATAATAGTCCCTGAGCTGAGAAACCCAATGAACCCATTGAGCTCTGAGCAGTAGCAACAGGAGAGGAATTTCTGCAGCTCAATTTGCCACTTGCAGAAGAATCTCTCTGCTTCATCTGTTGCACTGAGGGATATGTTTGCTGTTAAAAGGTGGAGGCATCCAGAGGGCTGAATCATGCAGCAGGACTTCTGCTGCACAGGCAGAGAGAAGCCACTTTTTTATTCATGTAGGCCAGATGTGCTGGTGTGAGGCAGATGAACAGAGAATGGTAAAAAACCTGCTAATCCTCTCAATAAAAGAAATTCCATATATGGAGAAGATAAGAAGATGATTGTTTTATTTGCTGTACAAATTTTACTCAAACATTGCCATCCTCAAGTTTCATCATCCTTTGCTGTGTATCTTTGTGCCTGGTGACAAGGTTCATTCAGTTTTGGCTACTTGTCCACATTTGTTAGAGAAAACCTACAACTAAACCACTAAAAAGAAATCTTTTGAATTGTCTGAATAATTATGTCTATACTGACAAATTTGGTCCTGGCCTCAGTGTCAGCACATGAACAGGTGCACATTAACCTCAAAACAAATGTTGGTTGTGGTGGGGACGTGGTGGAGTATATTTTGTTTTGTTTGGGGGATTATTGTTTTATTTCCTACTACTGATAGAAAAACAAAACCGAAAGCAACCCACCAGCAGAAATGGTCTTTCTGCCCCAGAGAACATTTTTTTAAGAGAAGCAAGTATCTCTAAGGGGCAGATCATAGGTGGAACTGTTCTGAGATGAAGGAGGAGGAAATCAGTAGTTATTCAAAATGTGGCCAAAATGAGGAAGAGGAGCATGGGGATTGAGAGGAGGGAAATCACTCTGATGAAGTTCCTCTGTTGGGAAGGACCAAGAGTGGGGAAAGCTCCTGTGGAGGCTGGGGCAGGTTGTGGCAGGTGGTGGCAGGACTGGTGTCTGTTGGGGGTAACAGCAGCAGGGGAGTTGGGATGGAAGGAGAGCCCATGCAAACAAGAGCAATAATGGAAGACCAAGATGAGAACAGATGACTTTGACTTCTTGTGCTGTAAGTGGAGTGATTTAAGGGCAGAAGATGATACAAGATGCTGGAAAGACCCATTGATAATCTAAAAAATGAGGATTTTGTGACAAAGCTTTCATCAAGCAGGTGTTAAGCATCATTGAAACCTTAGTTAAATTAATTTTGACAGCTTTCTGCTTTACTGAAAGCATCTTCCACAGGCTTCCATCCCACCTCCAGGTAACAAAATCCCTTTGTAAATGGGTACTCTGGGCTGCTGCCACTCTGCTTTCAGTTCCTTCCTCAAAACTTTTTGCTGTTAAATATCTCACAAGGAATTAAATGATTGAACATGACTAAGCTACATATGCACGTATGGGACAGAAAATAATTTGTAAACCTTATTAAAAAAAAATTCTCTTTTTATATATTCTATTCCCATTTCCTCTGTCTTTCTGCTTCATCCTTCTGGAATGCAAGAAGGAATTTTGTGTTTTCCCTTGTTTTTGTTCAGTGTGGTAGATGATATTAGAAACAAATAACAGTAATTTTTAAACTGTTGGAAATAACCAACCAGTAGGTGAAACAGTAAGACAGATATCAGATTATGAGACTGTTCTGGGTGCAGTTTTTTTAGCAAATGGAGGTAGGTAATTTTATTTGGTTTTCAGGTTTGATTTTAGCAATTGAAGAAATTAATAATGGCAAGTACTGTTGGTGAAAATTATTATGAAGTTAGCTTTTGAAATAAAGTCTGAAGTCAGAGGAAAATAATTTTTCTGAAAAGTCATTTTCAGTGACCTTATGGAGCTGGTAAATAGTGTCTCCTAAGAAGATTATCTGAGAGACCAAGAAGACCATGAGAATTAGCAGCTAAGGAGGCACTTTTGAATGCATAATGGAGATTATCTATCCTGATGCAAAGGACAGATGGGACATACAATGAGAGATTGTTAGGGCTACATCAGATACTCCTTTTGCTTTAGAGCACTTTAAGGATTTAAATATAACATGAAAATCAAGTGTGCAAAATCACCAAATAGGTTTCCATTATCACAGGTTTTAAATAAGAGCAAGGGAAGTCTTGTGATATATAAAAATTAGGAGGAAAACAATGTGTAAATCCATTAATAGCAAGATACATAATGTGGGGAGGGTTATGGTGTAACTGATTTCATTTATGTTATATAATAACATAGATAATTACCGAAATTAATAGAGAAAGCAACCCTAGTAGTGGCCACAGCAGAGAAAAAACTGCTAAAAATGCAGGGGTAAGACAAATATTTAAGTGTACAGGAGCTGTTAAAATCTACCTGGGTATGCTTAAGGATGCAGCTGAAATAATTCTTTACTATTTGAAATGATCTTTTAAGAATTCATAGGTTGCAAAGAGACTGCTGAGGATGAGAGGTTAAAAAAATGACATTTGTGTTTAAAAGGGGGAGAGGAGAAAGACCTGAACAATTACAGATATTTTTATCTGACTCAGATTTTATCTGACTCAGATTTTGGAAATAAGTTTGGAAGTACTTTGGAAGTAACTAGGCCTGGATTGTGTAGACCAAGTCATGTCAAATCAATGTGCCTTCCTTGTTTGACAGGGCAATGGGATAAGTGGGATAAAGGAGATGTGGAGTGTAGATATTTTGACTAAAGCTTTCACACTGTTCAAGTCATTTCCATAAGTAATCTACATTCAAAATATAATTTCCATAAGGTTGGGTGCATAGTTGTTTACAGAATGTCAAAACCAGAACTGGTTCATCTCAAATGGTGAAGCCATTTAAGTGGATGAGCTCACATGTTCCTTCCTGAAAGCAGGTTGAGAATAATGGCAGTAGTCAAAAGGGAAAAGCCTCAAAAAAAGTGTGAATGACACTGTGTTAGTAGGGCAGGGTCAAAATTCTGAACAACCCTTGCTTAAACAACAGGATGAAATTTAGTGCAAGAAGAAATAAATCAGTCACAGCTGTATAAAGACATTCTCATGACTAAACAGTTGTGTGATGCAAATCTCTTGAGTTCTAGTGAACAGCAGTGGATAATTAGCAGCAGTATCACACTTCTGTCAGCAAAACAAATGTGGATTTACTGAATGGTTTGGGTTAGAAGAGACCTTCAAATATCATCTTGTTCCACCCCTGCTGTGGGCAGGGACATTTTCAACTATCCTAGGTTTCTCCAAGCCCCATCCAGCCTGGCTTTGGACACTTCCGGGGAAGAATTTCTACCCTAAGTCCAATCTTAACCTGCCCTCTTTAGTTTAAACCCATTGCTCCTTGTCTGTCACTACAGGCCCTGGTAAAAGTCTGTCTCTGTCTTTCTTATAAGTCTTTCTCCATCTTATTTTAAGTATCCCAAGGCTGCCATAAACCCCAGAACTCCTAAAGCCTTTTCTTCTCCAGCCCAAACTCTCTCAGCCTTTCCTTACAGGAGAGGTGCTCCAGCCCAAGTTTGTTGCAGCTGTGCTGTTTGTCTCTGGTGAGACTGGTTAGAATTTTCAGATGCACATTTTCTTGTGTAGAAAGGAGATTTTGTGTTGCTACCTTGTTTACAGAGCCTAAGAAGAAAACCACTGAGCTGTGAAAAGTAGTACCTTTATCTTTAGAAACAGCTGATTCCATGAGAGGAACTGCAGGCTGTGTGACCAGCCAGCTTTCTGCAGGCGGCTGCCAGTCCTTGAACCACAATTGGAGAGTTGTTGAGCTAAAAAAAAATTCTTATTAATCAAGACAGCTGGGAGCAAAGCCAAATGCTGGGCCATAGCAGAAATGAACATGCTGCTTATGTTAGACAAAAGTAAATTATTAGTGTACTTAAAATTTTAGAGGCTTGGAAGCTGATGTGGTTTTGCCTGATTTTTTTTTTTAATAACTGAATAAAGGGGAAAGATGTTTAGCTATCTGCTTCATGCTTTTGTAGCAAATTATTAGACTGACACTGTTGAAAAACTGTAGTGATGTAAGCAGGCTGCCTGCAATCCTAACTCCCAAAGTGGTGATATTTTTTGGCAAGGAGTGTGCATACAGTATTCTACTGGATGGCATACAGTAGTAATCACAAAACAAGAGTTTACCCAATGCATGTTGTATCCTACAATACAGTAAAGAATATTTTTTCATGTCATTGTCTCAGTATAAAATTCCTCCTTATACAGTTTCATAATTGATGTGTTGTATAGTGAAATAGAAGCAGAGCAAAGGAGTAACAATTCTATAAAGAAAAGGTCTTGGATAAGGGGAATTTACTTTGGGAATAAGTAGTTGGTATAAGAATGGTAAAATGATGGTATAATAGGAATGTACGCTTGTGTGTAAAATGAGATGTGGATGATAATGCTGCAGGTTGGTACCTATTTAATTCCTCTATTTTAGAATCATAAAATTACCAAATCACAGCCTGGTTTGGGTTGCAACAGACCTTAAAGATTATCCAGTCCCACCTCCTGCCATGGCAGGGACACTTCCAGAGACCTGGTTCCTCCAAGCCCTGTCCCACCTGGTCTTGAATGCTCCAGGGAAGGGGCAGCCACAGCATCTCTGGGCAGCCTGTGCCAGGGCCTTGCCACCCTCACAGGGAAGAATTTCTTCCTGATACCCAATCTAAACCTGACCTCTTTCAGTTGAGGCCACTTACTTATATGAAGGTACCCTCATTGGTTTATTCCCCACTAATGTTTTCCATTAAATTTGAAGTTTATATGTAGCAAATCCAGTTATATTGTGTTTCTGGTTTGAGTATCCCTTGGAGAAAGTCTGGACTATGCTGAGCATGAATGTATTCACTTTTATAAGTTGATAATTTGCCCTTCTTAATTTAATACTAATATCCCATACTGATTAAATACACAATGCCAATTTCAATTCAAAAGTGTAAATTCTGTTCTTGGGGCTACAACTGATGCTGCTTCTGCAGTGCAGTGATTGCAGCTGGATGCAGGCACAGTCCATGCATCGAGCTGAGTGGTCTGGGACACCCTCTGAACTCTGAAGATGTAACCTCCATAGGGAACAGGTGGCTTCCCTTTATTTTGGACAACTGCTTCCACCAGATTTGGCATCCCATTTCTCCTATCATTTAGGATCTATTTGCACCAAAAAATCTCCTTGACCTCAAATCCAGACTCCTTGAGTCTGCACAGCGTCATGGGAGGCTTAGGTGGGATTCCCCAGAGGGTGATTGGGCACTGAGTGGGCTCCCCAGGGAATGAGCTCAAGGAGTGTTTGAAAAACACTCTCAGGCACAGGGTGGGATTGTTGAGGTGTCCTGTGCAGGGCCAGGAGCTGGACTTTGGTCATCCTTGTGGGTCCCTTCCAGCTTTGGATGTTCTTGGGTTCTCCATGTTTATCTCCAGCATTCCAGACTGGCACAAGGGCATTTGCAGGGCAAGTGCAACACAGAGCCAGTGTGAAACAGTGCCACAGGGCAAGAAACTATGGGACACTGATTATTTTTGTGTCCTACTTATTTGTAAAAAACTTGTTCATAAAAAGAAAAAAACTCCATTTGTTACCACTCTGCTTGCCAGTCACAGGGCTCGTTCCTTCTCACCAATTGCTCTGGATCTGTGGACAGCAGCTTCAGTTTCATAATCCCACTCCAGTATCTTTTTAATATCATGCTGTTACTGATATATTTTTCACATCAGGAAATGAAAATGATTTTGATGAAGAGCAGTGCCAGTTTTAGCTCTAAGATAGGATTAGTCTACTTTCCAATTCTTGTTTCTAAACAGAATTCGTGCCAACTGGAAATTTTCCAGTTGGTTGAAAAATGACATGGGAGCAGTTTGGTCAGGAATATTTGCTTTTTCACCCTGGGGTTCCTTCTGTCTGCCTAATAAAACAATTATATCACTGTAAGACTGAAATTCCCTGTGCTGTCTGGAAGTGGATGGTACTAGTGGCTGTTGAGTCAGATGGAAACCTCTGCTTATTTTTCTACCCTTCTGTACCCAGTACAGAACTTGTATCTGTCATCTCAGCCTTTTTGCCTGCTGGAATCTGCTTACTAAGTCCACACAAATCCTCTTTCCTGGCCTGCACAAGCCCAGTTTTCTGATGTGTGCTAAATTCTTGATGTCATGAGGTACTGTAACACTATAAAGTTCTGGCGGCTAATTAAGTATTGTGGTGCATACTGGAAATTAAAATATGCTGTTGAAATATTTTTAATAGGCAGGTAAACCATTGTGTGGTATTCCTTTGGTATTTCAGCATCTGTGCAGCTTGAGATCCTGAGATCCTCTAAAAACTGGGACCTCTGATGGGGAAGAAAACAGCCTCTACAAGTGTAAAAATGTTTCAAGCACTTTTTCTTTTTTTTTTTTTCCCTCACTGAAGTTTATTCAAACTGGAAGGCATGTTCGGTTTTTTTGTGGGTCAGTGCTGAACTGGGGGTTCCAGTGACAATCTAGAAGCAGCATGGAGGGAAGAGTGTATCATCTCTGTTTATGCAGATGCTTTCCATTCATTTTCTGCCATGATGTGCAAAATCAAATTCACAGTTAAACTTTTCAGACTCGTAACAGCATTAAGAGGAATTAGACCCAGCAGATTACAGCTCATTTGAGCCTCCTCTGAGGGCACCAAATCAGTGGATGTGGGAGAATGAGAAACTCGCAGTCTTTTATAACTCTTTCAATGCAATGTGTGAACATTAACATTTTAGTCTGTGGAAGTTCTGCTGTTTGAAGTTAAGAGGAACAGACTGTTTTCTGTAGTTATTCCTTTTTCTGAACTGAAATTTTATACATATATATATATGTATTTTATATATATATATATATTTATTTATTTACACTGCTGTCTTTATATTTTAGCACAATTCCTGTTGTTTGGAAAAGTCTATATCATATGTAATAGCTTAAAAAAAATCTGTTCAAATAAATGCATCAAGTACAATTGTTCTCTTATAAACAGTTAGTGAAGGAAGGACTACAAGGAGCAAATTAGGTTAAAAAGAAAATATGCATAAAGAATTGCTGATGAACGTGGATTTTCACTGGCAAGTTCCAGAAGGAGATGTGCTCCATTCCTCTGAGCACGTGGCCTCCTCTGGACCTGCTCCATCAGGTCCATGTCCTTTTTGCAGTGGGGTCCTCAATGCTGGATGCAGAAGAGGGGCAGAATCCCCTTCCTCACCTCCTGCACTCCTTGTCTTTGGTCCAGCCAAAGATATAGATATATATAGATGATATATATGAATGTGATGTCAATATTATCAGTTTGGCACATTTGTAAACAGGACATTTCCTGCTCTTCCAGCCCACTGATGGTATTTTCTTTAGTTTTCTTTTTACCACTTCCTTACATGTTTATCTCTGATGCTTCTGTTTATGCCATTAATTCTGAAACACCATTTACTTGTAGTTGATGTAGGTTTGCTAAAGACTCCACTCAGCCACTTGACTGGAGGCAAAGTATTCCCATCCTTGGTTTATCTTCACTGTACAAAGGCCTCCAGTCTCAGAGGCTGCAGCTCCTAGGAGCTGCTCAGAGTACAGACAACAGACCTGCTCGAGTAATTTGCAAATGAAGTGTAAGACAGGGAATGACAGATGGTTGGGACAGACTGGGAAGAGCAAGGAACAGTCAAACAGCACAAGCAGAGCATTAGATAGTGGGCACAGTGCTGCTGGTTGTGACTGGGGGGTCACTGACTGTGGGCTGCAGAGGATGATGATGAGAGGATGTGCATTGGTGGGTCAGGAGTTCCCCTTGAACCTTTTTTCATCAGTTAAGTAACATTTATGGAGCTGCATGATATTAGATTCTATTCTGCTCCCCTACTTGTTGTTTTTTTTTTTTTGCTTCATAGTTACTTTCAAAATTGTCAGTGTCCTTTCCAAATCCAGACAAGTTGAAACTGTATTTTTAGTCCTATTCATGCAGTTTGCAGTGTTAGAGGAGAGGAGAGGGAGAAAGCATTCCCCATGACTGATGAGAACAGCTGAAATGCTATAAATGTTGATCACTGTAGGCAAAACAGTAAATCAGGAATGGGCAATGCAAGCATTTTATTAGTTTAAACTGTCCCATGGCTTGTTCTTGTTTATTTTTCTAGTTTAACTGGGTTGACAATGTCAGGGAATAAGTAGTGTGCATTTTATGGTTGTTTTACAACGTTGCATCTCCAAGACTATAAATAAGACACAGTTTCTCAGCTCTTGGTGTTGCCTTTATTGTAGTTCATCCTTGCATTTAGCATTTTGCACACTGACGTCCTGATTCTGCATCACAGCAACAGAGGTGTCCCCTGACACTTCCACAGCCTCAGTAACAGTTTTTCAAGAGGCTGAGGTTTCTATACTCCAGTTGGGGATTGTGTAAAAATAAAGTGATGTAGAATGAGTTAGGAAAACTCTGGTTCTACTCCCATGGTTTCCCACTGTGGCTGTGGGTCTGTCCTTTCCTCAGTGTCACCACACGAACAGGACAGTGGGGTGGCCTCAGGAGGCCTGAGGACATGAGATTGCAGTTGCCAAAGATCAATGAAAAATAGTGTCATAATAAGATGGATATTTATGTAGCTTTTCTTACAGTATCAAAGTTTATACAGTTTAAAGGAAGAAATTCTTTGATGTGAGGGTTGTGAGGCCCTGGCAGAGGTTGTCCTCATAAGCTGTGGCTGCCCCATCCCTGGAAGTGTCAAATGCCAGGTGGGACAGGGCTTGGAGCAACCTGGTTAAGTGGAAGGTGTCCCTGCCCATGGCAGGGGTCTGGAACTTTAAGGTGAGCTTTAAGGTCCTTTCCAACCCAAACCATTCTATAGTTCTATGAATATGAATAATTTTCACGCAGCTTCTCATAGTAAATAATTTCAGTCCTAGTTTTGTGCACAGGTTTGACCACCAGTCCCTTATTTATTATTGTCTCTAGCACTTCAGTTTGGTTGGGGAGTTATTTTATTCTTCTCCTAGAGTGCCAGCTAACTATTTTTATGAGAGATACAGGCTTGTGTCTACATTAGCATTTTGAGTCTGAGCTGGGCATTCTCATGAGGCAACTTTCCTGTTGCTCTTCATTAACTGTGCTTTTTGTTCACATCACAGAGCAGTTCATGAACTGGATGCCTTTCAGATGAAATTCATATAGAAGATGCACTCTAGGAGTGTGCCTGATATGCTCCAACTGCTAATGGGCATGTAGTCTGTGGCACCTGATCAGAAAGTCAGCACCAACTGTTTTGCTGCAGAGATCTGCTCCTGGAACATTCCTTATTAACATAAATGTAGCAGCTTTTGGTAAAAACTAATTAAGCTTGTTTTTCTTCCTTATTTTGTGTGCTAAATTAAGATAATAAGAACTTTAGAAACATATACACAGTAATTTGTTCCTTTTGCTACCAATTAATTGTTGGGCTTAACAACAGGAACAAGACAAAAGCAATAGCTGGTATTGTACTATGAACATTCTTAAATCCAATGCAGATGAGCCCCTTGGAGTTCACTACATACATTATCTACTCAGTTATTGTTTGAAATCTTAAAGCAAACAAAAATAGGCAGTTTTTTCAGGACAGTCTGAATTTTTTTTCACATCTTTGTTCTTAGCATTATTTTTACCATTCTCAAGCCAAAATGTTAGGCTGCTATTTGGAAAACAAATGCAATAAATCTTCCACAAATCTGTTCAGGCTTTAATTTTTTTTTCCCACTGACAAACACAATGCAAAAGAGAAAAATAAAAGGCAACTATTATGTGATGTTGCACAATGATGGTAGCCAGTACTGGAGTCAAATGTAGCTTTTCAGGGAACAAAGAATGATGTCTCTACAGAACACTGCCCAGCACTGGGGTTGAAACTAATGGATCTGGTCATAGAATGTGCACTTTGCCAGCTGCTTTGAAAGAGCACTTCCAGCATTTCAGGGAGCTCATACAGCATCTGGAACTGGAGTACTTCAAATATGGTGTGCTCAGAAAAGCTGTGGCTGATGATACAGTAAAATGACAGTGTTCCTATAAAGAAGAAATGTAAAGTGTGGATTTTTCTTTTAGCTCAATCGTTGGGTGTGAAATTGAATTGAGAACTCTCCAAACTATATTAAATCAGCCCCTTGGCATTGCCACAGGAACAATTTATTTCATCTTGAAGGAGCCTTTGGTTTCCAGATCAGTGGAGCTAAGCAGGAGGAATGTGCGTCACATTGAGGTAAACAGGGATGTGAGCTGGTTAAAAACAGAAAAGGCAACGCAGCAGAATTCTGTGCCCCTGACATTTGTCAGCCTCTTCCGAAATGTGAATGCATTCCCATTAAGCTTTGGGGCAGATATTATCTCTGTACCTTTTGTTGTGCTGATGAGCTGGAAGAGGAAGGAAAATTTATTTGGTTCAGCTGATTTTTCAAGAGGAACATCTCTGTTGTTCTGTTCACTAGGATGTTTGCAGTGCTCTCATGCCGTGGTGGGCATGTGATGCAGGAGGGCTGGTGAGGGATGGATGCCTCCTCCTGCCAGCATGAGGTGGGACCAGCAAACTTCTTCCAGCTCCTGACCTACTTTTGCCATCAGGGCTCTTTGAGAGATGATGAGTTACAAATGTCTCTACAACATTGTGTGACGTCTGTTAGACTTTCTCAGAGTCCCTCTCTGGACCAAGACACTGGATCTGTAAACAGTAAACATTACATCAAATATTTCTGCTGTCAGAATGATTTTGGCACAATGTGGAGGGCAGAACCATCCTTTAGGATCTAAAGGTTCTATGCAGATGCCTGTGAAGAGCCCCAGTGTGTAAGGATAACGCAGCAGGATGTGTGAGCCATGGGCCAGGGCTGTGTTTTGTTGCCAGTGTGCTCCTGTTTAGGGTTGGTTCACTGCAAATTGTGGGGCAAGGAGGTCACAGAGCATCACTTCTGAAATACAAACTGCATTCTTTACATAGTAAAGCTTAAAGGTATTAGGCTCCCCTTTAAAAGGTTTGCAGTAATGCAGGCATATCAACCTTCATTTTACTGGAGAGAGCAAGATTTAATGCTTTTTTTAATGCCCTCCATCTTGAAGCCCAGCCTTAAAATTTTTTTGGCTTTACTGTTTTATTTCATCTCTGATTCACAATTTACCTGACCTTCACCTCTTGAAAAGAGGAGAAAGCCAAGCATAGAACAACAAACTGAATGGACTGGGGTAGCAAACTGGATTGGTTTGTTCAGGTACTGAGAGAATTGTTCAATTTTGGGATATGCTAATTACTACCATGTTTAATGTAAATAAACCCAAGCTCTTTCTAGCCCTATCTTAATGCTCTAATCCAACTTTTTGAAGAAATGAACAGGGCTGTGCACTGAGTTCCAAGGTAAGGAACACATTTTACACAATACAGTAACCAGAAGGTCATTGCAGAGTACTTTGTGATTCTGATTATCTGACAAAATAGCCACTGTTCCCTGGTTTTCCCCCCTTTCAAAATGTCTCACATGAAGAAATGTCCTTTTAAAATGTACCCTGGTGAATGACAGGTGGAAAGACACATTTTTCCATTCCTGTTGCCAGCTGAGAGATTTCCTTAGGTAACAGAAGAAACTTTCTGCAAACCAACATTCAGATAGTAATACTCAAGGTGAATATTCAAATAATACCCTCCCCCACTGGTAAGGAGGGAATAGGAAGATCCCACACTCTCAGCTACAGCTACCTACAGTGAAAGGTGAAATAAAAAGCTACAACCTGGAGACCTTTGCCTTAAGGGGATCTCTAAATGGTAAATTTGTGCTTTATTCTCCTGCCATTACTTAAAGGCAGCAGGACAAGCCCATAGGAATTCTCTATTTATCATCACTGCTTTAAAATATTTCCTCTATTTATAGCACTCCTGGAATTTTAGCTGAGAATCAATAGTGGTTTTTCATATACACTACCAGGATTTCCCAATGAGTTTCATCTTTTTAGAAGCAGAGAATTTGAAGAGGCTGTTGCTTACACTGGCTACTTGTGGGAGTTCTTGCTTTTAAGGAATTTTCACGTGTGAGTTGTATCAAGCTGCTTGCTTCTTTTGTGTGGATCATTAAATAATTGTTAAAAGTACTTCAGATCAACCCAGTTATTTTAAGTTTTCATTAGACAAATCAAGATCCCTTTTTGTTTTCCTCTAGTCTTTCCTCTCCTTTGCTCTTTGAGAACCACAGAAATGCATAGTGCTCTTCTCTAATCTTTCCTTCTTACCCTTTTCATCAAAGCAATTAGGCTTTTTTCTATTTCTGGGCCAGTGGCATTTTGATATGTTACAGGTCTAGTGCTAAATAACTGCCTCAATTTAAGTCTAAATCTTTTAACAGGCAGTCTTTGTTTAATACCAACACTGTTGGTTATTTTAATTCTGCTAATCTCTTTCCCTTTACATTATTTATTGATTTCCTTACAGAGAGATGCAGCAGGAAATCCCTCATACTTCAGGTTCTGTTTCCCAAGGCAAGATCCCAGAATTCCAGGACAGCTTGACCTGGAAGGGACCATCTCATTCCAGCCCCTGCCATGGGCAGGGACTCCTTCCACTACACCAGGTTGCTCAGGTCCCTGTCCAGCCTGGCCTTGAACACTTCCAGGGATGGATATCATCCACCTTCACCTCCTGTGACAGGTTCACAACTTCTCTGATCATCCTTGCAGTCTTTTGTTGCTCTTCCATCTTGCCTCCATCTTCCTTAATCGAGGATGAGGAGAGCCACACACAATATCCAGGCTAGGTCATTACAATACCCTTCACGAGGCATTGACATATCTCAATGCTGAAATCACTTCAGCTCATATTTTCTAGGCTTCTGTTTTACTATTTTTGTTAAATGTGTGTCACCTTAGTGACTCCTTTATCCCTCTAGAAGTAACTGGTGTGCCCATCCTCTTTGGTATAAACAGAGAATTAATCTGTTCTTAGATTGTTTTTTACTGCAAGACTCTTCAGTGCACAACTTCCACAGTTTTACCAGATTCTGTCTTTTTTCTTGTGCCTCATGAGAGCTGTGTAGGGTTGCAACCAGCATGGCTTGTCTGGAAACAGAATACATTCAACTCTGAGATAGGAGTTTATGTCTTACAGGGATATTTATATCCACTACAGAATTAATTTCAGGAAAAACTAATTTCATAATTGTGAATTATATCCCTTTCCCTATTGTGGTTAGTTCCTTGGAGTATCTTTTACATGAATGAATGTGAAAAATTAAAATAGGAAAAATACTTTCTTTATTTGCTTGCAAAACTCTAGGAAAAGCATTTGGCTAAAGTTCTAAATCACAACCATATCCTAAATCAAATGGTAGCAAGGGTGATAATGAGAGTAAACACACTGAATAATAAAATGTAATTTGGGTTCTGAGTTCTAGGGCTCTAATCCAAAGCTTGCTGATGTCTGTGGAAAGGCTTCCATTGATTTGAATTAGGCCTTGGCTTTTGTCCTGAATGAACACAATACCAGTGGAGCTATTCATGAAGGAAATGTTTGGAAATAAATCACAGGAACTTGCTGTGTCAGAACCCAATTCACTTGCTAATTATGGCTGTCATGTTTTACAATGCTCATTGTGTCGATACTTTGTCATAGTCCCTCACATGAACTAACCAAATTCAATCTTAAAAAAATAATTTGCTGCCACTGCTGTAATTGGAACGTTGTTTCTGGATCATTACTCTGATGTTTGAAACCTTCTTTAACTTCTAGACTAAACCTATTTATGCCAATTATTTCCACTTGTTTTATGCCAATGTGGTCTTCTAGATTTACACCATACATTGTGATTTGTCCTTGCTCTGAACAGTACTGGTAAATTACTGATGACTGTCCTATCTCCTCTCAGGCTTTGTTTTGTTTTGCTAAATAAGCCAAGCATTTAAATTTCTTATTTAGTAAGTTGTTAATTCATAGAATTATGGAATGGTTAAAGATGTAAAAGACCTGTAAGATCATCAAATTCAACCATTTACTCAGCACTGCTGTGATGACCACCAATCCATGTCCCCAGGTGCCACATCCACCTGCCTTTTGAGCACTCCCGGGGATGGTGATTCCACCAATTGCCTGGGCAGTCTGTTCCAATGCCTGTCAACCCTTTCAGTCAGGAAATTGTTCCTAATGTCCAGCCTAAACCTCCCCTGGCTCAGCTTGAGCCATGTCCTCTTGTCCTGTCCCTGTTCCCTGGGAGCAGAGCCCGACCCCCACCTGGCTGTCCCTTCCTGTCAGGAGCTGTGCAGAGCCAGAATATCCCCCTGAGCCTCCTTTTCTCCAGGCTGAGCCCCTTTCCCAGCTCCCTCAGCTGCTCCTCCTCAGACCTGTGCTCCAGACCCTTTCCCAGCTCTGTTGTCCTTCTCTGGACTCATTCCAGCACCTCCCTGTAACCTTTATCTGGATCTATTCCCATTAATCTGCTTAGGATACAGGCAACAAACGCTGCATTTTTAATGAGCTGCTATAGTGCTCCATACAATGCTGTTAATACTCTCCTTGCTTTACTGGAAATACTTTTCCAAATATACCCAGCATCTTGTTTCCCTCCCTATGGCTGCATTTCACTGATCTCTGTTACCATGGGACTTGCAGGGTCTTGGTCCCAGATGAGCTCCCATTTAGAGCTAGAAATAGTTTTGATTCAAGGAGGGCATAGGTTTGCCCTTGTCCTCAGAGGCTTTTAGCTCCTGTCTGTCACTCCAGTGCTCATTTCTTCCTTGCATGCTGCTCTGTTTGTTCTCAGCATTGGCTGTCCTAAATGATAACCATCAAGCTGGAGTAATCAGCAGCTTTAATTAGTATGGTCCTACTTTGTGCTAATTTCGTTAATTTAGAAAACAAACAGAAAAGAACTTTGGAAACTGCTAGAGGCACTGAGTGATGGGAGCTGACAGAAGGTGACAGGAAAGAACTGGGGAAAGGTGCCCAGTGTTGGGCAAAGGAATAATGAGATGAAGAGAGGGCACAGGGCCCGGGAGGGAGAAGTGGGAACTTGGGAAGTGAAGGTTGCTCACATCTTCCAGAGCATTAATTGGGCCTCATTGAGACATACTTGGGATGGATGAAGACACTCCAAAATCCCAGAAATAAATGCGTAACTCATGACTTTCTACATTTTGACTTTTTAAGAATAGCAACACTGCTGCTTAACTTTGGATGTTTCCTATTTTTCCCCACAAGTTTCAAAGTGCTCTGAAAGTTCAAAGACTTACTTTCTAAAAGCATTTAAAAGTACTGAATCCTAAAAGCACTTTAAAAGTTTTGAATTGAGAGGATTATGAGTCTTGAATAATTTATCCACAAAACTTGAAAGGGAAAGAATTTGCTTAGGTCTTTATAATGTATATGATAAATTTTCCTATAGATTGGAATGACCCTGAAAGACTTTTATCCAGATAAGTGCATTCAGCAGATATTAGAAGTCACAGGCAATAGCAATTAAGGCATAAGGCTTTTCCTGGGAATTGATATCAAGCTCGGAGGAGTGAGGATGGCTCAAAATGCAGCTGAGGGCCATTAACTTCACTTGATGATTAATGACCTCTGCTGAGGTCATTATTATTATCAGCTGAAAACATAAAAAAATCCAGATGTATGAATCTTTTTAATGGGAGTTGCAGTTTCAGTCAGTGCAATGGAAGTGCCCCCACTGTGGATAGACTGCCCTTTAATAATATCAAATACAGAGCTTGATTTCCCTCCTCCCCACAGCGTTTTCAGGAGCGTTAATCAAGGCTGGGTCTCTAAAGCTGTGCCAGTAGAAAATTGAAAAGCAAGCAGAATAAAGTCCACAGTGCTTTAAAGTTATCCCAGTGTGGCAACAGCATCCAGGACTTAATCAGCTTTTTTGCAGTTCTCCATCTATCCCTTTCAGTGCCTAATCAGAGTGAGTCTCAGTGTAGCCCAGGAATGTGCCCAGCACATTCCTTGTGCTCACTGTTCTTGGACCCACGTTTGAAATTGTGTCTTCCCTAATGTTGTGTTAGGTCCCTCACCAAGATCTGGGCTCTGGCTTGTGTTACAGAGGGGGCAGGCACACAGCCCTGATTGCTGCATCCAGACAGGGAGCATCTTTTTGTTAATAAACAGGTAGGAGGAATAGATACTTCCCAGTGTCCACACAAGTCCGTGCATGGTTCGTTCCACTCTTGGTGAAACTTTTTTTTTATATGATGAATGTTGTTGTTGACTTGTAGAGAAACTAAGAGCTACTACTGGGAAATGTTCACCTTGCTTCTAATTTTTGGCTTATGAGACTTCTGTTATAATGTCTTGATCTTTCTATACATATCTACATACATACACACACACACACATATATATATATATATATATAAATACCTTTCTATCTCTCACAGAATCATAGAATAGTTTAGGTTGAAGACCTTTTGGATTAACTGTTAACCCAGCACTGCCAAGTCCCTCACTCATATGTATTTAAATTTATTTCATTTTAAAAATGTACTGAAGAGGTCTGAAGTAGGTAATAAAGACAACATGAAGACATAAGCTTTAATTAGCTATGTTTCTGAGTGATGTGTGAGTCCTACTTTACACAGACACTGGGCCCCTGTCCCTTTCTCTCCCTTCCCCCAGCCCTTTTTCCCTGGTCATTGTGAAGGTTGTAACATCAAAATTCCAATCAGGATAGGACTGAGATGACTGCTGCTTTTGGCTGACCTTTATACAAATGCCACTGGATGTAGGCTTCTTCTCAGGAAAATGGAATTTTCAAAAATATAAGCAAAGCAGATAAAAAGCATAACTGAGGTGTAACAATTTGGACATTGGGTGGTAAGACTAGACCTGCTTGTACAAACCTATGCACTTCAACTGTTTTGGGGATTGCTGCATGCCTTTAGTCAGCCGCTGCCAAAACACAGAGCTCTCACCTCCCTTTTTTCTTTTTTCTTTTTTCATTCCTCCAAAGTATCTCCTGCAGTGAGAGGAAGAGGTGAGTGAGGTCAGGCAGAATGAAATGAAAATCATGAAAGCTTAATAGACCATAGGGAGGTTCCTTTGAAAGGGTGCCAGCAATGGAATATCAGTTATGGGGAGGAAGACCACAGAGCTGGCAGTGAATGAAAGGAGATCGGGCGCATGCGCCGTGGTGTCACAGCCCTGGCTGTGGAGCTGGGCTGCTTCCCTGTTAACTCCTTAATAAATGTCCCACTCTGACAGGAGTTACTCCCACAGTGCTGTTAGTGCTCCCTGATGCAGCTGCACTGTGCTTCTGGATGAATTTTTCTGAGAAGTTTTGAATTCTTTGTTTTGCAGGTAAGCTCAATAGATGAGAACTGAAGTATTGATGAGATTACATAAATTGCATTTTCTTTGTCTTCTGTAGTCTGTACCAGTTATCTACTGTAAGGGAAAAGAAATGGTTTTTCTGGATGAGAAGCAAAAAAGTGTTTTAAAACATGTAAGAATGTGCAGACTTGCAGAGATAGCAAGAAAACAGAATCCTGAAATGGTTTGAATGGGAAAGAACCTTAAAGATAATCTCATTCCAATTCCCCTCCATGGGGAGGGACACCTTCCACTAGACCAGTTTGCTCAAAGCCCCATCCAACCTTGCCTTGAACAATTCCAGGGATGTGGCATCTACATCAGGTTATTGTCAATATACATTAGGTTATTATAATTATATAAACCCTGACATAACAGCCCTCAGTGTATATGAAATGGTGTGGCAAATCATCTTACCAGTGGTTTGGGGTTTTTTTTTCAGAATAAAGCACTCCTAAAAGCAGGGGCTTTGTCTGGCTGATTCTCTATCTTACAAAACTTCAAGTCTTGATTGCAGTAGCTGAAATGCTCAGATTTGATGTGTGACTCACTGGATAGCAGTCTAAAATCTAAGTAAATATGAAGGCTGGACTAAATAATAACTCTCCCCTTTCAGCTTTGGCATTTTATGAATCTGTGCTTGTGTGAGTGAAAAGACCTGTGCAAGTGTCAGAATTGATTTAAGGACTTTGGGTTTATTTGGTGGTGTGGAACTTAGTCCTCTGTGTGCTCACAGCTTGCAGAGAAATCATGGAGTCTGAGCCTCCAGGGCTGCCAAAGTGCCTTGAGTTTCTGTTCATTTCCAAGTCCATGGGTGTGGTAAACTTCAGACCTTGGTTTTACAATGCTAAAATATCCCTATTTTTGTCATGAGCTTTTGAGCACATTTCTACAGCTAAACATTTTGAAGCCTGAAGTTTCTGTTTTGGACAGATCACTGTTTTCGGTTGTCCAATTTGTTTCTAGATGCTGTAGGACCTCTCAGAAAACAAGTGTGTATTCTCTTAAGTTTTTAAATGACAAAACATCCAGAAAAACCTATCATGCAATACAAAATGACCCTGTAGTGCTGATGTGGATGTAAGCCTCAGCTGCAGCCTTTGTCTGCTGACTTCACTGTAATTCAGCACAATGGTTGCTTCTGTGCAGATGAGCCCACTGTTGTCTGGTGTTTTCAGTCATGTGCCCTTTCAGCTTCATTTCATGTCACTGTCATAGGTTTGCTCAACTTTTAAGAGAAGTTCAATAGCTGCTGGGTTCTCAATTTGAAGACCTCTTCCTCTAAACCCTTTGCAGAGTTCAGCACTACCAGAACCACTGCTTTCCTTAATTTCTTTTCACAGAGCCTTTATTTGTCTATGGACACCTGTCCCCAGAGGCCACAGGTTGAAACCTCCTGCTTAAACAACTGTCAAATTTCAGATTGTTGTTTGACTCAGACTGATGTGACAGAGCACAAAGTGAATCTTCAGCATTATTTCTTTTTGCTTTGCAGGAGAAATTTGAAGGTTTGTTCCGTGCCTATGATGACTGCGTGACATTCCAGCTGTTCAAAAGCTTCAGGCGTGTGCGGATAAATTTCAGCAGTCCCAAATCAGCTGCTCGTGCCAGAATAGAGCTGCATGAAACACAGTTCAGAGGGAAGAAGTTAAAGTTGTATTTTGCACAGGTAATGAAATCTGGAATCTTTTGTGTTACTGCACAATATTTCTTTAAAAGCTATGCACTAACACTGAATAAAAGTAATAAAGGTTTCTCCCTTGCCCAATCTCTCTGATAGAAGATTACTTCAACCTTGTGTTGACTGAGCTGTTTCTGCCCTGAGGGTCTGCAGTAAATTTAAAGGACCACTTAGGACTAAAGTTGCTCATTCAACACACAGAATTATGTATCTCAGAGGTGATTTACGACACTGGGTGTTGTCTGTGGGTAACTCTCTTAACTAACCACGAGAAAGTGCTAATGTAAAGAATCCAAGTGAATAAAAAAGGTGGGGCTGGATTACATGTTTGGCTGTCACCCTGAGCCACAGTCAGGCTTCCTCCTGCCTTTTTGGCTTTTCCTTACTGAATACATGAATTACAAATACTGAATTCTCTAAAAGGAATTTATTTAGTCCAAGTCAAAGGAAGAAGGTAGGGGAAGAAAAACAATCCCAGCCTGGGGCTGTAGGTGATTATATCCATCTATTGGAACTGTCAGGTGGATGTTTAGTTCTCCTTGGCCAAGGGAGAAAGAGCATAGATCTCCCACAGCACGCTGGGCCCCAGCCAGGATAGAGAAAGTTGAAGGAGGTTGAGAACCCAACCACCACCTCTTCTGAATGCAGTTTAATAAATTGATGTTGTCACTGTGGCTTGTGAGATAACCAGTAGTGTTTATAAGCAAGGTAGGCGTGCTTTCAGCTGCCAGCTTGGCCCTTCAGAGGTCTGAGGATAAGGGCTGGCTCACTTCAAGGTATCAAGCAAACACACAGTGTTAAATTATGAGCTTCTTCATCCTGGTCAGAATAGGAGCTGTTTTGAGCCTACGCAGGAGCAGAACCACAGGAAGATGGGAAGCTACAGCTGTGAAAAAAAAAAATGTGCTTAACGAGTTAGATGAGCTCAGAAGATCTTACAGCTGGATTTAGGTATGAAGAATCTGCCTCAATCCTATTTTCTATGCCCTGATCTCCTAAATCTAGCTCTGAATTTTCTGAAAGGTTTTAAAACCTGCAGTTAGGCAGAACTGAGAATGGTTTCATTCTAACTGTACATTCAGGAGGCTAATTGAAAACTTGGGATAACAACAAAAAGAAAAATGTGCACAACAGTGATTAGTCTCCCTATCTAAGCTGATTTCCTGCAGAGCCATTTTGATACTTGCACTATGCTCTCCAGTACACTGAGTCTTACAAGAGCTTATTAGCCATGTTCAGGGAGTGAAGATGTGGAAGCAGCAGTGTCTGGAGCAGTGTCTGGCCTCAGCCAGGCTGAATAACCACTTCCAGACCTACAAGTTCTGGGGAACATGGAGATTCAGACTGGTTCTTTGCAAACCCTATGTTTTCTGTAATGGAAATAGAGTTTATTGTGCTCGAGGTGGTTGTAACCTTGCTTAGGTATGGCTGCACTACCATTAATTTATATCAAGGCTTCTTTAACATACTAGAAAAGAGCAGGAATTAAAGCAGATAATTCAAGATGGGTATAAAATAAGGGCACTCATTTGCAAATGACTAAGGAAGATTGTAGATTCCTTTTTCACTTCAACTAAAGAAATAAAATCTGTAGAAACCTTTCTGAAGTTACTTACAAGGCCTTGGTGCAGGAATTACTTGTGTGATCTCACTTTTTATTTAGGCCTTTAGACTAGATCACAACAGTACCTTTACAGCCTCAAAAATCTCTGAGCTAGCAGCTGGAGCTACCAAAGCTCTGCATTTATCCTGAAGGAATGTACACAAGAGGCACAGACATTGTAGCTTTGCTGATGTCACAGCCCCACACTGTGCATTTACTGCAGAGGCACCATCTGTAAGGCTGAGGTGAAATTCAGCCCCAGGCCTTCTCTTCTGAGACTGATGCTGAAATCCTGCCTGGGTGGCATTTGGGATGAGAAGGGTATGATTTGAGCAGTCATTCCATTTAGCCATCCTGTGGGGATGAGAAGCTGGACAATGTGCCCTGGCACCCCAAATATCCTAGGCTGCATCACCCACAGTGTGACCAGCAGGCTGAGGGATGTGCCTCTGATCTGGTGAGATCCCACCTGGAGTCCTGTGTCCAGCACTGGGGTCCCAGATGCAGGAAAGGCATGGACCTGTTGGAGTGAGGCCAGAGGAAGCCACAAAGATGCTCAGAGGGCTGGAGCCCCTCTGCTGTGGAGACAGGCTGAGAACTGGGGGTGTTCAGCCTGGAAAAGAGAAGGCTCCAGGGAACCTCACTGTGGCTTTTCAGTACTCAAAGGGGGCTTACAAGAAAGGTGGGAATGGACCTTTTAGCAGGCCCTGTTGCAATAGGACAAGGGGGAAATAGTTTAAACTAAAAGAAGGTTGTTTTAGGCTGGGTATAAGGAACAAATCTTTTACAGTAGGAGTGTGAAACACTGGCACAGGTTGCCCTGAGGGGTTGCAGATGACCCATCCATGGAAATATTCAAGGCTGGATGGGGCTCTGAGCAAGGCAGCAGGGTTGGAGGAGATGACCTTTAAAGGTCCTTTCCAACCCAAACCGTTGTGTGATTCTTTCCTGTACTAAACAGTGTCTTTGTTATGCTTTAAAGATTCAGACCTCTGAGACAGATGGAGACAAGCTTCATTTGGCACCACCACAGCCTGCAAAACAGTTTCTCATCTCGCCTCCAGCCTCCCCACCTGTAGGGTGGCAACCAATAGATGATGCAACACCTGTCATCAACTACGACCTCCTTTATGCAGTTTCTAAGCTTGGACCAGGTAAGCTTGTGGTCCTTGGGTGAAAACGTGGCAAGAAAAGCAGACAAGAAATACCAGTGTAGATAATAACTGTAGAGGGAGTTGGCATAGAGCTGGAAGTTGCATTAAAATTTGGATTTCAGTTGATGGATGTCACCTGGTTCTTTCCTTCAGAATGAGTTTTGCCATGTGTAGGCACAGAATTGTGTGTTATCTGCAGCTTGTGAGAGCTGATCAAAGCTTTGCTTACACCATTTATTCTGCTGAGGTTTGTGCCTAGGTGACACAGCTGATAGTTTAGGTGGGGACTGGACAAATGTTTGGCTGTGGATGTGAGGAGTTTTTGCTGTACATGACATCTGCTCAGTTCTGCATTCCAAGGTGCAGATTTCTCACTTGAAAAAGTGCACATTCACTGGAGTGGAGAATCTCTCACATTGTTCATTGAGAGAGAACTACTGTTCCCCAGTCCCAGTGGGATTGCTCTGTTAGGAATGCTCATTTCCTGCTGAAAACTATGCAGGAGGAATAGGATAAGTTGTAGCCTCCCTTAGCACAAGATAAATGTCAATGGAGAATGCATCCAGGCTTTCTTCTGTCTTCCCATCTTCAGCTAATGCCAGGAGTTGAAGCTAGCCGTGATTTTTAAGCAATGCTTTCCCTTGGAAAATGCACATCTGATAAAACCAAAACTTTACATAGGAGAGGGTAACTTTTGATTTAATTAAGTCATCTTTACAAATAGTTTCCTTTCAAAGCTGTTAAAGCATCCTGTTTTAGAATTTTCAAAATGAGAAAGGTTCCAGTTTCAGGTCGAAGCAGTATCATTTACAAATTAATCTAATTTACATTCATAAGCCACAAGGAAAAAATAACCTATTAAATTATCTTCATACCGAAATAAAACATTTCAGATCCAATCTAATAACAATTGTGGGGGTGAGCTCATGAAAATTTAGCAGTTTATTTTTGAAATTCTTGTGGGATGAGAGAATTGTTTTCTCCCCAGCTGTACTGGGAATGCTGCTTGCTCGCTCGGAGAGCAGCTTCCAATTGCAGACATCTAATCATTGGGGCTTTTGTGCAACTGCACCAAAGGAACTCAGAGCTGGAGTGCAGAGGGTGCAGAGGGATGTTTCACAATTCACAAGGTTTGCAGGATTATCTCCTGTCTTTTTCAGATGGGATCTCTCACAAGAGGAAAATATACATCAGGAGATTCCTATGGTTTGTTCCCCTTCAGCAGGAAAAAGGCAGTAGTAAAAAGGCAGTCGGGGGAAGACTTCATACAGTATTGCATATTATTATTTCCAGGAGTGATACTTTGCTTCTAAAATGCTGAATAAAAGAAAAACCAAAAACCTCCTTTTTTTTTTTCCCCCTTTGATGCAGCAGTGTTATAAATGGAAACATGTAAACGAATTCCCGAGCTAGCTGGGTAATAAATCAATTCCTGTTCTGGAGCAGTGGAATGTGAAATATCACTCATTGTCCCACACTCTGGGACAGCTTTGCGTGAAGGTCAAATTCACCCGGATTTAAGGAGCCTGCAGGGAGCACTATGAAAAGCCATTGTGTGCTCTCTTCTTTCTATTTTTAGCACTTGTTAGAGGGATCAATTTTAGTTAACTGCAGCGGCGGGTTTAAAATAGTGTTGCTGTTCTCAGTTGTGCATTTACTATGTTTAGAATTTCATTGAAAAACAAATCCCACTAACACTTGTTTCTCAGTATTGCAGCAGTAAAACACTGCTGGACATCAAACAGCATTGGTAGCCTCAGAGAAGAGATTTTTTTTTGTTCAAAAACACAATTTAAAAATGTAACTACGGCTTATCAGCTGTCGAAAAATACTCACTTGGCACAGTTGTTTACAGAGCTGAGAATGTTAGAATCTGACTTCCATGTCTTTAACTTGTGAGGAATCTTTGCTGTATTAAATGCAATGATGTGGTATAATAAACATCTGAGCACTAGGAAAACTCATTAGTGCTTCTAAATAGTGAACAGTGTCTTTGTATGCCCTCAGCATAAGATGAGTTTTATTGTCCTACTTCACTGGAAATGCAGGATGTACCACCTGGACACAGACCCATGCTCCTTTCCCATTCCCTGAATCCAGTATGGTGCCATAATCATCATAGCCATAAAATTAGACACCAAAACTGCCCCTGGTTGAAAAATGTTGGGAAATTTCCTCCAGGGTGTAAGGATATGCTGGAAGTGAGTTAACAGATTTGCTGTGTGCCAGCAGTTTTGGACAGGTGTTTTAGCTGGAGCAGTGACAGGCTGGCATCTTGGAGATCTAATGGAACAGATTTCTTTCTGTGCTCAAAAGGAAGCTGGTTTTGGTCCCCTCACATGGAATTGAGATCGGTGAGGGTGCATTTACTCCTTAGGGAAGATCGTGGCATATTTAATTAAGTTCCTGGATGATTGATGTATATTTTCACTTTCTACAGATGCAGAAATTAGGCTTTAAATGAGGCATGAACAGAGTGCTGTAGATCAGTCAGAGCCAGGAACCGTGACTGTGCCTGGTGCTGACCACCAGCCTACAATCTTTTCAATATATTGCAAATAAAGGAGTGCAATTGTTAACCAGTTTGATGGAAAACACTCCTACTGTCAAGACAACTTTGAGTAGTTTGATATGCTGATGAAGATGTGCAGACATCAGGGCCTGGACTACAGAACAGCCTGGCAGGTTGCAAGCATTCCTGTAGGAAAAAGCTAGCTCCAAGTTAAGCCAGGTGAGGATACAACCTGCACCTGACAGGCAGACAATCAAACAAGCACCCCACGTTGCAAGCATATTTTATGTAAGAAACCTTTGCAAAGTGGAGGGAGAGGGAGTCTCCAGGTCCAGCCTGTGTCTACAGCAGAGCTGCTCCTCTCAAAGGACAGGCAGCTGTTTGCCATTTATTAGTGCAGTGATTTGCAAACTGTCCTCTTGGCACTAGAATATGCTCTTTCTTTTCTGGAAAGCAGTCCCTCCCTCTCCCTGTCCACTCCCCAACCTGACTATATCTGCTCTTCTTCCCCCACTGCCTCATTCTTCACAACAGATTGCCCTGTATCCCCTCATTTCTAACTCTGCACTCCAGAGTGCCTTTCCCCAGGATCCCAGGTGCCACCCTCACTTCCCCTTGCCAGCCTCAGCTCCTGCTCTGCCCTGGGTTTGGCTCACCCTTTCCTAGGGAAGGGGAAAACAGGTGAGAGCAGGACCCTGCCCAGGAAATGCCATACATAGGGATTTCAAACCATCTCACAAGGCAGATTTTCTGTGCCCAAGTGTTTTCAAACTCTCATGTTTGTCATCACTGAGTCAAAGGAAATACTAAATACTTCATATGACTCCCAGGGAGGATTAAAAGGGGATGGAGGGGCAAACAAATGGTGGTAGATAAAACTTTTCATCTCTGTCCTTCCTCTCCCTGCTGTTCTGTGGGTGCTTTTGCCCTTCCCTTCTCTTACCAGGGGCAGGGTACAGGAGAGCTGCTGCATGGAGAAAACTTTACCTCTGGTTGGAAGAGGAGGGTGCCCAGCTCCTGCAACATCAGTAATGGGCTTCCAGGGAGCAGCTCCTCCATTTTGCTATGGCAGATTCGTGCTGTAGAGGGGTTTTATGGAGGTGTTTTGTGTCATGGGCTGTAGCTCTTCTGTCACAAACATGCACCCATACAAAGGACCTCCTGTTATTTGCATCCTGTTATTTGTAAAGCACTTGGATGAAGGGACTGTAAGTGGAAGGTATTTTCATGATGCTAATGCCACATTTACATGAAATGGGCAGCTGTGAACTCATTAACCTTTGCTCATAAGTCTGAATTGGGGATGAAGTAGCTACACATTATCATTAGCATTTTTACATTATTCTTTATGTATACGAGCTTGATCTTTACTGGACAAAAAGGCCCTGTTAGACAGGAACTGCACCATCAAGGAAAGGTCACAGTATTGACTCACAAAGGGCTAGAAAAGCCTATACCATTATTTTTAATTCTGAAATATCCTAAGTTGCTTCTGTGCTCATCTTTCTCGCGTCACCCAAGGCTATGGGTTTACTCCTGGCTCTTGTGGTCACAAAAAGTTGGGCCCAGTGACAGAAAAGCAGATGTGCTCATTGATAATGGAGAAGACTTCAAATTCTTACTGGTTTTCTTATGCAAAGCAAATAGAGAGGAACATCACTGCTGTTTTCAGGGGCTTATCAGAAAGTTTTATTGACAAATCGATATAGTGGACGTGCCACAGCTGAATTCTTCCTGAAGGGCAGAGTATATTTGATAAATTTTATGATAATTTTCTGAGTAAATTTATGTGAGTTGCCACTGTTAGCTTATGTAAAGGTTTAAATTTATTATTACAGGATAGAGATAGGCCAAGGACAGCTGGAGGAGAAAACCCCCGTCCCCAAGAATCCTTTGGCTTAGCTAGCCTGTAGGAATTCTCCAGACAAGCAGGAGAAGCAGGAGCATGGATCAGTGTAGGGCCTGGGAACACAGAGAAGGCCATGTCAGAGACAGCTGAATGAGGTCACTGGACAAATGCTTGGGTGGGATTACAGAAATTGGTGAATCTTACCTATATTAATTCAACTTGCTACTCATAGCTTGGGACAACCTAGGTCTTGTCACTCCAGTGACCTCAACCATTGCTTCAGTAGCTGAACTGCTGCAGGCTTAGCTCATTATTTTTTTTCTTATGCTGGAAATTGTGTTTAAGAGAAAAGAAAAAAAACATAGAAACAGGGAAGCAGCAGAAGGGAAGGGCTAATCTGGCTGTATCTATTGGATTATTTTGTTCTTATCACCTTAGTGTTTTTCTGCAAACAGTGGAACTTTGGAACAAGATATGGCTGTACAAAAGTCCCAGAGTTATTGTTGTCCTGTTCCTAACTCAGGCATTAAAAGGTTTTGTGCTGTTTGTGTAAAGAACAGAGTCTGCAGCTCATTTATGCTCAGAAATAACTCTATGCCTTAAAAACCTAATTTATGAGTGCATCACATTTTGGTTTGCAAAGTGACATTAATTGCTGCTGCAGTTACTTGTGCCAGAGGCATCTGAATATTTTTCCTTGCATCTGTACTTTTTTCACTGTTCTTTTTCAGCAGAAAGAGTCCTTCTGGGAGGGATTTGAGCAGTAAAAGAATGTGGCATTTGAAGTGGCATTATTACCTTTTAAGAGGGCAGTGAGTGTGATTTCCTGGGCGGTGCTGCTGTAGGAGGACAGCACTGCGGAGGGAGCTGCCCGCGGTGACAGTGACCAATGCAGCCCTCGGTGCTGCCTGCCGGCATTGACGTCAGCCCAGAGCTGAGAAATTAGCTGAGGCCCGCAGGGAAAATGGGCAAAGAAAAACCATATAATTCCTCAATGCAGCACAACCAAGCTATTTCTCTTTTTATATTTTAGCCTATCAGCAAGACCTGTAATGCTTTGCTCGATTTGGATTCAGAGGAAAGGTTGCCAAAAATAGAGCAGTTAAATGTCAACATTAATGGTATCACAGCAGTAAAATATTTCTCACAGCAAGATGCCTGGCTTATATCTATTATTCACTAGTTGCCTTCTTGTTTTTAGGCAAAAATACAGTGTGTCCTCTAGTCTCAAACCACCCAGGCTTATTTGGACCAGGAATTTGTCAGCACAAACAGCATGTGAGCACAGTCCCAGAACTGCATGTGCTAATGCAGGGCCAAACCTAAAACCCCTTCTTCACATGAATTACTCAGCCACAAAGTGGCAAATAAATAAAACTCCAGATTAGTACCACAAGCAAGCCACAAGTTCTTTGAGGCAGGGACTGCTGTTTGCTTCCATGGTACAACATGTGGCACTGCTGGGTTCTGCCAGTGGTGCAGCATTTAGGAGCCACTGTACCACAAACAGAGGCCAGCTGGGTTTGCTGGGGCCTCACCTTCCTCATCTCAGGAGATTTTGCTGGCAAAGTTGTTTTTTTTTTTAAGTCTTAAATTCATTTCTTGCAATTTAATTACCAATACCTACTTGTATCCCATGTAAAATCCAGAATACATGTAGTGCCAGCAGGCTGAATTCAGGACTCAAAGCCCTATGTCTGATCCTTTGTTTGCCTATGGACTTTTGTAGGTAACCACCCAAGCCCATTGGGCCAGTCTCTTAATAGCTGGACTCCATGATCCTTGTGGGTTCCTTCCAATTCAGAATATTTTCTGTGAAAAAAAAAAAATGCCATGTTCATCTTCCTCAGAGGAGTACTGTGTTGAGACTTAAATAAGGAACGTAGATAGTTAGAAAATATATGTACTGTTTAGGCATTCAGCTTGCTCTAGTGAGCATTTATAGACTGCTCTGTAATCTCATCTGTAGAGACAAAATTTGTTACAGCCCCAGCTAAAGAGCTTTGAAACTCAAAATCTGTCTGCAGCAGAGATATGGGGGAATTTATTTCTGGAGAAATTAGATTAAGTGTTGAAATCTGTCTAAGAGCAACAACTGGGCTTTAAATGGAACTGAAGGAAAGCCACAGCAAAAATAAAGAATCACCCCAACCCAAGAGGTGTGAAATAACTTCAGACCACAGGTTGAATAGGCTGGGTTCCAGCTCATCTTTTTAACCATGAATTTCCGTGTTCTTTCTCCTTCCTCTGCCTACTTTGGGGGTTTGTTTCAGTGCCATTGGCCACCAATATTAGTACCAAAACCCATTACAGACATGAGGATGTGTGTATTTTATGATGCCTTACAGACCTGGGATCAAGCTGCCTCCAGGGGCAGGATTCCCAGGATGTGTTGTGGCAGCTGACAGAGTCCAGCCGTGCTGGTGCTCACCTGTATTTAGGAGCAGCACACACTCAGCTCCCTACCCAGGTGTGGTGTATTCTGCAGTCCAGGAGTGCCACGGGCTGTGTTGCTACTCAGATTGCCATCGTTTGATGTGATTGCTTTTCTCTGCTTCCAGGAGAGAAATACGAGCTGCACGCAGGAACAGAGTCCACTCCCAGTGTGGTAGTGCACGTTTGTGACAGCGACATGGAGGAAGACGAGGACCCAAAGAATTCTCCAAAGCCAAAAATCATTCAAACTCGACGCCCCGGTGTGCCGCCGCCTGTATCTAACTGAGCCTCTCCGGCAGAAGCAGCACTTCTCTCTCCTCCAGCACAGCTCTTGGTTTTTGTTTGCTTTGTTCTGTTGAAAGGCAGCCTTTGCCTTCTGAGCACCGGGACATTAAGGTCATTGAAACCCCTTCACAGTAATCAAGCCTCTGTAACAAAAGGGCTAGGAAAAAGATCTTTGTACCTGTAACCATATCACACACCAACTGATAGATCTAGCTGGAAAGGACAAAACAAGGCTGAGGAAACAAGGGTTGGTTTCAGTCTGAGGATCTTTTCAGAGCCGTAATTTGCATACTGAAACACTACTACCAGAGATCGTTTGGGTGGGAATTAGGCCAATATCAGTCTTGATATTCAAACTCCCAGGATTGCTACTGCCCTTCATCAAGCAGCCTGCTCCTCTGCCCTCCTCACCTCCCAACAGTCTTTTTCCCTTTTCCCATTTTTTTAAGGGGGGTAGGTGAGTTGTTTTTGCTTTACTAACAGCTTGGTGGCCTCTGCACCCCCCTGGAATTTTCTGTAAGGAATACTATCTTTGCAACATTTTCAGAAACAACAGAAAACAACCCTCTTCCAGCAATAGCTGTAGAGAACGGTGGTCTGAAATGGTGGCAGGGATCTGAGATGGAGCTCCCTGGGCTGAGGGGAGAGGCAGCAGCTGCTGGGGGGTCTGGTCAGTTCTTCTCTCTGGAGAGAAGGGAGCCAGAATATCAATAGGGATTGTCAATTCATCTTCTATCAAGGGATGAGTGGTGCTTCTCTTCGGGTCTGAGGAAGAGGAGCTGACTGACTGCTCATTTAAGATGGGATTCCTTACTCTCTGTCATAGCTGAACGTTCCAGTAACATTACAGGCTGAATGCTTTCCTAGTGGTGTGGTGAATAGCCCTGAAATTGTCAGTAATTACTTGCACATCTCTAATATTTAGCCCTTTTCCCTTCCCGTGTCCTGTGCTTCAAAACCCTTTTTGAGCTGTATGCAGTTTGGGTTTGTGGAGGTGAGCAGAGGTTAGTTGATTTTTTTTTTTTTCTTTTTTAGGCCAAAGAAAACAGGACCATAATTACACACTTGAAATTAGACTGCATGCAACTGAATCCCCTTTTTTCACCCCATCCTGCATGTTTCTTTCACTTGCAATATATACTGGGTTACAAAAACTGTTCTGTGTTTGCATCATGGCTGACAGCAGACAGGTCCCGGATTCCCTGTCTGGCAGACCTTCCATGATGATTTATTTTTTTAAGGCATACTTGTCATTTGGAGAACATATTTTCTAGACATTTGAGCTCAGATTTTGCATATATTTAAGCATGCGCTTAATTTATGCACATGAGTAGTTCCACTGAAATTAATACTGCAGAAACTGAGCGTATGTGCAAGGTATGGTGGGATTTTAAAGCTAATTAGCTGCAGCTGTACTCCCCAAAGTGACTATAAAATGGCACAGCGAGCCTCCATGGTTTAAAATCCTTTACAGCTTAAAATAAGTAAATACATCTTGGAAGCTTATTCTAGGATCTGAAAAGTCAGCTTAGGTTCTGTAATCAAGATTTTTGTTATAAAACCTAATGATCTGGTTTCTGAGGGAGGGTTCCATCACACCCTTAATTAGCAGCAATGCTACAAAGCTTCAGCAGAATCAAGTCTCCCTTGCAGGGGTGTTGGCTTGGCAGCACTTCCAGGACAACAGGTGTGTTGCTCTGTCAGTGAGGACAGGAGATGGCACTCCCAGCTTGCAAGGTGAGGACATCTGGGAATGAGGACTTGTCATTCTCACATAGTTCAGCCTCTGACCACCACAGCCCCCCCTGGTATTCCTGATGAGATGCAGTTCTTTGCTTAGCACTCAGCATATTTCCATAATGTGATAATTGTTATTACTGCATTATGGGCATTGTTGTGTGCTGTTACACTGATGGAATACTGCTCATTAAATACAGCAGAGACTGAAGAGAAAATGGGGCTTTAGTATCTTCATGATACAGGTGTGAAGTTTCCTTAAAGTGACTCCTTGGAGGTGCCACATCAATTATTTTCCCAGTGATACATTTAAAATTGATTTGAGGAAACAAATTGTCACTCACAGGCCTAGGAATGTATCCTGTTGAAAACACCATCTTAGGCCACAAAGGATATTCCAGGAGTAACACCACTGGCTTTTTTGAGAACACACCCAGCACTGATGTCCATAGGGTTTAGTTTAGCCCAGTAAGATTTAAACACGTGAATGATCAGATATCATTGCTAATGGATTTTTTTACAGGCAAAGCTGTAGGAGGCCAAATCTTGTCCTTGTATCCATGTCCTCAAACTTTGGAGAGACGTGGTTCTGAACTAAGTACTTTGGCCTCAAATGATGTAAAACTACACTGCAAATTAAAGCACTGGACCTTAAATGTTCTTTCCTCCAAGTGCATTTTCAAACAGTATTAAAACAAGGCCCCATTCAGTGACTACTCCGTGCTTTGGAAAGCTGTGTGGTACTACCCAGGAGGCAGCAGGACATGGCTCATTGCTTGAAGCATTGAAATAGAAACACAATTACAAACCTGAAAATTCAAAGCAGCCTCTATGGTCAAAGCCTATATATCACCTGTATGTGATAAAATAATGATCATCATTAAAAAAAAAAAAAAAGATGTTTCATGTATTATGGAATAATGTCCCTATCATCAAACTATAAGCATTTGTGACTCTTGAGAAAAGCTAGTGTTTTACTAAAGGCTGATTCTTGCCTGACATGGAAAGAATGCTTCTTCCAAAAAATGCTGACTATCTGGAAGGGGAATTGTCTTATTCAGTAAATTACAGGCAGAGCCCTCCTCCTTATTTGAGTGGGAATTTGCTTTTCTGAGGTCAGCCACTCTGATTTGCACTTCTCACAGGGTGTCAGGGGTTCTCTCCTGCTGGAGCCCTGGAAGAATGGAGCCTCAATTTTACACTGTGGCTCCTGAGGCACAGTGGCACAGCCTACATCCTTTTAATTTCCTCCCCAACGCAGGAGCTGGAGGGAGTGGCTGGAGGTGATGCCCTGGGGCCTCTGAAGGGTGGACATGGCTCCTGCTGCTCTTTGGAAATTAAAAGAAGGAAGTCAGGGGAGTACAGCTGCTGCTTCTGTTGCCTGCTGCCTACTTGTCCTTTCTGACCTCTTCAGAAATGAAACTGACATTTTAATGACTTCCTCACTACAGTTTAAAGCATGAAAACATTTCCAGTGCATGGAGAAAGAGTGTTTTAGAATCTGCTCTTTTGGAACAAAACAAGTAATTTTTGTGGCCTTGATTTTTGTAATTAAGACAAGGTGTGCAAACTCCCCCCTTCCTAACATACACAAACACACTCCAGTAAACTTTGTTTTCAGCCAAGAAAATATGGCAAGAGCATCCCTTCCTCAACCATATAGCAAGACCACAGCCATAGCCACTGTAAAGTGTTTTAGGTTATTAAAATTCTCCCCATGCATAAATTTTGTAGCACTAATTTGATCCTAAATTGGGTGAGAAGGGTGGGTTGGTTTTATTTTGGTCTTTCCCCTGCTCTTTCCCATTCAGCAACACTGTAAAAGCTTTCAGCAAAAATACAGATTGTTGTTTGTATTGAGGAATGGACTGAACTCCTGGAAGGATTTGATTCCAGTGGTTTGTCTAAGCACTGTCACAGATGCCATGAGCTTTTCCATTGTATTGTACATAACTTTTGAAATATTACATTTAGTCATATTTTATAGGAGTATTAAAAAGCTACTGGCTAATTAATCACTTTTACACTTGTATAATTCAGAGCTTAGTTTAAAATAATAAATATGGCAAACAGTATTTTTGTGTTCTGCTTGCACTGGTGTTTGGAAAAGCAACATTTAAAGAGTTAAACTATATCAATAAACTGAGTAGTACCCCTGCTAGAACTGAAAATGCTTAAACGTGTGACATAGGCCAAACTCTGTTTCAGTAGAAATTAAGGGGAAAGGAGCCTTCTTGTTGGCAGGCTATGCCATGTTCCATTTTAAGCTGCTGCAGTTTCACAGTCATGTGAACTTGCTCTGGCTTGCTGTGGATTTGGCTTGGTGTGCACAAAAAAAAGCTGCAGTGCAGTCCCTGATGAGCAAAAGCTCAGCATGTCCCAGACCCCTGATGTGGTTCTCACTGTGCTTTTATAATCATGGGTGATGCTGTGGCCATGAGTGCTTGGACAAGGAGCATGGCATCCAGCTGCCAGCCAGGCTGGGGTAAGAGTCTGTTAGCATTCATTATTATAAAAATTGAAACCAATTGTTGTCTCTTGCATCAGTTTGTGCTGGGTCTTGCAAAAGACTGGAAACTGGGAGATGAGTTTGCTGATAACTGTCCTGTGAAATTCTGATATTGAATTGCTCAAATCTGGATTTAAAAAAATGATTCGTTTTTCTGTGTTCCGGGCACAAAATATTCATTTCTCAAAGGATGATTGTTCATCATTCTGAAAACTAGATCTACTTAAGAAGCCTCACTGGAGAAGTAAACTCTGAGCTCTTTAATTCCTTTGAAAAGGACAGGCCTTAACCTCTGTGTTTTAATCAGAAAAACTAGTAATAGTGAACTTCTTCTGGGGTTCTTATCACCTCTTTTAGAGGTGAAAGGCAGGAAGCCTAATTTATTCTTTATTGAACACCAGAAGAGCTTCCCCCACCACTGTGAGTTTCTTCATCCACCCGACTGAAATGCTGTGTTTGTGACATGCTGGCTGTGGCTCCTCCACCGTGCCTGGCACTGGACACAGCACTGGGAAATGAGCTTCAGGGCTTCAGCTGGGGATGGCAGAGAGCTGTGTCCCAGAGGACCCGACTGATCACAGTCACAGCGCTTCCAGATCCTCTGAAAAATATTCACTGAATTTATTTTTGGTCCTTCTTTAGTGGCAAACACCTCAGCACTCAACTTTTTGCAGTTTCAGGCTTTCTCTCACATACTAGTGTGAAAGAAATACTTTTGCATGTCCTTGATTCCCTTTTGCTGAAGAGATCACTTTTAATTCTGGTTTATCAAAAAACAAAACCAGCTATGGATTAAAGTCCTAGCCAGACCCTCATTTATGCTCAGCATCATGCAATGCTCTTGACTAGTGAGTTACACTAGCAAAAACCCCAAACACTGCTTTTCCTGGTTTAACCCATCTTCTGGGGGAGTACAGCAGATTTCAATATTCTAGGCTCCTCTTAAAAAGAGATGTTTTTATAACAGTAGCTGTGCTCTTTTTTTGAATCCATGTAGACTGCAGCATTCAGGGGGAAAAGGACAAGGGAGGAAGTGTTGTAAAAGCTCTTTCCCACAGGTCTATTTGAAGTGTGGAGTGTATTTGCTTTGGCTTGGAGGGGAGAGAAGCCAGCACTGTTAGAGGCAGAACAGCAGCAGCACTCTGGATAGCATGGCAGGAACCCTGAAAGTCCCTACTGCAGAGATGCTCAGAAAGCTTAAAAAAAACAGGCTGAATTCTCTCTCCCCTTCTGTCAGTTTGTTCAGAACTACACAGATTCTGGGGCTGCAGCAAGATCATCTTAATATAGGATTGTGTCCTGATGCAGCAGCTACAAAGCTTAAATAGGGACATTTTTAGGGAGGTTCTTGCTGGAGTAAGGCTGGGAAAGCTGTGAAGTGTGAGCAGCCTTGAAGTTAATGAAAAATAAAGATATTCAGAACCTTAAAACGGACTTCAGGATGCAGTCATGTACCTGAGAGCTGTATTAAGAGCCCATTTGAATCAGGGGCTCACTCACAACATTAAGAGTACCCAGCAAGAAAGATTAAAGCTCTCTATTGTTCTCACCAGAAAATCAGCCTTCTTTTAACAAATTATTGTAACTGATCATATATCTAGTGCGAGAAAGTTGTGTCTACATTAGTGTCACACAGATGTGTTCTCTTCACTGTTGGGTTAATGAAGGTGAATGTTTTGAATCCATTTTAGAGCAGAGTTCTTGTACAGAAACTTCTGACAGAAATGCCATCTGTAAGGACTGGTGGATCCTTAAGTGTCAGTTTGGCAAGTTGTCCTACTGTGGGTAGCTGCAGAAATATTTCGTGTATGTTGTTGTAGATTTAAAAGCATTGCTCATGGTTTCATTCGAGTGTCTGCATTTCTGACACGGATGTGACATATCTGTATATATTATAAATCAATACTATTTTTAACCACATATTTTGTACAAATATTCACATTAGCGCTGTACTTCAATGAAAATCTATTATGGTATTAAACATTTTGGTGGAATTAGCAAACTCCTTGTCCGTGCTTTGCTTTCATTTTGTATCAGTGTTAAGCAGCTGAGCCATTTCTGGCATCCAGGGCAAATATTATAATTTCCAGCTACTCATGTTGTTCCTTAAATCCAGGTGCACCTGTACCCTCTAGTGACTGATCCCAGCCACTGCAGAGGCCGCTCCCAACACTTCTGGATCCCAGTGAGAGCCCGAAATCAAACCTGAACCAACAGTAAATGTCAGCACAGTTTTTTCTAGCTAATGAGTAACAATGTGGGACAGCACATTGCTGTTGAGGGACACCCAGTAAGAGATTTCAATACACACAGGTGCAGTTTTATAACAACTTTTTCCCTTTTTCCCTTTCTCCAAAGTTTCTAGTGGGGTTTTCAGCCAGGAATCAGATGATGGACTTTGTCCTACAGGAGCAGAACAGCGACATCCACACAGGTTCTACCAGGCACAGCAGCAATGTGATTCTCCAGGCTTGGACTAGCTCAGCCTCACACCTGTAACAGGACAGCAGCAATGAAGGAGGGGGAAAAAAGACATGAAGAAAACAATTAGAAGAGCCTTGTTCCCTTGTACAATCCCTGGTGGTATGGTGAAAGGGAAAAAGGTATCACATATATGTATATTGATATACATATAAAAATAGAAAATTAGAAATATAAATATATACATAATTATTTATTTATTCAGTCAACAGGCAGTGCTTGTGTGCAGCCTTGACAACTCTATGATTCTGTGTTCCCATGCACCAGTAAGAAGAGAGTTTTGTACTGCCATGAATTGGGGTGGGGTTTGTGTACATACACAGGACACGGACTTTGGACTCATACATAACACAGATCCTCAGCTAGGAAAGGTGGGAAACCTAGCTTGGATTTTTGTCCAGTTCAGCAGTTTAGATTCTAGTGAGATGGGGAAGGATAAATTTATTTTCATTCCAGGACACAGATGTGGGTCTGAAAAGGGGGGGAAAGCATCTTCTGGGAAACAAATGGAAAATTTAGAGCCTCAGAACACAAGAAGAGGAAAAAAGGCTGATAGAAAAACAGCAATTTTAAAATTATTATTATTTCTAACCGAAGAAGCACTTCCAGATATCCAGAGAATGAATTTTACTCCTTGTTTTACAGTCAGCTGAGCCAGCCCTGCCCAAGCTCTATGACATGCAGCAACGCCCTTACAACCCTTGTGACATCCGTGCCAGGGCTGTACTGGGGAACACCACCCAAGGTCACCTCACCTGTGACCTGGGGTGCTGGGGACAGCAGCTGAACATGAGCCAGCTGTGCCCAGGTGGGCAAGAAGACCAAAGGCACCTGGGCTGTAGCAGCCATGGTGTGGCACAGGGCCAGGGCAGTGACTGTCCCCTGTGCTGGGCACTGCCGGGGTCACCTCCAGGGCTGTGCCCAGTTCTGGGCCCCTCAGTTCAGGACATTGAGGGGCTGGAGCGTGTGCAGGGAAGGGAACGGAGCTGGGGAAGGCTCTGGAGCACAGGTCTGAGGAGGAGCAGCTGAGGGAGCTGGGAAAGGGGCTCAGCCTGGAGAAAAGGAGGGTCAGGGGGATATTCTGGCTCTGCACAACTCCCTGACAGGAAGGGGCAGCCAGGTGGGGGTCGGGCTCTGCTCCAAGGGAACAGGGACAGGACAAGAGGAAATGGCCTCAAGCTGAGCCAGGGGAGGTTTCGGCTGGACATTGGGAACAATGTCTTCACAGAAATGATGATGAGGCACTGGAATAGGCTGCCGAGGAAGGCCGTGGAGACACCGTCCCTGGAGGTGTTCAAGGAAAGACTGGACATGGCACTGAGGGCTGCGGTTCAGCTGGCGCAGTGGTGCTCGGCCACAGGCTGGATCTGTGCTCTCAGGGCTCTCTCCCGACCCAAAAGACGCCGTGCCTCCGTAATTCCGTAATTAATTCCGTGTCCCCCTCCCGCCGGGCCCGCCCCGCGCCGTCCCGCCCCGCACGCTCTGAGTGACGGCGCCGGGGCCGCTCCCGGGCGGGGCCGGGCCGGACCCGCTGCTCTGCGGCCCCTCAGGTAACGGCGGCGGCTCCGGAGCTCGGGGGGTGCTCGGCCTCCTCCGGCCCGGGGCTGGTGGGGGTGTGGGCGCTGCGTGTGGGGAATGGCGGCCTGGGCTCGGCATCCGCGTGTGCTGGGCTCCGGCGGCCGCCGAGCGGGGCCCGGGGCGCTTCTCTGTCTGTCTTGTCCGTCTGTGTGTCCGTGTGGCAGCTCCTGCCCTTGGCAGTGCGGTGGGTTCGTCCCCCCAGAGCCCCTCGGGTCCCCAGAGTTTTGTGGGGCCGAGTTCTGCAGAGACCCGAGTCAGTAGATGTGCTTAGGCTGTATCCGCAGAAGAGCAGTGTGAGAAGGCCTTGGAAAAAAACCAAACCAGCCGTCATTTATTATTTATTGAGAGCATGCAGTTAAGGAATTAGAATAAAAGAATTATAGATCATTATGAGATCATTAGTAGTGTAAAATTCAGAAGCAGAGACTTGATTTCACTTGAGAGGGATTCAATCCATACTCGTCCCTCCCCAGAAAGGGGATTTATGGGCTATGTCTAATTTGGCAGCTGGGATTCCAATGAACACAACATTGTGTTGTCCCTTCGTCCTTCAGGTTCAGCTGGAAGAAATCCCCCATCAGGTGGATCTGAGGTAATCCACAGCCTTTGGGTCTGTGTTGTTTGCTGAAAGGGGAATTAAATCTCTGGAATGTCAGTTTGTTCTTAGCAGAATTCAAGGCCTGAATTTTAATTTTGGGAGACACACAAGTTTGGTGTAATGTTTGACTGCCTGCAAGTCGCAGAATCCTATAATCACAGAGTGGTTTGGGTTGGAAGGGACCTTAAAGCTCATCTCATTCCAACCCCCCTGCCATAGACAGGGACACCTTTCACCAGCCCAGCTTGTTCCAAGCGCTGTCCAGCCTGGCCTTGGACACTTCCAGGGATGGGGCAGCCACAGATTCCATTGTTGCAGTGGTATTCAGATGCTTGTCATACTGTAACTTCTTTTATTCACTAGGTTATTTATGTACTCTGAGTATTAAGATGGGTTTATTGGTTGCAAATTCACTGTTTTCCAGCTGAATTTCAGTGGTGATTTAGTTCCAGAGGATTGCTGAAAAATGGGAACCTAAAGGGAACTGTAAGGAATATTGGTATCACCCATATGCAGGATTGGATTGAGCAATATCTGGTCCTGTGGTTAAATGATGCCTGTTGAACAAAAAGTGAGGAATATTAGCATGAAATTTTAGGTCAGTTACAGACAGAGAAGTTCTGTGTGAGGGTTCTTACAGGGATCTTGCTTTGAGTAGTTATCTGAGTTTTAAACAAGAAATTGTTTGGGAAGAACAGGAGGAAACTGGGGCAGGGGAGCACAAGCCAGTGCAAAGGGAAATTATGTGTCATATTTTGTCAGATAAGGACATAATAAAGACTGTTAGATGAGGAATGCCTGTCATAGCTAGGAGGAGTCAAAATCCTTGAGTCTTATGATCAGAATTTGAATCACAGAATGGTTTGTGTTGGAAGGGACCTTAAATGTCGTCTTGTCCCAAGCCCCTGGCATGGACAGGGATACCTTCCACCAGACCAGGTTGCTCAGAGCTCTGTCCAGCCTGGCCTTGAGCACTTCCATGGATGGGGCAGCCACAGCTTCTCTGGACCTGTTCCAGGGCCTCACCCCCCTCACAGTAAATAATCTCTTCCTAATATCTAATCTAACCCTGCCTTGGGTTTGATTAGATGGCAGTTTGAAGCCATTCCCCCTTGTCCTGTCACTGCATGCTTTTGTAAAATATATCTTAGAGTATATAAATACATAAGGAATATTTTAGCCACTCATTCTTAAAACTTAAGTTATGACTTTGACAACTTCTGCCTCTGCTCAACAGATGCCATGTTGCCTCAGAAGAGGGGACAGATGTCTTCCAGAATAGCCATGAGCAGTTACTGGAAAGTCCTGGGAATTTTCTTACTCTCTCTTCCAAGTGCGCCGTGTCTCCAGGCAGCCCAGCCCGGGGTGCTGCTGGTGTCATTTGATGGGTTTCGCTGGGATTACATCTACAGGGTGTCCACTCCCAACTTCCACTATGCCATGGAGAGCGGGGTGCACGTCAGGCAGGTGACAAACGTGTTCATCACCAAGACCTACCCCAACCACTACACCCTGGTGACAGGGCTCTATGCTGAGAGCCATGGCATCGTGGCTAACGAGATGTATGACCCTGTCCTGAACGAAACCTTCTCCCTGAACAAAATGAACACCCACAATTCCAAGTTCTGGGAAGAGGCCAGTCCAATATGGGTGACGAACCAGAGGGAAGGACATAAATCTGGTGCTGCTATGTGGCCTGGAACAGATGTGAAGATACATGGAGTCTTGCCTACACATTACATGCCCTACAATGAATCTGTTCCCTTTGAAGACAGGGTAGCAAAGCTCATTGAGTGGTTTACATCAGAAGAACCCATCAACTTTGGCCTCTTGTACTGGGAACAGCCTGATGAGTCTGGACACTTTCTGGGCCCAGAAAACCCACTTATGGGAGCGATAATCAGTGACATTGACAGAAAACTGGGGTATCTCATTTCTGAACTGAAGAAAGCGAAGCTGTGGGATGTGATAAATGTCATAGTCACGAGTGATCACGGAATGTCACAGTCGTCCTCAGAAAGGCTCATTGAGCTTGATCAGTACGTGAGCAGAGAGCTCTATACAGTCATCGACCACTCCCCTACAGTAGCCATTTTGCCAAAAGAAGGTAGGAGCTGCAGCAGTAACGTTCCTGAGGAGGTACTTGAGTATCCAAACTTCATAGACTGAGTTGATGGTAGCAGCACTGATGGCAGTAGGACATCAGCCTTGAACAAGGAGTACTTGCAGGATCCCTTTGTTCTTTTTGTGGGCTCTGCCAAAAGCCTGGATGAGCTTTCTCAGAAAGTAAAAGGGAGCAAATCTGTTTGCTGTGTGCTAATATTGCCAAGGATCCTTTAGTCCTTGTGAGAAGTAAGATAATCTAATGGCATTATCAAGGCTGAATGGTGCTCTAGATAGATAACACCTGAACGTTACATATCTTGCCTTTCATCAAGATGCTGAAGCCATAGTGGAAGAATTATATTTCTAACTCAAAACAGTAAACTGAGAACAGATGGGGATCTTTGATAAAAAGAAAGCCTGTGTTGGCTATTTGATTGGCTGCCAGCTATTGTAGTTCACTGAGTTTTTTTCCCCCGTCCCGCTGAACAGCCAGGCAGTTACATTTATACCATTTTTATTTAGATAAAGGTGGGCAAGAACAATGTTGGAATCAAAATCTGAAATCTGGTTGCGGTCACCTGAGAGTTGCTGAGGTGTCAGGTGTATGTTTAGTGTCACTAATGCATCTGCTTTTTATTTTGATGATCAAGTACTGTAAACTACTTGGTGCAAAAATGTAAACCTGGAAAATAACACCCCTGCCCACAAAAAAAGTGCTAATATGGAAGTTGAATTTCAAGGTGACCTTCTGGAAAGGCGTTTTTTAAGAATTCTGTAACATTTGGATGAGTAGTGGATAGATATACTCTGTATTTAATGCCTAAGCGAGGAGAGTATCTTGCAGAATTAAGTGACCTGTAAGTCACTTAATTAAAGCCTGAACAAATGTGTCTTGTCATTTTTAATTTGAAGAATACTCCAGATTCAAATGTGAGTATGTCCAAACTGAGGTCTCTGCTGCCTGAGCAGTCAGGCCCTGTAGCTGGGTGCTGTTTCTCTCTGTGGTGATAAAAGAGCCAAGTTTGGAAGCTTCACCCCCACAGAGGTTGTCCAAGATGTTCTCATTAACAAATAAAGAAGCTGTAAAAGTAAACTTCAGTGCTGACACCTTCCTAATGCAGTAAAGGAGAACTTTAAGATGTGTAACTTGATTCTCCTGTCTGCTAAATGCTGAAAAGAAACAGTGTCTCTGCTGCAATTAGATGACAGAACAATAAAAAAGCCATTTCAGTGGATTTCAGGAACAGCTTGGATTTGATTTTGCCCAGAGATTCAGGTATTTATTACACTACCAATAAACAAGAATCAGTTTTGAGCACAGCTAAAATTCTTTCCTTCAGTGGTACCAGATGTGATTTTTATTATAAAACAATGAGTGTCACTGTCAGTTCAGGTATGAGCTAATAAGTAAGCTAATTAAGTACATAACACTGATTCTTCACCTGCTATTCAATTTGTCTTTCTTAAACCAAAGGGATGGTAAAACTTTGTGAGATTGAGGAAAAGTTTGAATGCTTAAAAACGCTGCAATTTCTTTTAACTGTTTGACTATCTATTGCTTCCCCAAGAGATGATTAAAGCCATTACTTACCCATGCTGGTGCTTTACTGTGTGTGGAGAACTAGATGTTCACAAAGAAGCTGTACCTGTACCACAGCTGGTGATGCTGGCCTTTTTCTTGCATTTAATATAAATATATTCATTCAAATCATTAGGGTAAAACCAAATTTGCTATATCTGGGACTTCTCCTCCCTGCTAGCCCATATAGAAAGCTGGCATAGCAAAATTCACTTTATTACTAATATAGTCCTAGAAATGCTACATTAGAGCCCCTCTTCTTGTTGCTGTAACTATCTCTGATACCTTCACTTTTGCTGTCTCATCTTGACCTTTGTTTTGTTTCTTAATTTAGTGATTTTTTTTGTGCCAGTTTGACATAAGAAACAATAATGTGTTTCCTTCAGAATGTATAAATTAATGTCTATTCCTTCAGATTTTCTATATTGGATTCTAGGAACTGAGGGGGAAAAGGAAAATGGTTTCTTTAGCTTCATTGGCTACTTTCTCCCAGATTTTTTTCACTGATACCCATTCAAAACTCCATGGATACTGGAAATGGCAGTCTCAAAGGGGCCTGCAGACACACAGTGCATTCAGCTGCATGTGTCACACAAATACTTACCTAAGTCAAGAGAGCTGAGGATTTGTTGTGTCACAGGAGTCTCCTGTGTGCACTCCACGGCTCTCAATAAGAATCTGGCCTTAAGTGGAGGTGGGGAATGAAGAAATTTGGTCAGATGTCAATTCCTGCACTTGCTTTGGTGTTCCTGGCTGTTTGTTCTGGTTCCTCCATTCTGTGCACTGGTGTTCCAGCCAGCTTGAACAACTGGTTGTGGCTCTTCAGTGGCTTTTACTGGAAAGGCAAGCTCAGAAACTGGAAATAAGCAAATAAAGAACTGGGGGTGGAAAATGCCTATTTATTCAGTGTCAGTAGAGCTCCTGAGGGTTTGTGCTCACTGTGACTAGGAAGGGAAAGGAGCAGGCACTAGGAATGCAGAGGAGTAGCTCATGCTGTTGGCTGTTACTGAATAATAAAGGAAAGCAACAAAGTGCTTTAAAATAGATGAAAAGTGTCACTTGCTGTCACTAGGTGACAGAATTTGGCCTGAATGCAGCCATTACTGTCGTAACGGCGGGAGAGATGCGACACACCATATGCGATGAATAGCAAATCTCGAAGTTTATTGAAAGCTTACACATATTTATATTAGTGTTAATGAAGCTTATGCATATTGCAAAATCTGAGCTCATTATTGGTTAAAGCACACTATAATCAAACACACCTACTTCTATCTCTTAACAATTATTTTGCTTCTATGTGTACATTCTTCTAATTTCTCTACCTTGGGATAACTACATTTTCTGGCAAGCAATTTTCTCCCCCGTCTTCCCGTTTTAGAGAAGGTTACTGTGACCTTCATCAGTAATTGGGCATCGGTTGCTCAGTTCCCAGCCTGTTTCTCTTACCCTTATCCATTGGTATCACATCGGAATGTCCTTTCTCAGCTAACCAATTCTCCAAAAAGCTCTCTACATCTCCCCTGTTTTTCTGTTGAACAAGCATGGTTTGATTAAATGCAGTAGTTATCATCTTTCTCACCATATTCTGTAAGCATATACAAAAACAAGGCAAGACTAATACTAACAACAAAACTACAATAGCTACTACAATGCTAACCTTAATAATCGAACATAACCATGATCCTAAGTTTAAAGATTTGAGCCATCCATCAATACCAAGGCCTGATCTGTGTGAAGCCTTTGTTTCAGTGAAGTCTAACGTATCAACAAAGTTTTTCAGCATCTTTGGTTAAACACAGGAAACAGAGAAAAATAACTCAGAACTAACTCACCTATAAAATATTAAGAAATACAAATCAGATGATGTGTTTTAGATCGGATATTTAAGACAAATAAGTAGTGTAGAATAACTCATGTGCTTGTGAATCTCCTTATGCAAAGCCAGTGAAGAACTTAACACATGTGAGACAAGCTACAGCTCACACTGGTTATTTTCAGAGGGAAAAAAGTATATAAGAAGTGATGGAGAAGTTACAAGTTGAGTCAGGTGCTTAGAGTATTGCAGGTTTGCTTTAAATTGAACAGATACAAGAAATATGTTTCTGAGTGCAAAGGGATGTTAATGCTGTGGTATGATTTTTTAAACTCATATTCTCTTTCAGATTAAAATGTAAATTAAATGAGAGAATATTTTAAATGACATATTGTGTTCTCACTTGGACAAAGAAAAAGGATAACAACTAAGTACAAAATACTCTTTGTTCGATGTTACAGGAAAAGCTAAGCAACAGTTTTCTTGTAGACTGAAATCATTATTCAAACAATAGAATGAATGTTCTCTAGGCTTCAAACATCAGTGTTTATGCTTTATGTTTTAAAAGTCAATTGATGCTTAAACAGTAAGGATGAATATATTCTTTTTGGTAATTATTTATCAAAATTGTCCACAATAATAATAATAATAATATTAATATTATGGTTGGAAGTCTATTATATATTTTAGTATCTGTTTTAAGTGGAAGTTTTGTTGGTTTTGTGCAAACTAACATTCAGGTTAAATTATAATTCTAAATGTTACATGACATCCAGTCCAGTTTTCTAAACATATAAATGTATACAATGAGTAACAGTTGTTTGGATTTTCTTTTTGCATCTGTGTAAGCAGTTATAGCATCTGATAAGGACTTTAGTGATCTTTTTGGGCATTAAATCTAACTCCACTGTCCTATCACGACCCTTTTTAAGCAAATCAGTTAAAATGTCAATTTTCTGAAAAAGAGTTTTATGTTGTTGAAGTGGAGGAGATATCCATTCCAAGGCCCGTATCTCCCCCGTTTTTCTGTTATGCTAAGCAAGTGCACCCAGTAAAAATTTTTGTCCACACCAAACTGTCAGCTGTACAGGGAGATCAAAATCACGTCTCTGAACACTGCCTTGTGTAACACGGTCTAATATCTGCTGCAGTGTTTCAGCCCGTTCAGGGGTTATACGAACAGGCTGTGCTGGATCAGTTCCCTTTAACAAAGGTCAAAGTGCATCTAACAGTTCAGTGTTCGATTCGCATAGGTGGAAAAAGAATATACAGCATACTCGAACTCTCTCCTACATAGCTAGCGTCCCTTATTCTAGATAAAACAAACAATCCCAACACTGTAGCCAAGAAATGTCTTAAAAGCAAAACTCTCACAGATAATCCATCAATAATGAGTGGTCTCTTTACTCCTGTTGGGACTTTTGTGGGTGAATATTTACCAAATTCACTGTCTGCTGCTGTTGCTAGGTCTACTCCGAGGCTCCCGGCGGTTGCGGGCTGAAGGCAGGTTTAGCCGAAGTGGTGATAGCTGCGGGCAGCCGCAGGGCGGGCGGACTCACCGGAGCCCGCTGCTCCACGGGGGGTGGAAGGCCCGTCCTGCCGCCCCCCCTTCGGCTCGGGGACGGGGCGGCTGCGGAGCGGTGCTGGCGGCTGCGGAGCGGGAGGCGGCCGCGCTGCAGCTGCTGGGTCGCCCAGGGCCGGGGCCGGCACGAGCCTCTCCGGCGGGGCGGCTGCGGGCTGTGCGCTGCGGCAGGGAGGCTGAGGGTGCGGGTCTGGAGCGGGAGGAGGCGGAGGCGGCGCAGGGTTTAACACCGGGGCAGGCGGCGCGGACGGCACGGCTGGAATACGCGCGGGGGGGCTACTGCCCGCGGCAGAAGCCGATAGCTGCAGGGAGCTGCTGTTTAGAGCAGGAGCCTGTATCGGCGGGGACCCAAACCAGTCTCTGCAACTCCTGTTGCTTTCACGGGCTGCACTAGTCTGCTGGGCAGCTCTTTCCTCTGCCTGGTATTCCAAGAATTCAGCATGCACGACTCGCCATAAATTTCCCAACTCTTTCGCGGTCTTATCCTCATCTATGATTGCACGCCACAGCTTATCTCCGAACATAGGCCATTCCGACAACTCATGCACTGTATGCGGATTACGAAAAAACTCCTGTGCACACCCATAAGCTAACAACCCAGGAAGTTCTTTCTGTAAATCTATCCCTCTAATCTGACGCCCTCTTAAAAAGTCAGTAAATAAATCATATGCTGCTTGCCTGTCTTTATCCATTTCAACGACGATTGCGCGCTTCTTGCGGCTCTATTCAGGTCCGGCAGCACGTAGCAGCCGGGCCCTGCTATCAGGTCGCCCGGGGCCGAACACCTTCCTTTTTCAGCGGTGTTTTTTGCCGTCCCCAGCCGCGAAAGGACCTGCACTTGACTTTTACGCCTCCGACCGTGGCTAGTCCCGAAGGTACACGTCGGGGTCACCATTTGTCGTAATGGCGGGAGAGATGCGACACACCATATGCGATGAATAGCAAATCTCGAAGTTTATTGAAAGCTTACACATATTTATATTAGTGTTAATGAAGCTTATGCATATTGCAAAATCTGAGCTCATTATTGGTTAAAGCACACTATAATCAAACACACCTACTTCTATCTCTTAACAATTATTTTGCTTCTATGTGTACATTCTTCTAATTTCTCTACCTTGGGATAACTACATTTTCTGGCAAGCAATTTTCTCCCCCGTCTTCCCGTTTTAGAGAAGGTTACTGTGACCTTCATCAGTAATTGGGCATCGGTTGCTCAGTTCCCAGCCTGTTTCTCTTACCCTTATCCATTGGTATCACATCGGAATGTCCTTTCTCAGCTAACCAATTCTCCAAAAAGCTCTCTACACATTACCTCACAAACAGGTTTCGGAGGTGTCGTCTTGCTTTCAGGCATTGCACAAAGCTGGAAGGCTTTGGTTCCTTTTCCAGGAGTCAGCTGAATGCTTCCTAACTCATTCCTGTGAGAAGTTTACATTCTGATAACTGTGAAATTAGGGATTTTTCTAAAATTAGCAAGGCGGTTATTGCTTGGGAACAGGCTGTGAATTCTGGTGCTGAGGGGGATCTTACTGTGACTGAGGCTCTGGGTTTCTCACAGGAACTTCTGTGCACACACTGTTGTCTCTTACAGTTATAATTCACTTGTGGGAAAGTACATTTTGCCCTCTTCTTTCAGCTGTATTTCAACTACTGATGAGTTCAGCAAACACACTGATATGTTTAATTTTTGTCTTTTGTCTCTTTTGTTTGTTTGAAGGCAAACTGGATGAAGTATATGAAGCTCTGGCCAACGCTCATCCCAACATGACTGTGTATAAAAAGGAGCAGATTCCAGATAGATTTCACTACAAACACAACCGTAAAATCCAGCCCATCTTAGCAGTGGCTGATAAAGGATGGGAAATTGTACAGAACAAGACTGATGGTTTTCTACGTAAGTATTCTGTCTTTATAGTGTTTTGCTGTATCTTCCAAGGCAGGGACCTTATGTGGTACTTTATCTCCTAGTATCAGCAACCAAAGTTCATTTTTTTTTTTTTAAGGCTGGGAAGGAAAACTAAAGTGTGCAAAATTTATAATTTTTCCCCCTGATGGGATGGGAAGCACCCTGCTGTTAGGGGAGGAGGATCTGCACTTACTGTTTCTTTAAACATTAAACTTGCTGAGATAAGATCAATCACATGTTTTAGTGGCCCCATACTTGAGGTCTTTCAGGATGTAGCAAACCAACAAGCACTTCCTGAGAAATGAAAAAAGAAAGTTGCAACTGAATGCGTTGAGTAGAGAGTGAATAGGATTGTTTTATCATGTTTTTCTTATTTACTGGAGAAGGGTTGGGTTGGAAGATACAAAAACATTTTCTGAAAGTTCTCAGCTTGTCTGGATGCTACACTTGGAGTAACCTCATTCTATTGCTACAAAGAGTCTTTGGATATTGTGTTACTGCACACCGGTGATTTTCATTTGCCTTGGAGGAAAAAATGCATTCTAGGTGATTGGAGGAATAAAACCCCCAACACTTTGAAGTTCCTCACCTTCCAGTTTTGAGATTTATTATAGGTAGCATGGAGGCAGTGAACTCTAACTTCTTGGTAACCTAAAATACAGGTGTTACATGGTCAGTTCTTGCATTTCTAATTGAGAATCTTTTGAACTTTGCTGCTGGTTGTGAACCTGAAGTGTGTTATCAGCAAGACTTAACAAGATTTTCAGTAGCTGCTGAAAGCACCTTCTAGTGCCTGTGTGTTTGACACATTCCCAGTTTCTAATGCCCCTGTCAGGAGTGGGCACTGGACATCCACCAGTGAGTTCTTCTTCCTTGTTGAGGAGTTGATGGTGCACAAAACTGGACAAAATTTCAAAGTGTCTCCTTGGAGTCACATGGACAGTCTGACTCTACATGTTTGGTTTTTTTTAATTTTCTCTAAGAGATCTGGGCCAGTTGCAAAGTTGGTATTTTTCCTTGAGGAAAATCAAGGAAGTGTGGGTGTACACAGTGTGCCATTGACAATGAGCTCACTTTTTCCCCCCCTTCTTTGTTAAATAGTGCTCTCTGTTGTGGGTTTTTAGATATTTTCTTTTTGTAGTTCTGAGCCTTGGTATTTGCTAGGAGACATTTGTGCTGTCAAATCAACCATCTCTAAGGATGCTGTGCCTTTTCTGCATTCTACTAATTTTAGGAAAATGTTCAATGCTTGTTTTGCAACTCTGGAATATTGACCTTTATCTATCTTTTATTTCTAGTTGGTAATCATGGATATGACAACACTGTACCAGAAATGCATCCCATTTTTTTGGCAGTTGGGCCTGCTTTCAGAAAGAATGCCACCAAACAATTCATGAATGCTACGGACTTGTACCCCTTACTGTGCCATCTGCTTGGCATCAGCCCACTGCCCAACAATGGTTCCTTCAATGCTGTGAAGGATATACTTGCTGAGAAAGTTCCTGGAGCTCGTAGTGCAGATTCCTACTCCACTGTGGTAGGAGTCTTCCTAGGCAGCTTGCTTGTTTTTGTTTTTACTGCAGTTTTTGTTAAGCATTTTGTCCTTGCCCAAGCAAATTCCATGCAAATCCGACACACTGAAGCTGCCCAGCCGCTGCTGCAAGATTAATAACAGCCGGGATTATTTCCTGTTTGGGGCTTAAAATAAGCCTATACAAAGAAAATAAACAGTGGAGGTGGATTAGCATGAATACGTGGAGTGAAAGGAGATGGATGCTGATCCCTTGCAACCAGGGATGGAGAGAGAGCATGTTCCTGTTTCACACTGCAGCCACTTCAACTTCCAGGGTTTGAAGATATCCTAGGTAAACCTGGGGAGCTCTGTGTGTATGTAGACCTGTAGTGACAATAGACCTCAAATACCTTATATGGCTATTTTTAGGGAGATAACATCAACTGGGGTGCACCTCACAGACTATTAAAGGTGATTTCATTTCTCACCCTCTTTTTTGTTTTATTCTTTGAGGCTTTTTTTGAGTCTCTTTGATTTTAACAAGTCACTGAATGGTACTAAACGTCTTTGTTAGTATTTTCCTTCCCTGCCCAAGGAAGCTTTTGCATGGATCACCATTACAGATAACTTGGTGGGTTAAATCCTGCAGGAAAGAACATTATTATTCAGCTAGGTCATGCAGTGCTAGATGTCTAAGTTTAGAGTTACATATATTTCTTCAAATTACTGTGTTAACTGTAGCCCCAAAATACAATCTTAAGTGGTATTGCCTTTAGCAATCAGCATTAAACTGCTTGATGCTTAATGTTTTAAAGATTTGTTTAAGTAAATAAAGGTTTTTACCACTTTAGATATGATTTCAGATAAATGTAGGTCTTTACTTTTTTTAATTTCCTGTACACTGCACTAAATTTTCTAGGAGTTCCATGCAGCTGGCAGGATAAAGACATGTACAAGCACCACACCTGTATATCCAAATGGAGTCTTTTGTATTTCTGTGGTACTAAGGGAGGTGAATAAGTTAAGGAACAAGGTTGCTCAGGCTGGTTTCAGAGTGTTGTCAGGCTTGTCCCTGGTCTGCTACTGGAGATTCTGAGTTTGACCTGTGACTTGTGTTTTATCTGCTCTGTCTGGGTAGGCCTTGGAATGGGATGAACAGGATTACACATGCAGTTTAAGGGGCAGCTGTATAAATCTTAAGCCATAAATGTTCTTAAATCTGAAAAAGCACATTTTAATAATAATCAAAAAAAAGGTGTAAGACTGGAGTTTAATTTTCCAGAGGAAAACCTCTGTCAGGGAAAAATATTAATTCTGAGTCATCAAAGGTACATATTCTCATTGTGTGTGGCAATAAATCTTCTTGCTAGTGTAGCTGTGAGGTTTTTTGTGAGCTCAGTTAAATGGTGAGAATCTGCTGACTAAATTTTGTATGAAAAACATTCTGAAGTGAGAAAAGTTGTCTTTTTGTCAGACTCCTTCTCCCTGTGAGATGAGAGAGTGTTTCTCTGCACTTTGTTGCCGAGTACAATGCCTGAAGGAGAAAGAAACTTTCAAAATTAGTGCAGAAGTAGCAGACTGGGTATTTTGAAATGCAGTTCATGTCTGTATCCACAGCCCCCAGCAGAGGGCAAGGATGGGAACACCTCAGCTTTGGGTGTGCTCTGCCAAACCAAGGGCTTGACAGTCAGTACTGCAAGGGGAGGGCTGGGGTACAAAACTCCTTTTGCTGGGCTAAATTCCAGACTTACTGAAGATCTGCTGTGTTCCTCTGTGATGGCAGGGACACTTGCTTAGCACCAAGCTGTCCTGCAGACAGATGTGGACATTTCCAGAGGCCACATTTGGTACAGGGAATGCTTCAGAGGGAAGGCAATGAAATAGCCCAACTTAAGGGTTATGCTGAAAGTTCAGCTGTAATAGTAACTTTAGGAGGGCAGGAAAAATGCAGGTCTGTTAGAAGACAGCCCTTGATTTGGGGGATGTACATGAAATCCTGTGAACTCCAGCTGACTCAGTGCTGTTAGTGTGCTGTGAACTGCCTTGTTTTCCTGCATTGCCATTTTCTTAAGAAAACACTGAAGGAAAAGGTCTGTAAGGCTGATTCTTAGTGAAGCTGGCCCTTAGCTGTGCCTGAAGTTGAATTTGCTGGCACAGGTAAAACGAGTGCTGCAGGGGCTCCAGCTGAACCACACTATCTGTAACATGATCACAGCAGTTTTTCAGAGACCAGAGAAGTCTGAGCACAAAACCCAAACCTCTGAGTTGTTACTAATCCCTTCCCTACCCACCTTCCAAAAAGTGGATGGCACACAGCAAACTGATGCACTGAGTCCACCTTTTCTTGCTTATTTGCAGCTTAAAAATGAATAGCACAATGGTATTGTGTGTTTAAAGGAAGATCTGCAGACTTTGATAAGGCAATAACAGTGACAATTGTCATAACAATGCCATAATCCTCACCTCTTGCTTCTGCACTGTGGAACATGTTGCTTTAGTAGAAATTCTTCTTATTGCAATAATTTCATAGCAGTGACCATGGCAGATGTAACAATAACTGGGTTGTAATCTCAGAGCTTTTCCTTAAACCCCACTTTTAATTGTGGCAAGTGTAGTTCTATCATCAGCCAAAGTAAGCCTTGATTTTAAGGAGGGGGCAAAGTTTGTCAGTGTTGATCAGTCATTTGGGACTTAGATTTACCTGCCCAAATATGCAGCAAGGACAGAGCAGTAGGTTTCCCCCAACAAAGGGTTTGGTAACAAGAATACCAGAATAGGCTGGGGACACAAATGTGAGAATTGTTGATGTCATTGTTCTGTATTGCACTGTGAGGCCCTTCTTTGAGGAGGGCAAAATAAAACTTTGTAAAAAATGAAGGGAATCTTGTAGCATTTGGGTATTTCAGATTAGGGTCAAACAATACCTTTTGTCTTATGTGTATTTGCAGGTACCTCTTGGGTAGTTCCTTGTTAGGACATTTGCCCAACTGTTTTAAGTTACTGGGTGTGAGCTCAATGAAATTGAAAGCACAGATGATGCCACTGGAGAAAAGTTGTGTCTTTTTCTCTGATGTGACATTTTTCAGACACCTTTTTGGGTGGGGGGGATGTGGGATTTGGTTTCTGTGTATATGATACTTTCTATGATGTATAAACAAGTTTATTGGTAAGAGAATTTGAGTACACTGTGTACTGCTTGTAACTTAAAACTTGGAAACCAAGAATGATGCATGATGTGTTTCATTACTGACCTGTGGAGCATACAGATGTCAAATGTTTTCTTTGTTTCTTCTTGTTTGGAAATGCTGAAGTTAAAATACATCTTTGCTATAATGCTGTCAAGCATGGAGTGCTGGCTTCATTGAAAACACTTCTGGAAAACAAACTGAACTGGGGAGAGATGACTGGGGAAGAATGGTTTCAACTTGTATGCATCCCAAATATTCCTTGGATTCTGCAGAGTGTAGGGCTTTGTTAAAAATAACTGGAAGTGTGATAGAAGTTTGGAATTTTAGGTCACAGTTCTTATGTAACAGACTTCTTATTTCCCACCTTGCTGCCATATATGGAAAAGACAGCTATTGCTTACAAATAGTGGGAATCCAGTTTCTTTTACAAAAAAAAACCCAAAACTTCCAGACTTTCTTGGTCAAGAGCTGCAGTAATACTGCTACAAGAAATGCAGTCTCAAAATAAAAAAAAAAAATTAAAAACAGAAGAATCAGATTCATTAAATCACTTAGGTTGGAAAAGTCCAACCAGTAACCCAGAACTGCTAAGTCTGCTGTAAGAAATGTTGTACAAACTGACTTTTCACACAATCATAGAATAGTTTGGTTGGAGGGGACCTTAAAGATCAGCTCATTTCAACCTCCCTGCTCCCCTGACCTCTGTCAGAAGTGTAAACAGCACAATCTTGACCTGCATGTGGGAGAAGGACAAATGTGCAGTGCTTGGGTCCTGTTGTTTTGTAAAATGGAAATCCAACAGACTTACTTCCCAGTCTCCTTCCCTGCTTAAATAATGCCATGGATGCTGTGTTGGCCATATCTGTGCTGCTGTTTAAACCTTTCATGGCATGTTTGCTCTACAGTAAAGGTGATAGAGCATTATTAGATAGTAAACTACAAAAATTGTTGCAAGCACATGAAAATTATAAATACAATAGTGGTACCAGCCTTTCCATAATGAAATCCTAATCTGAATCCTATTAACTAATCTCTATTACTGTTTTTTTGCAATAAAAGATGCTACCATGCATGTTACAGCAAATATCTGTCCCTGTGGTCTGGTCCTTGGAGGTACACAAAGTTGGTTTCTTTTCACAGGCAGTGTGTAGGCAGCAAGTTACTGAAAGCAGTGTTTCAGAGCTGTAGTCAGGTGAAATCAGCTCAATTCTGGAACTGTTTCTGTGATGCCAATGCCCAAAAAGCACAGAAGCCCAGAGGGGTTTGTTTTAGGGCTGCTGTACCCAGTGTGGAGTGTCCCTGTGTGGAGGCAGTGTAATGAAACATCTGCTTTCAGTGCTGGAAGTGTCACTAAAGATCCCCTATTCCCCTCTAAACTGCAAAGCCAGTTAAGGGTTAGGAACTTCCCTTGAATTAACCTGCCCTATGTGACCATTGCTGAGTTGTGTCCATTTAGCAAGTCATGAAATGCTGTCACACACTACTGTCCCTTTATCACAGCCTTGAGGAAGCACAAGCCACAGCTCTGCTGTACTTGCTCTGAATGGCTGCCCAGAAGGAAATCAGCCACTGGCTTTCATGAGAAATACTTCACACAAACCAGAATGAGGCAGTGGAAATGTTTTGTCATGTTTAAGGCTCTGTTGTTAAAAATAATCATCCTTAAATAAATCAATTGCATGTCTTAAAGACAGAAAGATGCTTTTTCTAGATTTGTTCATGATCTGTATGAAACTGGATGTACAAGAGCTACTGTGAAACCCTTTGTGCCAGGAAGAACACTCAGCACCTTTACAGACCACA